>NC_084513.1:14058259-14735759 GCF_024500385.1 Phyllopteryx taeniolatus | reverse complement strand
CCAATCTGACCCTTTAAAGATTATGCTGATTGTTAATCATCTCCTTTGAGAGCAAGCAGGAGCCTTAATTGGTTGGCTCATGTGATTTAGAAATTTAAAGTTATTATCCTCCTCCACATTCACTTAACTGTGTACGAACTCTTCAAGTGAGTTCCGATGAATGGCAGAGCCCAGCTTTTTTGTTAAATACATTTTATGTGCTTATTTTCATTAGAATGGACAAAATATATGCATTCCTAAGGGACCTTAAATCTATTTAGGTTGACCGATGATTCGTCACACCCCTAGTCTCAAGCCAATGCAGGGCTCACTGTAATGACTATTCCATCACTCTGTTTATTGATTAAAAAAAATAAACAACAAATATCCTATTCAAAACATACATTCTACCAATAAATTTGTTGGTGTCTATTGTGTGTATATGTCTTGTGTATTTTTACAATACCAGTTTGCTCGAGGGAGTGGTGAAGCTTGCTGTGCGTGGTGATGAGCAGCCGCTCAGTTTCCATAGCAACACCCTAACTCAGTCAGTCTCCATGGCAACTAATAACGGCATTAGCTGATTCAGAAAATGTTCATATCGAAAGGAGTGATAGTTTTCATGGATGATGATACCAAGATGGATGCATGTATCCCTTAAAAATATTAGCGCAATAATGTTGCACCCCTCCCCCAACTTCGTCAGCCTTTGTTCCTGTTTCTTAAGTACACTGTTAGACATTGCTGTAAATTCTACAATTATAAACCACATACCTTACATTAAAATACAATAAAGTGATTTTACATTAATTAACTACAGTTTACACTGCGTCATGGGATTTTGGTTGACGTCACACAGAGTTACTGTATTTTGCATGCAGCAGAACTGTGATGCCGTGTGGCTCCCAGCATGCATTGTACTAAAAAAATTTTAACTATTGCCGTAATAAAGACGTTAATTCTTAATGTTCATGAACAAAAAGTTTTAACATAACATTAATCATGTGTGCTTATATTACCCATACTCTGATTTAACTCTCGCATTACATGTATGTTGCACTTTGTTTTCATGAAACCCTGACTGTGGGTTGTGTGCAATACAGTGACATCCCAGTCAGCAGCATGCTAAGATAAATGTCATCTAGCCTACTTTTTCTACAAGCCAAAAGACCAGTTGTTTACTCTGTCTAAAGGTGAAATACAAAATCAAGATAGTCAAAGTCTAAATGGAGGGTGCTGACTCCTCTCACCAGGAAGAATTGCTGGAGAGTAAGCAACCAAACAACCACAACCCACAGAAAACTATAAACAAAGTTTCTTTGCATTTTTTCCAGGTTGCTGTCACGTAATGTGATGGGGCCAAAGTCATACCGCAGATATTCCATCTTCAGAGGTACTATGAGAGCCGTAAAACAGCACTTGTGTGTAAGGTAAAGCTGCGAATCTTGTTGCGTTGAAAGCAATGTTACTGTCCAACAAGTATCGTCACACCAGATGTTGATACTGATCATCACATTCTGACAACCGACACAAAATGGAGTGTACTATTTGGGTTCGATCTGCACAGGCAGTGTTGGTTAAACCTCAAGTAGTTTGTGGCCTGAAGAAGAACAACACAATGTCACCTATGGGAAGTTAAGATAACAGCCACGAAATGGCAACTCTTCCGGGCAGTATTTGTTTTTTTATTTATTTAAATTTTCTTAATAGGACCTTGGCACAGAAACTGTATTTCAGAACCTTCAGATAGATATTCTACCATTCAAATTCATATTTAAAACAATTGATTGATTAATTTATCAATAATATTCCCCAGTCGATAAAGGAAATTCAGACAAAAACCTATCCACAACTACTACAGAAACTGCGGGGGAGGGTGATTCCCACAACTAACAAAATTACTGATGAACTTCTAAAAGGCAACTTAGTACAATTCAGAATTCAGAAAAATGTATCTGGAAAAATACACCTCTAAAGTTAAAATTCAGACATCGAACCACTGCCATCCACCCATGCATTATGTGATATTCAGCTCTGAAAACATATTCTGCACATTTGTCACCAAAGTTAAGGATGTTCATTTTCTATCTGCATCATATTTTTACTCTTTGCCATTACTTATACGCTTCTCTGGTGGCATCACACAAAAAAATTCAAAGAAAACACAGAATACACTTGAGAGTTAATCCTTTAAATGCTCACTAATCTGAAGTCGCATGAGATATGCTGAAGTCTTGCAAGATATGCGTTGGTCTATTTAGACAATGTCTGATGTGTATCATGCTTGATCGCAACTCACTTCTGGATATCTGTTTGGTTGAAATCCAAATTAGGCAGTCGACTTTGGAAGTGCTTTTACATTGACATTAAAATAAGATCACTGGTGCAAGGTTACCAATGAACCAAACACAGGCAGTGACTACTGCGCCAGCTGACCAACACATGCAATTTACAGAAAATAACCATACCAATTTTAGCCCTGTATTTCCAAGACTGTGCCATGCAAGTAGAAACTGTTACCAGGAAAACGCTTCCTGCTACTGGATTCCTTCACTCGTCTTATCCATAGCTACGGAAAACAAGATGAAGGCACGTAAAACAATGTGGCGCAACACAGCAGTACACTCCCATGAGTGACAGACTGCTGACAAGAGGTGCATGCATTGAAGGCTGTGTGTATGTGCTTGCTCACGGGAGAGCTTGAACAGTAGGCGGTCAGGCTAAATGGCTTCCAGTGGGATAAAGTAAGTCTTAACACACTGACTTAACAGTAAATGCAGATTTTATGTCTTTCTAACAGACCAATCAAACTGATGTGGGCTAACGCAAATTGTTACAAGCTCGATGCAAGTCCGCAAAAGGGATTGGGAGATACGTCTTCATAGTGGTGAGCTAGCCAGTTATAATAAATTTCAGGTCAGGTCAGCTGTTAAAACCTGTGACCTAATTAAGCCCTTTGGATTAAAATAAGGGGGTTACGTGAGGTTTAGGTTTTTGTTAGGGTTAGGGCAGGTAAGACATGTCAGCTACACTTGATTTGATTTAAAACGTCATCAGTTTTAAATCGTAAATACCGACTGGTTGGGTGTTAGGTGTTTGCCAAGCATGTTACTTTTGATTTACAGTAGGACCTTGATTTAACATTTTTATTTGTTCCGTGACCAAGCTCGTAATGCAATTTGCTCATGTAACAAATCAATATTCTCCATTGAAATCAATTGAAATTCTAATAATCCGTTCCAGACACTCCCAAATCACCACCATTTTTAATAGAAAAATAGCACTGTATTGGATAAACACATATAACATAATATATGAGAATGTAAAAAAAATAAACTGATTTTTATAAAGCAAAGTTTCTGTACGCTGGAAGTCACAACTACTATATGGCCAAACTGTGTGCCATTAAAGGGGCGTGGGCTATTTTGTGGCATCAGAAACATGGCTGGTTATTCACAGACATGAAGAGAATATTAGATATGGCAGGGCGCTGTAGCCCCTGACGAGCCGACGTGGCAGCCACGTTGGTGGGGGCAACTTTCCCATTAAGACAATGCATGTACGTGGAAAATAAATCACAACTTGCTAATTTCTCCACCGATTTTCATTAGGTTTACTTTTTTTCCAATGCCAAAGTGTGTGCTTTTAATAACGAACATTTTTTTTTAAAAAAATATCCCAATTCCCTAGTTATGATTGTACGCCGCTGTGTGTAACTGTCAGCAACATTATGTGCAGGCATGCTTGTTACTTCTCTTTACGTGCCATACACAAACATGGAAAGTGCTGACACTTTGCCCCCACTAGCTTAGCAACACCAGAGGTACACTCATAGGGGCGTGTCATATCTACCCATTGTTCTTATCCATAGGTTATGTGTGAGCATCTTGATGTGAGTTCTGGCCTACTGTAACTGCCTGCGAGTGTTCTCATTTTGTATTTTGTGCGTTTGACTGTTTCTACCGTTGGATAAACGGCTGACAAGATACTGCTTTTTTTACACTTCACCTGAACAGTGGCATGTCTGAATCTGAATCTTATCTCGCTCATAATTCAAAGTTTGGGTTGGAACACAGAACCCCCCGAAAAAACAGAAAAATCAACCTAGCAATTGATAAAAACTCGGAAATTGGGGTACAAGTCAACGTAAGGCTGCATGTGCATGAAATCCTTGCAGAATATGGTTCTGTATTGACCAAAAAGAAAAGGCCACATTTAACAAAGACGTACCTTCTCTGCAATGAACCTGTACTGCATATGGGTGTACAGTATGTCAGCATTGGAACATGCACGAGCCTTTCTGTGAAGTAATCCCATTTTCTGGTACATTGTTACAATCCTGTAATTTCCACCATCTAGAAGGATCCAGTTCACACCTAACCATACTAAACATATATAATATATAGCCCTCAATCCTTAGTCCTCATAAGCACAGTCAGACTCTGCTCAGAGATTGTCTTTTTTAATTTTTGGAAAATATTTTGGTAACTCCAGAGACCAAGGTTGTTAGCATTGACCTTTTAGACAACTCAAGCGGAATTTTATACCAACTCAAGTCACGCAAATACAGCGGAAGCTCTGAATGCCCACAAGGTCACATTCACTTCAAAGCAGAAAGACTCTTCACCATACACATCGTTGATAGAAAGGTTTAGGTAGAATTTATTGTTATTTTATCTTTAGTAGTAGTTAGCTTCTTTTTACATTTGTGTGACCACGCCGAAAAGTGAGAAGCATGCGGTGCTGTGACGGTAATAACCTTCACATCACGCCCTTATCATTAAAGACAGTTTTTAATTCTTTGTCTCAATATCAACTGTTCGTTAACACTTGTATGGCATTTAAAAAAATATTGTCTGTACAATTAAATGATTTTCTTGATAGCGACAGTTAGACACTGGAAGAGAGTTAAATAATTTCCTCTGTCCTTTGAGGTTCAACTTAACATGCATGATCCATGTTTTTTCATCCAACAGTGACACCCAAGCCAAACTCTAAGCACTCCTTGCCTTGTATTCCATGGTTTGTACTTTGAAGCTGGTTAATACCTCTCTTCCAAGGTTAGCAGCCCACTAAAACTGTTAAAGATCATGTATGGATCCTTTGTGCTTTCCCAAATCTCATTATATCCAGAACACATTGGTATTACAGGTTCCAGAGCGAATTTATAGTGTAGTGATTTAATTAAGATCATGTTATTAAACCAGCTTCAAACCAATCTCAAGGTTTACAAATCCTGCATTCTCTGGAAGTGTGCCTCAGATTTTTAGTCTAATTTATCTGCAATCTCTCTTGACAAATGAATTAGTATCAAAAATCTCCAAGCCATAATTTGACTGAATATTACATGAGCATTAAGTAAAGTGTCATATGTTCCATGTGGCAAGGCGTCACCAAGTTAGGCTTTGGTAAGAGCAGATGTTCCAAGATTAAACCTGCTTTAAAAAAGAAGCACATGCAATGGATCTAATGCCTCAGAGGGGGTATAATGGGTTAAAAATACTACCGAAGGATCTAATAGTAAATGGATTGGCCTGTTAAGCAACACTGACGAGCACAAAGCTAAAATCCAAACAGTATTTAACACGTATTATTACCATATTAAAGTAATACTTGCTATGTGTCTGACAGGTTCTTTTGTGTTATTTCGCCCTTCTCTTTGTTTGGTAATGCACACATGTAGGTGTCAGCGCTGATTACGCAACGGAAAGAGGGACACCTCACACCCTAAAATGCTCAAACACTTCAAAACAGTGCGTGAATAATTCATCTTCTAACTCGCTCAGGAAAGATAAACATTGTGAATCCCCACAGATCGTCAACAGGTTCAGAGCAGCGTTTTACATACTCTACAAAGCATCTAGTGACACAGTCAGCAATATGGGGAGAGGACTGTGACTTTAATTTTTGGAGTAATCCATCATCCATTCCTCACTAACATCCCCTATGAAGAAAAATTGAAGTTTCAGCAGATCTTAGGGGCAATTTTACTTGCACTTGAACACTTTCAATGTTTTCTTGTTTAGTGAAGAATATACAGTTAAGGCAAGTATTTGGAACATGATGGACTTGGCTATTTTGCCTTTATACACCACCGCAATGGATTGGAAATAAACCAGTCAAGATGTGATTGAAGTGCAGTCGTTTAGCTTTATTAAGCAATTTCACAAAAATGAATTATTATATATTAATAATACATTAATTATACATTATTATATATATTATATAATACATTAATGCCTTGAGATACAAGTGACTCAACTTACAATTTTTTCGGGACACGAGCCGTCATTTGACCGATTTTTTGCTTTGACTTGCAAGCGAAAACTTAATATAGGAGCGCTGTATGGTGGCAGTAACCTCACTTCACAATTTGTGTGTGTGTGTTTGGTGATGGGGGGGGAAATAGTCTAAACTACTGGCAACATTCAACATAGTGAAGCGAGACTACATTTGACCACAAAACACAAAGTCTTTGGACAGATGAACCCAACGTCAAATTGCATCATAATGATGCAGAGAAATGTATGGAGAGAAAAAAATTAATAGTTAATGATCCAAAACCATACCACATTTTGTGTCTGCTTTTCACTAAAGATGAAAGTGAAGATAGCAAGACCCATACCAAAACAGCAACTAAAAGGTGGCTGGAAGGTCTGGCAAAGAGTCACAAGCATCTCTGCACTGATTTTCAGTAGCTGTTTTGTAGCCCTGTTTACCAGTTTTATTAAAATCAGAATCTTTTTTTGACAAGAGGTTGGAAAAAAGTAGGTAAGGCTAGGCACTACTATCACTTTATTGACAGAATGTCTCTTCGGCAGAGCTGTTCGGAAGACTGAAGAAATAAGATAAAATACTCAATGTGATTTTTGTCTTTTAACAGAATTAAGCCACTGATATCCACACAGAAGCATACACAGAGGAACAGAGTGGCAATATTGTTAGGTGCACAATGACTCAGTTTTCATGATGCAGCCTACACATATGTTTTTCTCTTCGCACTGTCTTGTAGGGAGCAAGGAATCAGGTTCTGTAGAAACTCTTTCACGTAGCTGTGGTAGTCTGCATGTTGAGGTTGAAGTGAAGAAGTAATGTTTTAGAGCTGTCCAAATTTACAAAAATTAACTACAGTATGTACAAACAATCTTTCCACTGCGATTGACTGGAGGCAGTTTAATGAAGCTGAAAGCAGAGAATTGTACAAAATATCTTACTAGGAACAATTAGAGTTCATTTTATTGGCTCTTCAATTGATCATGCATTGACTGTTTTTGCTTTCCTGTATGCTACTGTCACATTCAAAAAGAAAACTTAACGGGGCTGTTGACACAAGACCACTGAAACTGATAGTGTAAAACTGTATAATTTTCTCATCTGTTTACCAACAACGACATTTAGAAAAGAAAACCTACAGTATGTAAGCACTGAGAGAATGTGACAGTTTTTAAAGTTTAAAGTACATCTTCCAACAGTGCTGACAAACAAGCTCTCTTATCGTCGATATGTCACTGTGTATGAGTAAAGCTTCTGCTGAGTAACGTATCTAAATGGGCTGCATCAAAAGTACCTTTCTACCTTCAAGCTAGTGAGAGCTTTTATAATGTTGCCTCAGTCACACAATGATAATGGCGTGTGTTGCCATGAAAGGAAAGTACTGAGTCAGTGAAACAAACTAACAGAAAGCATTCAATAGCTTTTCTGCAACTTTATCTGAGCCATACTGCCATGATATCAGGGGAATATTATTTTTTCTTTTCTTCATCAACCAACAGTTAAAACCAGTGGATTGGAGATAATATGCTAAATGGAGAAAGTCTGACATCTAGCTGGATCAAGCTGAGCTCAAAGCTACAAATCCCCCCCCCCCCCCCCCCCAAAAAAAAAGCATCCAAAAAAACTTTTCCACTATTTTCCATTATATAATCATATTGTACAACCCCAATTCCAATGAAGTTGGGGCGTTGTGTTAAACAGAATACAATGATTTGCAAATCATGTTCGACCTATATTTAATTGAATACACTACAAAGACAAGATATTTAATGTTCAAACTGATACATTTTATTGTTTTTAGCACATAATCATTAACTTAGAATTTTATGGCTGCAACACGTTCCAAAAAAGCTGGGACAGGGTCATGTTTACCACTGTTTTACATCACCTTTTCTTTTAACAACATTCAATAAACGTTTGGGAACTGAGGACACTAATTGTTGAAGCTTTGTAGGTGGAATTCTTTCCCATTCTTGCTTGATGTACAGCTTCAGCTGTTCAACAGTCTGGGGTCTCCGTCGTCGTATTTTACGCTTCATAATGCGCCACACATTTTCAATGGGAGACAGGTCTGGACGGCAGGCAGGCCAGTCTAGTACCCGCAATCTTTTACTACGAAGCCACGCTGTTGTAACACGTGCAGAATGTTGTTTGGCATTGTCTTGCTGAAATAAGCAGGGGCGTCCATGAAAAAGACATGGCTCGGATGGCAGCATGTTTCTCCAAAACCTGTATGTACCTTTCAGCATTAATGGTGCCTTCACAGATGTGTAAGTTACCCATGCCATTGGCACTAACACAGCCCCATACCATCACAGATGCTGGCTATTGAACTTTGCGTCCATAACAGTCCGTATGGTTCTTTTGCTCTTTGGCCCGGAGGACATGATGTCCACAATTTCCAAAAACAATTTGAAATGTGGACTCGTCAGACCACAGAACCCTTTCCCACTTTGCATCAGTCCATCTTAGATGAGCTCGGGCCCAGAGAAGCCGGCGGCGTTTCTGGGTGTTGTTGATAAATGGCTTTTGCTTTGCATAGTAGAGTTTCAAGTTGCATTTACGGATGTAGCGTCAAACTGTATTTACTGACATTGGTTTTCTGAAGTGTTCCTGAGCCCATGTGGTGATATCCTTTACACATTGATGTCGGTTTTTGATGCAGTGCCGCCTGAGGGATCGAAGGTCACGGGCATTCAATGTTGGTTTTTGGCCTTGCTGCTTACATGCAGTGATTTCTCCAGATTCTCTGAACCTTTTGATGATATTATGGACTATCGATGATGAAATCCCTAAATTACTTGCAATTGTACGTTGAGGAACATTGTCCTTAAACTGTTCGACTATTTTCTCACGCACTTGTTCACAAAGAGGTGAACCTCGGCCCATCTTTGCTTGTGAATGACTGAGCAATTCAGGGAAGCTCCTTTTATACCCAATCATGGCACCCACCTGTTCCCAATTAGCCTGTTCACCTGTGGGATGTTCCAAACAGGTGTTTGATAAGCATTCCTCAACTTTCTCAGTCTTTTTTGCCACCTGTCCCAGCTTTTTTGGAACGTGTTGCAGCCAAAAAATTCTAAGTTAATGATTATTTGCTAAAACAATAAAGTTTATCAGTTTGAACATTAAATATCTTGTCTTTGTAGTGTATTCAATTAAATATAGGTTGAACAGGATTTGCAAATCATTGTATTCTGTTTTTATTTATGTTTAACACAACGTCCCAACTTCATTGGAATTGGGTTATATTAAGAGTCATTCTGCGATTCACACCGCTATAGAAAGTGGGCTTGTCACAGCTTCCCATCAATAGAATAATCATCTCAATCACTTATCTAGTTAGAATCACAGCAATGTAGTTACACGTGTCACAAAGTCAATTAGGACAGGCAAGAGTTATCCAATTGGGGTGTGAGGGTTGACCTTTTTTTTCCCGAACTATCAAGCCCGAGTGTCCACCGGTGCCATTTTGTCAAAAACGTCTGTTTAACTGCAGCAGAGAACATGTATAAGTCTGTAAATAAACTCAAAATTGAGACAAAAACACCATCCACCTATACCAGCCTCTCTTATTGGTCATATGTCACGGTCCCAATTTGTTTAAGCCGTTTATTTTAAAAGCATTAAATTTTTGAGAACAGGTTGTGCATTTTGACTTCCCTCTGACTTGGTCTCATGTAAGCCAACTCTGGTACGGTTTGGTTCACTTAAGCACTTGTGTGAATGCTACGTGGACAAGTATATAGAGAAATTTACAACTACATAACAGGATATATTAACATATACGTTGGAATAACTAGCCCCTTTCACATTGCCTTTGTGGAAAAGTGTCACATCAGAGGCATGACAGAGCATTTATTCACTTGAGCTTTTCAGACAGAGCCCAACAAAGCAGAACATTCCCATATCTGAAGTGCACGTTCACACAGCTGATGGGGCTTCCCAGCACCGGCCTCCGATAGTTGTCAAATGGTGACAATTGCTTTCAAAACAGTGACTGTTATACTTCACATCAATATCGAGCCTAATTGGAGCATTTTTCCTCTCTTACAATTAAAGTGTAGAGTCTGTGCTTAGGCCAAACCAATAAAAGTATTGTTCTGGCGCCATCTTGGTGCCAAGGAACTATGTTGAAGTAAGTTGATGAGCTTCATTTAGACAAATGTAGTGCTTTTCCACCATCTTTTGGCATTTATAGGCAATAATGAACCTTTTGGTGGGGAGGCGGGGGGGGGGGGGGGGGGGGTGTCACTTACAGATTTTCACTATTCGCAACATTCACAACTATTCCCCATGAATAGTGAGGTAACACTGTATTTACTTACTGTAATGTCCTTGCATGTTGGAAAGGAGAGCTACAATCGCCAATGCACTTTTCAGCCATTTATTGAACGCACACTCAGCTCACACTCATGGAGAAGCTGCTGTCTATCACAGCTCACACCAAGACACTCACACGCCAACATCACACACCACCCCACTAGACCCAGGTTCTTAAAGGTACATCCATCTACAAACACGACAATACATACAGTATTTTCTATACATTTATGCATGCAATTTGTTGTTTTAATTAGGTTTAAGTGTATTCAAAGCATATGAGAAGGGTCAAAAAAAAAAATTAAACTTATACAGTGCCATGAAAAAGTACTGCCCCACTTCTCAAACTTTTAGATTTTTGCATAGTTTCCCCACTTTGTTTACAATCATCAAAAAACTTAAAATGCTCTTTTTAGATGGTGATTTCCTTTATTAAGAGAAATATACTATTCAGTTACCTGGCCCTGTGTGAAAATGCAATGTCCCCCTAAACCTAATAACTGGTTGGGACATCCTCAGCAGCAACAACTGATATCAAGCATTTTCTATAACTGGCAATGAGTCTATCACATCTCTGGAGATATTTTGGTCCACTCTTTCTTGCAGAATTGTATTAATTCAGCAACACTGGAGTGTTTCGAGCAGGAACGGCCTTTTGAAGGTCATGCCACTGCATTTCAATCGGATTCAAGTCCGGACTTTGATCAGGCCACTAGAAAACCTTTGTTTTGATTTTTTAAAGCCATTGAGAAGTTGACTTACTGGTGTGTTTTGGATTTTTATCCTGCTGCAGAACCCAAGTGCTCTTCAGCTTGAGGTAAAAAACTGATGGCTGAAAATTCTCCTTCAAGATTTGCTGTTAAAGAGCAGCATTCATGGTTCCATCAATCACAGCAAGTCATCCAGGTCCTGAAATTGCGAAGCATCCCCAGATCATCACACTTCCACCACCATGTTTGACTGTTGGTATGATGTTCTTTTTCTGAAATGCTGTGCTACATTTACGCCAGATGTAATGAGACACACACCTTCCAAAAAGCTCAACTTTCATCTCGTCAGTTCATATATTATTCTCCCAAGAGTTTTTGAGAATCAGTCAGATGTTTTTTTGTTAAAGTAAGACGAGCCTTTACATTCTTTTTGGTCAGCAGTGGTTTTTGCCTTGGAACTCTGCCATGGATGCCATTTTTTTCCCAGTCTCTTATTGTTGTGTCATGAGCTGAGGCAAGGGAGGCCTGCAGTTCTTTAGAAGTTGTCCTGAGTTCCTTTGTGGCCTCCTGGATAAGTAATTGCTCTTCACTTGGGGTAATCTTTGGGAAGGTTCACTACTGTTCCATATTTTCTCCATGTAAGGACAATGGCTCTCCCTATGGGTCGTTAGAATACTAAAGCTTTAGAAATGGCTTTCGTAACCGTTTCCAGACTGATAGATGTCAATTACTTTATTTCTCAACTGTTTTGGAATTTCTTTGCATTGTGTAATTTTGTTGCAGCATTTTTAGATCTTTTTTCTGACTTGATTTTGTCAGGACAGATTCTGTTTAAGTGATTTCTTGATGGAACAGGTCTGGAGGTAATGAGTCCTGGGTGTGATCAGTGAAAATTAACCAAAAACTGTGATTGGCCACAATTAATTCATGATTTAACAAGATGGGTAGTTACTTTTTCACACAGGGCCAGGTAATTCTTTTTCACGGCACTGTGTAGTGTCTGGATATCACAAATTTTCACCTGTTGTGGGTGGAACTATCTGGAAGTATCCCCTGTGGGTTCACGGTTCAACACAAAGTCATCTGCCTCATTAGGTACGCCGTGAGACAAGTTTATTTTATGTCAAGATAAAGACGACGCTGCATTATAACAGAAGCGCACCTGTGCTTCATCGTCTCCACTGGCTGATTGACAGTCCACCTCCTACAACATCCGAGCACCCACGACACAGGCGGTGATTCATAGGTACAGGTTTCACCACCCAGGCATTACCTTGACATTTATACTTTTTACGCTTGTCTGAAAGCTTGTTGGTGCACAGAGGAGAGGGGGGAAAAAAACTGTTTTTTTGGAAAGTATCCTACAAATATCGTAAAGGGAGTCTCAGATGGCGCCAGAAGGGTGTTGTATAGAACATAAAGTACATGACACAATAGGGAACAGGCCTCACACAATTTTTATGTAATCTTGTGCGTCACACGAAATGCTCAGTCTCCAAGACGTGTCACACCTAATGGCCATTTGTCACATCTGCAAAACACTCCAATCTGATGGTGCGCTTTATATTTTATCACGTAAAAAGGAAAAGCGAATAGAGGTGGTCAGCTTTGTCCTCCAGACACATAGGCCCGGTCCCAAACAAAAAGGCGGAGCCCACCCTCCTGCCTCCCAATGACTCATTACATCGCAACATCATTGTGAAGGCATCAGGCATTAACAGTGTCTCCATTCACTGCAGTCCAGCGGACACAAACAGAGAAATCAATAGTCAGTCCCTTTATGGAAATGAGACGTGACTATATGCTGCACCAATTGTAGGAGAGCTATAAACTGCATGCCATTACCATGCAAGATCTATTTAGAGGAATCTTGAATGGAGCTGGCACATTTGATTTTAAATAACATAAAACCATGTGCATTAAATCAGATAAATTCTTTTTTTTTTTTTGGGGGGGGGGGGGGGTCTTTTGTGTGGCCAACCACAAAAGGACTCAGCAGGTCCCCCATCAGATGCCACTGTGTACTGAATATTTATAGATAAGGGGGCTTATTTTAATGATAAATGTTTTCAAGATATCATAAGTTCCCGCAGTGTCTCTTTTAGGTTTAATGAGGTCCAATGCATAGATTATCTCTCTCTCCAAATCATTCATTACGAATCGCACACGCGTGATTAAACCCAAATGAGCTTCGCACTGAAGTCAGCCATGACAGCTCACCTTCCTATGAGATGTGTTCATACAACTCGGATTTAAATCAGGCAACAATTTTGATTAAAAGGGGAAACGAGACAGCCCGAACTAGCAAGAACCAGAACCAGCTCTCCTGTGGACGAACAGTCTGCTCTAAGGTTACAAGCACCCATTTAACTTTCTTTTTGAGTCCAATTTTACATATTCGGTTTAAGAGAGACAAAAATAGGCGTAATTGTTTTTACCTGTTCGGCGCAGCGTTCTCCAATGCAACACCGGCTCAGTCAGACAACACAGGCACCGCAGGCTGCACGTACCGTAATGACTGCCTTAGACACGCCCCGACACTTCAGCCCTTTTCGGCTCATTACGGTATTAGGTACCGCTCCACCTAAAGCAAGAGGCGTATACATTTGTCTGACTGTGCAATTAGTGTTCGTGTTATTTATTTTAAAAAATCTAGTTTCAAATGTACCTCTCTAAAATGTTTGAAAAGGATATCATGTCAAAACAAATGGAGGTTTTACACATCTTTAATTATTCATAGTTCACAGTATATTAAATATGTAATCTGATTTTGACAAAATATTTTTAATTTTTTTTTAAATTATATAGTTCAGTATTTGTAATATTTGTCCGGTTGTATTTTTAACTTAAAACTAAAAAGAAAAACAAATGATCAAGAACGATTAGATATTTTTCAGAGATTCATTTAAATTAGCATTTTATTCATGTTTATCATTGTCTTAAAATGATGTTTGGTATCGTCTATCGTTTTCTATGTAATATTTATTGTAATATAATTTGTTTTATTTTCTGATAATTGATTAGTTTCTTAATGCTTTATTCTGTCCTTAACGCTATTGCCTAAAAAAAAAAAAAAAAAAAAAAACAATAAGCGGCCGCCCTATTTAAAGAACTAGGCAAACAGACAGCTTAGGTTATTTCAACACAATACCATGAGTTACAAGGGAAAATATAATAATACGGTAATTACAAATAACAAAAGAGACATTAGCCTTATTTGAAGTTTCCTGCTTGATGCAATTGCGGTAGTGATGTTAGATATTTTGGAATTTATTGAAGAGGTATCTTTAGCTCGTGGATACCTGCTTTTAAATTAAGTACATATGCAGTGCGTTTTCAAAAACACAGTAAGTCAACAGGAGATGAAATGCCACATATTTTTCATAAAATGTGAAAACTTATAGACCCATTTATTTTGGGTGTGGTGGAGGAAACTATTGGTAAAAACTCCAAAACCTTGTTAGTTGCTTATTGCACGAGGCCCATATAGGACATTTTTCATTGTCATTTACAGGTATTTGGGTTCCACTTACATATGCAGACGAAATAGATCAAATAGGCATAGACTGGGAAATACAGGATTCCCTCACACCATTCAAGCACAACAAAGCATCTCTACTTGCCTGATTTAAGATGAAATAAATCAATTGAACAGTGATAGTTCAGTCATACTTACATTGGAGACCAGAATGTGTCAGGTTCAAGACAAAATTATACGTGGAACATAAAAAGCAGAACTATCTTGAATTTTACTTGCGGGACACAAAAAGTATAGATGAGAAGGGTGATCTTGTCTACCATCTGCCTTTTGGCTCCCCTGGTAGCGGTGAAGGAGATTACAATTTGGAGGTGAGAAGCACAGCACCTTGACACCACTGACCTCCATATATGTTAATCATCCGTATCGCTGAAATGACTTGACATTCGTTTGTCCTGCCACAATTAACTTAGGTTAGTGCCATCCCATTAAGGACTTGGCTGAAGTAGCATACATATTTCAAAAGAATAAAATAATAACTGGAGCTCATTTCAAAGTGTTGAACTCTGTGTCCAAATTGCTGAGTGTCTTTAAAACTGAAAGAAACTACTACAAACAGCATGCTGTCGGTGTAGTAAATGTAGTCGACAGTAGTTTTCTTTGTTTCTTAGAATGTTTTTTTTTTTTAATGTAAGGTTGAGTGACATTGTCAGAGATATAAATTCAACAATACAGTACTGTATGTTATTAACATGTTGTGGTTGTAGTTTGGTGCAGCCCCCAACCACTTAGCAACAGAGTTATACATGCCTACATAACACAATACTTTACAAAAAGTTTATGTTTAGAAATTACTTTTGGTTCACAATGACATCAACCTGCACAATGGCATGGAATATAAAGACTTATCTGAATTAAGTAATAGCTACATAAATGTGTATGTCACAAAGTCCATCCATCAATCCATTTTCTGAGCCGCTTCTCCTCACACATGATGCAAATGTTTTACATCCAGAAGTGAAAATAAATAATACAGGACAATCACCACAATAAATAAGCCTGATACTACAATGTATAAGTAGTAGTGCTGGTATGTATCTATTTGTCCGTATACATCGCTACCTGCTTCTGCATTGGAGTATAACATTAAAAAAATATATATTAAAAAATGTAAAGTTGTTTAGAATGTTACACAACACACAAGTATTAAAGCAATAAATTAGCAGAGGATCACATCATTCCAATGGCACAGTCCAAGACATAATGACAAGTGACATGTTTAGTTTAAGGGTTACTCTACATCTCAAAGAGAATTATTTATGATTTTGTGACAGTTATGAACAAATATAGAAAGCGTAAAATGGAGCAGAAAAAAAACCAGACTGTGTTTGTTGAGTGGATAAGGAATTAAAATATGTGATATATGATGATATAATCACTTACATTATTTTTTTGACAAAATGATGAGAAAAAAAAGAATTGACACAAGGCAGAAAATGTCCTCAATACCGGATATTCAAGTACAGAAAAAAAATTAGCCCAAAAAAATTCTAAGGCGGGATTGACAACACTGTTGCCACACGACTCCCTTTTAAACATTAACAAATGTGGATTACATGCTTATATGCAAGTGGTGAGGCACCTCTTGCTCAGCTGCTCTCAGTTCTATGCACACGTGTTGTCTGCTAGAGGGCGCAGTGTCTCCACATTGTCATCCAGCAGGGCTTTTTCTTCATTCTTGTCTAACGGAAAAGTCCTCAGCTCCCAGTGTGGCTGAGTGCCCAGAGGACAGAACAATCAAAAGTGGTAAGCTACATGAGAATTCATAATGACATCAAGTGATATGCTCATATGAACATAAGAGGTTGAGAGGTTTATTTTGTGCATTCTTCATGTATATTTTTTAATAAATCCAATGCTGCACTTAAATCGGGTTGTGTGTGCACAATAACACAGGCTCAAAACGTGAAAATAGCTTACATACTCCTACTTCAATCAAAGTGAAGTAGTGCAATCAGAGATGTGGGTTCTCAAGGATCCTTCTGGATCTTGTAACTGATATCTTGTGTTTCAAACATATATAGCTTTATCAAGAAAATGGGAAAAAAAGAGTTGAAGAATGTTACTTTGTCTATTTTGTCATAAATGTATATTATCTTATGGACTGTAATGACAGAGGAGTTCCACCAAGGGCAAGCAACCCTTATTTAGATCAGCACCATATTGTATATTCAATGACACCACTTTCGTGGACCAGAATGCAATCATTAAGATTAAAAATACATATTGAAAAAAAATAATCTTACACCTAATGTAATCAGTCCTACAATCTATGAAGGAGTATTTGAGCCACACTGAAAAGAACCAAAAATACTACCATGAGAATAAACCAGAGAATTATAACAATACTGGCAATTTGACATTAAATCATGATTGTATGAGATAAAAGTCGCAATATTCAAAGAAAATCATAACATAAAGAGGAAAGGTCATTTTACGAGAATAAAGTTGTAATATTTCAAGCATAAATGTATAACAGCATTAAAATGTTTCACAAACAGCTCAACAATATGAACAATTTGTTGTGATTGTGTAAATGCTTTTATTCAATCATCTAACTGGTGAATATAGAGTATGGCAGCACTCGAGAGGAACTAGTCCTAGACTGTTTGTGTGCAATCTGACATTGACTTGTTAAAATTACAATTTGTTCTCATAATTGTCTCATAATATTTACAAATTGTTTTTCTCACAGCATAACAACTTTGTTAAAATCTGACTTTATTCCCATCATGTTACAATTTTTTTCTCGTAAAAATTTCTTTTTTTTTTTAATTTCTGTATTTTTGTATTTCTCTACTTACAGGCCTCCAACCTTCTCCAAATAGAAATAGTTTGTGTTTAATCCTGCTAACTAACAAACAAGAAACGAAAGTATCCTTGGCATGTCAGATTTGAGTTTATTCCTGGTTTATTACCCATTAAAGATGAAAAATAATAATAATGTGTCAGCGATATAGCACTTAAATATGTTTGACACACTGTTTAATTTAGACGTTGGCAGAGGGGCGGTGCATTTTTAACCCTATCTGTTGTAATGTATTTGGTTTCAACTAAGTTATATCTTAATGAACTTCCAGATAAAGTGACTTCATATCTGGGTTGCATATAATATGCCACAATCATACTTCACTTAATAAAGAAGACACTAATATAATTGAGTTATATTTGCTACATCTTGATTAGGAGAACAAAATGTGACTTTTGCCAACCAAGTTTAAAACAGAAAAAAATCCTACTCTCCAGTGTAAGACTCAACATGCAACGTGTGTAATCCAGCATGACATTGTTATTTTTGGGGTGGTTTCAGCTGTGTGGAGTTTGACCTTACCAGCCTCTGCTCTAAGCTTAGCTGTTCATCAGGCTTCAACTGTGAATGACTCCACTCCACGGAGCTCTCCAATCGTGATTTGCACGCCACACCGACACTGCCTCGCGATCTGCTGCCAGGTCTGAAATGAGAGGAGGGGAAAAAACAGACATGAGAGTCCGACATAAAACCACTCAACATTGCACTTTCATAAGAGGTGGACGTGACACCACATGAGAACAGGTAAAAAAAATAATAATAAGTGTCACATTTTATGACACTTGTATTATTTTTTTTCTTCATTTATTGTCTTCCACTATAACCAACAAATAACATTTTTGAGAACATTGGAATGGTGATGCACGAACCACTTAATGTAGGTACAGTAGACTACGTCTCCCTTACTGTCAATGTCTGGCGTGCTTTTTTATTTGCAAATTTAAAAAAAAATAGCACATGACAACCCCACCAATATAGGATGTTTGTCTCTAGGGGTGTGCCAATGTTTTTGTCCTCATAGTGTCTAAACTCTGTTAACAAATGTGAAATGCACAAAGACACCTTGTAGGATGTCTGCGGCATGTTCTCCTTCCACAGGGTTTTGAGTATAATTTCTCCTTTAGCTCTAAAGCCAAGTGTCTCTGAGCAAAGACCGCATCAGTGAGGACTTCCACCTGGGAAAACACACACAAACAAGAGGAATGATGACGATAGTTTCTTCACAAAGGAAAATAAAGATCTCATATCCAAAGCATGAGACTCTACCTGCCCCTCCTCGGTGTCTCTCTCAGTCTCCTTAACTAGACACTGGATGTCAACAACGTGCCAACTATTACAAATGACGGGAGGGGAGAAATGAGCATTTATCTTCATTACAGAGCAATTACATATCTGATTTGTCATGAAAAACATGAAAGTTAAAATATTTCACGTTTGAGGTATAAGAGAAACCCCTTCTACTCGTGTGAGTGATTAAAAGTGATTAAAACATGCAGTAATTAAAATCACCAAACAACTAACAACACTCACGGCAATCCCAGTTTGTGACTGATTTCTACTGACGCATCAGGTGGACCATTACGGTTGACCCAGTGTGTGTTGTCCGATACCTTGGCGTGAGAATATGCTTGGACAGCATCTTCTCCACTTTGCTCACTGGCATGTTGACCTTCCTGTTGCTGTGTTGACATACGAAGCCCTATGTGGAAAGGTGATATGTAGTAAGTCTTTCACAACAGTGAGTACACTGTTTTTACATACAATAGGCAAACATTCATTCAATGCATTTACTTTAATTAGTCTGAAGCAAATAACACTATTTGGAGACTTTGACATAGGAAGCGAGGGTTACAGGCTTGGTTAGTCACACAGCAATGTTCGTTTGTGTGTGTGTGTGTGTGTGTGCGTGTGTGTGTGTTTAAGCATGCATGCTTGTGAGTGAGTGAGGCTGTCTTGCAAGAAACCTTTTTGAAGCTCTCATCAAAAATTTCCTCTGGGTCCAACAGATGATAGGCTTCAGACATCTCATCTGATTACAACAAATAGAATATTAGGATGGATTAATTAATTCAAATAACCAATAACTTACTGATGGAACATTTCAGCATTTCATTACGGACAAATATTATGAAGGCCACTTTTTAATAATTATTCAATCAGCTTTTTGGGCAAGACACCTTAATATCCCTTGAAACCTTTTTTTCTGAATTTTTTTGACAGGGCTGTGCTTCCAATGTTGGAGGGCTACAAAGGGAAGCAACTCCATTGCTTGTATCCAACATGTCCTAATACTTATGTCCACATTCTGCAGCAAGCAAAATCAATGTGACAGCCACAGTAGAAAGAGTTTGAGTGACAGAGAGAAGGGATGAGAAGTTGATGTTATTTAATTTCATTTGTTACAAGTTGCTCCCTGCATTTCTAAGAGCTGTGCCTCGCTTGAAACTGCAAAGTTTTCATTTAAACAACTAGAACTTACTTTTACACACACCTTTTATGAAAGTGTGTTTTGTCTTTCTCTTTTGCTGATTGCTTCTTCTGCGTTGATGCGGTGTGGAATCAGCCAACTTAATTGATGACAGATGCATGCCAGGCCCAGCTTGGCGCATGTGTCTGTGGCCTCGAAGACAGACAGGAGCTGAATCAATACACGCAACAGAAATGTATTTTCTTTCCTGCAGCTTACAATTCACTTCCTGCTTTGGAATTTTATGCTTTAGTTGATGTGCACTTAAACTTTTTTTAACCATTCAATTTATTACTGAGCAGGAAATTGCTTCTCTGTTAGCTATTCTCATCATAGCAATTTCATCTACTCTCATAAAGGCCCAGGCAATGACTCTATTTAGTGGAATATATCTGGCATGTCTCTGGAAGTCTTGGTCATCAAAACCTCGTGCTCTTATACAGTACATGGACACAAAACAGAGATTAATATACTGTAATATCTCAAAAGAAAAAACTGACAATATATCAAATGCTCGGATTAAATTCTGGAGATACACCATTAAAATCAGTCTAATGACAACTTGTCTGTGAGTCAACGTTCATCAGACATTGTTCATCTAGGCTGATGATGAGAGAAGTATTAAAAGAATATGCTGCTTGAACACACTAATAAAAACATTATCCAATATCTTTAAGATACCAGATATCAAAAGACTAATTTCAAATTTAAAGTTACCGGTATGGTGGAACGATAATTAAGATTAATTCCTGTCTGAATTAATATGAATCAAGAGGTGTGTCTCAACACTTTAATCTACAGTTTTTATGCCTGTGGATATGATGTTTAAAATGCTAACATGATGCAAGACTAGAGCTCAAATTACACTGATTAAACCATTAATTGTTTCTGAGGGATCCTTTTATATTCAACTGGTGCAAGATGGTTGTTTATGATGGATGGCCACAGTGTATGGCAAACATACAGACTGTTCAATACCAATTTAGTTGTCCCGTCACAAACCTTGCCTAGTTCCCATCCTGTTTAATATGCAATATGACCTATTGCTGCTCTAATTAATTTTGCAGCCATTATGCAGAGGAATATTCTGTCTGATGCTCTCCTGACAGATTGTCTTCGTGTTACTGACAGAGGGGTCATTAAACCGGACACAAAATCAATAGTGTGGAGGGTGTATAAAGTTTTGATCAATTTCCACATTGTTTTCTTGGTGTCTCCGCACTTGTGTCTTGTTTCCACAATTAATTAAAAGTCTTTGCTCCACTTGGAATAGAAAACTAAGTTGTTGGTTTTTTTTGTCACTCACTAAAGGTGCCAGGCTAAGCAAATGCAATATAAAATGATCACCAAATCATGAGCCAAGACTAACATGCAAAGACACAAACTGACACTATTGAAATACTAAATTATTCAATTTCCATCTAGTGCACAGTTGGATGCTTCATACGGACACAGCGGGAGCTTCAACAAACCTCGAGGCAACTAAGATGTACAATAACAAGCAGGCATAGTGGTGAAACTCCATGCTCATAAAAATACGACTTCCTGTCATACATAGCCATTTTTAACAAACATTGTGAATTCTAGCGGTTGTTATTTTAAGATCACAATGTGATTGAGTGCCGTTTGTTAAAACGTGATTTTAATTTTAGTCATCTTTGGTTGAGTAAGTACTAAATGTCAAATGTGATGTGTTCCGCTGTTAAAGTGGACACACTGTGGAGCATGACAAAGTGTCATTGTGAAATGGAGCAACCAGAAAAACAAAAAAGCAGGCATGTTATTAAAATTGGTCTGAGGGAGAACTTACTGTTGTATAGTGTGGGCCTGCATCTGTTATAGTGAGATGGACTCGGTGGTCGGACATCAATGACTAAATGTTTTTGGAACCATCGCTCTCTCCCCAGACTCCTCTGTGGACTTTCTAGTGAGATACAGTGCAAGACATATTTATTCCCACCATTTCAATGCAGCATACAGCAATAAAATCCGATAAAAACAGCTTTCATGTTGTAAAAGTTTGAAATTCATTTGCAATTAAGTACTGTATAAATTTAGATTTAGCTTTCAAATTCTTACTACATTTAGCAAATCATACTTGTCACATTATATACATCTGCACGATCTAATGCGATCCAGTACATCAAGAGCAGTAGCAAAAATTATGTCTACATTACACAGAGATAACTAGAGTGTCACTGAACAGTCTTTGACTCGCCCATCTGATTCATTTGAAAAAGCGTGTGATAAACTCCCATCCTGTTGGTTGAAGTACCAGAAGGACAGAATGTGAATGTTTTTTGTGTGTTTTTACTAGAGCGCTCCCAGATTTCCCCACTTAGCCCAAATACAAACACAATATTTCGGCCAAAATTTATTTATTTTTTTTATTATCCAATCCACTCCTCTATGTGGTTCTGTACCAAATTTTAGTGAGTTATCCTTTGGCCCAAGAGTAAATTGAGTATTTAATGTTTCCGTCATCAATCTAACTAATTAACTTAGCTACCAACTACCTCTCCCCTTGTGTGATTTATCAATAATGCTCCATTTTGACTGACACATGGTCTTTCTTGCAGCTCTAAAGGGTAACCAAAATCTGTGCTAAGATGATGTTGCTCCTACCACATGATGGTGGTAACACAGACGGAGTTCTGAGTGAGGTGAATGTCCTGCTGCTGCTGCTGCAGTCAGGGTCAGAGCACTGGACCACGGGATCACAAGAAGAATGACAAGAACACAAGAGAGGAGCAGTGGACTTCAGCAAGTCCTGCAAGGAAAGAGTAATTGAAAGAAGAAAACAATTACCTACGGTGTAAAATAGTAGGCTCTCTACTTTAGTCTAAAAGTTACATTTAAAAATCAGTCAAAACTAATTTTGTAAATGCATTACTGTAATGAATCCTATCCAACAAAGCAGGTGGACTTCAAGTGTCCAGTGTACCACTGAATATACACATCGCATGAGACATTGGAGATCTGTTTGAAACCACATGAATTTGAACAACATTCATCCAGTCTACATGCTGTGAAGGCTGCTGTCAGACAAGACACGGGAAAGATATCTAATATTGTAGCAATGTTACTTACTCGTGGACTAGCATTGTAGGAATCGAAAAAGAACAATTTGGGCTTTCGGTGGGTGACCAGGGGTCTGGTCCGAGCACATACACACGACACATCGGACTTATAGAGCTTCCTCAGTCTTCTGTTGGATCCCCATGGCATAAAAACGTCTCCTCTGGCCCCACTGCAGGATTAGACGAGAAATGAGTGACTATATGATTTTAATACTCACGCATACAAGAAAAGAAGGATCATCAAGGTATTGGCCCTTAGATCTTATTCACACAGAAGCACCCCAGGACAGATCAAGCCTGTGTCACCTGCATTAAAAAAAACAGCATGGCTTTTTATTTTGCATTTGACTTTCATCTTCCCAGTCACATTGAATGTTCAAAAGGCAGCATGGAGGAAATAGAGGAAATTATCAGAATTGACCCCAAGTTGCAGAGAGCGTGGAATACATTATTGTGTTGTTGTGCCCTCTATACTGTACCTGGAGATGTCTCTCCCACTATTCCACACCTGTTGTTTTGAAGGTGCTGAGAAGCCGAGAGGAAGCATCAGAGTGTTGACGATCTGGCTGAGCTGAGCACTCTGCAATGAAGGCATCAATCCCAAGAAACATCTAAAACACAAATCTCAGCTTTGAATAATAATGTGTAAACGATGCACACTGTATAAGTAGACGTCCAATGACAAACAGTTTTTTATTTTTTCATTGTTCTTACTTTTATCCTAATAACAGAAATGTTTTAAGCGGGATTCAAAACTGGAGATTGTTAACAGCAGTGGCATGCAACGGGCGGCAGGGAGTCTCTCTACGACGATTGGTTTTCAAGGGCCATCACCAGAGCCTATTTGGCGCCGGGCAGCAACACAACTTTGCACGCTACTGCTACAAAGTAGTTGATAATATAGTGGTTCATACACTTACGCAGTGAAAAAGGGAATGATTTTCTTTATATGTGGCTAAAAACTGATGGTTGAGTTTTGTTGGACAGCAATCGATATTGAAACTTTAAACACATTCACTTGATGTTTTTTTTGGGGGGGGGTTGGGGCTTCTCTATTTATACATGGTTATAGGGTGAAATAAAATATTATAGCACATACTCACTGGATATTTTCCCTCAGGAGATGGTAGCAGTGAAAAGAGTGATAATTACACTTCTATTATATATAGTTTGACTCTTACTACCTTACTTTACAAGGCCACATTGTGCCCATGTGTATCGAGGCAGGTTTAATGTTATGTTTGTCTCAGCTCCTTTCGGTTGATTTCTGTTTTTATATCAGTTATTTTACTGCACATCAGAGTGAGATGTAGCTTGAGGGAACACATTGCTGACATTTACTGTTTGTGCACACACAGCTCTTATTGGAGTGAAAAGCTATTGCAGTCCTCCAAGTGTAAAAGCACAACGGGCTTTCAAATCCAAATAAGCTTCTTTCTTTGCCATTTTTTTGGGGGGGGCAAAAATACATTATATGTACCAGCACTAGCTAAAACACAGTACTATGATGGGGGCCGTCGTGTTCAGCAAAATCCTCATCTCTAGACTAGATGTGGTGTGGAAGCACAAATACCGCCTGGCCCGCGAATACTGTGCACTATTGAACTATGTCGGCTGACACATTTTGAGAGTGATGAATTTTATCATTCTATCGTGTACACCATGGCCGAGATGGAAATCATGCAGTGGCTGTCAGAGGAACAGCAGCGAACAGTAACAGCGTTGTAGATCAA
The DNA here is from genome assembly GCF_024500385.1 of Phyllopteryx taeniolatus. Taxonomy (NCBI): domain Eukaryota; kingdom Metazoa; phylum Chordata; class Actinopteri; order Syngnathiformes; family Syngnathidae; genus Phyllopteryx; species Phyllopteryx taeniolatus. The sequence goes on along the minus strand of NC_084513.1, from coordinate 14,710,847 downwards.
ATTCTTGAGGAGAAAGCGATCCGTAAAAAGAAATCCAGATCGGCTCACAACTCAGTCAGTTAGTACAGTCCATGTAGAGTAGATGATGACATTTTGATCATGGTTTATTATGTAGCTTTATTATGTGTAATGAAAACACGAAGCTTGCCGTTGCTGAATATTTACTAACTGTATGATCTTTCTTGATGTTTTGAACTTATTTTTTAGAATAAATATTTCATATATTTAGCGTAAGTAAACAGCACCTGATAAAGAAGATATGCACATTTAGAATATAACATAAATTGTTTACATCTTGGGTTTAGGTCCCCTTTATAGTCTTTACAGGAAGAAAAAATGTTCCTCATTTCTTCTCTCAGGAGTAAAGATGCATATGTGTGATATTTCACAAGTATAATTATTTCTCCCCCAAAAAAAAATGTTTATACTTTAAAGCAAGATAACATGGTGAATTGAGTTGTTTTTTTTAATGTTACCTTTCCACCCAATTTCCACTCTTCACGACTTTCTGGCAAGGTTTAAATTAACAGCAGCATGGGAAGTGCTTGTAAAGAGAGTCTTTATACATTCAAGGTCAAATGTGGGCTGGTTGTCGTAAACTCATGGATATTTGCACATAAATAGAGAAGTGAACATGCATAAACATGAATTACTGAGCTCAGTAAAGGACGCACAATATGGTACGTGCAATTTGTGCAGACAGTTAAGTATACATACTTACCTGTCGTTCAATGTTGTAAAGAAGACGATTGGGGCTGCATGGTTCCATGTCAGCGTCTAAGGTTGAGCAGGAAAGACCTGCCATTTCCTTTAAGAGGGTTTGCTGGATCTGCCTGTCCGTGGGTGGTTGGGACTCAGCAAGCACCACGCCAATCTTTGTCACACACACACACACACACTGTGTGCATTGTATCCACTGTTGCATTGCATTGTGACAAGTACAAACTCACCTTATTGGAGCGAATGTTTTTGTGGAGTTCCCCAAGTTGTTCGAGCTTTCCTTCAAGGTCAGCCAGACGTAGCTGCAACCAAATCCATCTGCTTCCAATCTCTGCTCTCTCTTCCAACCACTTGTGTTCACAGCTGCTGCAGCTGCAGTCCAGGCAGACACATAACAAAACAAAATATGAGTTAGTTTTCTTTTCACAAGATGACAATTGCATTTAAATGACAAGCATGTTTTGTACTCCCCTTATAAGAAATTCAACTTGATGGAACAGAGATCTTTTTTATTTAAAGGGATTTAAACAACACAGGTTGAGTTGAAGCCCAGTAAAAATAAACTTTAGTAGCACCTTATTTTCTTTAGCGAGAAGCTAAACTATGCCATAAAAAGAATATACCAAAATGTTTTGAAATTCCACAAAATGAACAGAGATCTGTTCATCTTAATCTTAGCAAAGCAAATTGAGGATGCTATCTAGGTAGTAGCCTACTAACATTTCTCTTCATTTAAGAAAAAAATCTCTACTACAAAATACAAGACTAAGCAGTAAATAGTTAAACATGTTAATAAGTGGTCATTCTGTTCTAGTCATTGCATAGAAATCACAGAAGCTCTAAGGCCAATGCTAAAGATTAACTTTTATTTAACACCTGTATCGAGCACCCCCCCCCCAAAAAAAAGAATCGCTTTGAATACACAATAGGTTAAATGATGTAAATAAACTGCCGCACTGCAAACATAGGTTAATGTACACTACCTCGTAGCATGTTACAAAGAATAACAGCACACGAGATGTAACAAAGGCTACAATAGGACACCAAATAAAACACGGTTTACACTGCATGTGTCCTGCATGCCCACATTTCCATGGCATTAACGTTTATTTTTCCCGTGCATGTGTGTGTGCGTGAGTGTGTGTGTGTGTGTGTGTGTGTGTGTCTTTGTTTAGCTTTAGTGGGGCCACAGTTGCCATGGTAGTGATATTGGACCTTGGCAAAGCCAAGCAGGGTCTCGTCCACTTCAAACTGACACCAGACAAGGACCGCTAAGCCAAGCAACAAGCAAGTTAAGCCTTGATTCTACAAAGGATGTCGTTCCTTTGCCTCTTTGGTATACAAAACCACCAGACGAGTGCTTTCAGAATCAGAATCTGAATCCTCTTTATTTGCCAAGTATGTCAAAAACACACAAGGAATTTGTCTCCGGTAGTTGGTGCCGCTCTAGTATGACAATAGACAGCCATTTTGACAATAAATACTTTTGAGACATCGACTTGGGGCTGAAATGATGACGAACTCTTTGATAAATCAATGCAGGGTTGAGTTTGGGACTATTAGCCTTTTCTTTGAGGATAATGTTTCATTGATTTAGGTCCCTGCAGAAAAAGAATGTTGTATGTCCCAAGTTCCCCAGTCCCTTTTTAAATGTAGAGATTAGCCACACTGTTAGCCATAACATTGTAGAGTTTGACTATAGACACATTTTTCATCTGTAGCAAGTGCAAAAAAAAAAAAATGTTTTTTTTTACTAGGAAGAGAACTGCGACATAAAAGCACTTTATGGCTGCTGAGTTGTGACATTGCCATTTTATTTTCTGTTCTGTACAATTATGTGTAATAGTTTATCCTAAAAGGGGAGAAGCAGAGCTATGGCTAGAATGTGTCACACTCTCTGAAGCTTGGAGGAGATGCTGTAATCCTGTGTAGTGGCCGATGAAAATTCAGTAAAGTATAGACCTTGTTGGAGTGCAATGTAATAAAAAACTAACGAACATGAAAGCCAGCACCTAAATATACAGTGGAACCTCCAAGGTCAATAAAACAATCAGTTCCAGGATGCTGGCTACTATTTGAAAGGATTTCAATTCAATTTTGCACATAGTAAATAATGGAATGATCTGTTTTAAGGACAAACTGTTACAATTATGAAACTGTTATTATGTGTTCAGGTAATGTTTAGGTAACCTTTTAACAATGTAAAAATAAGTTAACAATAAAACTCTTAACTTGAATGACCAAGGCATAATCTTTTTGAATAAATTCCACTTGGTTGATACTCACATCGTCTTGGCTCCTCTGTGGGACCTGACCTCATCTTGCGCTTCGTCAGAGCTACTGCTGGCCGTGGCCTCCGAGTCCAGATCCTGCTGTAGGTGTCTGAGCAGTGCCCGTGAGGCAAGCTTTCCAGGGTCTTTGGAGTCTAAAACACAAAGTTTTCTCAGCCCTTCCAAATGCTGGCTGCAGTGCAGTGAGGTGATCTCTGCCAGCAGGGTCTGCGCACTCCTCTTCAGCCTCCGTGCTCGGATGTTTAGTGCTGCATGTCTGGACTGCGACTCTTTCACCGCATTCTCTAGCACAATTTTCCAAATTCCCTGCCCCGAACCAAGAGCAGGGCTACTTTGATCTGCCTTCACTTGGGAATCGGGAGGAGAAACTATGATAAGGGAGGAGTGATCAACTCCATCTGGCACACACGCAGATGCATTCAAGTGACAAGCCCCTTGACTATTATAGTCAGAGACTATGGCGATGTCTGGTACACCTGGTAAGATGGAGGACATCCGGGGAGCATCTATCAATTCATTGGAGCCCTGGAGTGAGCGCTGGCCTCCGAATGCAATTGGCGACCACAAAGGGCTAACGGGTGCTTCCAAAGGGGAAAGTGAAGAGAGGTCCAGCCACATCTTCTGGAAATCTCCACCTTCTGTTGATCTCATCTGAAACTCCACCTCTGCGCTCTGCATTTAGGCTTTATGCACATACGGTCCATCTACAAGAAGAAACACATGCTCGTTTGACTCTAGTCAATAGTGAGCCAAGTCAATTAAACACAACAAAGTGTTCTAAATTTAAAATACTCTCCATGTTCCACCAATATTTAAAGTTTCATTAGGGTGTTTTGTTTTTCATGCACTTTTAAAAAAAATATATATTTTTTTTTTTTTTGTAAATACACGACAGGCTGTATTTATCGCTGTTAACTTTCAACAAGAGCAGCGAAAAGTCATTACGTCAATCACGTCTGAAGGGGAACAAGTCGCTTCATACTCAATTTTTTGGGGGAAAAAAGGGATGACTTACGTCGCTTATTGGAGCTCATATGTCCACACAAACGCCGCAGATGTGGGGAGTTTCCATGCTGCCGACCTTTTTCCAAACGACTAAAGCGACATTTGACAGGTTTGGGGACATCCAGCGGTCGGTTTGTACCGACGACGAGAGCTGCTGACAACTGACTTGAAGCCTTCGTTGCATCCAGACATCCACTTGGTAGCTGGCTCGTGGTGCCTTCATTAAAGCTCAGAGAATTCTAAACCGCACTTACAAAGTGACCAAACGTACTATTTCCACTCATTGTCACTGAATGCAACATTGTCTTTAAACAAAGCTGTCTTGTTCTGATTCATTTGCGGTGTTTATTTTAATTTGAGGGTTGTTGTTTTTTTCTGACAACGTTTTACTTTTTACTCCCTACATCTGAAAATAGATATCTGTACTCAGAGGCGGCGGAACCTCTTCAACCTTTTCAACCACTGCAGATGATGAAACAAAGTGAAAAAGATGAAAAATAAATGTAAAGTCGACTGCAATTGCGATCTTGATTGATTCATTGACACCTTGGGAAACATTTAGCATAAACATGCCACAGATTTGGCGAAACAAGATATTCCCCATCTATGGCTTATTAAATAGGATCGTGTATTATTCCTGTTGTTATTATTAGCTAATCTAGCATTTATTTATTTTTTTAGTCAATTCATAACAACAGCAAAGCTATGAGAACATGTTTTTGGATGGTATGAAAGGCTGAGACAATACTAGCCAACTTTTTTTCTTCTCTATTTAAGTAAAGGTGTTGTACATGTACATTTACCAGAATATTTTTTTTAAGTATCTTTACAAAAGGGCAGAGTGCAAGTAATTTTGCAACCTCTAATTACATAATGCAGTTTTACGCCACCTTAAATTACAATTACAAGGATAAAGATAACGTATTATACTACTTTGACAGCCAGTTTTTGTGTGATGTACAGTGCGGCCATTTTAAGGCGCAAACCAAGAAGAATGAGAGAAAGAGAGTAAGTAAGAGGTGCATTGTTGTTACTCATGTGCTGGAGTTAAAAGACACAAATCCCCTGCAGGCCCACTACAGTCTAGAGCCTCAAGTGGGAAAGGCTAACACAATAAAAACAAAGCATTATTTATACATTACAAAAAACAAAAATAATGCCCATCCCTTCTTTGCTAACAACTGGGCATAAGACTAGCAAAAAGAAGCAGCGCAAGGGGTGGCTAATGTTGGCTTGTTAACGGTGCTAATGCTAGCTTAGCATTGCTCGCGCAACTTACTATTTTGTTGAAGCTGGACAATGTCTCTGTGACTGTCACAACTACACACTTTCAGATTCGCATGCCATTGGGAATGTTTGAGAATCACGCTCATTCACGTCAGTGAGGGGCGGCCTGGCTGTTGTCAGAGATTTGCCTAATGAAGTGATGCTACATTTAAATCTTGCGAGCAGTTTAAAAACGCCAAACTCCTTCTTTAACCAACAAAATAAATTGCACATAGGCCTGCTTGAGTGGTTCATTGCAGCAATTCAGAAATTAACCTAAACTATGGAGGAAAATAGGGTCCATAAATGGAGCAAGAGTCGAGAACCCAATTCAAAACAGGGAAGCATGGAATAAAACAAGTGTTTTCATTTTCGTGAGAACATTTTGCATACTTCCTCTTCGTCCACCATTCATTGATTAAATAGTGACTAATTAACAGTCAGTTTTATTAAAATGGACAGAAACTCAAATAGATAATGATGTATGACACTACAAACTCCAACCAAGATATATAAAAAGTGGCACATTTAAAGTCACTATTAAAGTTAGGTAAGTTAAAGTATAACAGCACAGGGACCTTTCTTTGTGAAATATCATATCCATCCCTTTACTACACCGCGTATCCTCACTAGAGTCCCAGTATGCTACAGCCTATCCCAGCTAACTGCAGGCGAGAGGCGGGGTACACCCTGAACTGGTCGCCAGCCAATGGCAGGGCACATATAAACAAACAACCATTCACACTCACATTCACACCTGCAAATTTAGAGTCTCTAATCAACCTAACGTGCATGTTTTTTTGTTTTTTTTATGGGGGTGTGGGAGGCATGTGGGATGTGCATTATCAACCACAGCAAAAATGATATTGTCAAGGTCAGATGATTCTCCAAGGTGAAGGTCAGCATTAAAAAGACTACATACAAAATGGAGCACCACATGATATATTCCAAGAGTATCTTCAAAGGCTGCTTCAGTCTTTTACTCTTGCCTTGTGAGTTGGCCAAGCAATATAGAAAGAAAATGTTCATGGCGATACTGAAAAGGACAAGGGGACTGTTGATTAAAAAGAATACCAGCCTTCTGATATCAATCTGTTCTCCCATTGGTGGCTTTAAAATGTCAAATGATTAAAACAAAAGCAGAAGTTCCTCAACGTATCAGTCTATCACACGCGCCTTGTGATAGACGACTTCTAAGGCGAAGCAGGGGACTTAATATGCATTTGCATTATAGGCTGCCCCAAGGAATATTAATGGTGCGTTTCCAGCGCAGGGGGCTAACCTGCTAATGTACTCAACATGTTCAGGGGATCTGAGTCTAACATGTTGCCAGTCTATCTGTTTGTTACACAATGTTTGGTCATCACCATTTACAGACAAACTAGTGATACGGAGTAGAAGTCGTTTATCGTGGGGGGGTTATGTGTTAAGTGGCTAACTGTTAGCCAGTTTGCATTTTGAGTGCCTCTGGGCATCAGTTGAGCCATGCAGCTTATGTGTTTATTTTGTTCCCGTTGGTTTAATAAAGTGATGGAAAGTCCAGCAGCTGTGTCTATCCTTGACCACCTGTGGAGGGATTACTAGTTTTAACTAGCAGTTGTGGGCTATACTAAATTAGGTAACGATGTGTACTTTACCATAAACATGCAGTTGTACTTGCAATTGAAGAATATTCCATGTATTTTCCTCCCAAAAGTGACTTTCTTGCACTATTATTGTATCCAACTGCACACTGTAGCGTCATCCTACCAATTCTTTGACATTTGTGTGAATGTGAGCAGTATTACCTTATAAACCTCACAATTGGTCCTTTTTACTTTTGTCAGCAGTCACATCAATTATTGTCATCACAAGGAGTCAGAGACAGACATCTGTACAATATGTCTTTATTTAAATAAACATCCGACTAAAACGCCAGAGTAGAGAGGATATAAGTGGCATAAAAATAACATTCTAAACAAATGATACATCTTTACATTCCTACACTCACTTGGCACCTCAAATACTTCTAGTATACAAATATTAACACCTTTCACACACAGACACACATAACGCATACACACTTAAAGCCACAAGATTTGTCTTTCAGTGTATTTGAATAAAATTTCCCAATGCCTCACGTCCTGCACTTGGACAATCTGTGAATAAATAAAGGCTGGTATGGATCGCAAAGTCAGTCTTCACTTTCTATTACCTGAACTTTAGTGGGTTTATCAGTGTCATCCATGGAAACTTTAGCAGCAGACTAATAAAATCACAGCAGTGCCATGCACATATTCATCACCAAAAATTTTTTTTGCATTTACTAGTCTGGTGAAGGAAATGAGCTGAACCTATCTATGCAAAGGCACTGAAATGGGCCGAGAAGATTTTTTTTCTAGGCACATTTTACTTGCAAAATTTTGCGCTTTAGTCGTACAGTGTCATGAAAAAGTATTGGCCCCCTTCTCAAGTTCTTATATTTTTGCATTGTTTCCCCACTTTAAGCTCATCAAACAAATTAAAATATCAGATCAAATAAAAACTAAATAACTAAGTAAAAAAAAAAAAGAGAGATGAAGGTTTTGGAGTGGCTTAGTGAAAGTACGGACCTGAATCCAATGTAAATGCTGTGGCATGACCTTAAAAAAGGCCGTTCATGCTAAAAAATCCTCCTTCGTTACCAAAATAAAGCAATTGTGCAAGGACGAGTGGGCCAAAATATCTCCACAGAGATGTGAAAGACTGTCAGTTATAGAAAACGGTTGAGGATGGCCCAACCAGTTATTAGGTTTAGGCGGACATTACTTTTTCCACACAGGGCCAGGTAGCTTGTTATATGTATTTTTATTAATAAATTAAATCAAACTTTTATATTTACTTGGGTTATCTTTGTCTGATATTTACATTTGTTTGATGAGCTTAAACATTAAAGTGGGGAAACTATGCAAAATAATAATAATTTGATTCTCGTCTGTCTGCTGCTGAATGTCACCTATTATTAGTAACAATTGTTTCTGACAATGTGTACATGCTTGCGTTCAAGGTTAGAAGTAGTCTCTGCGGCGTGAATCGTCACTTAAGAAGGATGGGTTCCACTGGGCAGGGTAGATACATGAGTGGCGAGATCCCGGTAGACCTGTGAACGGGTACAAGCCATTTCGCTCCAGATCAGCGTTTCGCAAGGCGGGCTGCAAGAAAACACAGAGATGCTATTTATCTTGGTTTTCAGATGAAGACTACAGAGCTGCCCACTTATAAAAATTCACTTCCAGAACAGTTTGTCCAAATTTGTATTTACAAAATTTTGTCAAGAACACTTCCGTGCGACAGTCATAATCATTAATATATTATGGGTTCAATATTTGACATTTTAATGTTTTCATTATATCAACTTTGTAATGGTTGACACAGGTGCAGCCTGAATCAAAGTACAAGTATATGAGATTTCGAGGTTCCATCGTCAAAAATATCTGTGTCTATGGATTTTTTCCCCTTTGCCAATTCTGTTTTCAACCCCGGAAACAAAAAAAAAACAAAAAAAGTCTATTACAGCAGATTAATCAGATCTCAAACATCAAAATTAAAACTCAGCACTCTATTTTGCAAACAAACAACTAACATTGCTGATAGACTGAATTGCATAGTTTATTTATGGAAAATAGTTTTGGTTTCTGTTTTGTGCAATGTACTTCTTGTACGCATACAAGAAGAAATGTAGTAATTACGTCTTCTCTTGCATGCAATTTATCCATCCATCGATTTTCTGAGCCGCTTCTCCTCACTAGGGTCGCGGGCGTGCTGGAGCCTATCCCAGCTGTCATCGGGCAGGAGGCGGGGTACAGTTCAGTACACCCTGAACTGGTTGCCAGCCAATCGCAGGGCACATACAAACAAACAACCATTCGCACTCACAGTCACACCTACAGGCAACTGTGAGGCTGACGCTCTAACCAGTTGGCCACCGTGCCGCCATGCAATTTATATTGCATATTTATATTTCTTATATCCACAATTGATGCTTAAACAATGCAAATTTCCCCATTGTGGGTATAATAAAGGTAATCTTATCTTAAATTAGAAATATTTATTAATATTAATAATGTACTTTTAACCTGCCCACATTCTGAAGTGACGTGTGCAGTCGCGTATTAATTCATTTCTGGTTCAGATGCAGCATCCTGTGTGGATGTGTTTCATTTTATATTTATAGCTCTAAAAACGTATTACCGTAATTGGCCTGTTATTTTGTTGTTATTTCGATGTTTTGCGACTGCATGACACAATAGCTTAGCAAATAGCATGGCTTTGACATTGTATTCGCCTATCCACTCCTCATCCTCCCTTCGTGACCTTTTTGTACGAAGCATGGTAAGAAGTGCAGCTTATTCGCTACCATGGAAGCAATGATCAGTGTCTTGGCACTGGCCGCAAAGAGAACTTTCGCCTCCGCGCCTTGGCAGCCGGGAGGTGTAATAAAATAGCGTGCACTAAGCAGCTGTTCAATGTGGACGCGCCGATAATTTTCAGATGTTCGATTTGTTTTTCCAATATTCGGAACAATGTGTTACGACCGTAACGAGTCAACAATCAGTGATTTCTGTAATGAAATACGGACATTCCATAATATTTGGCAGCTCTGAGACTATGTTAAGCAGTAAGTAGTTCTTTAGAAGGGAAATAAGAAGACTTCTTACAGAATAGTAAATGTCAGTCATCTGCAGCAAGTTCTTGGTGCTGCCGTTCTCTTGCATTTCGATGGTCTCCCGGCCCCACTCCATGGAGATGCGATTGCTCTTGGAAAAGTCTGCGTATGGAGACATCTGCAGGTCGCCACTCTTGAAGATGATCTTGTTGAGGTCATTCTTGTCTCTCCTGGTGGTAGAAACACAAGAGTTAAGTTCCAACAAGTTTTCCCTCTCATTCAACTTTAATGGGAGAATTGGCTAAATGTAAAGGCCACCATTAGAGGTGTTTGATGCAGAGTTATAATGAATTAATTGTCATTAATCAGTCAGGTTTTTGTCATGTTAATAGTTTTGCACAGTATGTCTATATTGCACCACATAGTGAGGTAAATGATAGTGATGAATGGTGCAGTGTTCATGCTCATATTTCTGATTCGCTACTCGCAAATTAAGATAGCGCATCCTCAGTTGTTCGCTGAAAACAATTATTTGCCGTTTTTGTACTCAGGCCATAGCCTAGTCTAATATAAACGTTTTGCTTGTGGCCTCTTGGTGCTAATGTTCCCACTGTTGCAGTGAGGAGAGGAACTTTAATCCCAGTATTTAATTTAAAAGCAGCGCTTTGCTCCCATTGTGTTACATCTCTCGGCAATTACAGTATAAACCTTTTTAAGGCCGGCATCAATTACTCAACAGATTTTTGCTATTTGCGTTAGGACTTGGTCTCTATTCCCCGCAAAATAGCGAGGGAACACTGTTTATACAGAGTATGCACGCCGTAAAAGTTGTTGTTGTCAGCAACAGTTTACTACTCCTTTTAAAATTGCCTGTAAATGGTGACATGATTCCACAGAAAAAAATACGGGGGATGAAGTTGACTGCAGATTTCCACCAATGGACGAAGTATGAGAGCCGTAACTGAGGCGGTATGGTGGCTATGTGCGAGGTGAAGTTCAACACTCACTTCTCCCACTCTGATTTCCTTTTCTGCTGTCTATTGCTTTTTTCATCTAACTATCAAATCGCATTTCACTGGGTTCTGTGTAAAAGGCACAGGAAGATAAATGTCAGATTGTCTTTTACAGCTCTGTAGCAACTAACACAGAATCTATAAATGTATATAAAACAATACGTTTGCTATTGGTGCAAAAAAGAGGTACATATACTCCAAGAATTTCTACTCTCACACTTTAAAATTTTGTTTCCATTTTTCCTCTCCTCCAATACGCCCTGATAAACTCCGATTTTCTCGACGCTCCATTCTATTCACAACCTCACGTTGAATGACGATTCATTCTATACAGCAGGTTTAGCGCAGAAATTACAGAGCTGTCAAACCAATGAGTGGGAAAGCATCAGAGACCGCTTTGGTGTCATTTGCCCATTGCTTCATTTCATTGCAAAAACATGCATCTGTTCTACAGTATTTACTGTTGTACTATGTCAAAATGACTTCTGTGACAAGGTCACACAGTAATAAGTAAGTAATAGTAAATGAGCATCGTGACAGTAGAGTGGCTAGAGATAAAGGGCATCTTACTTGCAGCAAGTGACGATGAGAGCAATGATGAGGATAAGGAGCAGGGCGCCCCCCGCAGGCGATACAACAACTGCAATCAGCTTGTAAACTGCAAAAACAAAGCACATTAAACATATGCAGATAACCTATTCACGACGCTTGATTTAGTTCAATGTGAACAGTCATTTCTTGAAGCTTAATGTCGCTTACAATTTCCACAGTTGAATCCTCCAAATCCAAACATGCACCTGGAACGTGACAAAGAGGCTGCAGTGAGAATGTGGCCTCAAGTCCAGTGTACACAAGTAGGACATCGACAGATGTAAACTTACGGAACACAGGTGCCATTTTCCAGCATGTAGCCATCCCCACATTCTGTAAAACAACACAGATGGCATTGAGTAAGATGTTTGTTGTTTCACTGCGACATGATAATATTTTAGTCAGAGTACAAGCAAAGAAACACAATCATAGTGCTTACCTAAGCAGGACAGGTCATCAAGGTTGTGTTTGTAATAACCTGGTAGACATTGGCATTGGGCAGTGCCGCTGACATCAGAGCAGGTGGAACGTTCAGGGTTGCACTGAACTTTCTGGGCCACACAAAGACTCTCCACTGAGAACACAGTGCGAGCACTCATGAGGACTAAGATGATGTAGATTACTCTACACGTGGTCAGAAAAACATGCACCAAACATCTTTTTCTGTGTTTCCTTTCAATTATTTGCGGCCAGAAAAAGCTTGCCAGAATTTTTCATAATTAGCCATAAAAATTAAAATGACCAAACGCAGGGAGAGTTATGTAATATGGTGGGGGAATGGATTCCCACACAGAAGATTTTAGGTAAGGGACAAAAAGCGTGAAGTGCCTCGTGCTCTAACCACACGCCTAGTCTGTATACAATCTGAGTAATTTATGGCTAAAATGCATCCTCTAGTGGTAGAATACAGCCATACATCATCACTGTACAGTCTCCTGATCCTCGTCATGCTTGCAGTAGGTTATTTTGGATATAACAGCTACATGTAAGTTATGATGAACCGAGGTTGAGTGTGATTTTTTTTATTCCCCCTACCATGATAAGTGAGTCGGTGGTGAAGCATCACATGGCAGTGAGACTGTGAAGAGCTGCAATTTTTCAGAGACATCTGGACACTGTTGTAGACTTCCGCACTGGTCACATCGGAGGAGCTGGAGAACATGTTGATGGCTGTTATATGAACGCCGTCGTGTTCTCTGTGGGGAGGAGGTATTTGCATGAGACTGTGGACGGTGTCTTTTTCATCATTTTGTCAGCAGATTTCTCTGGGTGAGTTTGTCCTCATGCTTTGAAGTACATTTCCACTAAACAGTACAGTATAGTCCATGTCCTTTTGGTGGACTATCAAATACAGTGATATGGTACCAGAGCGAATCCACACTTCCAAGGGGTCATTGCTGAATCTCCCCTTGAAGGATTATAAGTACAGTGGAAAAAAAATGAAAAATACAAGAGCGAACTGGGGTTGATTTATACAACATTCCATGAGATACAGAACTAAGTGGGATACTGAATATCATCTACTACAACTCAACTACTCAAACATTAACCTTACATAGTTATTCCTCAATAAAAAAGCAGACTAAAATACTGTTAATAATACAGTTAATTGCTATTGGGGGTTCCGGGCCCTGAGCAGGTCCTTAGTACACTTGTGCCTTGGGCCAGCTTTGCACGGTATCTAAAGGGGGGAGGCAGACACATTGTGTTTATTTTTCGATAGAATGATCATAATGTTTGGTTTTCGACAGAAATGAAATGGGAATGAAAACCAGTCATCTTCTTTCTCCCACATAATCCACGCTAAAAGTCGAACAATAATGAGCTGAACAGTTGCGCTGCATAGTGAAAACGAGGCTTTAAAAGTAACTCATGTAATGAACTCACTTCTTACGGAGAGTGGTGCGGCTGTAACCTCTGAGATGGGACAAGGAGGCGTTTAGCTGAGGTGAAGAGAGGAGATCCGTGAGAAGTATATAATAACCACATAAGCACAGAAGAGAACACAGAATACCGCACAATCTGGTTTTACATTTGGGAACCAAAGTAAATGAATATATATGCCTCAATGCAGTAAGACTTCAGTGGATGTGTGAGGAACATCAGTGACATGACTTATTACAACTTATTTGTCACGTTGTTGTTGTTTTATTTTTAACTTGTATGACAGTTAAGAATATTAACATGCCACATAATATTATAAGTAACATTTATTAAAGGTTTTATGCAGACTTTGTTCATCTGTACTCATACTTGTTCTCATAAAAACGCTGCGAAACTATAATACCAATTTACCAGCCTATCACATGCTATACTATTCTTTCGTCCCTGAGCATGAGCTGTACAGTTTGGCAGATAGCGAAGTTTTTCAAAAAGAATCAACATGTGCTTGACGCCAACTGTTTATTGATACAGGTGTGGGTATACTTATTACCCCCTTGCTCGGTGCCTGTACGTAGGTGTTCACCCTGGTGGACGAGAGGGGAGCCTCCCTCCGCCTTTGGGTGGGGGCACGGGTCCTGACTGTTGTTTGTGCCTATGCACCAAACAGCAGTTCAGAGTACCCACCCTTTTTGGAGTCCTTGGAGGGGGTGCAGGAGAGCGCTCCCGCTTGGGATTCCATCGTTCTGCTGGGGGATTTCAATGCTCAGGTGGGCAATGACAGTGAGACCTGGAAGGGCGTGATTAGGATGAACGGCCCCCCCGATCAGAACCCGAGCGGTGTTCTGTTATTGGACTTCTGTGCTCATCACGGATTGTCCATAACGAACACCATGTTCAAGCATAAGGGTGTCCACACGTGCACTTGGCACCAGGACACCCTTGGTCGCAGTTCGATGATCGACTTTTTGGTCGTGTCATCGGACTTGCGGCCGCATGTCTTGGACACTGGGGTGAAGAGAGGGGCGGGGCTGTCAACTGATCACCACCTGGTGGTGAGTTAGCTCCGATGGTGGGGGAAGATGCCGGTCCGACGTGGCAGGCCCAAACGTATTGTGAGGGTCTGCTGGGAACGTCTGGCAGAATCCCCTGTCAGAAGGAGTTTCAACTCCCACCTCCGACAGAACTTTCCTCATGTTCCGGGGGAAGCGGGGGACATCGAGTCTGAGTGGACCATGTTCCGCACCTCCATTGCTGAGGTGGCCGACGGGAGCTGTGGCCGTAAGGTGGTCGGTGCCTGTCGTGATGGCAATCCCCGAACCCGTTGGTGGACACCAACAGTGAGGGATGCCGTCAAGCTGAGGAAGGAGTCCTATCGGGTCTTTTCGGCCTGTGGGACTCCTGTGGTAGCTGATGGGTACCGGCTGGCCAAGCAGAATGCAGCTTTGGTGGTCGCTGAAGCAAAAACACGGGCATGGGAGTAGTTCGGTGAGGACATGGAGAAAGACTTCTGGACGGCTTTGAGGAAATTCTGGTCCACCATCCGGTGTCTCAGGAGGGGGAAGTAGTGCACCATCAACACTGTGTAGAGTGGGGATGGGGCGCTGCTGACCTCGACTCGGGACGTTGTGAGCCGGTGGGGAGAATACTTCGAAGACCTGCTCAATTCCACCGACACGCCTTCCCATGAGGAAGCAGAGTCTGGGTTTTCTGAGGCGGACTCTCCTATCTCTGGGGTTGAGGTAACTGAGGTGGTTAAAAAGCTCCTCGGTGGCAAGGCCCCGGGGGTGGATGAGATTCGCCCAGAGTTCCTAAAGGCTCTAGATGTTGTGGGGCTGTCCTGGTTGACACACCTCTGCAACATCGCGTGGACATCGGGGACATTTGCCTCTGGATTGGCAGACTGGGGTGGTGATCCCCCTTTTTAAGAAGGGGGACACTAGGGTGTGTTCCAACTACAGGGGGATCACACTCCTCAGCCTCCCTGGTAAGGTCTATTCAGGGGTGCTGGAGAGGAGGGTCCGTCGGGAAGTCGAATCTCAGATTCAGGAGGAGCAGTGTGGTTTTCATCCTGGCCGTGGAACAGTGGACCAGTTCTACACCCTCGGCAGGGTCCTCGAGGGTGCGTGGGAGTTCGCCCAACCAGTCTACGTGTGTTTTGTGGACTTGGAGAAGGCGTTCGACGGTGTCCTTCGGAGTGTCCTGTGGGGGGTGCTTCGGGAGTATGGGGTACCGGGTTGGACTCCTCCGAGGCTGCCCCTTTGTCACCGATTCTGTTCATAACTTTTATGGGCAGAATTTCAAGGTGAAGCCGAGGCCTCAGAATTGCATCTCTGCTTTTTGCAGATGATGTGGTTCCGTTGGCTTCATCAAGCCGTGATCACCAACTCTCACTGGAGCAGTTCGCAGCTGAGTGTGAAGCGGCTGGGATGAGAATCAGCACCTCCAAATCTGAGACCATGGTCCTCAGTTAGAAAAGGGTGGCGTGCCCTCTCTAGGTCGGGGATGAGTGAGGGAAGAATGGAACGGGAGATCGACAGGCGGATCGGTGAAGCGTCTGCAGTGATGCGGCCCTTGTATCGGTCCGTTGTGGTAAAGAAGGAGCTAAGCCGAAAGGTGAAGATCAATTTACCGGTCGATCTATGTTCCTACCCTCACCTATGGTCACGAGCGTTGGGTCGTGACCGAAAGAACAAGATCCCGGATACAAGCGGCCGAAATGAGTTTCCTCCGCAGGGCGTCCAGGCTCTCCCTTAGAGATAGGGTGAGAAGCTCGGTCATCCGGGAGGATCTCAGAGTAGAGCCGCTGCTCCTCCACATCGAGAGGAGCCAGATGAGGTGGCTGGGGCATCTGATTAGGATACCTCCCAGACGCCTCCCTGGTGGTGTGTTCCGGGCACGTCCCACCGGGAGGAGACCCCGGGGACGACTCAGGACACGCTGGAGAGACTACGTCCTTCGGCTGGCCTGGGAACGCCTCGGGATCCCCCCGGAAAAGCTGGATGAAGTGGCTTGGGAGAGAGAAGTCTCAGCGTCCCTGCTAAAGCTACTGCCCCCGCGATCCGACCTCGAAAAGGCGGTAGAAAATGGATGGATGGATGAATATTCGATACTCACAGGCATATATTATTTCTACTCTCCGTGTTTTATTTTGTTTTCTTAATCAAATCCATGTGTATTATCTGCATGGTTGCACCAACCTGCCCCCTTGGAGGCCAAAAGAAACACCACATACGGGATATCTTTCGGCCAAGTGGAGGAGGATTATTCGGTGTGTATAAATGTTATATTTAAGTGAAATGTATTCTTTGTTCAATAAAATTCTGTGTTTTCAAACAAATTCTGGGACAAATTCCTTGTGTGTTTTGGACATACTTGGCAAATAAAGATGATTTTGATTCTGATACCTCATTGTGTGTATAAGACATGTTATATTTGGGTGACATTTATGCCATGTTTATGACAAGTTTGTGTTTTTAAACAAGATTTGATTAGAATAAAACACAATTTCATCAAAATTGCAAAACGTAATGGCATTATTGAGTATCGCTACGCAGTATTGGCAAGTACTCAAATGTAAGTACTTGTACTCATACTCGGTCTAAAAAAAGTGGTATAAGTGCATCCCGAGGGACTATAAAGTGAATCTGTTTCTCACCAGCTGAATGATCTCCCTCTGGATCTCATGCAGGGTGGCGCTGTTGAAGATATTAGGGTCATGTGAAACTCTGTTCACACTGAATGTTCCCAAAAAGGTCTTTACTGCAGAGGGATAAAATATAATGACAGTTAATAAGGAGGCATTTGCGATTGAACCGTTTCATTTTATTAAAATGTTACCTTTGGTGCACATGCGTCCATCCTCAAGGTCAAAGCCCAGTGGACACTCACAACTGAAGGAACCTCTCGTGTTTACACATCTGGAGCCAACAGGACAGGGGTCCTTCTCACACTCATCCATATCTGTGCACACAATAACGTAATTAATCTAACAAATCCCAAAACAACCAATGTCATTACTCAGCTAATCTGTATCTGGTTCCTGTATTTAATTTGAATAAAATTGAATGGTTTCTTCATAGGCTCATGCACCACCCCTTTGAAAGGTTTATTGGAACTTGGTGCAGTTTCTCCATACTCCTGCTCATGAATTAATAACGAACTAACTGCAAACCCTCATTGGGAATTATAGAAGTGTATACTGTATAACTAGGTGATTGTGTAAAATTTTCACAGTACTTCAGGACAGTCAAAAAAACATATATATAGTATGTTACGTATCAACTACCTTAAGAAAAAATGTTTTAAATTACAGTATTTTGAGGGTACATTAGTATCTGGAAAATAATACATACTACTACTTTTTCTTGAAGATTGTCTTTTGTAAAGGAAAAGCAATACAGAATGTGCCGTTTTTGGACTTATTCCTATATTATGTGTTCATAATACTGAATAAGGGCAGCTTGCCTTGTTTCCTCATCATCCAAAGTGGTTTTGCACTTTACTGCTGATGGTATCTGGAGGTCGTGTATTACATGCACTTTGATTTGACAACAACAATTTAGATTTTTTAACAAGTCATGCAACATGGTAAAAAAAAAATTAATCAGTGAAAACATTACATGGACGCTTACCCTTGTTGCAAGTGGGCCCCGTCCAGGCCTGTTGACACCGGCAAGTGACTTGACCCAGCTCATAACTTATGCATGTCCCTCCGTTCATACATGGGTTTGACACACAAGGGTCTCCTGCTGTTCATGGAGGAGAAAGATTTATTTTAACCAAACAATAACCAATAACTATCTTAGTAAATTATAATTTTAGTAACCCTTTAAGAACAAAACAAAAAAAGTAATAAATCCATAATTTAACAAGAGGATACAAATTTGGACCCATGTTGAGATCTCAATTACTGTTATAAAAACAAAATGTGAAAATGTTCCAATTAAGTTAGTTACGCACACAAAATGTCTCTGAAACAAGAGAATAAAGTCTCCTTGTAGCTTTTCTTGTAATTTCCCTTGTGTTACTGAACTACTCCTATCATGTCAATCTAATATATCTAGAACAGAAGTATCACCTCAAAAAAAAAACTTAGCTCTCCAAGTACCACCAAATGACAAGGTTTAAAATATAGTAGCACAGTAGGCCTGAGTGTTCATAAAAAACGAGACGAGAGCATTTAGTCCTAAAACCTAAAAGGTATATGTAATATTATTGCAAGTCATTGTAACATTATGTAGTTTCAACATTAATACTGCGCTTATGAACAGGAAAATAAAAAAAATTCAAATGTATTGCACATAAAATACAAATTGTACCTAAATACATATTTAAAAACAAACAATTCACAAAGATTAAATGCTAACGTATTGAACTTAAAAGTTAAATGCAACTGTACTCAGGCAGTGATTTTTTGTTCGTGTACCACTAGAGGGAGACCCCACACTTAAGAATACCTGAACTAGAAGATGTACTTTACAAAGCTAAAATTGTGTCAACATCTTGCACATTGTTGTAGCTTATGTATGTAAAGTTAAATTTGTTTCAAAATGTAAACTATCATTTGCTTATTACTCACTTGTTGGAGCTGCCATAGCGGGTAGGACATGAGTGGGTGTTGTTGTCGTCACTCCCTCTGTGGTTACTCTCTCAGTTTGTTTGTGAGTGGTGTACAGAGCTTCTGTGCTCCTCGTTGGGCTGCTGTGGGTGGAAGGAGCAGCAGTATGTCGGCTTTGGGTCGGCATGGTGACGCCTAAAGTCCCCGTGCTCGTTTCCAGCTTCGAGGTGGTGATGTCGGTGGGCATGGCAATCCCGGTTGGTGACGAGGGGGTTCGGGTGGTGTGGGACACGGGAGTAGTAGGGGCTGCAGAGCTCTGCTGAGCCAGGGTGGGGGCACTAGTTGTGGAGGTTAAAGACGGGATGATTGTCTGGGTGGGAGACTCTGGAGTGGTGCTAATGGTTGTGCTACTGAGCCTGGAAGATGAGGTGGCCAGTAGCAGAGGGCTGCTGGTAGAGACACTTGATGTACTTGTATCCTCCTCTGTTTTTTCAGATCTGTAAGAAGCAAATATACAAATTCATTAATACTCCATGGACACATTATCAGAGACGCACGGGGAAAACAAAGTGTTTTCTTTTTCTTTTTTTTTTTTTTTTAAACCACTGCAAGTATATTAAACAATAATAAACATTAGAACTAAGACAAGAGTGTGCAAAATCCTCTCGGACCCTCCACATCCCGTTCACCGGCTCCTTCCCTCAGGTCGGCGCTACCGATCAATGCAAACTAGAACTAGCAGACATTCCAACAGCTTCTTCCCTCTTGCAATCAACTTCTTAAACAGCTAACCTACAATTCCTTTGCAACATGCTGCCAATTTTTTTGTCTAAGTTTGT
The DNA here is from genome assembly GCF_024500385.1 of Phyllopteryx taeniolatus. NCBI lineage: Eukaryota > Metazoa > Chordata > Actinopteri > Syngnathiformes > Syngnathidae > Phyllopteryx > Phyllopteryx taeniolatus. Next base: position 14,691,057 of record NC_084513.1, on the reverse strand, counting down.
TGTCACATTTCTGTCGGCCCAATTATATATTACTCGTCCACTTGCTGTAGTAGTCTCACTACACTGCACTATTTGCATATCTGTTGTTGACCAGTAGTGGCCACTCATGCCAGAGTAGCATCTGCCCTATTTGCACACTGACTGAGGAGTATCTGCAACATTTGCACAATCAACATTGTCCCAGATTATCGCAATAGTCGTCACTTTAAACTTCATACACTCCTTGAAGTCTCTGCGCCCTTTGCACAATGGTCATTGCACCGGACTATTGCGAGATTAGTCATTCGAAGTGCTAGAGGACCCTGCATCTTTTTGTCAAAAAAAAAAATTGTACCGGCATTACCAGATAACTAGCAACCCTTTATTGCTCAGTGACTGTTTTTGTCAATGCCTTTATGTATAAAAAATTTTCTCTGTCAATTGACTGTTGTCGTACTAGAGCGGCTCCAACTACCGGAGACAAATTCCTTGTGTTTTTTGGACATACTTGGCAAATAAAGATGATTTTGATTCTGAAGACAAAGATTTATTGTGATTCTAAAGACAAATAATTATATAACTGAGTTACAGAAAATGAATTTATCACTCTGATAACAACTGAAAAAACCCCAAAACGTTTTCTGTTATTCAACTCATCCCCAGGGTGTAGCAATTAGATGCATGTCTATCATGCGTAAAACTGTTTAAAACTTGGGACAGCACACCCTGAAAACTGCTCTGGGAGAGGTCATCACCAATTGGCAAAGTGGAAATGACCCAGACGCGCAGAGATGGAGAATTAAAAGGAGTTTCTTGCGACTAGATCCAAGCCAGCCCTTAGAGAATTCAGAAGCTCCAAAACTGCATTGCTGAACAGACAAAATGTTGCAATAATTTTTGTTGACATTTCAAAAATGTTTATGTGAGTGGAAAAGTCCCCCCCCCTCTCTCTCTCCGCCTCTCATTTTGCAGGCGCTGGGCTGGCACCAATTTACATGCTGGTTTGCACCAGCCTTTCAGACACGCTATTTAAAGACGCAAAATCAGCCACCGCAGTTCCACTCACCATGACAAATTACACAATCTTTTTGCTTATACTCACAACCACAACGCCCAAAATGAACTGCGCGGTAGATGCGATCCCGGTTGCTCCATTAGTAGATGAGCTTCCACATCTGATTGCGTGCGTAATCAAGTTTGTACCTGTTTTTGCACATGCTAACATTTAATAAATCAGGCTTTTTGTGTTAGCAGACTGCATTTTCAATGAAACTCAATAGGTACAGAAAAACCTCAAAAAGGAAAGGCAAAGTGGAACTGATGATAACGTTTGAATATATTGTTGGAATTTTGATAAATACATATTTTATTTTTCAACACAAAGCTCATTCAATTTCATTTTAAAAAGGATACACAAGCCTAAGCTGGCCAAATTGTGACAGGGGTCCCTTAGCTGTTTTTCTTTTTTTTTCTATATATATATATATCAGAGCAACTGTAGATGCTATCTCACTTGGGAACCTTTTCAAAGATCAGTTTTGCACAGGTATTTTTTGGAAGTAATGAATACTTTTGCATAGCAAACAAATTGAGACATAATAATAATTCGATTATAAAGGTAATTTTTCGGCAATTGTGCATTTGTTTGTTGAGTCAAATCTATTCCATTGAGTTTTCAGCCCCATAACCCTGACAGATAAACATTTAACCTTCAACCTCAATGGAATAGATGTGACGCAAATTCCATTGCGGTTGAAGGTTATACAGTATGTTTATCTGTCAGGGTTAGGGGGTTGAAATGATATCATAAAGAGGAGGCACAGAAAAAGTTAGAAAAAGAGGATAAACAATTTAAGTAACCTCTCAGTAATAGTGACTGCTGTGGCGGTGATGAAGACCTCAGTTGATTCCTTGTGGGCATCATACTGATTATTCGTGCTACTGATCAGTGGGGGAGCTGTGGTGAATATAAAGCCCACACTTTCCTCTTCGCTCTTGGATGATCTCTCCTCTGTGCTCTGGCTGAGGCTTTGTGTGTTGAAGCTGACGGTCCCGGTAGAAGATTCAGTGGAGGGTTCCACGCTGGACTCCTGGTAGGACATGAGAGTGGAGCTCCTAACGGGCGGTACAATTGGGGGTGTAGATGGGAAGGATTCATTGGATTGGTTGGTGCTGGACATCCTAGGTGTCGAGTGTGAAGTAGCCTCTGATGTTAGCATTTGTTGATGCTCAGTGGCATTAGGAGGTCCAACGAGGGTTTGGGTTCCTTTGGAAGTCTCGGGAAATGACGACTGAGTGAGTGAGCGGTCTCTGGTTTCTTCACTCGTGGTTGACGGTGCACTGTGGGTGTAGTCCTCAGTTTGTGCTCGCCCAGTTGATGGAATACTCCAAGTCGAGGGCGGTTGATCAGAGCTGGAGCCCTCTGTAAATACTGAAGAGGAGGAGGTAATGTTGTTAGTGGAAGAGGAGGTGACAGACAGCAGAGTCCGTTCTCCAGCCCGGCTGATGGTGGTCGAGGTGAAGATGCTGTCTGTGAGGACTTGGGTCTGCGAAGGGGAGGACACGGCGTCTCTTAAACGCAGATGGGAATCCGGGCTGCCCCGCAGCAGGCTGGAGTCCTCTGTCGACATCCAGGACAACATCGCTGTGTTGGACACACCAGCGGAGACGTAAGGCAGGTTTTGGGTTCGTAAGGTATCCCTCCAGTCTCTGCTGCTACTGCTGGCCTCAGAGGATGTGCCAACCAGGGTGGAGGTGAATGGTTCAGTGGATCCACGAATCGTCTCCAGTACCCTGGTACTTGTTTCTCTCAGGGTTTGGGCTTGCTCGGTGTCTGAAAAAAACAAAACAAAACAAAACAGCATTGCATTCACTCATTTAGAGACTATTTACGTGTGAGTCGGAACGCTCTGTATTCTATTGCTAGCCTACGATAACGCAGTAGTTAAGTAAAAATTACAGTAACTATGATTACAATTCTTACATATATACATAAATATAAAACAATCCAATAAATAACAGTAAGTACAGACATAATTAGCATGCCTTCTTATGCCATGTGACAAAGTATTCTAACGCCACACGCCGTTTGTACATCAAAATGTTAGATGTCCCCCATAATAAGTTCCTCTGTTCCGGAAAGACAACATTGTGGGGTGTGTCTTCAGATATAGCCTTGCTGTTAGACCCCAGAACCTGGCTCATGATATCTGTTCTACTTCATCACAAAGGTGCTTGATGAGGTTGAGGTCAGGTTTCTCAAACTCAGTCCAACATACCTTTATGGACCTTGCCGGAAATGTTCACACAAAGTCAGAAGACGAAGAAAGTGGCCAAAGTCTAACTTTTGACTGATTAGTTAATAGGCCTCTCTATAATTGGGTCTAGATAGTGTAAATGTCAATTCTCGTTTTGTTAAAACATGTAAAATCACTTATAAAATGTCCCTGGATTGAGCTAATAAAAACTGGAGCCTATTAGAGGAAACTTATACAATTATTTAAGATATTTCAGATTTTAGACTTGTAGGTGAGATAAGTTCATGCATAACGTTTTTAAAAATATTTCATGGAAACATATTTTGGTCCAATTTTATAAATAACAGTATATATTTGTGCCTGTCTCTTGGTTTTCACACCATCAATTTATCAACTTAGTTAGGACTATGCTGCACTTCTACCAATAGTCACTAGGGGGCGGTCAGGGAACCTGCATCCACAGGGTGCAAGGATGATGCTGTGAGGAGTCCTGCTGTTTGCTGCAGAGCAGAGGCAACATTACTGGGTGGGGAACAATTGGAAGGCGAGCTTATCTACTCTAACAAAGGCTTGAAGGCCTGAATATGGTGGCGAATGTCTCTGCTGGGAATCAGTTCCTTCCTTCCTAAAGCTGAGCGAGCAAAAGGCAGAAGAGTGTTACTCGTGGATCTGAGCCTCACAGTTCAAAGAATTGTTTTTATACCCACTAACCACCGGAATTGGGGGGGAATCCCTTTATTGACATTAAAAAAAATAAAATAAATACAAATATTTTAAGTATCTGTGTTGTGGACATGCATTGTGTTGTTGTCCAAAAGAAAGGGGGGGGGGAACCAACATCTTGATATAACAAAAACAATCATATACTATCATCAGAACAGCTACAACCAAGCTACAAAAACAGCATCAACGAGTACGTTTTCAAAAAAACCCTTCTATTTGTCAAATTCCAAAATATAGATATTGTTCACAGAGCATCTAACTGCTGCCCTGATGCGCGAGAACTCAAGTTTACTCATTCAAACCTTAACTCCGAGCAGCAATGCGGCTTCAAATAACTTGTATGCATGTGATATTCTAACAGTTCAGCGTGATCTCAAAGTTTTGGCCGGCATCCTGCACACATGGAACAGAAACCCTCTGTAGATGATGATGACAATGATGTGTCTCTCATTTATTACATCATCAATGTCGTCACTCTTTGGATCGAAGCGAGGACATAAAACTCAGACTGGAAGATATAATGACATTCTTCCAGGTTCACAGCTTGAAAGCTTAAATAAAAATTATATTGTTACGTTTACAAAATAGATACTGTTTTCACACAATGTCTTTATTGTTGTGGTTGTAGAACCACACTTTATCATAGTGAGAGCTGAAATAATTCCCCTCTTGTGTAACTAAGTAAGGGAATAAAAATATTTGAAATGTCTCTCAGTATTATGCAGAAGTTTGACAGTATTAAGTCTTTACAGTTTTTACAACAGTTTTTACAACCATAGTAATGAACATCAATGAATATATCTCTGGAAGTGTCAAATTATTGTTATACTCTATTGTACTGTATTATTAATTTCTCCTTTCTGATATTGATGAAGAGCCCAAAGGAGACTTCTGCTGTTATCAGAGACCAATCATAAATTGTGTTAGAAACCTGGCCGAATGCACAATGGATGAGTGGCACTGTAGCTTAACTAATGTAAGCTTTAAAAAAATATATACCAGGTTAATATCCTAGATGAGTTTCCCTTCTCTCTGCCATTGCTGCTAAACGTGTGTCTTCATCATTGGAGATCTACATGTAAAAACAGGTTGTGTACAGTATGTAATGTGTACAGTACAGGTTGTGTACAGTACACTAAATTTAAGCCTCAAAGCCATCAATCATCGTCTTATTGTTTGGCACCTGTGATGCTATTGTGAGTCCTAGAATTTGTGTGGTTCAAGTTGTCTGAGTGGTGTATGAATTTTCAACAATATGTGATCATGAAGGATTGGGTTCGTGGCATTCTTGCAAACTAAAACAGTATATCAAACAGTTATAAGCAACACTGAGTCAGATTGTGGAGGGTTGAGTAGCATTTCTCCACATGTTGGACACATGGTGACTACATCTATTCTATTGTATTCCTTCCAATAACCACTGAATCATTGAGGATTTGAAACGTCACAAAGAAATACTACAAACTCGCCTGGAAAACAAAGGCATAAGGAATGTAACTGAGAAACAAATGATCAACTAAAACAGTTTTTTTCTGCTTAATTAAAAAAAAAAAAATGTATGTCACAGGTTAAAGTTTTACTGAGATCAAACTCCCATTTTGTACTTCATACTATACACTTGATAATGCTATATTGCCTTTATAACTTGCACTGTCACAGCTATTCATGTAAAAATAGTACAATTTTTCAGGTTTTATTTTTGCACTGGGTCATATCCAGCTCATTCACTTAACAATAGAACTGTTCTTATACCAGCACTGTCAAACCAAAGATTTGTTCAATTCTCTGCCCTTTTATGTCCAGCACATAACTGCAGATTTGATAATCAAGCTTCTTGAATCTTGAATTTTGTGTGCTTGTTCGGACTTAAGATCCCAAACTATTGTTATGATTTTTTTTCCAATGCAGCAAATGTGATAAAGCTGATCTAATCATTGACATATTTTTTTTTGTTTGAACAACTTTATGTGGAGCATGACATGCTGTGAAGTATCAAACAACTCCAGCAGTGTTTCTCAGTGTGGTATGCATGCCCCTATAGTGGTATGCAAAAGAATCACTGAATGAAACATGAAATACAATGAAACTTCTTAGAATGAAGCTTGTAGGTTTGCATACAGCCTGTTTAAACCTTTTTTTTATAATCTGATACAGTACCTTTTTCTATTTTATGTACAATACATTTGGTTATATTTAGACTTTACGCCGATCTGATCGGTGTTATCGGTATCGGCCGATAATTAGCATTTTATGCTGATCAGCTTTCATCTCATAAATCGCCGATCCGATCAATGACGTCATCGAACGGCTCCGCACAAAACATTTAGCTCCGCGTCTTCGTCACGTATGAATCCAAAAGCTAGTTTATTTTTAGCCTTGTCACGTCTCTTGTAGTGCAGTACTGTAACTATCTGACGGGCAATAAAGTTTTTTTCAATCTTGTCGGTGAAAAAACACGTCGGTGTGGGACTATTTTGTGGTGTCTCAGACAAACAACACGTAAGTTATTTGCAGTCTGTGCACAACTGAAGTACGTCGTGGGGAACGTCATCTAAATCCTTCAACACAACAAATTTGATCGCGCACCTGAAGAATGAACACGAAGATTATGCCGCATTCAAGCAACGCAGCATGGAGGGGGAGTCAAACTCTAGAAAATACCCGTCCATATAGCTGGGACAGTGAGAAAGTTAGAGTAAGCATGTCATTAACAGTATTTATTAAAATAATTTAATTGCAGTAGGTTATCACCCATTATTTCTGTCATGTTGTAATGTTGATTTGACCTAAACTTATGTCAGTGGCCAATTCTTGAATGCCACCTAGAGGTCATTGGTTTTTTACCTTTTCTCGAAAATGCTAGAGAATAATTTGAGCTGGGACGGTCCAGCACGCCCACAACCCTTGTGAGGATAAGCTGTACAGAAAATGGATGGATGGATACAGTACACAAGTATATACAATAAATGAACAAGTCATGTAACTAGACACATTGCTCCATCTTGTAATCGGATCAGTGATCAGTTGTAATTTTTTTTTAAACTTGCTGATTGGCGATCGGCCCCAAAAATCCTGATCCTGTAAAGCCTAGTTACATTTAACTTTTAAGTGCAACACATTTACATTTGTTTAACTGCCTTTAAAAAATATTTAAGCACAATTTTTTTCAACATTTTTCACTGAACCATTATTCAAGTCGTTATATGTTTAAAGGCAGTCTTAATGTCGAACTGTGCATATTGTTACAGTGGCTTACAATAATATACTTTTGGCTTTGAGTTGAACATTTAGGCCGACTACGTTACTGTATTTTAATGTTGGTAACGGTGGTACTTGGGTGTAAGTATTTTAGAACCACTGTATTAGAAGATACATTGTGGTTGTCAGGATCAAACCATGGAATGCAAATACAGATATTTATTTATTTATTTTTTAATAACAGATTTCAGTTCGTATATTGAAGACTATAGGAATACAGTCTGAGGCTCCGAGTGCACGTTGATGGTGCAGAGCACTTGTCGCGTAGGCCACAGAAACAACGCATCTTACCCGCAGAGTGTGTGAGCAGCAGGTCCTCCTGGGATGGGCTTGAACTCTCACTGTTGGGTGAAGTGGAAGTGAACCCGTACTCCGTGTCGCTCGCTTCATTGGTGCTGCTCGGGGAGTAAACGACGGTCGTCCCCGCATCCGGGCTGCTGTTAATGGGGGTCTCTGCCCCGAGGGGCCGCAGTAGAGCGAACGCGAGCCCCCACAGGAACAAGCCGAGGACGGGCTCCTGCAACCACGTTTTCATGATTCCCGAGAAGCCAGCGCGGTGGTCGGTGAAGTCGAGTCAAGACCGGCGGGTCTCCTGGGGACAGCATGGAGGGGAACAGGAAGCCTCGCCTTTTAGGGAACTTCCATGGCCCTCGGTAGAGATCCGCGTTATGTCTGCTAGTTTATCACTGCGGGCGAAAGGATGACCGAGCCGAGGCGAGGCGAGGCGAGGCGGCAAACAGCAGCATGTTATCACCGAGCAGGATCCGGGCTCCTCCTCCTTTATTCAGCGCACACACACGCGCACAAGCACAAGATTGTAAACATAGCCAACATTAGATTAATACTGAAGTTGAATCAATTCATCTCTACATTTCATTCATCACAGTCAGTATTGGTGATCATCACTTATTATGAGTGACCCACTGGAACAGTGGACAGGTCAACTGGGAAACTCGCAGGCTTCGCTTTGCCAAAACATCTTAGCAGTAAATGGAGTTGCACTGAAAAACTTCAGCAGTCCAAGCACTGATTTACTATAAATAGAGTATTGGATTGTAACAGTGGTGAAAGGTGAGGGCAGGCAAGGCCTTGTCTGCTGGCCACCTAAATGCTACTATTTGTTTACATGTAATTGTTTTCTAATTATTTTCATTTTGTAGCGTTTCACTTGGCTCCATTACTTCCAGTACGTGCGATTTTTTTTTTTTTGTCTGATCAAATTTCTGCCTGTATGTCAGAGGTTAACGACATGGTGCCCGCAGGCACCGGGTCACCCCCAGGCACCACACGAGTAGCCTGAGGACCTGTTCTAAAAACAGCTCAGCAGTAATGCAGCATTGTGATTTCCTTGGAATGCTGTAGAAGTGTTCATCTGAAAATGTAAGAAGTAGCAGAGATCTATTAAAAATAAGGTGTAGCATATTGATATTTATCTTTCTTACCTTGTTAAACCATTGTTTGTAGTTACTTTGAGAAATCAACATGATTAGAATCTTCACATGGATGAATATTGCCAGTTATTAAAAACATAAATGGAATTTGATATTTCAGAAGTGTGCATCAAACTGGTAGCCCTTCGCATTATTCAGGATTCAAGTCGAAGTTCTCAGTTTCAAAAAGGTCGGCGCGTTAGTGACCCCTGCTTTACAGTATGTGCTGCCATGTCAATCTAATTTGCCCAAGGCCTTCAGAATCAGCAGTGCTGGCTGATACAACAAACTATTTCAGCAATGGGACTGTTTGTGTAACCAATCAGACTGCAAATTCATCCTCACAAGACCAGGAGTGAGGATTTGAACAGCCAACCCTTCGGTCACTCCACCAACTCAGGTGAAGCACAAGAAAGTGCAGTAGAAATGAGTCATAGCTCTTACAAAGCATCCACTCAGACTTCACTTTGATGTCTTCAAGTAACACTCACAGCCCAAAGGGGCCATATTTTTATGGCATCTGGGGACTTGATATGTCATGTTTTCTTTCCATTTCTAATATCAACCCTGTTAAAAACAGCAAACGAGAAATTAATTGTAATCATGCAGTATAACTTTCCAGATCAGTTTAATCATTTCTCCTGTAAACAACTTGAACAGTGAAAATACAATCTTACTTTATGTTCTTCTGTAAACAAGTCAAAGTACATGAGGACAAAATTGTACTTTAGCTCGATTCAACTTTTATATGACAAAGTCCGAGATATGCAGTGTCTCTCGCACTGGTAAACAAACACACACACAGTGCAATACAATTGAGTCGCTTTCCAATAACCACTGCTGGAAAAGTGGCCGATCACATTTACATTGATAGAGGTAGTGCTCGAGTCACCCATGTGGCGGTTGCACTATCTCATCCCTCTTGATAAACGATGACCGGTGGTAGCGGTTGCGAGACGCAAAGTCAGCATTTTCCTCCGTCAGCTGCTTAGTTTTCATGCCGACCCCCGACAGAGATGGTGTCACTACGATCTCATCTCTGGGAGACGCCCTCCTCCTGGCACAAAGACAAGAATGTGTCACTCATGATCAAACTCAGAATTGGCTATGTTAGAAGGACATTACTGAAGCAATGTCTAAATAAAAATCACATTTAAATACATACACGCAGGTACAAAAAAAAATACCTCCAAATGCTGTTTAATGTTGATTTGAGCCACACGACAAAACTATATCGAGCCGCCACACCTGAAAATATTAGTTACAACAATTAGTCCAACATGTTTAATTAAATAATATAACAAATATTCTGTAGATGTTTTGGCTACATCTTAGCGGCACAGAAGAGTGGTAAAAGGTGCAGGATGTGTTGCCGGCATCATCAGATCAACCATATGTGGCACAAGCACTAAACGCAAAGTAGCAGAAACGTTGTGCGCTGCTTCTGCACGATTGGAAGTGATGTGAGACTCCGAGACAGCCTCTATTCTCGGAAAATTGAGCCCCAGCAGCTGCCAGACTGAACCCAACTACAAGCACCGTGTCCGAGTATAATATCAGTTCATATTACATCACAGAATAAAGTCATCAAACTGGAATGTGTCCGATAGAATAGAGGCCTTTCTTTTGTTAGATTGAGATGGGATGAGCTCATTAAAAAATGAATAAACTAAAACTAGGATCCTGGACATGAAATGTCCCAAATTTTATTTATTTTTTTACTTACTTAAATAATTTTACTTAATACTTGTAGAGCTTCTCTGTTTAGGCCATCAGAATGGCAACAAATTAAGCACTTGCATATCCAGGTTTTTTTTTTTCCACTTTTGTCAACACTGCACAAATTGCTCCTTAATTTCTTATCAAATATGAACGCATCATTATTCAGACATATGCAGTAGGTAAGTACCGATGGGGTAAAATGTAGTATCGTTAGACCACAGAAATAAATATAGTCATCCATCCATCCTTTTCTGAGCCACTTCTCCTCACTAGGGTCGCGTGCGTGCTGGAGCCTATCCCAGCTATCATCGGCCAGGAGGCGGGGTACACCCTGAACTGGTTGTCAGCCAATTGCAGGGCACATATAAAAAAACAACCATTTGCACTCACATTCACACCTACGAGCAATTTAGAGTTGTCAATTAACCTACCATGCATGTTTTTGGGATGTGGGAGGAAACCGGAGTGCCCGGAGAAAACCCACTGAGGCACGGGGAGAACATGCAAACTCCACACAGGTGGGGCCGGGGATTGAACCCCGGTCCTCAGAAGTGTGAGGCAGACGCTCTAACCAGTCGCCCACCGTGCCGCCCTAAATATAGTCATTTAATTAAAAATTAACCAGGCCCACATAAGACTTAAAAGTTCAGGAAAGCTCAAGTGTGTAGTGTGGAAGTCACCTTTGTGTAGTCCTGGGCTGGTTTTACCAATGTAGAAGAAGAGCAGCAGGGCAACGACTATGTTTGCTAGTGCATAAACCCACTGAATAACAAACATGATCAACAGGGAGCTCAACGCCTAAATGAGAATAAATGGAGAAATATTATTCAATCAAATCAGTTAGGGAGAACAAATAATGCTTGTGTAAAACTTACACCTATAAGAGCTATCCAGTGGTTGCTAAACTTTGCATAGACAGAATCGGGCAAGGGTTTGATTTCTAAGTCCTGCTGCTCTGCTTTAACTCCAGCGACTGAAAGGTTAAGAGATAATGCTGAATATTAAAAAAACACAATCAATGCTATCGCTCTCCAATCTATACATCATTTCATATGAAAATAAAAGTTAGACATTTCCAAACTAATCGGACATTGACCAACATCCAGAAATGGATTATGTTTGACCGCCACAGTACTATTTATAGCGTGAAGCACCTGTGCAGTGAGGCCCAGAAGATGGATCTTTTTCACCATGACAGGCTTGAGTTTGTCCCAATTCAGGTACTTCCTGAGGCTGAGCTTGCTCATCTGCAAACACGCTGCTGCTCAGCTCCAAGCCAAAACTGTCCATTAGCTTCTTCTTGGTTTCCTTCCTTGTGCTCCTTCCTTGTAAGGTTTTCTCAGGTCCAGAAACTCCATTGGAGGTCGAAGGAAAGATCCGATCCATGTCCTTTGTGAACTCGATCAAAGTGCCTTTCCTCTGTGGACTTTCTCCTCCGCTGCCATATTCAGGAGCAGTGACCTCAATCAGAGGCTTGGAGGTCTGTCTGGTGAATCTCCGCTGGCTGCTTCGGGCCTGGGTGCTTTTGTCTTTGTTCTTCAACTGGAAGGTCATGACCACACAGAAGTAGGAGTAATCAATAAAGCTGTAGGTGAGCATGAAGTTGATGGTGACGATGGGTGCCAGCACGTTGACGTGGCCGATGAAAACAAAGGCCATGCTCAGCAGGCTGGTCAGACAGATCGCTGCCACAGGAGTCTTGTTAGGGCCTTTCTGTTAGACAGTTTCACACAGTGGTTAGTCACAACATGCCAGGACTTAAAAACACCATTGGCTCTACTTGCTCACGATCCGTTTAGGAGTCCCTGCCTATCAAAATGTTCGACCGCTATAGGGCTCCAACGATGTTGGGCCTTTCTGTGTACCTGTAGTTGGTTTTCACTGGGTACTCTAGCTTCTTCCCACAACAAGTAAACAAACAAGCATGTTAATTGAAAATTCTAAATTGCCTATGGGTGTGATTGGTTCTCTAAATGTGCTCTGCAATTGACTGGCAACCTGCAGTCCAGGGTGTAACCAGTCTCTCATCCAAAGTCAGCTGAGATGGGTCCAGCTTAGCTAAACAGGATAGGCGGTATAGAAAATGGATGCATGGATGGAGTGCATCGACAACAATAATTTGTTTGTACATGCATAGATTGACTTTTTAAACTGTTATGACACGACTTGTTAACTAGCATGCTTTCCCTTCCTAGGTCCTATCGGCCGGTTACATGAGCGTCGCTATGTGCCTGGCAGAGGTCCAGAGCACACAGGGGAGCAGAGTCCAGCCTGTCGCCCTTCCTGCGTTTGTTCTGAACCTTTGATTTGGGCCAAGATGTCTCAGGCCTCATTCCAACCCACTGAGAGAGGTTAGACACTGCTGCCAGTCTGAGGAAAAGTGGGGGTGGATGGGGTCACGATGTCATCAGGACTCTGTGTGTCTGTGTGTGCAGTGAGGGAGTCCTTGCTGTACAGCAGTCTGTCCCCTCACTTTTATGATGTGGAGTCCACGCTCTATAATTAATGACTTTTTCTTCACGAGTCCAACCATCACCCCTCCCATACATTCAGGGTTAACACACTTATTTTGTTAGTCTACTGAGGGGAATTTCATTGACGAGCAAGTAGACATAATGTCATGATTTCATTTTAGCTCAGATATGAACACTTTGGTATGCCTTAACCCTGATTGGTACCGATTTGCCAATCAATAGGAGTGCACCGCCACAAAGCAGAACCCAGTTATTTATGCCATAATACAAACATGCTACATATATTGCATTCAATTAGCAATCAGGATCTAAAATTGAAACATAGTGAGATGCAACCGGAGTTTGCCCCCTGTTGGATATAAATAGTACAAGCATTTAAATTGTTACAAATATGTTGTAGACTATGGTACAGTAATTAATGCAGCACTACCTATTTTCAGCAGAAACTTGGTTAACTTGATAATCAGTAGGAGTATACTCTTAGTTCAAACTGAATTACAGTATCTGAACAAACTAATTACACACCAAGTTACTGGTCTTAGTAAGGTAATTAATTTAGGTGTATTGGCATCACAGCTATGTCCAGATAATGCTACATGTATAGCACCATTGTTCCAACCTACCCCTCTTCTCAGAAAGGCCAGTGCAGGGATGACCCTCTCTTGGGCGATGCACTGCAGGATCCTAGGCGCTCCGTAAAGGCCGCCCATGCAGGAAGCCAGGGAGGACACGTAGAGGCCCAGCAGAAACAGGAAACCCACCAAGGAGACCTGAAGGAAAAGCAAAAACAAACAGAACATGGAAGAGGATGGGGTGTGGTGTGAGCTACACCCTGTCCAGTTCCGCTGTAGTCAGACTAAAAAAAAAACAGCAAGCTCTAACCCCCGGATGAACAAGTCAAGGTTAATGAGTCAGTTTGTGATGAATTTAACTTTAGTCACTACTGACATTATGTCACACAGTATTTTGGTATTAATAGGCTGATTGCATGCATTTGCAACATTCTTTACAACAAGGTTGAACTCGAAATACACACAATTTTTAAGCTAGATTGATGCACAAATGCATCCGTAGCACAGCCCCTGATGAAGCCTTACCCTTGTAATTTATTGTGTAATGTACATTGGAATAAAAATGCATTAGCTCAAATATTACAAACAAAAAATATAATATGGCTGAATAGACAAAATCCTACTTCTAAAGATTCAATTGTGAAAATGTAGTTGGATGAAGACAGTAAAAATCAGAAGCTTCAATAGCTATAAATTACACATAACGTTCCAAAAACCTCTAACATTGATATTAAAAGTGATAACATATTCACATTCACATTCAATGGGAGAAAATTGCACGGAATGATGCCTGGCAGGTGACAGTGTATAATATAAAATCGGCAGATAGTGTAAATAGAGGCTTTCAGAGAGAGTTAATAGTTTTTTGCGGCGGGCGGGGGGTTTCAGACTAAGTAGTCTTTGTATTTTCTAAGGTGGTTCATGTTTAACATACAAAGTCGACTTATATTCATGATAACATTGAGGTTTTTGTTTAAGCGGAACCTGTCTCATCTCTGCAGTGACGGATTGTTACCTTTTCTGCTATCAAGAAGTCGTAGCGCAGAGCTTCTCTCGTACATATGGCCCCAAGGAGGAAGACAAAGACCAGATACAGGAACCACCTGTGGGTCACCAACAGTGCACCACACTTAATTCTACAACTGTTTCTTTCCCCCCCATCATGTTACTGTAAGAACTGTGCAAAAACACTTGGGTATTTGGAAAAAAGAACCACAGGGATTTTGTTCTCTCCAGGGATGTTGGCCTTTTTTTTTTTCTTTTTTTTATAAACATCACCACTCTTTGTGATCTTGCCTTGTGACAGCATGTGTCCCCATTTGTGGGACTACATTTTAAAACACTATCACATGAGTAAAAAATGATGAAAACGATATGAGTGAGCATTCCTTCCAACATTATGACAGTCACACATTGCTAAAAGTGAGGACATGCTGTGCTGATGGCGATAATCAAGGATGAGCTATGTAACGGATATGGTGGCAAAATCATATGAACATAATTTTCCACTTCCAGATACACCAAATATGAGCTTTGGTAGATGTAGATAATGTACTGTATGAATTTATTACATTTTGTGATGAGATTTGTTGTTTGAAATTTGTGTAAAATGCATAGTTTTTTATTAAAACGTATTCGGGTCAATATTACTATGACGTCCCTTTAGTGTCCTCATCAGGATCACTGCATCATCATGAAAATGCAGCAGACTAATGGAACTCAGGTCTCATTAGTGTACAAACATTTACAAACATACCAGTACAATGATAAATCCCTTAAAATGCATTTCCTTCATTTCATCAGATTTGGCTTGGTTGAACGTGTATCATTTTATCACACACACCGTTCTGTTAAGTACAGTATGTGTAATAAGTGGTTAAATGATACTAAACATATTTTTTATATGGTTTTACTATCCACAAGTTATTTGAAAGAATGAGTAAGTCATCATGTACTGTTACTTTATTTTCACAACCAGCATTTTGTCTGTCTTCAGTAGAGGCTTAAACAGTGGCTAGTTGTAGAGTAAATATTTTACGTTTCATCAATTTAAGTGTGTAGTTGGATGGTGACAGGCTCATTATTCTCCTCTGACATAGTGAAATATCAACCAATATAAAAATCTATAAAATCAATAAAAATACTTTTTACACAGCACACAGTTGGTTTGCTAACTGAATCATGTTACTAAAGCCACCATGTGCTCATAAAATGCTCATTGCAAAAAATGTCCACCCTGTCATTGTCCAAGCTGTCAGCAAGCTCACGTACTGCAAATTGCTGTTAGCTTGTACATTGTCTCCTTGGAGTTAATTAGTACTTTTTGTTTTACAAAAGTGAGAAAGTTCTCCCAGTTTGCATTTACAACGTAATACAATATAAATGAGGTTCCAAAGAATAGCTGATTTTTGGGGGGCGAAATGTCCAAGTCTTAAAGGCACCTTATGGAGATATTGTCTCACTAACAACAGTTAACAATTCAAGGAAAAACACTTGTCCTGGCCTGTCTCTGTTCAGCTTTTTTTGTATTTTAAAGTCTTGTTGTGTGCGGGCCAGTGTGCGTTTATCATACGAGGTGAAAACAGCTGTCAGTGTTCCCAAAGGGATGTTGTGTTCGGCCCGCTGCAGGTCTGAGCTCATGTTGAAGCCTGACATAACACCTACACACACACAGACACACAGACAGACAGGCAGACAGACAGACAGACAGACAGACAGACAGACAGACAGACACACACACACACACACACACACACACACACACACACACACACAGGGGAATGTAAACAACATTAAAAGTCTATTGTCCAGTCTACGGTTGTACTTTAATAATCAATGAGCAGGCACACCCACCTGTAGCAGCAGGGAAAAAGACCCCGAAGACTGTGAAGAAATTTTCTCCTGGGCTGTAATCAGGTAGTGTGTTGCGGCTGAGCAGACCAACAGAATAACCAATGAAACCATGTGCTAAAAGAGGAGGTAGCACAACACAAAGCCCATCATTATGGAACCTTATGGCATGAGGACCAGCTTTTCTGTCCTAATACAACAGTTTTAACCTCTGACCTACTGACATGGCTGACAGGAAATAATTGTAAACACTTGTAGTACTGGTTATCATTTGCGTGCAGCCATGACTGTTGCATAAATCACCCGGTGCAGTAAAATTAATGACGAAATTTGGCTGAAAGGAACCGATGGATCGAGCCAACTTGGCCAGGTAACCATTCAAAATTGACAAGGAAAAAACCCATGAACATTTGAAGATCATCCGTTAAGTGTGAGAGATGGAAAATGTGCTTCCTGAGCTACCACAAACATCTTAGTCAAATACCATTTAAATTGCCAGGCTGCGTGCTTTGACATAGAAGGATCCCTGAAAGATAGAAAATCTAATGAACATTGTGCCCTGTAGTGCACTCAAAAGAAATGTGCATTGATTTGACTTTTGACCTCCCTTAACTACATAAGCCAACTTCTGTTTGATATTATTCAAGAGAGTTCTTAATTGGATATACTGTCTAAACTCATTAAAATTGATCTAAATAAAAATGTCCAATGCTCAATCACAACAGCATAATAGCTCCTACACCCAACATGTGTCTTTACTTTTAAACTATTTAGTGATAGTCTAAATTGCATAGGGATAGATTGTTCTGCATTGCTGGAGGCCTTTTATTGACTCTGAAGTGCTTCGCCAACACCGGACATTTCCCCCTTGATTATCCTGCGATGGGAAAGAATGTGTTCTTTCAGATTAATGACATGTTTATCCAAAAGGAAGTAACCACCCTTTTCAGAAGCTGTGCAGCTTCCAAGTTTGAATTTAAAAAAAAAAAAAGGGAAAAAAGAGGGAAACAAGCATGAACGTTTTTCTTTTGTTTCAAAAGGACAACACAAAACCAAAACAGCTGGATTATAGAGGTTATAAAGTGCATGGAACCCAGAACAGGAATTTCAGGGGAACATGAAAAAAAGACTGCAATAGAAGACCCAACTCTATTTCATTGTGTTCCCATGTGACACCACCGTCTATGCAAACAATCAGAATCGCAAAATCTAACACAGTCAGTGTGCACTACACATTAACACTCCGCCCTCATTACAAATTCACGCCTCTGCCTGTTTCAGCTCAACTGTGGACTGAACAGATACAGTATTAAAACTGTGCCTAAAGATGGGAAGTGCAGAGATTACCTCATTTGTTTTGGGGGGAAAAGGGGTGTAGAGCCCTTGCTATAGCTGATACAATGCACATGGTGATAAATGATCAAGGAATGCCATAAGGTTTTAAGGTGAATGTTTCCTGCCAATTGAAGATTAACATAACCATGTAAGAAACTCATTTAAGTTATTTGAATTGGATTGTTTTAATAGGACTACCAATGCTAAAAATGACATACAATGCTTGAGTAAATTATATTCTACTCAGTGTGAAATCTGGGCTTGTTTAATTGAACACCAAGCTGATTTAAATGCAAGAAGCCATGCCTTATTCCTTTGTATGAGGGGCAACAGGTGGATTCACAGGTTTGTTGTACCTTCTGCCATCTAATGGAAGAAGGTTTAATTGCTGTCTGTCACTATACATTGCTGGCATGGATAGATGAACAAAGATTCCCTTGAATTAACAAATGATAATGTTCCGGCAAATTAAGTGAAATTTAATCATTTTCTGCAGAAACCTTTCTCACGACACATTACTGTGCCACGACACCCTGTGAATTAAATCACTGCTGTAGAGGATGAGTTCAGCGTCAGGCACGACTGTTTGTTTCTTTTGTTACAAAGCATTTGTTTAAAAAGAAAAGTCCTATATGGTAATCGTTCTTGAAAATAATGGATCTATGTGGAAAAACATACTTTTCTGAAAAATACCTAAAAAAAAAAAAATCTATTAATTCCTTTGTTCAGATCAAGGAAACTTACACAAAAGGTCCGTTCCCTACTTTGTGTAATGTGACTTAAGTGGTGGTAAGTGGCTCTTGCTCTGCGGTCTGACGAATGTTGAAATGCAAATAAGACAGTGAATTGACTGTTTCCATATTGTGTGAGGAAGGGTGCATAAGAATAGAAAGGGGGCTCCTCTCTGTGCTTAGAATTCCTTTGATACACACTGGAATGCAGATTACATGTGTCTGAGGCCTCTCCCTCTGCCTGAACTCTTTGTCACCCACGTTCACCCGCATCATCAAGCGGTGAGGTTACAGCGGTGAGGCAGGTCCCACTGAGATGACTGGCATCTCCACATTAGTGAGGAGCACAGAGACCCATATTGGTTGCGAGGGTACAGGCTGGCCTTTCATATGAACTCCAGCTTTCTTTCTTTGTCATTTTGGAAATATGTGGGTGAGTCTGGTTAACACCCTAACGCCGTGCCCCTAGGACCACATTATAGCTTCCTTCGGGGAAAAGTCTTCAACTACACACAACGGCTTTGCTTGCATCATAATGAGAGTGTTGTGGTCAAAGTTGATGCGGTTGCGCAGACAATAACTTGGCACTTTTGGTGTACTCAAAGAGTCAAAATGAATTACAATTGAGAAATCCTCCTCCCATTGGGCATGACAAAGTCCTGATATATTCATACATTTCTAAAGACAGATTACATTTAACCACAGTTGATATAGGCAAGAAAAGGAACTTTTAACTCTGGTGTGGATTTCCACAGAAATGGGGACAAACGAATGAACTGTGGGAGTGGAGTATGACTGACAAAGTAATCATTGGACCCCAAATAGTCTTATTGATGCCAAATTATTATATCACTCACATAAGTAAAATTGAATAAACCCAACCATATCAAGAATTTGCATTAATGTTGCAACATAGCATTAACATTGTGCCTTAAAGTTTTGATATAATTTACCACCTCGGTTGTGGTGGCAAATGGTGACCACTGACCACAGAGGCTTCTCTTCCTTCAGGATGTGACTGAGTGTTGAGTGAGTGCAGCCTAATCTGGGCTGTTCCAGCCAGCTAAGGGACCTGCTGGCCACCTGCCAACCATGAGGTCACCACAACACTCAGCCCTTAACTGGAAAAACCTGGACATGTGATTATTTTAGGTAGTAGTTCAGTATTAGGATACATAATCTGTTGATCTACAAAATTAGTTTTAAGATGTGCTCGCCATATAGTTGGATTGGAGACAATTTTTTGACACACACAATATTTTATGATCGGAAACAAATTGACTTGTGACATACCTCTATCTCTTCCTACTGGACAGGACATGGATAATCAGTCAGAACAGGAAATTGTACTTCCTGTAAACCAGCTCAAAAACTGGATCAACTAAAAAAAAAAATCCTCATAATTTCTAAATGGCAAGTATATCAAACTGCAGTGAAAAAAAAGTACATAAAAAAAAAAAAAAAAAAAAAAAAAGATTTGGACTTCAAATACATATTTATTCTCAAATGTCCTTCAGAAAATTCATCATGAACAGTGGCTTTGTCGGTGGTAGTAGAGCGACACCTGCTGGACTACTCAGATAAAAAAAGATCAACAGTGACACCTTCTGAAGACTACTGTATGGTACTCCCTTTAAATTAACTAAAAGAAATAACTTGTTACAGCGGGAAAAGCACTGAAAAACACTGAAAAGCAGTCGATTGATCAATACAAAGGTAAAAAATAAATACAAAACAAATTAAAAAACAATTTAAAAAAACACATCCGGCAGTATGTCTTGCAAATTGAGTTTATCCAACGATAATCCCGTGATACCTCGTGCTGTTACTCAACTACTCAAGTGTACGTACATGACGGTTGTCTTACCTGGGTCAAGGTGGGTGAAGGTGCCAATGACAAAGTCCAGGGTGGAGACGGCTAGCACCGCCAGCAACAGCAGTTGGAGTCGCACAATCCACTTGACACCTGCCAGGTTGATTCCAAGAAGGGCAAGAAATACTGCAGCTGACATGGCTCGCACTGCCCACTCGCTCTGAAGACCCAGCAGCTCTGCCACCGACTCAGAAAAGCCTGTGATGTACATGGCTCCGGCGACACACTACGGCAGATGAAAGGCAACGTGGTCAGATTTACTCAAATGTGGACAATGGACTTACGTGACAAAAAAGTTGTGAATCCAAATCTGTTACCCACCTGTCCAAATACATAGAGGAGGCCTACAGTGCCCCCCACCCTGCCCCCAAGGACTGTGGAGATCATGGAGTACACACCTCCACTGCCCACCCCGCAGTACTCACACACTCCAATCCCAGACATCACTGTGACCAAAGCAAATAGAACCACCATGGACACCAGAAGCATCCCGAGCAGCACACCTGTGTTGCCCTGGAAGATAGTTAACCAACGCTGCAACACCAAACATATACATACCCTATTTCTTCAAATAGTGGCCTGCGGCTTAATAACTTAATTACTTATACATTATACATTGAGGCATTGGAGTACAGGACACTTTTTTGAGAAAATACAGAACACAACAGTAAGCTTTGCTTATGTTCTCATTTTTCCACTGTCAACACAGAGAAGCCACTGTTCACAAAGATAACACCGATAAGAAACCCCTTATGTCCATAGGGTCAGTCTTTCCTTTACCTGTCAAGTTGAATCGTGGGGTATCTCCAAATAAGTGACACTGTGCGAGAGTGCTAACACACTTAAAGGGAAACCGCTCCTTTTCAACTAGCTTTATATCATTATGTGGATAGTTATATGCTCATGACATTCTGTTTAATTTTCCATGTGTGTTTTGAGTATTTAGAGGGCCCATATTCGCAGTGCATTTTGTGATTTGAAAGGCTGATAAAACACAAACGTGTTTATGGAGTGCAAGCAGTCTGTCGTCCAATGTCATAAGGAACTATGTGAACTAATTAAGAGATTTAAGTGAAACATTGGAAGAAGCAACAGGAACATTATGTTTTGAAGGTAGTAGATTTATTAACACGTGGGCAAATGAACTTTCACACTGGTTTCGTACTAACAACTCAACTATGCATTAAGTGAAAGAAGACAGTATCATCTTTCCAGTAGTGGTATGCTTACAGAAACCAGTGCACTCTACCCATCACTTAAACTTAATGTGTTCAATCTTGTTCTATGTCACTGATGGTGTAGTGGTACACTCGCCTGCAGCGTGGGTTCAGTTCCCACTCAGTGACGGTGTGAATGTGAGTGCGAATGGTTGTCCGTGTCTATATGTGCCCTGCGACTGACTGGCAACCAGTTCAGGGTGTAGTCTGCCTTTCGCCCGAAGTCAGCTGGGATAGGCTCCAGCGTCCCGCGACCCTAACCAGGATAAGCGGTGTTGAAAATGGATGGATCTTGTTCTATGGTCATTGTTCTTCTTTGTCAATGCTCTTAGCCGATCACAAAAAGAGGGAACATGGGCAACAATGACAAAATCCCCCACAAAAAGCTATGAGCCTAAGTGTCACAACATATTCTCAGCATCTTGGTTCAACCTCAGAGGCATTCAAATTCTGAGGTTTAACTGTAGTAGTAGTAATAGTAGTAGTAGTATAACTCACCACTAAGTAGCCAGTACGGAGGAACAAGACAACACCAAAGATGTTAATCATGCACGTGGTGAAGACACCATCCCAGGTTCCAAAGAGAAGCGGCTCCCACACAAAGATTTTGATTCTCCACCATGGCTGACTGGACTGCTGAGAGCCATGGATGTAGAAACATTACAGGTTTGACTATGACATCATTAATAAATAATGAAACTGCAGGCCAATAGTAAGATGTGTTTTTTAAAATATAATTTGTTTTGATTTTATCTTTAAGTAACTAAAGTCTTTTATTAATTTGACTTTTTACATTTTTATTTTGCCTTCAAGCAGGTGACTAACATAAGAATAATGAAATGTCAACACTGACTACTGCCATATGAAAGCCAAACTTGTATTTGCACAATGGGCGAAGGCTTTTAATAAAACAAATGTAAGCAAATGTCAATTTACTTAGTAAAACCTCTCTATCCTCTGTAATAAAACTGTACAGGTTTGCCTTGACAAATTTTTAGAGTTAATTATGATAAATGTCATGCATAAACAAAATCGGGCCTTAAAATGACAGACTGGACATTCACTAATCAAAAATTCACCTACGTACTTATCTACTTTCTGTGTAACCTATCCTCAGCTATTTGATGAAAATCTCCCCTTTTCACAGCACTCTGGGATATGTTGTACTCTTTCTGTATCACTCTAAAATGCCACAAGATGCACCAAAGCCCTGGGTAATAAGTAGTAATTGATGCCAAAGAAGTATATTGAAGTGATACATCTGAATTTATTGAAATCATTTTGTGTCAAGGAGGAGTTAAATTTAGTCTGGGTTGTTAGCAGAAGTTACAGAGAGTCATCACCTCATGTGTATGTTTTTGCTCTGCTCAGTGGGCCATTAAAAAGCTCAAGCTATTTGATGGTTAGCCAAGACCTCTGTCATCTACGGTGGCCTGGAAGTGCAAATCAATATAACAAATTGTGAAAACACTTTTACATTTCAGAAAACAAGTGAACAAAAGCAGAAACACTTGTACAGGTCACAAAACAAATGAACAAAAAACCGAAACACTTGTACACTTCAGAAAACAAATTAACAAAAACCAAAACACTTTTACATTTCAGAAAACACATTAACCAAAGCAGAAACCGTTGTACAAAAGACAAAACAAATTACAATTGAGAAAACCCAGAAAGGGAACGTCCCATTTCACACACATTCTTAGAAATCCCACGCCCTTTCTCGGCAAGACCCGCCCCGCTTCAACATGATTGTCTCCTGCGTCACCCGAAGGGTAGGCTACGCAGATGTAACGAGATGTCCATCCCAAATAGCGATTGTATATATGGATGCCCTGAACAGCGAGCCTGTATAGGTGTTTGATGCTGTATATACAATATTCTGTACTTGATCACATTTCTTAAACCATAAAAAGATAGATTAAGAGTTAAGGAAGAAGCAGGTTGTTAAAGAGAGCATGCTGTCAAGAATTAAAGGGAAACTGTGGATATTTGAAAAGAAGCTGCCGGCTCCATTCATTTGAATGTACATTCTGGTCACATACTTCGCTTTTTCATGAACATGAACATTATACATTATGAATATAGGTTAGTATTGACTTAAAACAACATTTGATGCTTTACATACTATTTATTTGGCTTGAGCCAAGGCAACGCGGCGGCACAGCTCGCAAACTAGGAAATGTAGTTACCCTAGGGGAAAGCTTCTGTGCATATTGATTGAATGTAAACTGGGATGTGAAGACGCCGTGCAAAGGAGATTAGAATTTTGAATCGTGTCAAGACCAGTGGTCGACCGATCGGACGCTCAAGGAAGCAGTTGCCAAACCACGCACACTGCGTCATAGTTCGGGAGGGGTCGGCGGCGGTGCTCGGTGTGCGCCAGCCTTAACCAACATAATCCCAGCCTTAACTCATCCTAAACTGCATTAACCCCAACCCTAGTCCTAAACCTAACCATAGTAAACTTCTTAGTTTTTTATTATATTTGGGATGGACATCTTGTTACATCTGTGTAGCATACCCTTCCTACGATGCAGGAGCCAATCATGTTGAAGGGGGGCGGGTCTTCCCGAGAGAGGCTGTGGGATTTCCAAGAATATTTGTGAAATGGGATGTTCCCTTTCCGGGTCGTCTCAATTGTAATTTGTTTTGTCTTTTGTTACTGTGATTTCTGAAATGTAAAAGTGTTTTGGCTTTTGTTAATTTGTAAAAGTGAAGTGAAAAAGTGTTTTGGCTTTTGTTAATTTGTCTTCTGAAATGTAAAAGTGTTTCACAATTTGTTATATTGTTTTGCACTTCCAGGCCACCGTAGATGACAGAGGTCTTGGTTATTGCTTGACAATTAGTATTTTCACACATTGTGAAACGGTGACATACACGTCAGTGTCCTCACACTTCCTGTATACGTGTGTGTATATATATATATATATATATCCATCCATCCATTTTCTGAGCCGCTTCTCCTCACGAGGGTCGCGGGCGTGCTGGAGCCTATCCCAGCTGTCATCGGGCAGGAGGCGGGGTACACCCTGAACTGGTTGCCAGCCAATAAATCAAATGATTTATAGGGGCGGCACGGCGGATGACTGGTTAGCACATCTGCCTCACAGCTCTGAGGACCGGGGTTCAAATGCCAGCCCGCTTGTGTGGAGTTTGCATGTTCTCCCCGTGCCTGCATGGGTTTTCTCCGTGCACTCCGGTTTCCTCCCACATCCCAAAAACATGCAGGGTAGGTTAATTGAAGACTTTAAATTGCCCGTAGGCGTGAATGTGAGTGCAAATGGTTGTTTGTTTATATGTGCCCTGCAATTGGCTGG
This sequence comes from Phyllopteryx taeniolatus, assembly GCF_024500385.1. NCBI lineage: Eukaryota > Metazoa > Chordata > Actinopteri > Syngnathiformes > Syngnathidae > Phyllopteryx > Phyllopteryx taeniolatus. The sequence goes on along the minus strand of NC_084513.1, from coordinate 14,666,316 downwards.
CGACCAGTTCAAGGTGTACCCTGCCTCTCGCCCGAAGATAGTTGGGATAGGCTCCAGCACGCCCGCGACCCTAGTGACGATAAGCGAAACGGAAGATGAATGAATAAATGAATGATTTATAGGCTAAGGGATGTATTTTTAAAAGTAATGTTGTTAGATGAGTTTGAAATGATAAGGAGTTTTGGGACCACAGTTTGTGGTAAACCGCATTAACAGTTTAAACTACTGATATATAGTGAGTAGGCAATTACATAAATTTGTGGGGGTGATTACTTGCAGTTTTTTGGTTTACTGAATTCCTTTTTGCAGAGAAAAAAAAGAGCTATACATGTAAAACATTAAAGAAAAACACATTGAAGGAGTCTGATTTTACCTGGGCATCCTCATGGAACAGATCATGCTCATGAGGGTTTGTGCTACCTGAATTTCCCCCTTTCAGCAGGCCTGCTCCATCTCCCTCCTGATCACAGGCGTGCACTGTCCATCCCACTGGTAAGGACTCCATTGCAACGTACAGGTGAGTGCCCACTACAGCGTTATAGGTGCACACATACAGGTACTCACATTAAAATCTTCATATATATTTTTTTATTCCTCTGGTGGGGTGAACACCCACTCTTTTACTTCTAACCGGGGACGACATGCTAACTAGCATAAATGGAACACAATTAAGGACGGCGACAACTGCTTGCTTAAATCGATTTTTACTTAATTTTGTTATTACTTTTTAACTTTAAGCACTTGGACTTTTCGATAGTATTTTTTTATATCCATATTATGTTTTTATATTCGATAATTACTAAGCTTTACTATTCAACAAGTAGTTGTAGTTTATCATTTTGGATTTTGGTAGCTGTAATTAGCTAACTCCGATTAGGAAATATCAAAACTGCGACGTCATAAAACATGATTTAAGATCAGCAATGTGAGAGGGAACGTCGTCTACCCTACTTAAAAACTCACCTTTCACTAAATATAATTAGTCCATGCTGGGGATAAAAAGTCAAAACGTTTCCATGGTCCGGGCGTGTAAATGAAGGCCACAAAAAAATGAGGGACAAGGTGGGCAGCAAGAAAGCAGATTGCAACAGGTAGCCAGCTGGACTAAATGTAGCTTACTTTGTTTGCAGGGTGTTGCTGCTTTCAACAATGAGCCTCTGTTTGTTTTCGGCAATAAATCTAGTAGCTAAGGTTTGTCAATGATCACACCTGAAAAGAGGCACATACGTGTCAGTGTCCTTATTATGTTTTTAAATATAAAATGATTTAAAAATAAAGGCAATGGAAAAAATATGAGACTTCATTCATCTCATTTAGTACAATGGTTAATTTCAGCAGACAGTAGAAACCAAAACAGAAAATCAAAGCCACAAATTCCAATGTATTTTTTAGGGAAAGATTTTATTCACATGGACATGACACAACAATCAAGAGAACTTAATCAGATTGTTTACAAATCATCATATATTGCAAAATTCTAACAGTATGGGGTGACTTGACTGAAATTAATCTGCTACAATTAAAACTACACGCCATTCTTCAAACAAGTTCACTTGATCCAACAACTTTGTGACCATGCAAATAAACCTTTTTTGATTTAATAGTTCCCACAGTGAAGCATGAAGTTATTTATGATAAATTGCCATAAATGTCAGACTCATAGATTCACATTCATATTCGAAGTAAGTTCACACAAACCACTTTCACAGAAACAATTGTGTATCGTGAGTGCATATGATATGCCATACATATCAGTGCCTTAAATTTCATGGTTCAAAAATAGTATATATTTTTTTCATTTAAAAAGACATAATCCAGATGTTTTTATACAGAACTTGTAGTTTTCTTATACAAGGGCACTTATGGTCAAAAAGGGGGGGAAACACATAGTGCTAATCTTTTAATTCAGGAAACTAAAAAAAAAAAAATGCATCTTTTTTAACTGCATGATAATTTCAAATAGTCAAACAATTCAAGTTGATTTGTTTTTTACAAGTACAATAATTATTCATCTCTATTGTGCTTAAAAGTGACTTATAAAGGGCATTTACAACCACAAATGTACTTTCAAGCAGATTTTAGTGCCATGTGTTTTATGGGGGAGAGTGTACAGTAAAAGCCATCAAAATGTCCAATCCACTGCATGAATTTACAAGAATAACTAAATTCACCGTAACCTGTCATCAACACAGAGTGAAGAAAAGATTTCCTCTGATAATCACTGATTACATCCTTTATATACAAATCTCATAAGGGAACTAATTCATTGTCAAATGTAATCAATTTTGCAAAAAATAAAATAAAAAATGCCCCTAGAAAGAAACAAGTCTTGCACAAGCCATCTTCTCAGCAACACAAAGCTATAAGTGTACTCATCAGAACTAAAAAATATACAATATATTTACAGGATATACATATACTGTATAAAGGGAATGTTAAAGGAAAAATACAATATTTGATGATTATTGTTGGTGCTGTCTGTCCCTGACTGTCAATGGAACTTAATATGATGGTATAAAGATCAGTGTTTCAATAGCACCTTAAGCATCACTTTGTAACTCCTCAAGAACGATTTACACAGGAAAAGTCATTCAACCATTTGATTAAAAATCATACGCTTTCAGCAAAGTATGGTCTAAAAAGACATCTCTGTTGAAACGTTTAAACCAACAGCTAGCCCAATTATTATTCTGTACTTGTACGCTGTGTATTTATTTTGCTCTTTTAGAATGTATAACCTCAACATAAGGGGTTTCCATCACATGGTTGTTTCCGCAAACAGAAGAATTGTCTAAATTTCAAATATTTCATGATGGGTCATAAAAACATTTTCTTAATTACAGGATTTTTGACACTGTGATAAAAACTAATACATTCTTTTTTTTTTTTGGTGAAAAATGTGCAAATTGTGCAGATGTCAGAAGCACAATCCTTTTAAGTCATTTCACTAAAAAAATACTTTCAGGAAGTGAGCAACCACATGACATCTAGTTCTTGTGGGAGTAAGAGACTTCTGTATTCTTTCCAGTTTGATACAACCTTGTTAAACAATTGGCAATGGTAAAAAGAAATGGATGGATGGGCTCTATCTGTTTTTAGATGAAATTCAACCTGTCAATGGACAAATGTAACAAAACTCCCAATTGGATGGCTAAACCTTAAATCCTGTTGAACGTTTTCCATTCAGGACACACCGTGATGATGCATGCATTTCAGGTAAAGTGGCAACAAAGAATCATTTACAAGTTCAAAGCAATGGTGTCATCTCAGCAGGCAACTTGTGAGCAGTTGTACAGCTGGATTTAAAAAGATTTAACGTGATTTTAAAAAAAAATATATCTTCACTGTTTCATCACTGATCAACTAAGGGAGGTAGCTAACAGAAAAAAAAATCAAGCCTGTTTTTAGTGTGTGCAAGCAAAAGTGACAAAAACATAAATATGTATACCAATATGGCATAAATGTTTACTCTCTTATATTAAGCTTTGACCACCTAATCTCTCAATGCAAATTTCAACATTTTTAAAGGGGAACTTCCAATTTTTCCATATTTACCACTTTAGCAAGAGCATGAAAATATTGTTTTTTTCTCCAACAACATGCCTAAAGAAAGTATTTAAATGCAATGAGATGTGCTTTGGTGAAATGGGATAAAGTGCTGCAGAAATTATTAACATAGGAATCGCACCACACTTCTTTTCAACCAAAGGTTTCACTTGATGAAACATCTGGGGAGGAGTTCAGCTGGGACCTGGTCTCAGTCACTCTAACTAATGAAAACTCTGAGAATTCTGTGCTGTGGCCTCGTAGACTTACTTGTCCATTGGCACCTGTAAACTGTGAAGAGGAACCAGATCTCGAGGTCTGGAAATTAGACTTGAAGTTTGGATCAAACGTGTTAATCTGAAATGTCTGCAGTATCGCTTGAGAGGAGTCTGTCTTTTTGGAAGATGACACCTGTTCCAGGAAGTCCTCCTCAGAGGGGGACACTGTCGAAGGGGGAGTGGTTTCATCACCTGAAAATGAAAATGAGTGCTGAGAGTCCCCGACTAGTAGTCCAAAGTGAGGTTTCTCTATAGTGGATCTCAATGGGGAGCTCGTCCCAGATTTGAACCTACTGGGAGAAGGTAACTGTTTCTCGGTGGAGAACAGTGGCTGCCCCGCTAAGGTTGGGTTTTCCGTGACCAAGCTGAGACTCTGGCTCGTCAGGTAGCTGTCGTTCTGACTGGTCCTCTCCAACGCTTGCTGGAGAAATTTGGAATATTCTTGCAAGAGAGTAGCTTTCTCAGTTGGTGGCTGAGTCGGAGCACTGGCAGCGCCAAGGCTCTCCGCTGGGCTGCCATCTGAGGAATTAATGGATATGCTTGACGTAACCTCTGTATCAGCCACGCTAAAGGAAATTTCGGATTGGCCGTTAGCTTTGTTGGAGTAGTGGTCCAACAGAGTCTGAAGAACCTCGTCTGGCAACACATTCCTGTCATGAGTAGCCTTAATCTCTGTGTTAATAGGCTGCGGTTCCAGAATGGTGGCAGGGACCGTTTCGTCAATGACTGCCGATACCACACTTTGAGTAACAGTTGGCTGAGAGGAGATGGTGCTCGTGTTCAAGCTGTAATCGCGACTGTTGTTGGCCACCGCTGCTTGAAGGTAGCGTTTCTTCTTGAGGAACTGCATGGCGTCGTCATAGTTTGTGCTGCTAGCCGCAGGCTTTGCTGGAGTTTCCACTGATTCTGTGTTGCTCACTTCATCTAAAAGGCTTTGCTTGTCCACGATTTCAAAGGTATAATGTGTGACTTTATTGTTTTCCTCAAATGAGGACAGAGTTGCTAGGCAAGAAGCCTGATCACTGGATTGTTTAAGGCTCCTCTTAGATACCTTCTTTAGGACTAGTTTAGGGGTTGCTGCCTCCTCTGGTGACAAGTCTTCATCTTGGTGTTGGCTGGTAGTTTCCTCTGGAAGCTCCACAGAGTATTCCCCAATCACATACTCGTGTTTGACTTTGGAGGACACAGCAAAAAGAGGCATAACATCACTTTTATTTAGTCTCTCTTCCTCTTTCATTTCATTTTCTTTAACAGTGGCAGTGAGCTCTTCTACTCGGCCAGCATTGGAAGAGCCAGAACTGTCGGACTTGTCCGCACACTTTTGCCGTTTTTTCTTGGGTAATGTGCACTCTTTGGTGAGAAATGGGCTTAAACCATCTGATTCATGCAGCACTCCACTTTTACTGGCAGCCTTGTTGCTCTTTCTCTCTCGGTTTTCATGGCACATTCTTCTGTGCTTTAAAACACGGTCAGTTCTGGAAAAGTACTGTGGAGGATAAAATAACAATTATTGTACTGTGGCTCTCAAAAGTAAAGGATGACTAAAGTTCAAACATATAATATTGATACCGTACTTCTTAAAATAGTGGCCAAGTTCATTTTTCATATTCATGGGAAGCTTTTTTCATAATGCAGGGCAGTTGGAGGTAGAAATAATTGTTTATCATATGTCGTATTAATTTTGCGACTTCTTTCTTTTCAACCCCATTACCATGGGATGGTTTGTTAAAAGCAGTAGTTCCTAACCAAGGTGCCGTGGAATATCATCAGTGGTGTCATGCGAAATTATCCAATTGAATTAACTTTGTCTGAAAATTAATATTAATTCCGAAAATATCTTTCTTCATCTAGCTATGCCAGCAATACATAGTAACAGGCAGAATAATTAAATGCAGGTACAATTTACCTATGTTTCCACCCGTTGCCATTCATTCAACAGAATATAAGTCATGGCCTTCTGCAAGTGTATCAGCTTTACATTCAATTAAACAGGCCCATATTTCACACAGAGACTGGGGTTTCACACTACTAAGTCCGCCCAGAGTGCTTGCTTTAAAGGTTTTTGTTTGCGTCATCATAACATTCTGTTTCCGCTGTTTTTTTTTTTTCGGTGACAAACGTATTTCGGTCAAAACACTGAAAACGCACTTTTATACCATTTTCAGCAAACACATTTTCGGTGCATCCTTAATTGAATCATTTAGAAAGGTTTAGTTTCAAACACTTTGCTATTGCATTTTATAGAACCACTGCTCTAAAGAATAAAGCTGAACCATTTTCAATTAGAACTGTGTGTTATTAGGACCAGCAGTGGAAACAATAACCAAATCAGGCTGTACCGTACTGAACCGCCTTGTGGAAATATGGCCAGGGTAAAAGGGATAACAGCTACCTTGGCATGTAGCCAACAGATCCAGGGACTATTTGAGGGATCTATTAAGAGTGGAGCCCACTATTTGAGGACAGAGTAATTTGATCCATGCTCCCTTTTGCCCCAAATTCTCATCATACATTACACCACCACATGAAAGCAGCCACAAAAGTAACCTGGTGACAGTAGTCGCATTGGTAGGGCTTCTCCCCACTGTGTGTCCGCTTGTGTCTCTCCATGTGATATTTCTGGATGAACTTCATACCACACTCATCGCAGCGGAAAGGCTTCTCACCTAAGTATAAGAATATACAAAAAATACAACATGACCAACTTAGATCAATAACGTCAAGGTAAAATTGTTGGGTTGTAACACTCACCGGTGTGGATTTTCTCATGTCTCTGAAGAAGGTATTTCTGAATGAAGCGCATGTCACACTGGCTGCACTGAAATGGTTTCTCACCTACAATTTCACAAAATAAATATGGGCAGATTTAATCTAAGATCTTGATATCTTATACTAGTTATAATTCTTCAGTTCTTTTTTACACACTGTCATACCTGTGTGAATAAAGACATGCCTCTGTAGATGGTAGTTGGTTCTGAATGCTGCATTACAGTGAATACAAACATGGCACTTGGGGCTTTGTATGCCAAATGAACCGTCCTCATTAATGCTTAGAATCTATAACCACAAATTGAACCATACAACACATTAGTATATGTTGCAATTTTTGGGAAATTGCCTCTACCATATAAATACGTACTTGGCTAACAGAGGGGTGTCAATTTTCTGCCTCGTTCTTACCTTTGCTGGTGAGCGCTGTTTCCTTTTCTTCTTCTTGGGACACACTATCAGGTCCTTGACTGCTTTTTTGTCCTTCTTTAGCTGGAGTGGCTGCTCAGTCAATTTTAATTCTTGCTTAATGTTGAGCTGTAACAGAAGGAGCATAGACAGAGAGGACATTTAGCAAACTCCATGACTCAAACAAATGCGATGCATGCTGAGGAAAATTAACCAATCATGAAGATGCCTTAAAAGTGAGCAAGGACTTGTGAACAAATCAGAGAAGCAATGGCAAATGGTTCAATTAAGCCCCTGCAGGAACACTCTTCAAGGCAACGCAGGTTTAGAAACAGCCAAGTAACAATAAACAAAATAATTATAGGACCCTTAGTTTCTTTTTCTCCGCTTAGTGATATTGTAAAATGATTTATTTTTCTGAGCAGCCTCTGTGATATGTTTTTATTTGAAATGTAGACATTACCTTTGAAGAGAGGAAAGTACTGTATGGAAGATGATTTATTTTTGCAGTGATAACGAGTGGACCTATTTTATTATTTCATTTTTTGTGATTAATGGAATGTAATTGCAGAAGTATATTTTTTTAACGGGAGTTAGAATCATTATTCCCTCTCTGTGTGATGTTCATTCAACCATGACTTGCGACTCACTAGTGTACCACTAAAGAGTGATGCAGTTAAATATGCTTAAGAAATTCAGTGGAGGAGAGGGGGCGGCAGTGGCGGCAACACATAGAGATACGATTCACGGGACTTCCCGGTGGTGGCCGCTGCGAGCCAGGACGCTGGCTTCGCGAAGCAGAGGTCCACATGTTGTATGTTTTGCTAGCTTGCCTGTGAGTATTTTTGACTTTCCACGGGCAATCTGCAATCGGTAAACTTCGAGCCCTGCTCTCTCTTTCACAACATTGTGGAATGGAGGCATCACAATGCATGACAGAGCAGTCTGGCATTACTTTTCCCAGGCTGCTTATTCACCAAGATTGTGCTTGACAGCCTGCGAATGTGCCACTGTTTTATTTTATTTTTTTTCTCTTGTAAAGACAGATACCGGATGAGAACAAAACTTTTGTGATAAAACATTTTTTATTCCAGACTGGGGAAAATAATACCTGTGTTTGTATTGACTGTGAACTTGCTGATAAGATAACATTCATAATGGGTGAATGTCAATATTTGCAGTCCCCGTGTTTGACTACAAGTTGGTGTTTGGTGTACTATCTCGGGAACTCAGTAAATAACCAGAAATGTTTTAATCAGTCTAAACCAATACAAATATAGTATGTTGTAGTTTGTTTAACATAACACTTAAGTATAGTTGAATGCCCCTAAAGCTGCCCAGAATTAATTTGTACGAGAGTTAAAAACGATGCATGACGTCGACTCATTATATCATCAAAGAAATTCAATTGTCATTATTTCTTACGGAGAAAACTGTTTGACCTAAGAGCTAACAAAAGTAGAAATGAAAATGTAATCGCTAGCTTTGTTTTTTATTTATCAGGAAGTAGCTTCTAATTAACATACGGACAAACATCCATCCATCCGTTTCCTGAGCCGCTTATCCTCACAAGGGTTGCGGGAGTGCTGGAGCCAATCCCAGCTATCATCGGGCAGGAGGCGGGGTACACCCTGTACTGGTTGCCAGCCAATCGCAGGGCACATATAAACAAAGAACCATTCCCACTCACATTCACACCTACGGGCAATTTAGAGTCTTCAATTAACCTACCATGCATGTTTTTGGGATGTGGGAGGAAACCGGAGTGCCCGGAGAAAACCCACGCAGGCACGGGGAGAACATGCAAACTCCACACAGGCGGGGTCGGGGATTGAACCCCAGACCTCAGAACTGTGAGGCAGACGCTCTAACCAGTCGACCACCGTGCCTACGGACAAACAAAAATATATATTCACTTTTGTTTACAGATAGAGCAAGTGTTTTTATGATAGCATTGCTAAAACCCAAAAAATCTAATAGTGTCGTACAACTTTTGCACAGTGCTGCTGTATATCAGTGACATATTTTCTGAAGTTTTTAACCAGCATGAACTCACAGGCAAGCAGGGCAATTTATGGGTGAGCTTCAGGGGGAAGTGCACCCCCATCTCGGCTCCTCCCTCTTCATCACCTCCTCCACTGTTCTTGGACATCTCCTGCATCATCAGCTGCTCCGGAGGTACCAGGTCGTGAGTCACTAGCGAGCTCACGGTCAAGTTCTCATCTTCATCTTCATCCTCGTCATCTTCTGCCAACAACGGGTGGTCTGCCAGCGATCGTTCCCCGAGAGTCATCACCAGTCCGACTCTCCCTCCGCTGTCAATCCCTCCGCTGCTACACTTAAACAGCATGCCCTCCAACCTGTCCTCAGTGTTCATCTTACATAGAGTAGCAACTGACTCTGTAAGAATAAGATACATGAGGTAACATTGTGTAGTATGAAAGTCTGATATTTGCAGTGCAGGTTACTGTGGTCATGCATACATCCGTTTTCTATAACACTTGTCCTAATTCGGGTCATGGTAAAGCTGGAGCCTATTCCAGCTGTGGTAGGACAGTCACGGGCATTCACACCTATGGACACTTTTGAATCTTCAATGGACCTAACGTGCTTGTTTTTCGAATGTGGGAGGAAGCCAGAGTACCCAGCCAAAACCCACGCAAGCAGAGAGAACATGCAAACTCTAGCAGGAAGGCCAGAGCAGAAATTCGAACCCACAACCTCAAAACAGTGGGGCAGATGGGCCAACCACTAGGGTGCTGTGGTCTTCATAGACTAAAATGTTTCTCCCAAGAGAATTACACCACGCACACCCATCCATGTCGTGCAGATCCACAAACAAGTGGAAAATTATGTAACAGGTCACCAATTTTTAATTGAATCGTCTCATCTCACAAACTGTTCTGCATAATGAGAACTGCGAAGTATCACTGAAATTGTTTGTTCCTGCTATTGATCGAAAAGATATGACTGCACAATGTTGAATAAGTTATGCAAACATGCTCCTAAGATTTAAATAAAACATTGAGTATTCCGTACAAGTTGGTATTTGCATGTTTTCAGGGGCGCTGACAACAGCATCTGGCTAGACACTTTGTAATTTCAACATTCCGCTTGTTTTTACGTTTCTAAAACGAGACACAACCAATGCTAACTTGCGATCGAGCCATCAATCTTAAACCGTTCGCGTTTGCTAAGTTAGCTCATGGGACACTTGGCAGACGTGTGACAACCGTACAGCAAGTAAAGACTGACCCGGGTGAAAGAATGGCAAATGGAAAGACGGCAGCCACTTGTTTCCATGTGTGTTGCCAACCTCTGTATGTTGTTCATGTAAAGTAGGTTAGGACTGACTAGTTAGCTGGTTAGCATTGCTGGTAAACGCCGTCACATCCAAATTTAGAAAACCACTGCGGAAACACTGAGTGATCTTTCAAAATAAAAACTTTCACAACTAAACGTCAGAACAAAATTGGTTATTTGAAATTATTTTATGAAATATGATCCTAGTTTATTACTAATAGACACGTTTATATTAAAATATGAAACCCAAAGAGGGTCTTCTGTAAAACACGTTACAGTTTGCGTTTTATTTTGAAAGAGTGGCCGGAAAATGCTCACGGATGTTGACGCTACTAGACGGGCCTGCATCAGGGGAGTTTGCTAGCTGCTAGCAAGTTGCAGCTAGTTTAATGTTAACTGTGCTTATATCCACTTATTTTGTTTCTCTTCACATGCAACAATTGACCGCTAAACGTAGCTTTTTTTTGTTTAACTCACGATTAACAGCATCCGCTTGCATTACCTGCCCAGAGGTGCGCTTCACTTTGAGAGCTAGTAGCGCCTTACGTTTCCTTACTCACTTCGCTCAATAGGCCCATATTGTACAGTACTCGGTTAGTAAAACTCGATAACTCGCTAGCTCGCCGACGCTCACACGATACCCTAAGTCTCAGTTGGCACATAAGATGATAGTTACACTCGCTTCTTACCTGCAACTCGTCCTTTACGCCCGCTTAGCTGTCATGATTGCTATGCAAAACTACAGTGTACTCAGTGTGCGGAATAATCAAATGTCTCACGTTTCACGGACACCTGAAAATATGGATTTGTCGCCACCGGGTGGTTTGTATGTATTAGTGTGCTGAACAGCTTGGTATTAATTACTGCTGTTGCTGTTTTATTCAACATTTCTACTTCCTCACTGGTCATATTACTTATTTATTAAGACAGTCAAAATTCTGGTAATAATATTCGATATGTATGCAATGACAGCGAGTTTGTAACATTTAATGAACACATCCATGATTTTGACTTCTATTGGATCTTCACTTTAAAAAAAAAAAGCACCACTATAATGACCAACAATAAAATACTTAAAAAGTTAAATATAACTTTACTTAAAAGTGTACTGGAAAGGTAAAACAAAATATGAACATGAACACATCCATGATTTTGACTTCTATTGGATCTTCACTTTAAAAAAAAAAAAAAAAAGCACCACTATAATGACCAACAATAAAATACTTAAAAAGTTAAATATAACTTTACTTAAAAGTGTACTGGAAAGGTAAAACAAAATATACACTACTGGATTAAAAAAAAGGTTTAAACATACATTATGCATAGCTATGAGCTTGATTCTAATATATTTGATTCTATTGCATGTTAAATGTAAAATTGTATTTAGATTTATTTTAGTGATTCTTTCTCGTACCACCAGAGAGAGCCTGTGCACCACTCGTGGTATTGGTACCACACTGAAAATTACTGATCTAGATTGTGAGGACCCAATGTTGTGACTCGTATGTTTTTAATTTGTCCTCTTGTTTTATATTTTCAATCTGTTGTGCATGTTTGTTGTTAAATTACCCATACATGTTTGCTTTTGATTGTATTTATGGCACTACTAACCTCATTCAAACATATAAATTGCGCAAAGTGGAGAGGTTTGTTTTTATACAGTCACTTCTAATGTAAAAAAAACAAACGAAACAAATACTTTCCAAAGATACTGTGTGCTCATGATGCACAGATGGATAATGGATGGATATATACTTTATTAATCCTGTGAGCGGAAATTAAATTGTGACAGCAACAGTGTTCACACAATAATGCATGCACAAGAAACAAAATTAAAACTAAATAAATAGGATTGAGGGGGTTATAATAGTTGCATTCATTTAACAATGTTTATTATTGCGGTTTGCATTGCTGTACATTTGCACTGCAACACTGCTGTGCTTCTCTAATATTTTGACCGTGTAACAGTTCACCACAATATGAGAAACATCCCTCAGCGTGTGTTGAATCTGGGGGTAACTGCATTGGATCTGTTTTTCTAATATTGAAACCTTCTGACAGATAATCCAAATGTTGCAAACACATCCAAGTGTGGTGCAATGCAGCTCAACGCAGCTACAACCACAACAATAAAAGTGTGTCAGTGTAAATGTGAACATGATTGTGTGAATGTTTGTTTTTGACACAGCTTTTTTGGGGGGGGGGGGGGGGGGGCCGCTGCAGGTGTACCTAATGTTATGGCAGTTCGAGTGCTTATGGCGCACACACGCGCCACGAGGAATTCTAATCAACCTGTTCGCAGCACACGAGCACATCTCCATCCCCCATGTGGCGAAGAAACTTATCTTTTGCATCTTAAGCCCCCGTGTGGCGCTCACAAGGCAGCCGCTGTCTGCGATTGTGAGCTGTCACCACACTCCTCGTCTCTGCCCACCGTCGTGAGAGTGGAAGTGAGGACAGACAGCCCACCCACTCACCACCGCCGCCACCCCCCCTTGCGCCGTCTTTAGTGAGGGGAAGCCCCTACCACGCTTGACTCGCTGAGTGGATCTCCTGCATCGTGCGTGTGCGTGTGCGCGTGTGCGTGTATGTAGCCCGGGGCTCCGTCCGCTTCAACAGTTGCCACCGGAGAGGAGGAGAGACAGCAGACCGAGGACGGAAGGGACGCGGAGAGCCACGCAGCTCCTGCCCCGGGTTCTGCTCCTGACATGCAGTCGCTCATCTCTCCGGTGACCAAGGCCATCCTCGTCGCGCTCTTCATCTTCGCCATACTCCTCATCCTCTACGTGATCCTTTGGTACATTTGCAGGGACGTAGACTGCGACCACGGCATCTGAGGATTCCTTTATTTCAAACAAACAAACAAACAAACAAAAAAGAAGGGGGAAAGGATATCACACATGGAGGAGCCCGGGGTCACCCTGTGAGTCTGCTCGTTTCTTTTAAAAATTGTGTGTGCGTGTGGTTGTTTTTTCCCCTTCTTTTAAGTTAAGTGTCAATGTGTGCGCGCGCCGTGCGTCAACCACAATCACCCCTTTTCCAACTTAAGCGCAACACCCACCACCTAATTACAATTTCGACATGTTGCAGACCCCCCGTCAGTGCGGAATAGTGAGAAAGATGTCATCAGGATGCACGTCAAGGCGGGCTCGGGTCGAGCAATGACCGTCAGTGACATTGCGGTATAGGAAGCACGCGAGTCTCTTAAGGTCAGGAACCAGCGATGTTTTCCTCGATTTGACAATATTGTCCCCCCTTTCCCGCCTCTCCACTTTTTTTTGGGCGGGGGGGGGGGGGGGGGGGGGTGCTGCAGCATTAGTTCATGTTCAGTTCCTCTTGGTCTCAGGGGAGGTTTCCACATGGGCATTTTACATACCACTTAACTGGGTTATCTCTATTTGGCTTCTTTGGAATCTTTCTTGCATTATGTCTCCAACTCCATATCATGAATATGCGTTTCATGCAATCTATTCCCTTTGACATCAGGAAGGTTTTTGTTTTTTTTTTCCATCTAGTCAACCTGCTACATCCAGTGCTACTTAATGATGTTCTCTTCCACACCCATATTGCCCACGGTTAATGGACGTCTCAATATTACAGGCATATTGGACTCCAGTGCCAGCATGCGTGCTATCACGTGACCCATAAAGCTATTAAATTTGAGGGAAATATGATTGGCATTCTCACATCTCCCTCCAGAGAGCCCTCAAATCAGGATAGTTTAAACATTTGCATATACAGTGTATTCCAAAGTGGAGGGTGCGAAGGACACATCAAGGACACGCTGCTTTCATAAAGCAGGAGGCTTCACATACTGTACAAATCGCTAGTTCATTCCCAAATGTCATCTTTTTGCACTCCTATAAGTCTATGCGACGTACATGCGAATGATAAGAGGGCAAAGTGATAGAAGCTGCCTGCAGTGTTGACACCTGTCTGTGCGTCTACCCATCGCTATTCCCCTTTTAACAGCCTGGAGGCAATAAACAGCAGAGCAGCTCACAAATGAAGTGTCAGTTGAATATTTTAAACCTTGGCGCACCACTGCGATATTTTAAAATCCATGAGTAACCTAAGTGCAGCCTCCTTAAACTGTTTCGTGAAGGGGAACAGGCCAGGGTTCTTCTGGTAGGGGCCCAGTTTGACCAGATTACAAAATGATTGCTGTCAGTTTTGAGTGGTGCCACAACCAACCTGTGGTGCCTTAAACTATAGCTCTCTCTCTCTCTTGCTTCTACACGCACGCACACACACTTGCATAATGTAGCTGTTAAATGACAGCTCAGACCCCACCAGTCTCAGAGTGTCTAATGACATAAAGGAGTGTGACAACAGTCAGTCTGATTTGAACACTGACCCGGTTTATCTTTGTTGCTCACCTTGGCTGTGGAGTGAGCAATGTACATTAAGGTAGGAGGGAAAAAAACAACAACAGCTTCCGTGTTTGTGTATGTGTGTGTCAGCGTAGTAGGGAGTTTAACACTGACGTGTGTGTGTGTGTGTAAAGACCTACCTTTAATTGTGTGAATTTTCTTCTGTTTTTAGAGGTTATCCAAACATATTTAATAGTACACGTAGCACCCCCCCCCCCTCCTCACCACACAAAAAACAGTTGGTGCCTGTCGGAATATCTCACCATTGATACACCTTGATAGAGGCAAATTCGATCAAGATTGAAGTCATAAAATATGTAAGATTGAAGGTGAATTATTGAAGTTGCAGGAAGTTGGTATTCTGGCTATGATCGTAGAACCCAGAAAAATTTGTGTCTTTTCAACGAAGCCCACTGATTTAGTCCTTCCAGTTCAATATTAAGCTGGCCTTCACAAAGGTGCAACAAATGTCAGTTGTCACAAGTGTAACCTAAATAGATTTCTATACTTGCAAAGGTTTTGGGCTTCTACTGGCAGTGTTGTTTTAATAAACCTTTTTTTCACAGCCGTCATTTTGACACAGTAAATGGGTCAATATTATTATTAAGTGCCTTTGTTGTCCCCATCGGAATCTCTCAGCCATCAAGAAAACGTAGCAGAATAACATTGAACAGATTGCATGTGTCCCTGAAAATGTGGCCAACCCTGTCGTTGTGGGGTAACTGTCCCTTTAAGACACCTTCTAACGTTGTCAGTGATATTATGACCAGCATTTTGTCATTCCTCAGTGGAAGCTGAAACAGTAGTTATTATTAAATATTTATACTTGTAGTTCTTAGTTTTCATCAACTATTAACTATCGTTCACCTACGTGTGTAGTTGGATGTTGTCAAGCCCAAAATATCCACTTTGCCCTAGTAAAATATCACTTGATATAAAAACCTTTCATACATTTGACATTTGTTAAACAGTACACAGTCAGATGGGTAACTGAATCATGTTGCTAAGTGAAGGTCCACAACATGCTCATAAAATGCTATCATCAGCCAAAAATGTCCAGCCCTGTCAGCAAGCTCACATATTTTGCTATTTGCATGTACTGTACATTTTCTGCTTGCAGTTCATTTATTTATTTTTAAAAAAAGTGTGGGAGTTTGACCAATATGCATTTCTAACAGCATTACAGCTACTTAATACAATGAAGTTCAATGGAAATGGGGAAGTCTCAAAGGCAAACTACGGTGATATTGACCCATACATCCATCCATTTTCTGAGCCACTTCTCCTCATTAAGGTCGCGGGCGTGCTGGAGCCTATCCCAGCTGTCATCGGGCAGGAGGCGGGGGTACACCCTGAACTGGTTGCCAGCCAAACCATTCGCACTCACAGTCATGCCTACGGGCAATTTAGTCTCCAATTAATGCATGTTTTTGGGATGTGGGAGGAAACCGGAGTGCCCGGAGAAAACCCACTGAGGCACGGGGAGAACATGCAAACTCCACACAGGCGGGGCCGGGGATTGAACCCGGGTCCTCACAACTGTGAGGCTGACGCTCTAACCAGTCATCCACCGTGCCGCCTGATATTGACCCAAATACTAATAATACAGATAGAGGATTAAACAAAAATCTGAAAACTGATTCTCACATTACTTTGTAGAGAGATAGTCCATGGTTCAAGGACGAACCTTTTTTTGTGTGTGTGCGAATTTGGATAAAGGTGGAGACATAGACATTTTTTGTGTGTGTGTTAGTTTTGTTACCATTAAAGTCATTATGGTCAATCAGTCATCAATCGAATTCTCCAAACCCAGAATCATATTCCTTGAATCAGGATGTTAAACAAAAACAAAAACAACAACCAAACAAACACAAATAGGAGACTCCTTTTTTTCTGTTGTTTTGTTTTCTTTTGTCAACAGTTCAACCTTGGTGGTTATATAGTTGTTTGCCTTGCATAGTTGTTTGAGAATATTTAAACTAACACAAATTACAGTTGTGCCTAGAACCCTGTAAGTATCATTCATGTTTCCAATCTAATTATAAAACCTTTTCACTTGCGTGCTTAGGCTCACTTGAGAGGAGAGGAGTTGATAGAAGTTGATCCCCAATGATGGCTTGGTTGAGGATGGAATATTGAATAACAGCAATAATCTAATAATACAATGTGTAGTTGTCGAACCGAATCAATAGCTTGCAGCAGTGCAATCCCCTCACAGTGCTCACTAAAATAGTCAGCACATCCACAGTGAAAAAACCCTTCAGCAGAACCAACACTCAGTTTTGGGATGGTCAGCTGTACAAACATTCTATACATGCGTTCTTGCCCACCTTCGCTGATGCTCCTTTTGTAATTTGTACTAACAACTTGTAATATGTCTCCAGACTCCTGAGGGTTTGGGAAATAATTTGCAACGCATTTATATAAAGGCACACCCTTCCATCCATCCATTTTTTGTACCGCTTATCCTCGCTAGGGTCACGGGCGTGCTGGACCCTATCCCAGCTATCTTTGGGCGAGAGGCGGGGCATATCATACAAAAAAGTGCATAATTACTTGTTGAGGAAATAACTTACCGTACATTAACTAAACAGGGTGAAAATCAAAATTCAAGTGCTCACTATGTCTAGTACAATGAATACATGTTTGAGTCTATCAAATGCATCAGGTGATGCAAAAGTAGAAATTATGACATTTATTTTGAGTTGGTATGTCTGTAGCTGTGACTATGAGGATGGTGACCGCCTCACATGTCAGCGCCATCACATCGCAGAGCATGACCCGCTGTGCTATTTTGTACATTTGTTATTGATGTAAGTAATGCGTGAATTGATTTCCGTGATAGAGTCTAATGTAAATCATCAGTATAAGCTTACTGTTATGAAGTTTTTGTAGATGTAGAGAAAAGGTAGGGTTAAGGTTAAGGGTTCAAATCTCAGCGCTGACATTTCTGTGTGGAGTTTGTATTCTGAGCACCTAAATTTCCCTCTGGGATGCACACTTAGTATCATTTGGGATTATTCATTCTAATTAAAACTCAAAAAGCACTCATTAGCCAAGGTCGAACTGTTAACAAGAGTTTTATGTGTGTTTGTTTGAAACGGAAAAAAATACATTAAGTTTCAATTTTATTCGGGTTGTAACGATACAGTATCAAAACGAAAATCATGATTGATAAATTGATGAATGATCATAATTGTGGTTCGACCCGTGGGTCAGAAAACAAGGTACGAATAAAATCTTACCTTTGGAATGGTGTTAAAGCCCTAATTCTTTATCCGTATGTGCCCAAAGATAAAATGGATTCTTGTTATGCATGTTAGAAACAGCCCACAACGTTTTTGTAATTGGTCATTAGTTTTGCTTACTTCTGCTTACAAACAAACAAACCAGCAAACTGTCCATCAAACAGTAATAAACAATAACCCTTGCCTTTATACTTTCATGCTTGGTGGAGTTAAAAACTAAATGATCATTCTGTCCTCAACTGTGTCTTTGGTCAGAGCAGGCAGAGAGGCCTTCTCAGATGTCCCAACGTCACAAATATGTCATCACCCTCAACTCAAATTGGCTCTCAGGAAGATAGTTGTCCTGAAGCACGCACACCTCAAAGCCATAAAAATAGATTGCAAGTGACTCAGCCGTTATGTAAAGTCCATCTCTTATAGGGCCGCTTCGGGAGCTTTATGTCAGTTTAGCTGGATGCCACTGGAGCTGAGGTGACACATGTCTTCTGTGTCCGAGCTTCAACACACACACACGCGCGCACACACACACACACTCTCACTCACTCACTTACTCATGCACAGAAATTACACAAGAGCTTCCTTCCTCCTTCCTTCATTTTTCACTTTCAAGTGTACATTCCCAAGTGTCTTTTTCCCAATAGACTAACGTGATACACTCAGGATGATGGAATCCCTTCAGGCTAAACTGCTACATTATTAGCATTTTAGAGCTCACTGGGAGGAAAACACCACTTCAGATATAAATCACATCCGCCAGCCCTCTGGCCAGGTAGCCAGTTCAATCCATACTGGTAAACTCCATCCAACACTATAATCTACACCCAAAGTTCAATGATAATTGAACTTTAAAAAAAAAAAAAAAAAAAAAAAAAACTTCACACACAAATGTATCTATTTTTCCTATTGCTTCTTTTAAACAGACGGTGATGCATACTCTCATTATATCATCTGCACTGACTTCCTGTGGGAACTCTGTAAGCTGTTTTATAATGAGACATCTTAATCATCTTCAATGCAGATGTGTTTCCTGTCGTATTAACACTGAGTTAATGTTAATGACACTGTTTCTGAGGCTTTCCCACCCTGAATTAGGAAACTCTCTTTTTAACCACACAGGGATTTGAGAAGACTCACAATTAGCACTTGATAGGACACTCCATCAAATGTTTGTTTGACATTTTAACTGTTATTATTATTATATATATATATATTTTTGCATTACAGTGGAACCTCTGTTTAGAAACAGTCTGGTTGACGAACAATTCTATTTACAAGAAAAATTACCTTGGTTTACACACTATTTTCGCTTCACGCCGCAGGCGTAAACATTACAGGCCCTATTTTCATGACCGGTGTAAATCCGGCACGGCGAGCGGTGCAACTGTGCGCCAGAGTCAGGTTAGACCGGTGTTGGTAATTTCATAAACCTGCGCAGCCAGACGGATGTGATAATGTGGGCGGGGTGTGCCTCTATGGATGTGTTTACTGCTGACTTCATTCACCGCCAAACTAAGCAGCTCCCCTCATTCCCTTTAAATGTGGCTGTATGACAGTCTTTACGGATACATCTCTGTGCCGAAGAGGACGATGCATAATCATAGCGATCCATGCATGAGTGGAGCACTGTCACCTCTCTTGTCCGGAGTAGCAACAGAGAATGTCAGCGGATACCCTTGTTAAACACAGAATGAGCTGGTGATAACCATTGGCAACTTAAATATGTCCGCGGACCTTAGTATTTGTCTGCCTGTGCCCTGATAAAATTCACCAAAATCACATTAGACAAGCAGTCTATCTTGCGCCAAGATTTAAACGTGGTCTATGTGTGTTTCCTTCAGACTGACTTTCGCCACCAAATTGTAACTCCAACGGGCGCATTTCCAAGGACACACCCTCGCTATGCTGGAACACCCAGCTTGGCGCAGACCAGTCTGCCAAAATAGCCTTGCGCTTGCATGAAAATCAGAATCCGCCGGCATTTGCACCTCGCCGCAGATGTGGTCCCACAGTATAAAAGCTCACTGGGAATAGTAACAGCAAGACTTTGTGGTCTGATGTTGCCCTCTAAATACCCTTCCCTTTCTTGCATTTTAATAGGCCGTCTTACACTGCACGACTACACAACTTTGTTTACATTCACTATGTATGTTGCTAGCCCAAAATGGCCGCCACATCCCAAAACACAACGCAGTTCCCAAAGCATACAGTAGACGACTCCTGTGGTGACCCCTGGTCGTAAATGTACAACAACATGCGAAAAGTCTCAGATGTTGGACAGTGATTCTGAAGCCAACACACCACGTTATCTCTTCCTAATAAAGTGTGTTTTCACTTATTTCTATATTATAATGTATTCATTTTTAATCACACATACATACAATACGATAAATATAACTTTGTCTTGGGGCTGGAACATATAGTTGTGTTTCAATTCATTTCAATGTGAAACATTATCTCTAGTTGCAAATGTTTTCAGTTCGCAAATGGAGTCATGGAACAAATAAAAATGATGTACTGAGGTTCCACTGAACTTTACAACAAGAGACCAGGAGAGGCGGTGTTGATTCATTCTCAACAACATGACATTAGGTGAGGCCTAAATCTATGCAGACTTTCTGCTATGGCACAACTGCTCCTGGTAACATTAACCTGCTCGATACAACCCTGGCAGGGAAATAGGAGTTCAGGACATTTAGCATCAAAACAATTATTATTATTTTTTTTAGTAAAGTGCAAAGGTAATTCCTCAAATAAAGATAGGGAAAATCACCATTTGGCTAGTACTGTATTTTATGGCACATAGAATTAATATTGAAATATTCCAAAATGTCTAAAAAGCAATACATTTAGTCAAATTCCCATCCCTGCTTACCATTATGCCATGAATCATCTGAGAGGGAATCACATTCTCCAATGCCTTGTTTCTCGTTTTATTTCCCTTTTGAGTCACACACCTAAAACCCAACATGTTTGTCTGTTGTGTGTGACTGGATGACCAGGTTAAACGGAGGGGGCGGTGAAGGGCTGGATGCCAAGGAAGCAGAGCGTGCACAAAGCACCTTGAAGGCTTTGTGTGTTCATGCGACCCTGAAGTCAGATGGAAAACAGAAAGGAACACAAGACTTCTTTTGATTTGTTAGGCACTAGGAACAGGTTTTAAACAGAAACAGTAGTGACTATGTCTGTGTGTGTGTGTCTGTGTGTGTGCATGTGAGTGCGTGAGAGAGTGAGCGATAGAGAGATAAAGAATGTGAGTAAATTAATGACAGACTTAATTGGTGCCTGCAACTATCCCTCCCATTGCTTCTTATTCTACGTCGACTAATGAAAAGTCTTCCACTCCCTGAAGACAATGTGAGGAAAACTGTGTTGGGATTTATTTGATGAATTGACACAAAAGCACCCACACAAACAGCCACACACTTGGGTGCACAAACACCACATTCATTCATGTATGCATCTACTGACACATGTAAAATAGCTACAGGCGCGCTTGTTTCAAGAAGCTACTACATGAAATGTGACTTTTTTCCAAATAGGAAACATGCACTTTATTTACATTAATGACTGCACATTCAAACTCATCTGAATTCATGTCCTGAATACTTGCTACTACACGTGTACACTGACTGGCCACAACATTAGGTACACCTGTACAAAGAAGTGAGATCCAATACAGAGGGTCAGATTAACAAAACGTACAGTTAATGTGTTGTTTATGGCGTTTGGTAAAAATAGATATACGGTATATACTATGGCGGCACGGTGGCCGACTGGTTAGAGCGTCAGCCTCACAGTTCTGAGGTGCGGGGTTCAATCCCCATCCCCGCCTGTGTGGAGTTTGCATGTTCTCCCCGTGCCTGCGTGGGTTTTCTCCGGGCACTCCGGTTTCCTCCCACATCCCAAAAACATGCAAGAATTGGAGACTCTAAATTGCCCGTAGGCATGACTGTGAGTGCGAATGGTTGTTTGTTTCGATGTGCCCTGCGATTGGCTGGCGACCAGTTCAGGGTGTACCCCGCCTCCTGCCCGATGACAGCTGGGATAGGCTCCAGCACGCCCGCGACCCTGGTGAGGAGAAGCGGCTCAGAAAATGGATGGATGGATGGTATATACTATAGCGTCTACAGTGTAGACAATGCTAAAGATTACCACCCCCCCCCCCCCCCCACACACACACACACACGCACATGCTCTTTTCTAAAGGCTTATCCTTAATAGGGTGTAGAATTTCTGAATGAATCCACTCATTTGGTATTCAAACATCCTATTTACTGTCAGAAGCTTTTACATGGTACATATCTGATACTGTATGTGGCGCATAGGAGATCCATCTGGTTTTGAATCTCTGTTGGAACATCTCTGTGTGGCGTTCTGCATGTTCGCATGGGTTTTCTCCGGTTTCCTCTCACATTGACTTGCGACCAGTCCAGGGTGTACCCCGGCGCTAGCCCAAAGTTGGATATGATAGATACCACCTCACCCCCGAGGAGGAAAGTGGTATTGACAGTGGATAGATGGCATCTGTAATACAATGTTTATTATTACAGTATGATCATAATGATGCAATTCAGCTTGTCACCAATTCACAGTACAACCCGAATAACAAACACTGTAAGATGGAAACCTTGCGCTTCATTATCTTTCTTAAGGCAAGTCTTGATACATTTCTAATGTTGGATCTACGGTACAAATTGACTTAATGTTATGCCCAGTGAGAGTAATGTAATGAACAATGAGAAAAAGAGTTCAGTACAGGGTCTCAAAAGTATGGGCAAACATAATTTCTTTCACAGAGTACCACTGCTTGGTCTGACTTGCCTCCTAACAAATACTAGATGCAGGAGCTTCATCCCCACCAGCAAAATACTGTCCTGCCAACTGTTGAATTGAAAGATGCAGTCACGCTCTGCCCCTTTGTGCTCCTTCTGACTGTAAATTGTAGTATTCCCTGTGGAGGTCTCTGCATGTTCACGTGCTGTCTCATTAGTGTCTGAGTTGTGAGTCCATCCCACGAGAGTCTGACTTTGTCTCTGTGAGGAACAGCCACAAAAGAAAAGGAAACTTGGAAAATGTTTTACCTCACCGCCACTGTCATATCCTCTTGGTATCTGTGATGAAACGTGCAGAAAACGTGCTGTTTTATTTTTGTAACAAAAGTCTTTCAGCCAACATATTTGGGCCATTTTCGGCCAAATATTTTTGGTCGCTGAAAATTTGGTGCATCACTACGATATTTATAATATGTGGATGAAATAGCAAAGCTTGCATTCATTCTCACCGGCGATGATCGTCACGGCAGGTTCAATTCAAATGAAAGGGAGCGCATGACGAGCCTAACCTCAAAATATCCCCCTCTCTTAATTATCACCCATGTCCCCTGTCAGGTCACATTCCCTATTAGTGGGCTAACACTCGCTTGGTGAATTGTGTTTCACAATGATAGTAAGACATCGAAGGACACAACGTCGCTATGAATGCTTGGCCGCCCCAAAGTTGTAGATGCTAGAAGATGCTGTGATATGGAAACACTGCCAAGCTGTTTTCCATATTTATATTGGTGAAGATGAGCAATCCAATCAGAAAAAAGCTTATTTACATGTCGTATTTGAATGCCAGGCATAAAAGACCAAATAGAATAGCTTGAAAAAGGACATTCTGGGCATTTCCAACTCAAATCATCTTGAAAGATTAGGACAAAAAAAATAAATAAAAAATGAGGGAATGGGCCCTCTTCCAATCAATTAATTAATAATTAATCAATTGACTATTATGCCGATGCTGAGTGAAAATGTGGCAGTTTTGGTTGAGAATCATCATGTACTTACTTTTTTAACACACACACACACACACCGACACCCACACAAACACTCATCATGTCCAGTGGCGCTAATGCCAGCCTCGATTTACAAAATGAGACAGGTCGGGTTTTGGAGCCAGCCAGTGGTTGTCATAAAAACTAGGTGACTGTTGGAGCTATTTTGATGCAGTTCACATATTGTTTACATCACACACCCTCCTGTCAAGTCCTATTTCCCGTATGCCCCCAAGTATGCGTGTGTGTGTGTGGGAGGGAGAGAGCGAGAGAGAGAAAGAGAGAGAGAGAGGGAGAGAGAGTATGAAGAGCTGTCTCCCTGACGTTCCATCATCCCAAATAATCATCCCACAGTCATGCGTGAGATGCAATTTCCTTTAAACAATAGCAGGCTGGCTCGCCTCGCTGACCCTCAACCTCTCAGGCTGCGAGAGAGCAAAGACGCACACACAATCACACACACGCACACACAATCACACACACATACACTCAGATCACATTAACAGCAACACGTGTGGAGGCAAAAATTATCATTTTTCCCCAGCGCTGTGGTGGTGACACAGTCTCTTGCTGCACATTTAAAAGGTTCCTAAGTCGAATAATTTTTGGAACCATGTCATTGAAATAGTTAACATAGCTAATTTATAGTTGGTGACACAAATCAATCATCTTTCTACTGAGAGGAACAAACTGAAAGGATGCTAAATAACCCCATATTTGCCCTTAAGAGAAATGGTTGAAGAGTTTTGGCTGGCCTACTTTGAATGCCGTGATAATTCAGGTGGCTCCTGCTCAGCACGCCAATCACAATCCAGCCCGGCAGTCGGTTGTCTGTTCACATTTGTGCTAATGCCGTGCTGCATCCATTTGCTTAAAATACTTGCCGATGACTGTAATGATGCTCTTATTCTGTCTCCTTTTGTGCCAAGCACTCTGCCCTCCAGTGTATCTGACAGTCTCAGCGTCCAAATTTAACATTCATGACACCACACTGACCATTTCAAGTCCTTAGAGATTTTGAGGATTGTGTCAACGTGGTGTATATTAATTGTGTGTGCGTAACTTGGGGGACATTGCCATGGCAAAACATAAAAATCGAGGCGGACCTCAGCCAAGGCTACTGTTGACAAAGATGAAATACAGAGTGGACCCTCAGAAAATCACAAATATTTAAACATGTTTTTTGAAAAATAGTTTTTAAAAACAGCTAATTTAATGCAATGCAAATGGTCAGTGGACGAGATTAAATTACGCAGCTGCCATATGTGGCCCGCGGACCGTATTATGCCCACGCCTGGCCTAGATGATAGACAGGGGAGAATTATGTTTCATAATGTTCAATGGGACACATGACTACAAATAATTTTCAATAACATTGTCTCATTTCAATCTTTTCATCTCTTCATAAAAACACCCCTTATCTTGATATTTAGAAATATATTAGTTAAAAAAAATTGGAAACTGGATGACTATATGTTCTCATTTGCCTTGCAGGCTCAGAGCGTTAAAATAGTACATGCCACGTTGAGTCACTTGAAATGTACAATTCTGAGCTCTCACTATGCATAATCACAATGTACTTTATGGGATTTAGTGGGCAGGATCTCTGCAGCTCTGCAAATGCTAGGTTATTTAAGTACAAATTGAGGGCACTTCTGGTTTAAAGGAATAAAGGAAATCTGTTGGTACACAGGTGGAATCAGTGTATGATGGAAGACACTCATCATTGTGGCATGGCTGCACCTTGTGTCGAATGAACCATCCCTTTACATCCATCATATTGCTTCCCTCTTCTCACTGACAGTCTTTTTGCTTGCTGCCCAAGAGATCATTCATGATTGAAGAACCAGAGCAACCAGTTTGAGCTTTCATTTCCCAAGATGTGCTCTAAGCATGTCTCTGGAGCAGGACCGCTTGTATTGTATGTGCATTCTCTCAGATGAATGCAAGGTTCTCTCCTGGCATTGTGTCACCCGTCTAGTCTCTTAATCGTACAATTGCAATGCTTCATAGAGCAAATTCATATGTCATACCCACACAAATAATAATTTTAAAAAAAGTACAAAGGAGAGCACTATTGATGTTAATTAATAAAACTTCACAGCCAAATAAATTTCGGTCATTTTCTGGATAATTATGAGGATACAGCATTTTTACTTTATGCTGCTTTTAACTGTACAGTCATTCACGGTTTTACCAACATAACCTTTTAGCGGGCGAAATCAACTGCTTTAGCCCATATAACTTTGGTGAGGTTCTGGATAAAGGTGTAGATATGTTTTTTTTTTTTTTCCCAATTTGCTGTTTAAAGTCCCTACAAACATTTCAACCGCAGAATTTAAATCGTATCATCATCCACATTTGTGACATCACCATCTTTCAGCACACAACATCAACTGTTTAAACCAAGGGTGTCCTAACTTTTTCTTCCGTGGGCCATATAGGCTCCAGAAAAATGGAAGGATGCAAAGGCCAATTGCAATAACTGGACATTCCTTCAACTTTAATGTATTAAACATGCTAAAATCCACCAATCAAGCAATTATGGATTACTTATATTATAGTTATTTTGAAAAACTGCTACTGTATGTCACAGCTTTCTGATAGATTTGATAAGGCCAATAGTTTTGTATTTTGGGGTGGCCGGCAGCCCTTTATCTCGTGGCATACCGCCATACCGCCATGTTATGGGCCCCCCTACAGCACCTGCAAAGTGGGCCCCCTTCAAAAATAATTTGTCAACTGGTGGGGATGCGGTCACAGTTTTGTGCACTGGTACATTCGCCTGACTTCGGTGCAGGCAGCGTGGATTCTTTTCCCACTCAGTGATGGTGTAAATATGAGTGAATGGTTGTCTGTATCTGTGACTCCCTGGAGACCAGTTTAGGGTGTATCCCACCTTTCGCCCGTAGTCTGCAAGGAAAGGTTTTAGTTCAGCCGCAACTTTAATGAGGATAAGTGGTAAAGAAAATGGATGGATGGTACCATAAACTACTTTGTATATTTTACAATAATTACATTTTTTTTTTTAAAAAACGTAATCTACTAATGACCTGGTCTATCAGCCTATTAAAAAAAATATTAAACGTTGCCTTTGAGAACAAAAGTTTAGCCACGCCCTTTTATTTATGACTTCACTTGTACTAAGGAGAAGATGAAAAGGCTGGGGGGGAAGAAAAAGAGTTCAGTTCGTTAACGGTTGAGCTACTTTTGAAATAGTCTTAAAGTGAAGTACCTTCAAAAAGTGTCTTCCTGTGAAATATTTGTGAGGAGGAAAGGACGCGAGAGTTGTCATTTTGTCAACTTCATATTGGAACGTGTCCTGCACACACACACGCACGCACACACTCTTAGCTCCTCGTCTATGCTAGCTCGGCTAGACCAAAACAAACAACCTAGATAGAATGTTCTCTCCCGTTTGCTTTCGTTTGGTGTCAGCTGTCAAGCTTTACCTGCTCGGCTTGAGGGTTCTTGTGGTTCAGCTGTGCAGCAAACGTTTCAAATTGCCAGGTTGGTTAAGTTTTACTTGATGTTGCCGGTTCGTGTTCGACAGCTCGCTACCGCGTCCAACACCACTTCCAATGACCTTGCTAGATAGTCTAATTTGCTTTTTACTGCATATTGTTCATGCCGAATATAGGATAAAAGCACAATAGTGATAATTGCGTTAAATGTATGCTCTCTGGCCACGTATATTTTGGTTGTCACGCGATGTAATGTTTAAATGGTCTCTTGTCATTATGCAGTCTGGTTGGAAATGGAGCACAAAACGCCCATCGGTTGCCAGTCAGTTATTTACCAGCCAATCACCACATAGCATAGTTACCGCAAAGCGGGTCCTCGCTTTACGACTGAGTTCCGTGCATACGACACTGACGTAACCAATTTTGTACGGCACATGCTGTTGTCCTGAGGTTGTCAAACTTTTTACACAAAGTAGCACTTCAAAATTTCTTCGCGTTAGCTGTTATTGTTGTAGGCCTGCATGAGATAAACAACAACAAGGTTTTATTGTTAAAAAGTATCATCAAGATAACATTATTTACATTCAGTCACCTCACATGGCTTTGAAATGGTCCTTAACATGATGTAAACGTCTTCCTTATCTGGTGACATTCTATCTGATAACTGTGTGTCCTCTTCTGCCTCTGCCAGTGATGCCCAGACAAGATGGCAAGGTTGCCATAGTGACGGGAGGAGGCAGGGGAATCGGCTATGAGGTCGCCCGCCACATGGCCAAACTGGGGGCACATGTTATCATAGGTACAGTATCATATTCCACATTGCCATCATGCAAACAGCATGAGCAGAAAAGATAAGCGGGTAAACACACATTTGACAGCGGTTTCAGATATTGGTGTCCAGCTTTTCACACTCAACATCATAAATTATGACTTGATTAATTACTTAATTTGCAACATAATGACAACGTGGATATAATTAGATTTGCAGTAACAATAGTAATAATTGTAATCATATTAATCCTTATATCATAATCTTCAAAGTGCTTTTCAACACGGGTCATGTGTTTTATAAATATGAACATAACAAAACACAGGATATAATTATAAATCCAACACAGCAATAATTCAAAGTGTTGGGGGATAAAGGTTCCAATAATAAACGTGAGTATGCTTAAGTGACGGTGGCAGTGTACTGGTCCACTCATTTTCTTGAGTCATAACCCCTTTCATCTGTTGTTGCTTTATATGCCATGATTTAGAAATGTGAGTCAGAATAGTCTTTCCTCGTGCTCTTGTACCTCCAGGAAGGTTTTGGAAACTTTTTTTTCCTGGTCCAGTCTGGGGAAGGCATGTCATTCAACTTAAATTTCATTGAGTAACCGTTTACATTAATTTTTTTTATTCAGAAAACAGGATAGATGGGAACAATAATAAAGACAAGAGCGGAAAATAGGCCCCAGAAAACCACTTGGTTAGGGTGGGTTTTGAGGAATAGGTGACGCCCAAGCAGTTTCATATTTTCTGAGGGTTAGCTGCTATAGGTAGTGGATTTGATGCCAAATATGTCTTTTTTTTAAAGGACTAACACAGTGATGCAGGGATGTTGCCATGCCAACTTTGCTCGCAAATATCAATCTCTTCTCTTTCTGCCCGTTTGTAGGGTTCCAATTACAAAAAGCTCTTTAACCTCTGTTTTGTTGTCGTGTTGAGCAGAGTAATTCTCCCCAGAAAATAGAACCACAGCTGAAAGGCTGCTGTATAACTAGTTGAAAGAGGCTTTGTTGCAATAAGGCCTTCTTTATTCAGCAACCTAGCAGAGAATTAGCTCTGTCCTCTGCTAGTTTCTTCTAAGTGGTTCACTCCATGTTTCAGTTAATTACAGTGGGAAAGTATGCATTTTTTTCTCTCCCATTTGTTTGTTCAGGAGTGCCATTTTTATAGTAGTCCTTTTTGCATAAATTTAAACAAAACATT
Source organism: Phyllopteryx taeniolatus (assembly GCF_024500385.1). Classification (NCBI taxonomy): domain Eukaryota; kingdom Metazoa; phylum Chordata; class Actinopteri; order Syngnathiformes; family Syngnathidae; genus Phyllopteryx; species Phyllopteryx taeniolatus. Next base: position 14,637,138 of record NC_084513.1, on the reverse strand, counting down.
TGAATCATGCCATAGAATAAGTCCACTTTTTGCTGATTTCATTTGTCTAAAGTCCCTTTTTTTCTTTTCAGAAAAGATTACTTGGAGTGTTAGCCTCACTGCACATTAGCATCAGTTTGATCGTACTGTGGAGATTGATGTCTCTTCTTTCGCTTTCATTACAATACCATTGTCATTATGAAACATAGTGACATTTCCAAAGAGCAGTGACTTTACCTTTTTGTATTCTGTATCAAGATGAAGTGAATAAAACGAACAATGAAAAATGTACACAGATTATAAAGCCGATAATATATCAAACGCCCTTGCAAAAAGGCCGGCTGTCGTATTGTTTATTCATTGTGTGATCTCATCCTCAACCACACACACATCAATGTACAGTACTTGTCTACATATCCTCTACACCAGTGTTCCCCAACCTTCTTTGCACCACGAACCGGTTAGGAGTCGGCATTTTTCTCACGGACCGGCTGTGGTGACGTGTATGCACACACACACACACACATACATACATATACACACACATACATAGATACATACACACATGCTTGCCTCACCTCTGCTTCCTCTTTTGCCGTTCGTGGTGGGTCCACTGTGGGCGCAATGCAGGAGTGGGGGTCGGAGTTATTGTAGACAGCCAGACCAAACTGGAGTTCTGTAGCTCCTCAATGAGAGTAGACTTTTAACTCCGTAAAAGTAGTTCTACTTGTGTCAAGCAGCAACCTACGACTGTATCTGTATCAGAGCGGACTTGGTGCGTGAGAGTTAACTGTTGTGATAAACCCGTATTTTAAGTAGGACTCCTGATATAGTGTTGTTTCGTTCGCGAACGTTTCGTTCAAAAGAACAAATCTTTTCAGTAACCATAATGAACTGAATTAGTTTATGAAATGATTTCATTCTTTGAGCTCTCCCGCCGTTAGCCAGCCCGCTCGGACCGGAAACAGAAGCGTTCGAGTCTCGACGTCTCAATTGAGACGTGCAGCTGGTGCGGCGGAGAAGATCCGGTCAATTTTCAAAATAAAACACATTGACACGCGAATTGCAATACAACAGAAATTATATAACTGGTCATTCATTCTCTGTGGCCTAGTAACAAACACCTCACGGCCTGGTACCGGTCCGCGGACCGGCGGTTGGGTACAACTGCTCTACACTATTCCCCACTGTCAGCATTAGGAAGCGTTAAACACCATCAGTGGAGTTTTTCATCCATAATTAATAGTTTGCCAGCGACAATAAGTCCCAGGTTGCTTTCAACGGGCTGTCATTCACCCTCAAAGAGCATGAAAAAGGTACTGACCCATGTGTTGTCCTTCCTGGATACATTCAAAACAGTAGAGAAATTCTAGTTATATTTTAGGAAGAGCGAAAGTAAAATATTCCCTCTTGTCTTAAGTTTCACAAGCAACTTTGGTACATTTGATATAAAACATACTTGACTTGCGCATTGGTATTCTACGTTTACTTTTTGACTGCATTAAGTAGACGCCCATGCATAAAATATTGAGATGAATCATCCGGGACCTTTCTAACTCCATTTTTCCAGACAAAGGTTTGAAAAATTTGTGACTTCAAGGTGACATTCTCCATTCCAATCACAAGCTTGGAAACAGAAAGTTTAGCTTTAGTCATTCAGCCTGCGTTTATAGAAGTCGGTGTCAGAGTATCCTTGAAGATGAAAGGGAACACAAATGAGACTTAAGCAGAGTGTATGATTACGCACATAAAATCAATACCTGAAGAACTTTAACATCTGTTGTAGTCTCAAACAATCCAGCTGAGATTGAAGCTGCTCCCTCAGCACCATCCTTTTATCCTGCGATGAGGTGAGAATGTTTATGATGACGTGGACGTGGATGCAGAGAGGGGTGCACATTTCAAGTGGGGTGGTAGTTTGGAAAGATAATATCCTTTGTTTAACAGTTGTACGATAGACTGTATCAATATCAAACAGAGGACCGGAACACCATCAATACAATGACGAGATGAAGATGAGATTGTGCACATGAACAAAAAAGGAATGAAGAATTAAAGTACAGTGGTACCTTGAGATAGGAGTTTAAGTAGTTCAATGACCACACTCGTAACTCAAAACACTAAATCAAATAATCTTTCCCCATTGAAATGAATGGAAATGTCATTAATCTGTCCCAGCCGCCCCAAAAAACAAATGACACTATAATATTGTTTTTTTTTTTATAAAAACAGAGTCATAATATAATTAAATATAATTTAAAGAATTAAACAGTTTGTGCATCATGATTTAATGTTGCAATCTAATTCATTGTGCTGCTTCTTATGGTGTGCCCATCTTGGCCACTGGGAGGCAGTAAAATACAGTCATGCAGATACAAATGAAGAATAAACTGTCTTCTACTACTACTGTAAGTGACTCAGTAAGATGCTGTAATATTAGGTATTTTTGTAGAAGATAAAGAATATATGTCTGCCAGTCTTGTTGTACTATCTGTCGACATCTGCTGCGCCACTGTTTTTGTCCAAATATCCATTGCTTCTGAAACTGTCTACCTAACTATCACTGTTTTGCATTGCTTGTTAGCCTTAAGTTAAGTGGACTTTCCCAAGACATAACTGTAAATACACAACATTTAATTATCTTTGTTTCATGTTTAGTTTGACAGTAAACTGCCAATGGCATTGAAAATGTTTAAAGCTTCTTTTCGGATGAATTGTTCACTGTTTTCCAAACTGCTGCTTGTGAAGTGAGTTAACTATAGTCCACTGCCACATACAGTTCTCGTATCTCAAGTTTGCGCTCACAAGTCAAAGCAAAAAAATCAGCCAAATGATGTTAGATGACTCATATCTCAAGGCACCACTGTATACTGTATATGCATGTGTAGATTGAATTCCATACCTGTACACATAATTTATACAGTTTAAATACATTCAAATGATAAACGAAGCACCACATGCTCATCCTTCATGTTTCTTATACAAACTCACATTGAAGTCTTTGGCACACGCTGTGGACATCTGGCTGTGATGCTACAGAAACTCAAAATGAAGGAATATATGGACCTGATGGCACCTTTGGAGCCCCTAACAGCTTTCTACACTATGTCTAAATTCAACTCCTTTTTTGGGTTACACTCTGATATTGTTATTGTTGACTTACTGTATTGTGGTTTTCGTTAAATTGTACTGAGCAGCCAATACAGAGTTGGGTGAAATGTTTTTATACATTATGAATCTGTTCCCTTTATAATTCTATGGGTCGTCACACGTTTCCTCTTGGATCCTTGGAAAGAGATCCTAGAAATTTGTCTTTTTTGTTTCCTGAAAGACTCCAAACCTATGTAATTGAAAATTTTCATTGTCTTTTAGACACCTCAGATCCTTAAGGGCCAACGTGTCGCTTTTGTTCAACATTCATTAAGAATGTGCTTTTTCTGTTCTTTTGAAGAGCATGCAAGTTAATACGTAGATGTTGTTGGAGCTACAATATAACGACTATTGTTTGGGAATGATCTTCTTATCCTGCGCTGTGCTAGAATGAGCTCAGAATACAGCTCCAATTCAGTTTGCATAGTTTCATTTCACAGTCACAAACCAAAAAAAAAAATCTAATCTCGCTAAATAAAATTTTCAATCATTCCACTTGATCGAAATTTGTAGAGAACATTCAAGATGCTGTGTGAGTGTTTTGCTGTCCCATTCAACGTCCACATTTACTTTGGAAATATGCATCAATTTTCACCAATAAAACAATCCTTGCAAGCAATGACCTTCTTCATGCTCAGAAAGTAAGTACACAAGCGTCAACATCGGAATGTGTAACACCCTCTCACTACTGGATTTATTAGGCAAAACCAATGCAGTATAATTCAACAACCACACAGTAAATCCTTCTTTTATGACAAATATAATCTTCAGAACGCTCTTTGAGGGAACTCTTAGTCCCTGCGAATTTGAGTTTAGTTGTCATTTTCCACTTGCACTTTTCAAGTTTTCAAACTTCCAGGGATTAATTAGTCCTGTCAGAATTGAACCTGACAAAAGTTAGATATTTGTTGACATCTCTTTATCAAAGAGGTTTTTGTTGTTGTTGAAACTTTCAAGGGTTATTGCTCACGAAAATATCTACCTCATTTCAATGTTCTATCTAAATTGGAGTTATTAAGTTAGTAGGCATCAGCCCATATGTTTCAGAGCTTTGGAGGTAGTGTCTGAACTGGTTTTCCACAAAGGTAATCACCAAATGGTTGGCAACTTTAGGGTAACAAGAGTTTTAATCAGCATTCTCAGTCACATTTGGCCCATAAGCAAATAAATATCAATGAATACGTTTGTCTTTTTTGGTTGTGGTTTGTGTGTGACTTTAGCAAGGCACCACCCTGAGGAACCTCATCCTCCAGCCCTGACTCAGCAACAGTACATCAGGCTAAATGATGCTGTGCCCTTGAAAAGGCCTGCATGATAATCCATGATTAGTATGTCTGTGAGTGCTTGTGTCTATACTCTGTTTCTAAGTGTAAATGAAAATTCCCTAGCTGGTTATTTGTGGGTATCGGTTTTTATAATTTTCACTCATTCTCTTAATAAAGTGATTGTGCTCTGAAAATGTTCAACCTGGATTTTTTTTAATAGAACAGAATGAGTATGAATGGCCTGTAAATGACCCGGCAATTACCGTCAAAAACAAACTAAAAGACAAATCACCTCAAGTGATGGTTCTTTTGAAAATTCTTCCCGTGTGTCTTTGATATCTCTTTTAAAGACGCATGCTTCATTTATATGCAGCGAATCTCTTTAAATGACAGTCACGGAGTTGGTCTGTGACCAGGGCATTTTTGGGTGTTATTAAAAAAAAGAAAAAAAATGGAATTTTTAATGTGTTGGAAAAGTAAGTGGTAAGTAAGTAAAGTGGTTACCTTCTTATTGACACGGTGCTGTGTGCAGTGGTGAAAACTTAATGCTTACCATAGTGAGGATGACCATCTAAAACAGCTCGTCTGATGTGTTAATTTGTCTCTTTTCCCTCCTCAGGTTGTAGGGATCAACAACAGGGTCTGGCAGCCATCACCAGGATCCATGAAGAGCACAGCGAGGCTAAAGGTGAGTGTGTGTGCGTGTCTGTGAATAAAAACATTACTTGAGACCTTTCCTACAGACAGAGCTTTCAGACCGAAAGTACTGTGGTAGGTAAGATACTGATGCATTTTGAGGATACTCGAGGGTGAAACAAGGGAATAAGAGTACTGTATTTTCACGACCATAAGGCGCACTTAAAAGTCTTAAATTTTCTCCAAAATGGATGGGGTGTCTTATAATGTTACCGAGTTACAACATCTATAAATGTTGTGTGATGAGCGCTCCGCTTGACTTTAAAAAAAAAAAATTTTTGATTAATTTATTTTTTATTTTTAGCATTACCTGCCGACATGCTGCTTACACAGAGGGAAAGCGGACGTGGCTGAGGACAGGGGAAGGATGCTAAAGCCACGCCCCCAGTAGGGATATAGCGCCGGGCTGTTTTTTGTATTATTATTATTATTATTTTTTTTTTTTTTACCGCTTTACTGACTGGGAGCATTTCCGGGGTGTGCATTGTGCAAAACAACATCGGTTTGGCTAAGTGAGCCCCGAGCAGCCGCGAGAGAATTCAAGATCAACGAATCCATGGTTCGCAAGTGGAGGAAGCAGGAAAACGAGCTTCACCAAGTCAAGAAGTTTTCGCGGAAAAAAACAAAACAAAACGCAGAAACAAGGCGAGGTGGCCCGAGTTGGAAGATCAGCTTGAGCAATGGATTAATGACCAAAGAATAACTCAGGGCTTGCCATCATTCCGGGAGGCTTGACGAACCGCTGGACATCGGTGTAAACAGGACGTTCAAAGTGAAGTTGCGAGCGGCGTGGAAGCGATGGATGACAGATGGCGAACACAGCTTTACTAAAACGAGGAGGCAGCGCCGGGCGAGTTACGCCACAATTTGTGACTGGATTGCGGATGATTGGGCTAACGTGTCTGCTCTCACTGTTGTTCGAGCTTTCGCACGGCCACGAGACTGACTTGAACCTGGTGTGTTTGATAGAGAACTTGCCCAGCTGTTCATTTCGGATACACTTTGATGGATTTGTGGATGAGGAGTGATCAAAAAATAACGTGAGTACATTGTTAAATACTTCAATAAAGTGCAACCGAACGCAGTTTTGCTCCCGCTGCCTTTTTAAAAACATTGTTTTACCGTGCAGGCATGCCACTGTATGTTTTAAGATAGCGCATGTTTTACCATGCCTGCACCCAATAATACAAGGGCGCCTTATATATGTGTAAAATACAGAAATAGACTCCGTAACTGAGACTGCGCCTTTTAATACGGTGCGCCCTATGGTCGTAAAAATACGGTAGCCCGATAGTTGAAGTCAGGCAAAACAAATATAGGAGATTGATTGTTCAGAATAGATGATACTGATCCACAGCAACTGCACATGCTTCACAGGACCATAAATGTATGTTGCAATATGAATATAAAGCCTAATAATACTGTCATTTCTAAAAGGCCTTAACCCTTTACCACTCTACTAAGAATGTTTAACCATTCATAATTGCTTCTTTTTAACGAGTTATGTTTATTTTTTATATAGGCTGAAATTTCATTACCTTGAATTCTCTTTGTCCACAGTCAGTGTATTTTGTGTGTTTTTGTGGCTGTGACACTGTTGGAGTGGCTGTGTAATTAGTGACTACCTAATTTCAGTATTGCTTGATTGACTCTTCCAATAATGGGCTAATCTTGCATCTGAAATCGCAAAATACCTTTCAAATTTGCTTAACTCTGTTAACTGAACATTAAGGCTTTTCTAGTTTTATTTTGACGATTTCACATCTGGGCACAGTGGATGACTGGTTAGAGCGTCTGCCTCACAGTTCTGAGAACCGGGGTTCAATCCCCGGCCCCGCCTGTGTGGAGTTTGCATGTTCTCCCCGTGCCTGCGTGGGATTTCTCCGGGCACTCCGGTTTCCTCCCACATCCCAAAAACATGCATGGTAGGTTAATTGACAACTGTAAATTGCCCTTTGGTGTTAATGTGAGTGTGAATGGTTGTTTGTTTGTATGTGCCCTGCGATTGGCTGGCAACCAGTTCAGGGTGTACCCCGCCTCCTGCCCGATGATAGCTGGGATAGGCTCCAGCATGCCCACAACCCTAGTGAGGAGAAGCGGCTTAGAAAATGGATGGATGGATGGATGGATTATTGTGAGAATTTTGCTGAGATTTATTTTATTTTTTTAATTGTATGGTGTTTTTTGTTTTTGTTTTGTTAGCGCCATCAGCAGGTAACAAAAATTGCAAGTATCCCCCCCAGCTGGGGAGCAACCTGCCTTAGCTGGCACTGCAGTACGAGCAGCTGAAGACCGGTTGGCTGGTGTCCTCCTTGTGTGTCAGTGGCTGTCAAGCTCAGCGACGGCAGCCATGTAGCTAGTGTTATTGAAGTCGATTTCCTCGAACGAGGCTGCGGCGGGATTGATCACTTCTTTTGTAATTGGCAGGCACTGAGGCATTAGGGACAAGGGGGTGACTGCTGCCAGATGCTTGTGCACTGAATGAAAATGTGTGTATATTTGTGGTTGAATGAACCGGTAATGGATTTTCATTAGTATGTGTGGCGGCACACTTAACATCTCTGTCCAAACTCCCTTTGGCATGCTTCCTTTTTTTTTGCACCAAATATTTTGGCCCTGATTAAATCAATCAGATAAAAGTATGATCTTTCATCTCTTTAAAAGGGGTAAAGCTACTTCCATGTTTGTAGCTGTTTTTTCTTTAGCATAGACCTGCATATATAAAATAGTACCAGTGTGAGTGTTATTTCACAACAATAGATGTACAGATTTGTGTGAGTTTGGGGAGTATTCTTCTAGCTTTTGAACATTTTGAAAACAAATCTGGTTGTCTGTTCCTGTGTTACCTACCCTTTGATTGCCTGGCAACCAGTCCAAGGTTTACCCTGGCTCTCGCCTAAATTCAGCTGGGAAAGGCTCCAGCTCCCCCGAGACCCTAATGACAACAAGCATAAGGTATAGAAAATGGATGGACTGATGTTGCTGTTAGTGTATCTTTAAACAGCGCTTCAAATAGTGTACATTTCAAGAACAGAATACTTGTAGAGCTCTAGAAAATCTGTTCAAGATAACATTTTCATGTGTGCATGCCATTGGAGTGATTACTTTTCGAACTTAGTACATGTAATTGCAATGAAATTCAATTAGGATGAGAGCCCAAAAATGACGGAAAGAAGTAGCCCGTACATTTGTTTGTCATGATGTACCATATATGTTGGTTTCTAAGGTGTAAACCTGTCAAATGGTAACATCGTTTAGCTGGCAAAAAAAAAGATTGCAGGAGCCAAAGGTCATATGAAAGATGGCCAATTAAATATTTGTGAGCAGATGACATTGGAAGATGGAAAAATACACTCCCCTCCAAGAGCATGGAACAGTGAGACCAATTCTTTCATTTTTGCTGTAGACTCGTTTGATTTGACATCAAAAGCCGAAAAAGAGACAGATCAACATTTCAGCTTTTATTTCCAGGTATTTTTATCTTGATCTGATACTCATCTTAGAAGATCGCACCTTTTGTTTTACCAGTAATCAATTTTCCATCCATTTTTCTTTTGTGTAAATGTTGGAACCTGTGACTGACAGGTGTGTCTTATTGCCCAAGTGTGTTCTATTACTTTGATTATTAAAACAATACATATGAATGTCTATGCTCAGTCTATCCTATTGTTTTAGAAGGAACAAAAATACATTGGCCACTCCAGAAGATTCAAACCACCCATGAGCAGGAACAAAACGAAGGCCAACAACAACAACAACGGAAAGAGACTGTTGTGAAAGCTTTGAAAAGCATCACAAAACTCTCATTCGACTTTTAATGTTCATATACCCAAACCTTTCAATCTACAGCAAAAGTAAAGGATTTGGCCTCACTTTTCAGTACTTTTAGAGGGGAGTTTGTTTTTGTCAAATAATTCATATGCTTATTCCTCACAAATGTTCAATAAAATATTTAGCACTTGAATATAATTTCTGTCCAATTAGTGCTAGGTGGATTTACCAATTAAACATCTAGGCTGAAGCTATACTATGAGTAGGAATAGTTTCAAAAGTATTACTATTATCCATCAGTCCATTTTCTGTAGTGCTTATCCTTACTAGATATTGTTGTTGTTATTATAATTGTTATTATTAGTGGTAGTAGTAGTATTAAACCGTTTGATCCATTTAAGGTTGCTTTGTCTAATGACCTTGTGACATCTTTGGTTCACTCGGGTCCGCTAGAAAAAAATCTAGCTATAAATCATTTTAGTTTTGATTATTCACACACACACAAAGATACAGGCTAGACACAGATACAAGGTGTTTATGCGTGCTTGCCACAGGCAGCTCTGTCTGTCCACTAACTTTAGTCACGCTGCACTTGAAAGTTACACAATCCGCCTCAAACCAAAAACTTGGATTAAAAATGTGAAGCAAGAAAACCAGCACATGTCCGTGTGTGTGTGCATGTGTGTGTAACAAATAATGTCTCTTAGCATAGGCGATACTTCTGCTTCTTACCCACACAAAAAAATCCATAATCCTAACTTCCCTCATGCATCTTGTCTGACAAGTCCTCACTTCAGTGAGATTAATACTAGAAGTGCTTTGCTTCTTCTTCAGCTTCTTCTGCTTCAGAGTTTTAAATATGAGTGATGGCAAAGACGAGAAATGTGATGAATGTTAATACGTCTTTGTTCGGGCTGCTAAATACAATATGTCTAAGTCAACAATGAATTTAGAAGGATGGAATTAATATCTTGTGTAAACTGATTGAGCTCTATTTTTGTGACCGGTGTAAATCAGTCGCGGCGGGCAGCGTAAATATGCGCGGAGGCGCGTTGCACCAGGTTTTGGTCATTTTGCAGACACGTGCAAGACGGTGCATTTAAAAGAAGGCGGTCTGCACCGAACCCGTCTCTTCTTGGAGAGACACGAGGCTTCGGTGGCAGGGGTCGGGACTGAAATTAGCCTACACTCTAATATTGCTAGCAGTTTCAAAACTTGCATATGGTGCATTTAATAGCTAAAATGTGTTATTTGTATTTCCATAATGAACTAAATTCTCAAGATGAACTATTAGAAGGTCAACCAGCGTCCCAGAACAGTTTATGGACAACTTTAGAGGTTGGTTTTTTGTTTTGTTTTTTTGTAATTTATGTGTTGGAAGACTAAATAATAAATAAATAAATAAAAGTAGGGTGCACTTGCAACCAAATAAATGGTATTGAATGACACAACCACATTGGACGTAGTCTTGATTAGGAGACTGTCATTGCATTAACACTGCAGGCTGGCGTTGACCGTCATGCTGCCTGCCTCCTGTCTGCTACCATCAGTTGAATAATAACAGCCAGTGGAGGAGTGAATACTGGCATGCTGCCCAGACCTAATATTCTTGACTATCGCAGCGTTGTTTATCCAATGTCTCTAAGTGAAACTAGAGACATTTACTTCCTTGTCTGGGTCTTAAAGAGGTGGTCTCAGAGGGGTTAGTTCATTGTACCTCCAGTTTTTATTTATACCCTTCATTTAGACAGAACTATATGGTTCAATCAAGGCCATATCTTAATATTTTTTTATGGTAAAAGACTTGATCCAAACAGACACGCTTTTAGTCAGCATATCGGTGTCTTTAATATCTGCCTTGAAGCATGCGTTTAAAGTAAAATCACCTTCCAGTAAGCAGGAGCACAAATGTGATGCGTTTACCAGAAGCAAATTTTAATATCAGCTTTAAGTACAGTATAATCCAGCCTAATCATTTCTACTGCAGCCACAACCAGAGCCCAAGATGCATTTTGAAGCCAGGTAGATTTATGCATCCATCATAATTTTCGTGTCGATCTTAGAAAGTTATTTAATCTTTTGCAGGGATGCTGAATTCATTTGACAGCTGCGGCGAGATGAAAGCCACAAATTGAACTCTAATAAGGCATTGGTAGAAGCCAACTTTCATATTAATTACCGGCTGTTCAGGGAGGTTTACTCTGGATGTGTCCAGGTATTCCTGGCAGGCTGTGTCAAAAGTGTAACAGCTGAGCTTGTAAATACAAGATATTTATTAAAGTTTGCTGTCCATCACTGAGGCCTAACTTAAAGTGTTGGAGTGTTTCAAAAATAAATACTGTTGAACCCAGTGACACTTTTATTAAATCAGAGCAGATGTTTGGGGAGATGTTGGGTAATAATGGTGTATGACCTGTTGCTGTATTATTTACTTCAAATATTTGCAACTTATAAAACAAGTTAATAAACTTTCTTGACTTGGTTTCTGTCCACGAAGGGGCTGTACACTCTGTTGCAAATGTTTTCTAAATTCTTTGAACTCCATCGCCTTTCTCACATGAAAAGGTATTTGCTAAGCCAGTTGAACGTTTTCACAGCGTCCTTTCAATTTTTCAGCTAAATCATGTTCTTTCTGGCATTTCAAACTCTTTGTTCACTTAAAGTACCAATGAATGCATTCTGTTCTAGAACACCCCCCTCACCCCCCAAAAAATATCACTTATCATCTGATTTTGTTGCATGTATTTCCGAGACCGACTCACAGTTTGATAAACTTATCTTCATCAGATATTAGCATTATGCTGATGTCATCTGAAACATCACAGATTGTCTTGCTTTGCCTATTTCAATTTGTAATTGTCAAGAAATTCTTTGACTTTTCAATTTTATTATGTCTGGGATGCCATTTGATCATATTGCTGTATCATATGAGTCTGTCCATCATAAATTTTCCATTGACTTACATATTTATCCAATGTAATATATAATAAGCAATGAAAAAACTGCTGTTTTCAATGCAGTATAATTTTTAGACCTACTTTAAAATGTAGCACAAGTGTCCAGGTGATGTCGAGGTGACATTGAGCTCTAAAGGCCTATGTAGACAATGATGGAGTGAGTCCTCTGTCGCAAGTCAGCTCTTGCACTGAAAGCTTTCATGGGTACCCCTTGGGTTGTCCACACAAGCATCAAAATTGCCACTAAAAATGGAACGGTCATTATCGTTCGTAGGAATAGACAGCTGTTCCGCGCAATTATCAAATATTATAGTTTCAAGATAATCATTTGAGTAATTGTAAGGCAGCTATTTTGTAGACGAGAGACTGGAAAATTTAAGATTAGGACGTGGTGACTCAGTCAGAGCATGGGGGTGGTTTTCATCTAGCCATGAGTTAACAGTGAATTACTGTGCTTTAATTAGTTCTTCATTAATTGATGAACAAGTTAATTTAATTGAAAATGTGTTAAAGAGAAGAAGTCAGCCTTGGGGTCCTTGCAGCAAAAATGAAAATTAATTTGTCAAATCAAAGCTCCTGCTAGTATGATGCTCAACTAATTTGGTGGGCTGATTTTGCTATTGTATGAATAATTGCAGTCTGGGCACGGTGGAAGACTGGTTAGCACATCCGCCTCACAGTTCTGAGGACCGGGATTTAAATCCCGGCCCCGCCTGTGTGGAGTTTGCATGTTCTATAACTATACCATAAAACACCAAAATAATCCCGATTGGTTCTATTTCACGTGGCCCCAGATATAACAGGTAAACTCGTGCAGAGAAGAGCCATCTTGTTGTAGACTGGTCACTGGTGTTGTGTGTAATGGTTGAAATGCAGACCAGCCAATGACAGTACCTGTCCACAACAGTTGGAGACATTAGGCAGACCTGAAGAACTGATGCAACAAGAGGAAGTATTCAGGAAAACATCTGATCACTGTAGTTTATGTATGTATGTGTATGTATCTGAATGGTTAAAAGGGCTGGGTATGTTTTTATACAGGTATTCAAAAGCAGTTGCTGTTTAGTTGTCAGTTTTAAATTATCCTTTCAGTTAAAAAAAATGTTCCCAATGGAGCTCTCTAAATATGACTGCCCTGCCTTGACAGGGATCCTTGGGGAGGGCAATGAGGGGGACAGGGGAATGCTGACAGACGACTTGCTACATCAGTTCATTCACCAAGGCTAGCTAGGGAACAACTGGGAATTGTATAAAACTATAAAAATAAAAAAAATATGTATGATACGTCAGTATAATGGCAGCTCTAGCCTGGCCAAAACGTCTTCGAGTACAACCAGAGCAGTCCAGTTGTGATCTATTCCGTGCCTCGAGAAAACTGCGGGCAGGAGGCGGGGTACACCCTGAACTGGTTGCCAGCCAATTGCAGGGCACATATAAATAAACAACCATTCACACTCACATTTATACCCACGGACAATTTAGAGTTTTCAATTAACCTACCACGCATGTTTTTGGGATGTGGGAGGAAACCGGAGTGCCCGGAGAAAATCCACGCAGTCATGGGGAGAACATGCAAACCCCCCGGTTTTCTCCGGGCACTCCGGTTTCCTCCCACATCCCAAAAACATGCATGCTAGGTTAATTGAATACTCTAAATTGCCCGTAGGGGTGAATGTGGGTGCAAATGGTTGTTTGTTTGTATGTGCCCTGCGATTGGCTGGCAACCAGTTCAGGGTGTACCCCGCCTCCTGCCCAATGATAGCTGGGATAGGCTCCAGCACGCCCGCGACCCGAGTGAGGAGAAGCGGCTCAGAAAATGGATGGATGGATGGATGGATATCCGCTCCAAGTCACTTCTTATGAGTCCATGCCATATCCCACCTTGAGCCTGATTTCCTGTTATAGTGTGTCACATCGTGATAGCGCTCAGGAACACGTAGCTATTAGGGTTCTATGTAAAGTGGCAATGTAACAGCAGTGCTGTAAGCTGCCTATATTGTCACATGAGATGCCACTGAGGCCGCTGTAAGAGATGATTAAAACTCTTTGATCTCTTACCAACGAAATGGTTAGTAGAAATAATCCCATTTGCAATGGCTCACTTATGTGCCTGTGTGTGTGTGTGTGTGTATGTGTGTGCGTGTGTGCGCGCGCGTGTGCATGTTCTCTCTAGTGGAGTTCAAGAAACTGGACCTAGCGTCTCTGCAGTCAATCCGTCAGTTCGTCCAGAGCTTCAAGGAGCGTGACTTACCACTCAATATTCTGGTCAATAATGGTGAGTGTCGGTGATTATATACACTCCCTGGACTCTGCATTAGGTACATCTGCAATCCAAATTCCCTTCACAGAAGTAACTACAATGTCACTCAGGAACGCAAAGAATACGTCCTTGAATTATGTCTGAACCACACCTTACCTATTGGCATTTACGAGGTAGAAATTGGATCAGTACTTTATGTATAATTCTGCTAACAAAAAATTATGTTAATGCACATTTTTGACACCTCAATATGTGCAGGTTTACCTAATATGACCTAAACCTGTGACCAGTGAGTGGACATCTTTTTATATGTATGCAATCTATAAATATGTAATGTGAGACAGAAGGTAGAGCGTACTGCATTTGTGGTGAAGGATGCACACATTCTATTAACATGCATTGTTAATGATTCAATCACAATTTAAACAACAGTCTTTTTGTTCATCCTCTGAAGATAATTTAACCATTACAAGAGTGCATCACCTTAGAGTTTTTTTTTTTTTGTGTGTGTTTGTTTGTGTAGCGGGTGTCATGCTAGTTCGTGAGGGTTGTACCGAGAATGGATTTGAGCTGCACTTTGGTGTGAACTATCTGGCCCACTTCTTTTTAACCTGTATGCTCCTGGACACATTGAAGCTCAGTGGCAAATCTGGCAACTTCTCCCGTGTGGTCAACGTCTCCTCCTCTGCGCACCGCAACGGCGAGATCCGACTGAATGACTTGAATTGCAGGTCGGTTCTCACACAATTAGCATTATTCCCCCCTCTCTAGCATGTCATATGCAAGCAGAGACACGTGTAAATGTCTGACAGTGTTCTTCCTCTTCAGACAGTGCTATTCAGCCCACGGAGCTTATTGTCACAGTAAGCTGGCACAGCTCTTATTTAGCTCCCACCTCCACCAGGAGTTGGAGCAGGGAGGTTTTCCAGTTAGTTCAAGCGCTGTGGATCCTGGTATGGTGGATACCTCTCTCTACCGCCACCTCTGGGCGCCCCTGAGCTTGGCACACGGTGTTGTGTCCCGCTTGCTTTTCAAGGTAGGCTCCTGCACACTGCCTCTTCCTCGTTTTGGCACAACCTATTAATTTTGAGGGGAAGAGTCACAAAATGAATTGCTCTCTCAATGCATTACTCCCGTTTATCGCTGGGGACACATTTACGACTCAGCTGCAGTAGGTAAAAATCTTCTTTTCTTTTTAATATAGCGTCAAACACCTTTCAACTTAGTACAACACACAAACCTATTAAAACACACGTTCTTAACACATTGTAAACATACTGTATGTGAACAAACACAAAAAACATTGCAAGCATAAAATGTACAGTACACAATATACTGTATGAATTGTAGTGTCCATGTTAGACATCCATGTGCCTAGGAAACGTGGGATGCTGTGTGATGTCGGCAAATTTGTGTCTGGGCGAGAGCTGCGGCTGACAGCAGTGAGTGTGATCAATGTCTTTTTGTTTTACTGTTCTCCCTCCCGGTGTAATAACAATGTAACAATAAAGCGCATCGGTGACTGCAGCTCTCCTTTCCCACATGCTAGGTTATTACAATAGGTATATTGTAAAATTCCATAAAAGAAAATCGCTTTGGGAAAAAATATGGGATATAGCAGGAGTGCGAACAATGTACCGCGGGGGGAAGGGGGCAAGTGGTTGGGGGAGTGGCAAATCTGGACTTCTCTGCTTAGGTTGCTGCCTCCGCAACCTGACCCCGGATAAGGGGGGAAAAAATAGATGGATATAATTTTGTCAGTTAGATTTTTATTGGGATGATAGTCTCTCAGAATGTTCTGAACTCCTCAATCCCAGTATAGAGCAGAATAATGGAGCCCAGAGGAGGTTTGCGTACGTCATAGGCCTTAGATGACATCACACCGTTCTTCTCTAGCCACAAACTGACTGACTTGCAACCAAGTGGCGCACTCTGTTTTGCCTCCATTAATTCAACACATTATTAATCAATCAATTCCACACAATTAACAGCATTATTAGGAATACATAGACCGACTTATTGATTATCATGCCCCTCTCTTATTTAAATCTTGTACAGTGCTACCTAAAAGTTTCATACAATTTGGAATTTGACAAAAATGAGGATGAGCGAGGAGAAGGAGCAGCGGGTGAAGATTGTGAGGTGGAAGCAACGATGAAGCCCAGGCTGTGGAATCATAAACGTTAACTGCTGATGTGGAAAGGTTTTCCAATTCCAAAAGTGTCCCGAAACAGATGTCGTTTGTCTTTTAAGTTTCCACGTGATCTCTAAAAAATAATGATAATAAATACAAGAAATCTTGCTGCCTACAGATTTAACTTTCCTTCAACAGATGTTTCTTGATTATGCAATTTTTCTCAAGATCCCACTAGAGTTAAAACAATCACTATGCCTATTGGCAGTATTTGCAGATTGTTTTTACAAGGTAACTCACAGATATATGAACATGTGCACACATACACAAAATGAGTCCATCACAGGGAAAGAAAAAGTGCTACTAAAAATCAAGGCAGCCCGCTCACTTTGCGTTAAATTTGAAAACGATCCTTGCGTAGCTTCAAGCGCAGGGCACAGGCTGCTGTTACTGTTCTAGGGATTTAATGTAAGGAGACTTGTGTGCGTGTTTGAGCTCAAACTGCAATTGTCACAGGGACTTGCCTGTGAGCACAACCTTTGGGATGGTTCTGCCCCACATACACAAACACATTAATCACACACACTCATGCATGCCAGTTCTTAACACGCATACACACACACACACACACATACACCATTCACGCCAGCATTGCAATGCACAAACAGTTTTTCTCGCCTGTCACAACATCTTACATCTCAAACAGTAAGATTTATGATAATAACGATGCATTCAAAGAAGCTGGGGTTTTAATGCAGTAATTAACCTTAAGAAAAAGTCCTAGCTGCGGTGTTAACATGCCACGTCATTCAACTAAACAGAGAGTGATATGTATGCGCGAATAATATAATATTTACACTGTAAGTGGAAGCTGAAGCAGGAAGGTTAGCACAAGGCTGAAAGTTATGCCCTGGTTTAGTTGAAGCGCAACTTAAAATAACACATTCCAAAAAGTGTTTGTCACGTACAAACTGACTTTTATTCTCCAAACAGCAAATATGAATAATTAAGTGCCATTGTGTTTGCTTGTAATGCTACCTCAACTAAAACATTGCTTTAAAAATCCCATTCAAAACCAATGGGTGTTAAAGTGTAAGTGGATTGAATTTAAATTATTGAGAAATGCTGTCATCCACAGTTAAAACATTGTCGTTTTTGAAGCAAAATGTCTGTACTCTCACATGTAGGAAACCTATTTGAATCATTGAAAAATTGCATAAGGTAAACCCTCGCGCATCTGAGGTTTGCTATTCATGATTTCAGCTATTTGCGTTTTTTTTTTCCAATAGAACCTATCCTCAGCTATTCGCTGAAAACACACACCATTTGCATATCTCTTTGTGCTTTCTGTAGCTCCCTAAGATGCCACGAGATGGCACTAAAGCACTGTCTAAAAGGGAAGTAGTAATTGGTGTCAAGGAAGTATGTTGAAGTGATCCATCTCGATGGTTTGCTCTTTATGTGTCGGTGTAGAACGAACTTTAGCCTGGTTTGTTAGTAGAAGTTCTGCAGAGCCTTCACCACATTTCCAGTGCATTTTTTTTTTTTTATCATCAATAAGCCATTTATTTTTAGGGGTAATGTTGTCCATCCATCCATTTTCTGAGCCGCTTCTCCTCACTAGGGTCGCGGGCGTGCTGGAGCCTATCCCAGCTGTCATCGGGCAGGAGGCGGGGTACACCCTGAACTGGTTGCCAGCCAATCGCAGGGCACATTGGAACAAACAACCATTCGCACTCACAGTCATGCCTACGGGCAATTTAGAGTCTCCAATTAATGCATGTTTTTGGGATGTGGGAGGAAACCGGAGTGCCCGGAGAAAACCCACGCAGGCACGGGGAGAACATGCGAACTCCACACAGGCGGAGCCGGGGATTGAACCCGGGTCCTCAGAACTGTGAGGCTGACGCTCTAACCAGTCGGCCACCGTGCCGCCGGGTAATGTTGTGTGTAATTATATTAAAGTGTTTTGATTTAAAAGTTTATATTTGACCTTTTTAGAGTAGGCGTCAATTGTGTTTTTTCATTTCATCAACCAAGCAACTGTTCATAAGTAAAACTTAAAAATGTAAGTTGGGGCACTCTTATGTCAAGGTACCATTGTATAATTATGTTTTTATTTCCACAGACTCCTATAGAAGGTGCTGCCACAGTCTTGCACGCTGCTCTGTCACCAGCACTGGAGGGCGAGTCTGGAGGAGGCTACTGGGCCAATGGACGCAGGGATGAGACAACACCGCTGACCTTTGACCCTCAGATTCAGCAGCTCTTGTGGAAAACCAGCCACAGGTTTTTGGTTCCACAGTAACCTTTACTGTATTTAATTGGGCCAATCAGCTTCTTTCTATTTATTTGCGGTTTCTGTTGAAAATCTCACAAGCCACTCCAGGACTGGACTTTTAATGGCTGTTTGGGGGTGAAAGACAAATTTTTTCTTCAATCTCGCCAAAGAAGAGTGACTGTGAATGGAAGCCTTTTCCCCATTGTGAGCTAGCAAACAATACACACATTCTAAATTTGGACCGCGATTTGATGTTGCTGCCATAAGTCTTTATCGGGTGTTTCAATTGTCATCTCTCGTTATTACTTCACAGTGGCACATCATGACACCTGCCTTATCACTTTTCTGTTCAATGAGGAGGTTGATCTACTTTTCCCAACACTTTTGCATCTTACCAATGTGATTCTAAACAAACAAGCCATGCTATTAGGAAGTAGATTTTGGCACACTGTTCAAAAATGTAAGTCAAAGCGTAGGATGCACTCCTGATTTCTCGCTACAGATTTGCCAAGTGATGTCACCGCTGAGTTTTAACACCTCAGTGATTCTTGGATCATCTCGTAATTAGGCCCATTTGACTGGGAGCACTTTGCATTTTAGTGCATTTTTCGTCTTGAAATGGCCACTTTTGAGTCTTCACCTTGTCCTCCTCTAGTCACGTGATTAGCTGTATTTAAAAAAACAACAACCCGCCAACTCTTAGAATTCCTACAAAATACCATCGTGAGAGATGCCATTTGCATGGCAACCAAATATATAAAGTAAGGTTGTTTTTTTTAATAATCCCCCCACCCTCCCTCTTCTGAAAAAGTGAAAAGGTATTGGTTTTGTTTTAGAAAAACACCATTTTCCCAAACCGAGATTTGTGCAGAAACAAAAAAAAAAAAGAAGAAAAACAATGGCCGCTTCAGTCTGTCCCCATTTTCCTTTGTGAAATGTGTTAATCCGTTTTACCTAATCAGTATCTGTGAGAATGTGCTTCATACACAAGTCCAAAATGAGTTTTGGCTCTGGTTTATATTGATGGTTTGCACAACAATGGTGAGATCTTACCGATTCCAGCCGGGAAGAAGAGCAAGGAAATGGAAAAACACTTTTTGTTGTTCAATTTTCAAGCTGTGATTGGTTCCTTGCTGCTTGCACATCTTCATTTGGCGTTTCTCCCAGTGCATTGTGGGAGTGAGATTTCCCAGTGGTGAGAATCTAACTCCATCAGCTAAGCTTCTACACACACACACACAGACACACACACACACACACTCATTCATAAACATTGGAGGAAGAACATGCAGGCACATTTATCTCAACAAGCACACAACAAACAAACACAACAGTTGTCGGCTCCTGTGATCTAACATTTTGACTGTGAAGATGGAACATTTTATCTCCCAAACAATTGTCACTGTACGTGTGTGTAATGATAACCATTCATGATTATGCTCACTTATAAGTGACTCAATATGAGCAATGTGTTGCTAATCGCAAACAGTACATAGACACACAATCAAGAACGTGTGTAAAACCAACCTGAATCCAGCCTTTTGTTTCCGATATGTCACAAACATCTAACTCTCTACACAGAAAACATGATCTTCAAAAATATGTCACACTTTTAAAGAGACAGACCTCCTCTCTTCAGAATCTAGGCCGTAGTGTGTTTGGGTGCTCAGCAACATGTATCCATTATTCACAGTAATGTTGTCTGGCACCACTCACACTCGTGACAGCTTTCAGACCAGCATCTCACTGGGCTAAATAGATGACCTTGTGTGTCCTACAAAAAGTGGCATAAAAAGCCAATGCGGGCTGGCTTCTGGAGAGCTTTTGACACAACACACCTATCACATTTCGGGGGGGATGCTAGTGATGCAGAAACCCTCACTTCATCATTCTGCTCAAGCAAGACAGTCGCTTATGTGAGGGTTTGAATGACAATGTAGTTCCTCATCCGTTAAATTAGGCTTTGATTAGCCTCCAATGACAGAGCTTAGCTGATATGGGTATCCTTAGTGAATATTTTATTTTTTTTGTCTTCCTCTTTATTTTGCAGAGCTGTCAGTGTTTTCACAGCTTTGCACTCATAATTTGAGGATTGTGGCACACACTTATCAAAGTAGCAGGTTACACCACACACTCACTTACCACAGTGACGCATGGTGGTGCGTAGTTGAGGCATCATCGTGCTTTGGGCTTTTATTTTCTTCAGCTGCAACTGGGGCTTGAGTCAAGGGGAATAGTTGCAAATGTCAGTCAGTTTTGGAACAAAACCCTCAGACAGTCTGCTAGAAAGCTGAAGAAGAGGAAATTCACCTTTCATTCAGCATACATCCAAATCAACAAGAGAATGACTCCACCAGAAGAATATTACAGTTTTGGAATAGCCCAGCCAGACCTGAATCCGAATGTAAATGTTCGAGGTCAGATATTAGTTGAAGTTGGGAGAATAAAGTCTAAATTTAACAAAAATAAAGTCATAATTTTAAAAGCATAAATGTATACAGTGAACATTCGCATATTCGCAGTTTGCCATTCACAAATTTCAACTCAATTTATAGAGCACTTTAAACGGCTGATACAAAGTGCTATACCTGTACATAAAGACCGAACAGTAAACATAAAAAACAATAATAAAACAATATTAATAGCTAAATCGCTCAATAAATAATAGATAATAGGATACAATAGAATATACTATGAGAATATTATTCAATTTTAGTTTTTTAAATTATATTTTAATTTTAGATAAGTAGCTGGAAAACTATTCGCTGTTTTTTTTTTGTGCTCAATCCAAAGCAATTAAAGTATTGCTTTGCTGCCATCTTGTGGCATCTTAGTGCCAAGGAACTATGTTGAAGTGGGTTGAGGAGCTTCACTTAGATGATAGTAGTTTAGTGGCATCTTGGTGCCAATGAACTATGTTGAAGTGAGTTGAAGAGCCTCCCTTAGATGATAGTAATTTGTTGCCATCTTGTGGCATCTTGGTGCAAAGGACCTATTTTGAAGTCACTTGAAGATCTTCATTTAGGCAAAAGTAGTGCTTTGCTGCAATCTTGTGGCATCTACATGCAATTGTAAACATCTTTAGAAGGCGTCAATTAATTTTCCCTATCCCCTGCAGTTCACTTTACCTGTCTTAAGATGGTTAACAAGTTACACTTATTTAAATAGAAGTTTATGACATATAAATAGTACATCAATAGTACATTTGGTACATCAATGCCATCATCAGTTAGAGTTTTTGTTTGCAATATTATGACTTATTTCTCCTGATGTGAGTCATCGCAGTGTCATTATATCTCTTAAAAACCTGATATTTTCATTTCGCTGTTCAAGCACATAACAAAACTAGTACATTGTCTTCATGAGAGCTTTTTTTAATATTTGCTTTCCATCCTCATTTTCTCAGTCTTGCCTCGGAATGAAACAAAGGTTGTAACTTGAGGGCTTTCTTGTTTGATTGTGTGGCTGCTATTGTAAGATGCTCCCAAAATAACAAAGCAAAACAAAACAACCGCGGGAGCATACACAGTTAACCTCCATCCTCTCACATTTCAATGAAGCTTGCACCTGAGCAGCAATATTTAAAAAGCATACAAGGCTGTTGCGTTAACTAAATCTGGTTAAAAAAAATCATGTTTTCATACTCCAGTAGGTGTTTTAAAGACACGACAACGCTTCTTTTTGCCAACTGAGCCCGCTCTTATCCAAAGATGAGATGAAGACGATCACGAGGCTCTTTTGTTGTTTTCAGTACTCTATGACCTTGTTGTAACACAGCATGTAGTGCCCTCTTGAACGTGTTCGACACGGACTGGGTAAAACATGTCAGGTGTTGAGTTTCAAAGACAGAATGAAAAAGGGCAGCAACCGCTCAAGTAAAACTGTCTGTGATAATGTCCGTGTGTGATTTACTCGTCTGTCCTCGTTTCAAAATGTTGCTGAAGGCTACGCACCAGAGAAGCTCTTTGTAGACTTCTTCTGATTGACCTGGAATTACATTTATATTAAATGTTCCTGGCTCAAGTTCTGTAAATCATAAATGTGTATATGTATAGGAAGAAAGAACATATATAATTATAGACAAGGGGCAGCCAGATGAACTGAATCCTTCCTCTGCAGATATTTTTGTGTCCTTCTTGCACTCCTTGCGTTCTCTCCTTAGTTGTGAGAGTCAAAGCCGACGCACATGATGTTTGCACGCTTTCCTCCTTAAATCCAATGTCAACATTCAGTCCATCTGGGCCCCTGTTGATTTTATGAAAAGTGCAAAAATGTTGTATTTTTTAACATGATTTCGTTGTTGAGATCTTCTTGCCTTTTGTTGCCTTGTAAAAGTAAATCTCCCCCATAATTGTGTAACTGTGACTTTTCCATGTAGAAATGAACTTGTTAAAACTGTGAAACTGTCTTGTCCCGTGCATTGCTGTAACTCTTAAAGCTGAGTGTGTGTGCGTGCGCATGCGTGCGTGTCTCGAAAAGGGAGTCCATGTTTTTTTTGTGTTTTTTTTGTCGATGGTTGTGACATTCCAGCAGTAGCCGCCACCTTTTCTATATTCCGAAGCCTCTCAATAAACATATCATGGTGTCACTCTCCCTCTCCGTCCTTGACAATGTGTGTGAGAGAGAAACTTGTCAGTCTGATGACACGCAGCATGAGACGCTGAGCCTGAGGCGCAGTCTGAACTTCAGCACCAGATCACACACCATCAGGCTCTCATTTGCTATAAGCGCACTGGAGTGAACTCTTCATCATTTTTAAGTGGCACATGCAGGCGCTTCAGCTAGTCACCAGTGACGAAGCTCTAAGCACAGTTACAGAATATGAACATTAAAAATAAAAATGTGGTAATATGACAGACAATCACGCTACAATTAAAAAATGTTAAAGGCCACATAATGTGTCTATAAAGTTGCACAAACACTCAGAACCATCATCATCATCGTGTGACAACGTGAGACACAAGCATACTGTAACAACACTGAGATTTCAACTCAATAAGCATCAGTTAACTCAACCAGTGTTGGGCATTTTCTTTAGATTTCAGAGGAATAAATGTTATGATCAAGGATGGAGATTGAATTTTTTGCAACGTGTTGATTCAATCAATAAGCAATCACTATCGAGACTGGAAAATAACTGTCAGGTATACAAAATGGTAAACAGAGCAATAAAAAGGTGTACCCACAGGCTTTTATTTGAAGTACTAGGCATGATGGGTGGATTACATTCTCTTTAAAATGGGGTACACACATACCAACCATGAAGAACGAATTTGAGCACTTTTCCTCCCTGTATGTATTATAGTCTCTGTGTGCATGGATGTGTCTCTAAGAGCCTATTGGCGTGGCATTTGACATTGACAAGCCTACGTGGGAGTGTCTGTATGAGAGCTGTGGTCGACAGCAGTTTCAGCGTGAGTGTGCCTACTGTGTTTTGCTGTCCTCCCAGCGTTAGATGAACAGCTGATGGCTGTGGATCTCCTCTACCACACGCGAGAGCATTACAGTAAGTACTGTAAAAACCCATTAGTTCAAACTGGGCTCACCAGATTACACATTGAATTTATTTATGCAGTTCAATATCTGAAACCGTTAGCGCAGCTACTAGCTACATGAATTACAACGTTTTGCAAACAAGGCTCTCTACTCTTCCCACCACTAAGAAGAAGAAAATAACCTTGAACTCTTGTAAACCTTTAGCAAATAAATCAGTCATCTCTGTGCTTCATTGGTAGTTACCTTTGGCAGGAATGAGAAGACGAGAAGGGCGGCTGCCAGCTCTCCTTGAAGGACAACGGCTCGTGACACACCTGATTAGGCAACAGAGCAGACATGAACCAGGCTCGCAGTGTTTGACAGCAGAAAGCACTAAAAAGAAAAACGTACCCGCCGACTCATCAATTGGCGCTCTCAAATGACAGGCTGCTAACATTCCGGCATATTCAAAACCACCTCGTTAGAACGAGGCGCTCCGTCCATTAGTTCTTTGAAACAATTTGAGTGCACATCCTGTGTGTGTGCTCTTAATTCACTGTCATCAGAGGTCACTCAAGCAGGAAATAGAAGGGGAGCGAGACGGAGCCACTGGAAATGACAAAATGATTGTCTCTATTCATGTCCCTGTAATTGCTGATCACATTCTCTGGACACTTTTTATAACAATTGAGTGTAATTCAGAAGGCTTTATAAACACTTAATGGATCCTTGTGTCGGCGTTAAGTGGTGGCTTTCCTTGAACACGAACGAGGAAGTGGCTAATAAGCATCACTTGATGTAATTAGTGACCAACAGCATTAAAGATATTATTCAGGACAAAACTGAAAAGGATATTGTAAAAAATGTTGCTCCTTATAAATTGATCTTTTAATAGTGTGTGATATTGTTCAAATGTGGTGTATTAGCCAGGCGGACCCAAACACAGGCTGACTAAAGAAAGAGATTTCCTATGACAGGTATTCAAGAAAAGTCCTCGGGTGCATGCACACACTGACCTTTCGCTCAAAGGCCCTTCCTTCCTTAAGATGGGTTCACACATACGATAATCAGGCCTAATTTTAGCATTTTTCCTCTCTTGCGATCAAAGTCAGCAAAGGCCTGATTAGTGGGATGTCTTGAAAAGATTATCCTGAGCGATTATCCTGTGACGTGGGGTGTGTCAAGACAGATTTTGGTTTTTTTGTACGCCCGATCTGCTTGGACAACGATTAAGGGCTGACATTGGTAAATTTTAAATCTGTTCAATATTTACAATGGTAAATTGTTGTAAGACAGGGACATTTAAATGTTACTACAATTGTTGTCTGTTCAGTTAAAGGTTTTAAAATAGCGACAATTTAAGCCTGGTGACATGAAAAAACTACATTATTTCCTATGGGTTTCTGAATTTGGGTTCACTTTTACACTCAGTGATGGTGTAAATATGAGTGTGAATAGTTCTCTGTCTCTATTTGCTCTTTGATTCAGCCAGTCAGATCGGACAGGCTCTCGCTATGGGTAATCCAGAACAGAAGAAAGGGTAGAGAAAATGGATGGATTGGTTTTAAAATTAGAACAACCTGCAAGTTAACCAGCATTAATAATGGACTGTGTTCGACTTTGGAGGTTCTTCTTGAGAATAATGGTAATTTCCTGTACTTTTTGGTCTTATGTAATCTTACATTATGTTGGAGCTTAGATAGTTGGGTACAATAAAAGACCCTTCGAAGGTGAATGCTGATACCAAACGAATGAAGACCCCTTGCAGCTCAGTGTGCCTTCAGGTCCTCGTATCGGCATTTTCTAAGTGCAAGATTAAGGCAGCCATTAATCTTTCAGACAGCAGTGGTTTGTGGGAAAGACTTGACAGTTCAGGGCTAAATGATACATGGACCTTGTCACCATTCTTGATAGAGGGATGGATAAAATGACCCACCCCCCCTACCCAATAAAAATTCAGCCTAACAGGCTGACAACATGACCTGAATAACAGATCCCTGCTGTTGTGTAAAACCAATTATTTGGCGAGAGAAAATGTATCACTGTTTTTCCTTTCTGTGGAAATGCACCCACGATGAATGCTGCAAAAAACACTCGGGGTGGGGGGGCAATAGGTACACCTGCGCAGTCTAATAAGCTAATACATGAACTATATCACATAAATGGTTCCTTGGTGGATTGGATGATAGAAGTCTTACCAGTAACACCATCACGTTGCCTCAACCAAAAGCAATTACTCTTTAATCAGTGCAGCAATCACTGTACCGTTGGCACCCTGCTTCTGGACACTCTGACCCTACGATCCAATTTCCGTTGGCAGGATCTGGACTCATTGCTAAACATACAGTACTGGTGGACCGGACAGTGAGAGCCTTTTCTGCTGACCTACATTTACAACATAAATTTTAATATTAGATCCATGAAATTGTATTAATTCACTTCCAAAATTCTATTCTATTCTATTCAGTTTGTAATGTTTCTCTTGGCTGCACTGCTTTCAGTACTATCTTGTATGTGAATGTTGGATTTTTTTTGTTCGCCCAATCAGATTTCAGCCTCTATTTGCTGCCGTGTCAATTTAATCTGCCCAGGACCTTCAGAATCAGTAGCGCTGGCTGATGTAACTTAAACTATTAGCACTTTAGTTAACACTGACGTCAGTAGTATTCTGTCTTCTAATTGGTTAGTCAGAGCAAAATTGGTTTTAGCCAACTCAGACGAGCGAAACACATCTGTAGCGTGCTGCACGCATTAATGCATTTTTTTACAATCAGCATCTCCGGTGGTAGTAGTAGTTTATAATTTTAATGTGCTATTATTATTAAGAGGTAGTTTAAGTTGGGTTTGTCCCCGCTGAAGGCCCAGGTAGCAAACAAAACGTTCCTCCACAAGTTCAGGTTTCAACGACCAATGCGAACCGACCTGATGGTGCGGGGCCATCACGGCAGGCTTCCTGGCAGCTTGGAGATTGGTCGTCTGTTCCAGATCGTCTGGACAGAAAGATTCTCCTCTAAATCTGTAGAAGACAGTTTGCGCTTCCCATGTGGTGGAAAGGTAAGGGAGTGCAGCTTATTATCATCATCTAAAATGGCTCGTTCAAACCAAAATGGCTGATTTCCTGTTCAATTTCCTGCATGTATTCTTGAGACTTTCATTTGTCCAGTCATGATAAACATAGTCACCCAATATAGAATCAGTGACACTGGTGTCGGGGGCGTTTTTTTTTTTTTTTTTTTTTTTTTTTTTTTTTTTACCTTTTAGGGGGCACTACTGAGGGAGTTCTGTGGCGCTCTGTTCCGGTTCCCCAAAATGCAGTACATAGGTACACCTGTTTTCACCAGCATTTAGACTCTTACAAAAAAATATATAAAAAAGTGTTTTCAGGCATTGCGAGTCCTCCAAAAACATGATTCTTTTGTCAGAAGAATACAAATAAACAGTGATTACAAGACAACCATCGCACTGCCTGGTTCCTCGGCCTTAATAAACGAATACTACTACACTGTCGGTCAAAACTGAGCAATATTATGAGCTTTTCAAAGGCCAAGTGTTTGTTGCAGCTCTACATTGAACCTCCACATATTTGTGGTTCGCTATTCACCAATCCACCTATTTGTTTTTTTTTCTGTGAAATCTATCCTTAGCTTAAAAAAAACAAAAAAAACACAGCGTTTGGTGTGTTTTTTGTTGTTGTTGATTTTTCTGTAATGCTCTAAGATGCCACAAGAGAGAGACAAAGATATTTGTAGCCTAAATCGGGGAGGAGCTAAATTTAGGTTGTTAGCGGAAGTTACGGCTCGACTTCCACGCATGTGTATATTTTTGCCCTCAATCAAAAAAGCTTGAACGACCAAATGACGGAGATATCGTTATTGCTTGGCAATTGTTATTTTCATGGGTTCCAAAGGCGACATACACGCCAGCGTCATTGCACTTTCAGTGCATTTTGTTGCAATCAAATGATCTGTAAGCCATTTTAAGGGTAATGTTCGAAGATGAGTTTTTAATTAAAGTAAACAAGATGGCGGTGCGAGCAGTCGATGCTCTTCAATTTTCAGCAACGTTAGGAGTAGTTTTAGCAGGTCTTTTTTCTGTTTATTTGTGTGTTTTTGCACTGATTTTTGCTGTTCCTGTGACCAAAGAAATCTATTATAATAAAATAATTTGGGGTCATAGTTTGTGGTATAGTTGCAGTTTAAACTATTAATGTGGGAAATTCTAAACATTTTTGGGGGAGTAAATTACTTACTGTAATAGGGATTTCATGTAATT
Source organism: Phyllopteryx taeniolatus (assembly GCF_024500385.1). Lineage (NCBI taxonomy): Eukaryota > Metazoa > Chordata > Actinopteri > Syngnathiformes > Syngnathidae > Phyllopteryx > Phyllopteryx taeniolatus. Next base: position 14,608,898 of record NC_084513.1, on the reverse strand, counting down.
CATTCAGTTGTGCAAGTGTACCAAATTTTGTGGCATGTATGTATAATTTGTAACTCAAACCAGGTCACCCACGAAAAGTGGGGTAGGCACATATTGAAAATTGGGCCAATTTTTATTTTTTGCATTTTTCAGTCAGAAAATGACTGATTGGCTCTATTTCTTCTTTTTGTACTGCTTCTTCTTTGTATTTTAGGGGATGCCCTGTGCCACTATAGTGCCTCTCACAGGTCAGTCTTGGTACTACGACAGACATCTGGTTTGGGGGAGGACACGATTGTCGGTTGAGATATTGCGTGTGGGTATGGTGTGCTGTGTTGGTCATGTGAGTACACCACACGGACAGCAGAGTAGCAAGAACATACCGTTAATTTTTCCTTGTCATATGTTGGGTGCTCACATTTTAAAACTGGGTTAACACGTTAAAAATCGGTATCTGTGTTCCTCACTTTGAGGAAATCGTATTGTATTAGATTGAGACTGTGAGGCAAATTTCTTGATATCTCTCTTGCACACACACGCATCCATACACTTGCAGCTATGTACTGTATAGGAAAGGATGGGATTTGCTGTCTAAAAATGTCTGAGGAGGAGGAGGAGGAATTAGTGAGAAGATTTGTGGAAATGTAGAGAGAGGCAAGAGAGAGAAAGAGGGGTGTATACAGTTCTCTCTTTCCTATGAAGAAAAGAGAAATGAGGGTAGACAAGGAAAAAAAACATCAGAGGGAACAAAAAGTCATACGGCTGCAGACAAAATCAAATAAGAGAGTGAATACAAAATTGCTTGCTATTCTGTAAGCAAGATTTATGTTTGTGCGATGACAGCAACGACCCAGTAAATCAGATAATTCATTTAAACCCACGTGAAAGGGACAGTTCGATTGTCTTGTTGTGTGAGGGCTTTTCACACACACACACACACACACACAGGCCCATCTGAAAAGCGGATGGCACAACAATCTCCAGGGCACAATGCTTCACTCCACCCACTCATCTCTGCTGAGAGAATGGAGAGACAGGGAGAAAGGAAAATAGAGAGGTGGGAGGGCAGAGATCTACAGAGAGAATGCCAGAACGAGTGGGTAGAGACCCACATCTGCAGGCGAGACAAGGAAGAGAAGAGAGAAGGAGCTCAAGGAAAGGAGTCAGGAAAAGAGGCAAGGAGGAGGAAAAGGAGGATGACAGTGGAGAGGCGAGAAAGGAGTGTAATGTTTGCGTCACATCTGCAGTGGAGGAGAAGTGCCTGACGCCATCAAACGCCTGCTGAATGACAATCTCCTCTCCTCGCTGCTGTCAGGTGGCAGACTTATCCCCGCTCCTTCCTTTTTTTTCTTTTCTTTTCGGGGAGGAAAACACTTTGCCTTCAGTGTCTTTCGGTGTCCTTGAAACTCAAACGCAGCAGGCTAACAATTCCGGGTGATTTCCCACCTGCCAATCCATCTTGTCTAAAACATTTTTTTTCTACAGATGTCCAGTCAATAACACAACATCGCAGGGAATTGTGAAAACACGAAGTGAATGCAGTCGTCACACAGATTTAAAAATGAGATGAGCTCCGTCGGGACTTCCTGCTCCCTTGCAGGTCTGAGGCCATTTTAAACCTCAGTAGAAGCAGTTAAACAAATTCATAAATGCATGATCAACAGGTTATAGCCCCTCTAATGATGGTGGCAAGGGGAATTAATTTGAAAGCTGCCAAATGGCATAAGCTTCCTGCCTCTCCACAGGTTTAACAAAATAAATACGATTATATTAACAAATTGGATGGGAGGGGCAACATCAAATTTTCACTGGGGTCCGGACTTTAATTACAGCTCAAACAGCACAGCATTATTGTGTGAAAAAAAATGGAAATGATATTATTGAAAATTAAATGAGAAACTTCTAATAATGCATTCTGAACAACATAGTGCTGTGTCATAGCATGGAATGTGGTCTATATAGTATAGCCTGTGGAAGTATGGTCGATGGCACATTTTACAAACTACAATTCCAAAACAGTTGAGACGTTGGATAAAATGTAAATAAAAACAGAATACAATGATTTGCAAATTTAGTGTTCAAACTGATGAATGTTATTGGGGTTTTTTTTGCAAATACCCTTGTTTTTTATTTGATGCCTGCAACAGGTTAACAAAAAAAAAACTGGAACAGGGACAACAAAATAGTGGGAAAGTTGAGGAATGCTAAAAAAAACAACAAAAAAAACATTTGGAACATTCCACAGGTGAACAGGTTAATTGGAAATAGGTGGTTGTCATGATTGGGTAAAAAATGAGCATCCCTGAAAGGCTCAGTTGTTCACAAGCAGGGATGGGGCGAGGTTCACCACTTTGTGAACAAGTGCATGAACAAATAGTCCAACAGTTTAAGAACAACTTTTCTCAATGTACAATTGTAAGGAATTTAGGAATTTAAACATCATCTACGGTACATAATATCAAAAGATTCAGATTCAGAGAATTTGGAGTCTATGACTTACTTACTTACTTACTTAGCGTACGGTCCATGGTATGTGGCTTTTAATGTGTGGCAAACGGTATGTGGTACTTACAGTCTATGGTCAAAGGGACATGCTATTTAGTTCATGGTCAGTGTTACGTGGTACCCGGTGTTTGGGCAATGGTACATTGTAGCAGTGAATGTTGCATTGTATATAATGTATGTTTCATGGCATAATGTATACGGTGAATGGTGCATGGTCCATGTTAACAGTGAATAAGCAAATAAAGCAATGATACACAGTATGTGGTGTAAATTTACAAGGGACATACAGTAATGTGTAGTATATGGTACGTCTGTTTTTTGTTCCTTTCAAAGTCATCGGAGCGTAGTCCTGTCAATACCTTCTTGGACTGGTAGAAAGCAAGACATGTAAAGTGAAATTGAATGTACGACTGTCTCGGCCTGACCCGTTTGTTGCACTGGTACTTTCGAGTGCAAACACTTCAACTAAAGACACTGCTGCTCCCAGGCTCCCTGTGCAATCCACCATTTGAGTCATTCTCCCTTCTTTCCTGGAACTAAGAGCAATTTCTAAAGAGCTCCTGGTCAGTCAAAAGGCAATAAATGAGCATTAACATTATAAACCGTCGCGCTGTGTCTTGCAGGCGTCGTTAGAGCACTAGTGTGACATTTTGGAAAATCAGTTGTTTGACGTCAGTCCCATGCTTTGAGGCAATTAGTGTCAGTTCATTCTCTATTAGGGCCAAGATACGTTTAGCCTAAATGGCAAAGAGAAGACGGTGATGGCTTTTAGCCATTGGTGGGCCCCTCAATAGCGGCGTAGAAGAACGTCTCGGAATCAATTTTTTAAATTGAATTAATTTCTCCCAGGGTCACCAACATAGATTCTTTATTAACTGTACAGGCAATGTTTTAAATTAATATTTTCTTCCATAAGAACTAGACACAGTTGTCTTTCTTCACTTATTGTCCACTTAGCTATAACAGCCAGGAAAAATCATCACATTTGACTTTCATTTCCAGCTCCTGTAAATCTCTTGAAAACAAGATGATAAAACCTAAAACCATTTTCTATAATATAGAAATGTATTCTATGTACTGGTCCTTGTAAGTAAAGAAGCTACGTACTCACACTGTACTAATTTGACTCCTTTACTTAAATCAAGAAAAACAAGTACAGACTCTGAAATGTAAATTACAGGTACCTGAAAAAATTATAAAAGTGATATTATATAATTAGGCGGCACGGTGGCCGACTGGTTAGAGCGTCAGCCTCACAGTTCTGAGGACCCGGGTTCAATCCCTGGCCCCGCCTGTGTGGAGTTTGCATGTTCTCCCCGTGCCTGCGTGGGTTTTCTCCGGGTACTCCGGTTTCCTCCCACATCCCAAAAACATGCATTAATTGGAGACTCTAAATTGCCCGTAGGCATGACTGTGAGTGCGAATGGTTGTTTGTTCGTATGTGCCCTGCGATTGGCTGGCAACCAGTTCAGGGTGTACCCCGCCTCCTGCCCGATGACAGCTGGGATAGGCTCCAGCACGCCCGCGACCCTAGTGAGGAGAAGCGGCTCAGAAAATGGATGGATGGATGGATATTATATAATTACAGTAATGTTACGACGACTTTGTTACTTGCCACCATTGCTCCTCCTCCGCCTTTGCTGCGGTCATTTTTCGTCACATGTCCTCTCCATCAATTCTATCAATAGTGATGTGCAATCAATCATGAGCTGAATCAATCAGTACAGAAGATTAGTCATTTAGGTTGACCTTCATCCTTGATATGACTTCTAGAGAAAATCACATTTGCTCCATCTAGTTGTATTACTGTTCTAGAAAATTGTAGGACTTTTACAACAAAGTAAAAACTCCCCTTTTGTTGGACTGCTGCCTGTATAACCAGATTTCAACATGTCATGCAAACAAACAAAATACAAATCTGGGTAGTTTGGTTTGTCGCGAGATTGAGGCCGGCCTAACAATGTGTGCTGTTCCTTTTCGGTTTAAAGCTCGAGACGATCACAGATCCGTGCGAAAGCAATTCACCTTTAGAGATAAACCAGGGTGGCTTGTGAATGTGATTCCAGCAGCTTGCACTGATTGTGTGGCTGAAACTTCCCAGAAAATGACTGGCACGAAGGGCTTTAGTGATTTACAACCCATGCTGAATAATAACCAAGCTGTTAATATGACAGATGGCTATTTTCTTCCTCTCTGGTGATACGATTTGAAACCCGTGGTGATGAGACGACTCGAGAGACCTTGGACAAGGAACCAATCAAATTGTTGTGTGGTTCCACCTGCCAGGCACCCTCAGGACCCTAAGCTTCTTGAGGCACAGAAAGAAACCTAACAAATTACCAGGGGAATTGGAAATGAAGCAGGTTGGATTTGGTTTGAAAGTAAGAAGAAAAGGAGGCTGTTGACACTATAAGGCTAAATACAAACCTGGCGGAATGTTGCTATTTGGTTTCATGCATTAGTCACTGACAAACAGTGGTGAGCAAATTAAATACAAAATGTGATGTAATCAGCATTAATTGGCATTCATTATTTGTATTACAAGACTCGAGTCTCTGAATTGTAATGTGCTATACTGCGTCTGTGTTCAAATGAATAAACTGATGGCCTTTAACAAGGCAAAAATGCCCAAACAACAGATTACGAATGATAATCATTTCAACAGGCCCGCATGTATTTTCTTGTTTTGCAACTTTTTTCCCCTTAGCAGAAACACAAAGCTCAATTGTGTGGTTTTATGACTTTATAGATGAAAAAACCCAAAACATTTTACTTTTAGTTCTCCAAATATCTCAATTCTGTCTGTTTAACATCTGGCCGTACACAAACAAAAACTAAAAATATATACTGTATTTGTAACCAACTACAGGTGCATCTGAATATGTTACAATATCAACAAAAAGTGTACAAAAAGACAATTTTCCACCTCAGTGGGCAATAAAGAATTGTTCTATTCTAAATATATTACTGTATATAAGTTCATTAAACACTACTAAATACTTTTCAGTACTTTTCAGAAGGCCAAATCCTACGTCATTTCTATATTCAAAAGAATGTTTTTTTGAGCTGGTGAATTTTGGATTTTCGTGATAAAAAGTCACAAATAAAACTTTTCCTTGATATTCTAATTTATTTATTGAAATGCACCTGCATATGTACACACATTGTCTCTTATTTGTTTCTGCTCCCCGCACGCACACACACACACAATCATAGTGAGACGTCCCTTTTTGTGTTACTATCATGTAATGGCTTTGTAGACGACAGCCCCAAGGACACCGCAGCACTGCGCACGACCCTAAAACGAATACTCTCCCAACCCTTGTATCCCCCGCCGCCACTCCCCTCGCCCGAGATCACCCACCATCTCACATGCTCATCCCTCCACCTGAACCTCCTTCCACTTCTTAATCTCGTCTATCTGTCTGTGTCTAATCTCTCGCTCCTCCTCAGGATGGAGGAGATGTATTAAAGTCGAAGAACATTCTGTGGCCCCTCAAACATTATCTGACACACACACACACTGTACTTGACGGGCTCCATTTCAAGTGAACATTTTTTCTCAAAGCGAACATTTCTTTCAGAAGTGGAGGAAACATAGCTGATAGTGTTTGTGCAGTAACTATATATAAATTGGTTGATGAAACATAGTACGTGGCAACATAAGACAGCATCTATACTATACGTCCAACTGTTCAATGTTTCAGTACTTTTTGCTCAACCTGCTACACCGACAACAAGGAGCTGAAAGGCAAAAATCACAACAGGTATTTGATCCAAGAAAATGTGAAATGACGTCCACGTCTATGCCTTTCTGTGACTCTTTGGGTCTCTTGTTGCAACCTGCTGATGACACTTTGACACGCTGAGCTTTTATTTTAATTATTACCTCATGTTTTTCCAGTGCGGCTTGTTTGTTAGCGGTGTCAAGCCTAAACAGATTTCCACAACATTTTGCAGAGCGGTGAAACATGAGTCAAAAAAAGAATGAGTTTGATGCAGCAATGTCATTAAATAACAAGTCATACAAGCTGTAAAAGAAGTCAAATTTCCGTTAGTATTTAGATTTGTTGAACTACTGTAGCTGCAGTGCTTTGGAATGGAATTTATACGTTTTTATGTTGACACTTCCAATTTAAGTTAGCACACAAATGTAAACTTTACTTCTGTTTATTTTTCCTGACATCTGGAGCAAGTGTGGGCCTGTGCATGTGTTTGTGTGTCTGTGTGTGTGCGTGTGTTGAAATCTGTTGTCTTCCTGCTCCACCACTCCTTAGACCTATTTCTTTTTTCTTATTTTACTTTTCTTGAGTTTTCCTGTCAGTCAACAATGCTCTCCTCTTACTCTGTGTGTGTGTGTGTGTGTGCGTGCGCGCGTGTGTGTGCGTGTTTGAACAAGGAAGCAGTTTTGCTGCAATTTCTTTTTCTTTTTCTCTTCACATATTTCATCTTTTTGTGTGCCTGTCAGTATTTTTGAGCTTTTCTGATTTTTCCCTGTCTCTTGCTCATGATGTAAGCGTCCCTATAGTGCAGTAATGAGGCATATTGGCTTGACAGAGCCTTGGGAAGGTCATGCTAAATGGAAGCATTGAGGAGGAAAGAACATGTGAGTCGTATGACTGTGAGCTCCTAATCACAAATCAGAATAAATCTGCACTAAATTAGCATAGTAGTCAAGTATCATCCTGTAATGACCTGCGCAAGGGAGGGGAGAGGAAGCTTCGGTGCATGAGATGTGTGCAAGTGAAATTTCTTGCCTAATCAATCAATCCATTGTGGCGTAAATCATCGACACCCCGTACAATGTGTTTCTTCAAAGTGACGAGGATGCTGCTGACCGTGCTACATTTGAGTCTTTATCAGCCTTTTGACTCAAATCATGATGCAGCTGTCAGATGGACGCACAGCATTGGGAGAGCAACACAAGTGACCTATACGCCTTCAATCGCTGAACCTTCTCATTGCAACCTTGTTTTAAATGAAACACTGAAGATCATATATCAATTAGACATTTTAATTCCCTCCTCATAAAATGTGAATTGGGGTGTTGAATAATTAATGACAATAATGCGACAAAGACGAAAACGTTTGGTGTTTCGTTTATGAATGTCCTTGTTAGGGTCGGGGTGAGCTGGCGCTTATCCCAGTTTACACCCTGGACTGGTCGTCAGACAATTGCAGGGCACATATCGTCGCTGACGGGCAGCAACATATAGTTAAATAGTTAAATTAGATTACAGGTTACATTTGAGTAAGACAGTTTTGTTAAAAATTGATAGCTTTAATGCTTCGGTGCAGAAGGAAGTGCATCATCCATGAAGGGAAATGCGTACAGATTCATTTGGGCCTATTACACTGCTTAGCTCATCGTTTTAACTGTTGCATCACTCCTGTCTCTAAGACCTTAGAAAATGAGTTTGGGAAGATGATGTAACCACATTTGTTTTGCTTTTGTGAAGTACCGAAGCCTTTTCGTCTGGTCGGGTGGTCAGCGTCAGTCCAGTCTTTGATGTTGACATCTACCTATTGCTTCCAATGTTTCCGTCCATTTTACGCAATGACAGCGTAATAAATTTGATAATTTTTTGGTATATTAAGTGATTAAAACTGATTTAGGGGTGGTGTTATGTGTGCAACAGTATATGATAGCGTTAGCATTAGTCTACTGCTTCAACTTCTGGGAGTGTGGCTGTTTAGCAAATAAGGATACACATTTTAATTACAAGAAAATAGACCAGTGCATAAAAAGTGGAGACTGTGAAATATAATACTCAAATGTCCAGAGCGAAGGGACAGCAACGGATAGAGCTGTGAGTTAGCATGTGCGTTGACTACTTGTCTTTCCTAGCCTCAAAAATTACAGTGACCTGCTGAAAATACTCGACGACTACACGAGTTCCCTGCTGATTCTCAGGTAGTTTGGAATTAGACACGTTCACCACCTGAAACTCGTTCACTTCAACCTGTCTGACCCTTGACATGAAAACATCAGAGCCTCTCAAATGTCAACGTTGTTAGAGAAGCGGAGCAGGGGCGGCTTCACCGCAACAGAGAGGCCGTCAGAGTGCAAACAATAAAATTGGTGTTGATTTGAGTGTTTGTTGAGACTCTGCAGTGCTGAGATGGTTCTCTACGTGAGGAGCTCTCTTAAGGCACTTGAGTGCACACACCTTTGACTGAGTGCTTTTAATTTTAGCACGCGTGTGCTTCAACCCACGTTGATGTGATTAAAACACAGTGGCGACACATTTGCAGTCGAATTGAAAATGGGTGGACGTCAAATATGCTTCTAAACACATCACGTATAATCATAATTTAAAAAAAAGCATTTTTGTGCTTATAATTAACACATTCAGTGCCATTGACGGCTTTAGAAGTCAATTAACAGTGGTGGTGAGTGGTTTGTACGTTCGGGTTTTGAATTTCAGCTCCGGCCTTCCTGTGTGTGTGTGTGTGTGTGTGTGTGTGTGTGTATGTATGTGTGTGTGTGTGTCGTTTGCATGTTCTCCCAGAGCTTGTATAGGTTTGATTGGGAAAGTAAATTGTTATTTGTCTCTACGTGCCCTGAGATTAGCTGACAACCAGTCCAGGTTGTAACCAACCTCTTGCTTACAATCTGCTGGGATGGCCTCTAGCTATTAGCGCTATAAAAATTGGATGGAATGGATAATTAGCAGTTGTGTATAACCCCAATTCCAATGCAGTTGGGACGTTGTGTTAAACATAAATAAAAACAGAATACAATGATTTGAAAATCATGTTCAACCTATATTTAATTGAATACACTACAAAGACAATATATTTAAAGTTCAAATTGATAAACATGTTTAGCAAATAATCATTAACTTAGAATCTTATGGCTGCAACACGTTCCAAAAAAGCTGGGACAGGTGACAAACAGAGTGAGAAAGTTGAGGAATGTTCATTAAACACCTGTTTGGAACATCCCACAGGTGAACAGGCTAATTGGAAACAAGTTCACCTCTTTGTGAACAAGTGTGTGAGAAAATAGTCGAACAGTTTAAGGACAATGTTCCTCAACGTACAATAGCAAGGAATTTGGGGATTTCATCATCTACGGTCCATAATATCATCAAAAGGTTCCGAGAATCTGGAGAAATCACTGCATGTAAGCAGCAAGGCCGAAAACCAACATTGAATGCCCGTGACCTTCGATCCCTCAGGCGGCACTGCATCAAAAACCGACATCAATGTGTAAAGGATATCCCCACATGGGCTCAGGAACACTTCAGAAAACCAATGTCAGTAAATACAGTTCGGCGCTACATCCGTAAGTGCAACTTGAAACTCTACTATGCAAAGCAAAAGCTATTTATCAACAACACCCAGAAACGCCGCCGGCTTCTCTGGGCCCGAGCTCATCTAAGATGGACTGATGGAAAGTGGGAAAGTGTTCTGTGGTCTGACGAGTCCACATTTCAAATTGTTTTTGGAGATTGTGGACGTCGTGTCCTCCGGGTCAAAGCGGAAAAGAACCCTCCTTGGAATGTCAGCAAAGGGCCGATTGTCGGATAATGCAATTTTTTTGTGGTGTGCGGGGTGTTAAGAGTGATTTTTCTTCCAGACAACAGTAAATGTTAAAACCTGTTCAATTTTTACTATGTAACCGTAGACGTGTCCGGTCAACACCGAGTTCGGCTGACCTACGGACTCCGTGATTGCGACATGAAACCGAACCATAGCCAGTTAGCTGTGGCCGGACACACAGAGGAGCAACTGGTTATGTTGAGTGTTTTTATAACATGGCTGCAATATACACCAGGCTCAATTTGTATTACAGGTCACCTTTGCAGTTTCTTCAGTGCACACGTTAAAAACTATGGAGATATTTTTCATCCCACATGATGAAATTATCAGTAATTATCACTGCGCTGCTGCATTAGCATGTCTCCTTCTAGCTGCAGAATCAATGTCAGATAGCACAGCTGCCACTCATCTATAGGGAACATGCTGATAAAATCATGTGGGCCAAGCTGTGGGGAAGCTGTAATAGTGTTAATAGGACGAGGGGCCTGCTGCAGTCGGTGTGATTAATGTGGAGTGAAAGTCCCCCCCGGGTCCAGTCAAGTGCTCACCTTTTGTTACCCAAACAAAGAAGGCTGAAATCGAATCCACTGGGGGAAGTGAAGCAAACCTTCTGCGTGAATGGCAGCAATAATGTTGGCTTTGTTTTCAATCAAGAGTCCAATTAGTTTTGTGAATATCACATGCAATAAATCATTTTGGTTGTTTCATTTCACCCAATAGAAAACCCATCTAAACTGAGGTGGACTGGTCACCAGCCACACCAATGGGCAATTCTTCAAAACGTGCAATGTTTTTGGAATACGAGAGGAAGTTCTGGAGAAAACCCACACAAGCATGGGCAAAACATGCAAACCCTTAACCACAGAAATGTTAGGCAGATGTGCTAACCACTCCTACACTACAGTGACTGCCAACAACTGTGCTGCAGCACATTAGTGTGCCTTAAGAGAGGTGTGCCGCGTGAAAATTATTACGTATTCACTACAAACGATGTATCTATGTTTATTTATCTATGCCAGCGAGGTATTTGTGAGTGAATTGAGATCTTAATTATGTCAATATCTATGATTTGTGACATTTTTGGTTGTTGGCGTGCCGTGAATTTGAATTTGAAAGAAAGCCATTTTCCATTTTGTACAAATCTGACAGCAAGGTTTCCTTTTTTGGGCACTTTGTCTTTGTTAGACCTCACTTAAACACTTATTGAAATAAATTGGACAACCTCAACACGCTCACTTTGTCTGAATGCAACAGTTGGTTGGTCACATTTCCGCTACCCAACCCTTTTTTGGGCCTCATCTCTCACCCTGTCAGGCTCCCACTTTGTGTGCAATGGCGTGCCCATTATTATGTAAATCACTGAAAACAGATATGATGGGCTTCCCTGACTGATGACTTTGATGTGACATTGATTTGGCGCATGTTGCTGCATCACACATGGTTGGGACTTGAAAAAGAAGAAACAACTCTTTTTTTGTTTATTGGGGTAGATATTTTGTTTCTGAGTGTATGGTCTGAGAACTACTATGACACGACTGCCGTGATTTGTCGGTAAGTAAATCACAGAATCAAACACAACGGAGGTGCATAAAGGGAGCACGAGGGAGGTCTAAGTCCTATTTCCAAGGTCATTATTTTATCTCCTCCGTGCTTCTGCTGGGGGGCTTCATGTGTGTCTGTCACCTCATAAGACAGCACATGATGGGCACCTTCACAGGTGAGGGGAATTCTTAGTGAAGGCAGTAAAGTTCACATCCGTTTTGGGTTTTGTTGACCTTGATGAATGATGATAGTGCAATTGGGTATTATGTGAAATATAGACATTTATATTTTGGTTATTGGTTTGTTTTCTTACCAGTTTACAGGTTTAATTTAAGCACTGATTAATGTACTTATACTTGTAATAGATAAAATAAAATCACAGACGTGCTTTCAGTTTGTCTTGAATGAAAAGCGCAGCCATATTGATTCTGCAGAGACTATTTTTGGGACACGAAAGGCAACAATGGAACTTTGAGATTGGAACCAGAGATAATTGTTATCTGCATAGAAATGAATCCACTGGGATCTTAAATTAAGCAAGGTTAATTGATTCAAAGGACCCTGGGAAAAGCAAGCATTACAAAAACAATGTGCTATGCAAGACGTGCTGTGTACTTTAAAGAAAACCAAAAAAAAAACAATAACAAGGTAACAAGCAGGCACGTGCTTTATCGGAGTGCGGTCATAAAAATCTTGCAAGAGATGGCACAAAGGAGGGGAAGTTGCAGAGTTTTGATAAGTTTCAAGTTAGAATATTTTTATGATTATTTTTTGGCTTTTATTTATATATTCAGTGAATTTGAAAATTAAAGTTCCCCTATTTGATTAGTAAGTGTTGATTCTGTCAACAAAACTAAATATGCAAGTTAAATATATAATACTCAATTTTATGAAGAATTTTGGCAATGGGTGTACTTTTTTTTTTTTTTTTTTTGCTTTAGCACCTGTCCCCTAAAATGTCTGTACACGTGCCTTGGTAACAAGTAACAAATAAGAGAACGCTCACAGATAAGATTTCTGACTGAATTACATTTTTCATTGCCCTTCCTCCTTTTCACCATCAATATCAACATAAGCGCAATAATTAAAACGTAGTCTCGTGAGATTTGACAGCGATATGAATGTCTAAACCTGACTTGTTTCATTTCCATGTTGAGATTCATTGAAAATATTGAAATACATGTATTTGCATACTCAATGCTTTGACATTAAGTTGGAGTTATTATTACATACAGTAAGTTAAGTAGAAACTGATGAAAGTTAAAAGGTTGAAGAACCACCACAGTTATTAGACCAATCAGAAATGAGACAACAATGTAATGACTGGTTGATTGGCTCACAAAGAAAGAAGGCAGGACTGAGGAGAGGATGTGGAACTAACGAGTGAGAGACAAATTTTAAAATGAAATTAATGGGTGGAAATGAATGTGCCCAAAATGAATCCGACAGACGCAGTCCAAGCAGGACTGTCACAGTTTAATAAAAGGCAAAGAAAAGAGATAAGAAGGTTCATAAATTCGATACTCATTAAAGATACATAATTTACATTGAATAGCTTTGTTTTTTTCCTATTTCATTATTTTTAATGAAGCCTCAGAGCTAATATAATTTCACTATTATGCGTATGGAACATGGGGGGTGGGGGTGGGGAGTATAGAATGTTTTTCATTCCGCTGCAGGATATTGTTAGTTATGCAACAGCATCACCAATTTGTATTGAATTTAAAAATATTACATTCACTTCAATTCCAGGAAGCTTAGCATGTTTAAATTCTAAAGGATCAAAATGTTCACATTTCAATTGAGCAGCAATACGTTTCCCAATAGTGGTATATAAAGTTGAAAATGTGCCTTTAAATTGAATGCATGTGTGATAGAAGGACATGTTTGAGTACATTTGAGAGAAGTCTTTCAAGGAGCAATTTTGTGTTCAGTGTCACATCGTTGCCGGTTGCAAATATTCGATTATTCTCTGCTGCATGTCATCAGGTCTGCATGCTTATATGCAGGCACTTCTAATCACTCATGTACAGTATGTGCTCGATGGTATTGCGCAAGCAGCATAGTATGTGAGGAAGATTCTGCATCATAATATAAGACCAATTCCCACTGTGTAACTTCCACAGTTGAGGAAAATGTGTTCCAGGGCGACCTCTGATTGACCGACTGCTGATGTCTTGTGTGACATCATGCATGATGGCAGTTAGCGACAAAGTTTTGTGCGATTCTCAGATTTTGGTAGAATTCCAAACTCTGATTAACCCCACAAAATTCCAAGCAAAAGCCTGAAGGTTTTGTGCTCACACTGACTGCTGTTTCGAACTGTTCATAATTCCCTACACCTTGCCTAAGGCCTTGGGCCCAGCTGAAGAAAAGCAGCCCCCAAGCATGAGGCTGATATGGTTTTCTTTTGGTGATGAGCATGTGTTTGTGCTAAACATACCTTTTGGAATTAGGGCCAAAAAGATTCAGCCTTGGTTTCATTAGACCATAATACATTTTGACTACGGCTGATGAAAACTTTTCCCGATCGAATTACATTCGTCAATGGAGTTGGGGGTTGTGAGGTGGGCGCGACAGCTTTAATGCCCACCCAACCCTGTTTGAATGCCCCCCACACACACACACACTCACCATTGTGTTGCTTTTTGGATGCTGGAATAAATTAATGGCATTACAATGGGGAACGTTGATTTGCTATACAGTGTTCCCTCGCTATATCGCAGTTCACCTATTGTGGATTCAGTGTATTGCGGATTTTTTTCCCATATTCATACTGCGCATAATTCACCAAATCGTGGGATTTTAAGTGTATTTTAAGAGGATGGTAGGATGGCTGGTAGAGGTTAATAGGAGTGTGGGGAAGATTAATAAGAGTCTAGGGAGGTTCATACAGCTTTAATATATGTATAAATAATCCTGAAAATATTTTGGTGCTACTTCGAAGATTTCACTTGCTGCGGGGGTGGTCCAGAACATAACCGCCACAACAAACGAGGGATTACTATACTAGTAAATTGAGTTACGACCAAGGTCACGAGATGAATAAAACTCGTAAATGAAGCTACAACTGTGACACGGCAAGAAGTGTTTCCAATATGTTGTTTTACGATCTTATTCGACTACAGTACCTGACAAGGGCCAAATATTGGAAAAAGCGCTCTACTGTAAATAATCACAGGTTTTCCCCAACATTCAACTCTGCATGTAGTTGCGTACTGGTACTGGTTTTGAAAGCAACCCTGTAGAGGATCTTGCAGCAGGGAGATGCTGTGACTCTGCTTTTTATAACCAAGTAATGACAAACTCACCAGAGCGCCCTCAATGCATGACTCATAAACGATATTATTTTTAAAATGCTAATGAACGGAAGATTATACAGCGTGAAGAGCGAGATCGAGCAAGGAATAGTGAGCTTGACGCTAAAAGCAGAGAAAAAGCCAGTGCTCCTCTGTATCTCGCTTGCTCTCTTTTTTCTTTTTTTCTTTTTTTTTTGCCAGAGCTGACAGTCATGCTTTCCCAGTGAACGTATAAGATAGTTTTCAAATAATCTCTCTTTACCCGCTTTCGTATTTATGACTTTGCGATGACTCAGAGAGGGAAAAAGAGGGAGTTTAGACGGCGCAGCCTGCAGCACTGTGAGAATGTGCGTTCCCCATTCCCCCCCAATCTCCATGGTGCAGTGTGAGAGGGCTAAACAAGGTTAAAGAGAAGGTCAAACAGAGAAGGACTCACTTAATCTTTCTCCTGTCGTTCTGGCCGCGCGAGACAACGTTCCCGCAGGGCACACTCAATTATTTGTCTAAGCAGAATACACTGTCTTGGTTTTATCCTGAAATTTAACTTGAGCAGAAGGGGGAAGGTGAGACGATCTGATTGATGGCGTCTAGTCGGGACCCTTTGTACAATTGCAGAAGCGTTTTTTATTTTATTCAGCCTGTTGTCTTTCCTATTGACCTCCTTTCCCCCCTATTTTTAATGACACACGCTGTGCTATTTCGACTCCATTTTTCTCATTTTGGAAATCATTTCTTTCATCATCTTTGTTGCACCCCTATATCTCATATTCCCCATATTCCATTTAAAGCCGCCCTTCTCTCCCCTCCATGCCTCCATTCACCCCCTTCAGAATTTTCCAACTCACACCACTCACTTTCTGTTTTTCTCCCGTTTTCCATATTCTGGTGTGTCACGCTGTGGTGAAGGTCATTTCTGTGTTAGAGGTGGGAGGAGGGCGTTGCAGTTCAGCGTAACTGCTGTCCCGGATAGCAGCGGGAAAACAGATGCACCAATGATAAGAGCTAGGAACGGTAAAGACTGGGGGGGGGGGGGGAATGGAGGGTTACGGAAGTGCCTGAAACGTGTGTCAGCATGCTGAGGAGGAAGCCATGCTCTCATACATGTTGCTTCATAGAATTAGTGGTAATAATTATACTGTCTCCATCCACCTGGTTAAGTATTGTAATCAAACTTTGCTAAGCCCTGTCTGTAATGTTTTCTATGGTGGCAAATGTGCGACTTTTCAAGCTGAGTTCCTAAATTGGAATATACAGTATATATATGATGCCTCAAGATGGCAGCAAAGCCCTCCTTTTTCTAAATGAAGCTCCTCCACCTACCTCAACATAGTTTTTTCGTACCAAGACGCCACAATACTTTTATTGCCAAAGCATTACTTTGATTGCTTCAAATTTGCTTTTATTCCTGTGGACTGAGCACAACAAGTAGGTGGGGGTTTTCAGCAAATAACGGAGGATAGGTTGCAAAAACGAGTAAAGAGGCAAATTTGCAAAAGCCAAACTGCGAATATGTGGGGGTTCACTGTAAATAATAAAATATTGCACAAATACTCAAGTTTCTACTGCTTTTGTTTTCCTCTCATTCTGTAGTGCCCCCAAGTAGCATATAAAGCTTTTTTGGTGTAGTGGTTTATTCATCTGACTGGTTTAAGTTCCCACTTTGTGGCGGTGTGAATTTAAGTGTGAATGGTTTTCTGTCTCTAAGGTTTACTTCACCTTTTGCCGGCTGTCAGCTGGGATAGGTGTACCAGGCTCTGTACCTTTATATAAAAGTGCCTCAAACACGTCATGTGAATTGCTCACCACTTTAGAGACTATCTTGTCTCATAACATCACCAAAGAACCTGCCCCTTGCTCATGCAAGCATTTGTACACATACAGACCTCAATTGTAAAAGAAACCCCCCTAAAATAAATGTCGTTCAGCTGTGTAAATAAACACATGCGGTCACTATTTGCTACTTGATGAGGCCGTCTGAGAATGAAGTCTGAGCCTGTCTAACAAATCAATCAATGTTCAGGGGTTGTGAAGATGGAGAGTGGTCTTAAATCAGATGCTCCTCGCATAATTCTCTGTCCTTCTGAAAATGGAACTAAAGGACAAAAATGACTAACAATGATGACGATACGTCAACAAAAGCAACTCCAAGCACTCAATAGATTTATTACGCGTCTTGGGCGATTCTATTGCTAGTCGTGCAGTCCTGCAGAGTCAGGGAGACAAGTCAGGCTGATGCCAGGGAAACCAGTCAACTCACACTACACGTACAGGACAAGTTAACAATTATTTTATAATTGAGTCAAAGCTAGAATTACGACAAAAACAACGGACCAACAATTACAACGAAATGGAACAGCACCCTCATTACTGTAATGGCTAACAATGGTGTCTTTTGGTTTTACTATGACAAAATGACTGCTGTGAAAAAGGTCATTAAAATACTATAACAAGGATTTTAGCAGTGCTGTATGTTTTAGAATATGATTTACCGATATATAATTAATTATCCAAAACTGTCAGTCTTCTGATCATCCCGAACAGCTTGTGGGCTTTGCACAACTCCTTGCGGGACAGTCAGTGGGGTGACCTTGGCATTCACGCACTAATGAAAACAATCATGGGAAATATGTTAATGCGCCCGCTTGGGTTTGCTGAAATAAACTGTGATCTTTAAAAAAGGCCAGATGCTCCTGTGAGTAATAACCTCCAACAGATGAATCATCACCCCATTAAGGTGCTGTAGTTGGCCCCTACACGCAAAACTGTTGATACGCAGCTGCTGTGTCACAGATTGACTATTACTATTACTTTGTCACTGAGTACAGATTATGCATGATTAGCATCCAGGTAACAACCAAACCCACAGAGGTGTGAACCTCATTAACATGCAATAATTCTGTCAAAGCAAAAACAAGAAGTGATATACGCCACTGTTGACCAAACCTGAACTAATTAATACATTAATGAGCAGAACAATTTAAGTGCATCCTGCACGGCTGCTGGATCAATGTTGATAATGCCTGTGCAGGAAGAAATATTCAGGGAGGAACCGCAATGTTTAGATAATACAGGAAAACAGTGCAAATGAGATGTACTAAATGGGGCAAAGAACACATACAAATGAAATGTCATAATTATTTTAATGGGGGGAATAAACATTTCTGTAACTATGAATAAAAGAACAATGCACTTTGTTAGTTGCCATTAAATTGTCCATCTGTTTTCACTACTAAGAGTACACTGAACTGCTTTGTTGTAGTCATATTATGCAAATTTTATTTATATGCAAAGGTTAGAAAAAATACAGTAGTTTCCAATATACCAAAAAAAAAAAAAAAATAGATTAAATATTCATGAAAATATTACAAACGGTCATTCCATTGGAATGTAATCTGTTGAAAATGTCTTCACTTTGCAACTGCAATTTACCCTGGCGGGTTGAATCATTTCTATTGCTGTATATATTATATATGTTTGCTACCCATGTAATTGGTCCAGCATGTACTATGCCTCTCACCCAACGTCAGCCAGGATCGCCTTCAGCTCATCTGTGACCTGAACGAGAACAGGCGGTATTAAAAAATGGATGAATATTTTCTACCTGCACGACATCATACTGAGTGATTGTAATATTTGGATTACCTTATAAAAAGGGAAACTAATAGATCATCTTACATCTCAGTACGATGTAACCCTAATAAACAGGATTATATTGTTATATAAAAAAGCCGAAAATAAATCATAATCAAAAATTCATTTTGTATTGGAGGTGTAATGAATAAAGTGCCCAGTGTCAGAACAGAAAAAAGGAAACGTTTTATGCAAGTCCAGCACTGTTCAATGCTGTGGGGGGGGGGGGACGGTAAAACTTTATTTATGCATGAACATATTTTCCCCACTCCTGAATTGAAAAAAAAAAAATCTCTCTTCACGCAGTGCTGTTTGAAATGAAAAACTATCTCCACATTAAAACATATTTAGTGTGTTCACAAAGCAGTGAACCAGCAAAGACTGAGCAGGAGGACTAAAAATCACATTTGATCCGAATCAGCTGATTCTGATTCATTTGATGACAAACATTGGGCCCAAGTGCTTGCTAGGATTTGATTGGCAAAGAGAGTAAAAAGGGTGGGGCTACATAAAGACCTAATCTCAAGCAAATACAATTATACACACATATACATCATACTATTAAATACGCATTGTTCAGGAAGGATAATTGAAAAGTAAATTTTCACTTAAATACAGATTCCCTTAATTCGGTAAAAGAATCTATAGAGTACATTTGAAACCAGACGTTACATACACTTGATAAAAAAAATAATAATAATAATCTTTTTTTCTTCTCACTGTCTGAAGTAAAAGTCAGTTGGCTCACGTTATATCTCTTTGCATTTAATACTGTTAGTCCTAGAAGGTGACTTTATTTGGGGAATTCGGGAACTACTGCACTGAAATCTGACGCAAAAACAGAAATCATGTATTTAAGTAATAGCGCTTGTGGTTTGTGAAAGAAAATGAACAGAGTAGTTTTTTTTAACTGTATCAAGGAACTCTTCCAAATGATTTGCATTGATATAATCATGTATAAAAAGACCATTTGAGCTAACGAATAGTGACTGTAACCAAAAAGCTTTTTGTCTCTGTCCTGTCACTACATTGACAACTGCCAAGTGACATGAGCGTTTCGTTTGCCTGCTGCTGGTTCAGAGGCCATGTTGGGGGCCTCTTGGTAAACACAATTTAGATGTCACCTTCAGTGTGGCTGGTGTGTGCGTGCGTGTGTGCCTTCCATAGCTACTCGTTAGCGGCATCAACACTGTGAAAAATCACTTTAATAAAGAGAAGCAGTTGGCTGGATTCATTGCTTATGGCTTGCCTGAGGGTTGCGCGTGACGTCAAACCCGGTACGTATTCGCTCCTTTCTTTTTTGGAGGGGTGGGCATGTGAGAGGAGACGTGACAACATTTTGGCTGAAATATGTCTGCCGGACAGTTACACCCTCCTAGTGTGTCTGTGTGTGTGTGTGAGAGAGAGAGAAAGCGAGAGAGAGAGAGAGAGAGAGAGAGAGAGAGAGAGAGAGAGAGAGAGAGAGAGACACTGCATTTAGCCATGCTAAGGGGCAGGACAAAGATACAAAAACAGAATCGATTGCAAGTGACAGAGAGGAGGAAGGGCAAAAAGTCGTTATTAAGTAGAGAAGTGTATCCTGCACACGCACACACACACACGCACACACGCACACACATGCATACAAACAATGACCAAACCTTGCCAAAGGTCTTCAGCAGCATATTTTGTGTTTCTCAGTATTTGTAGCTCTTGAAAACCAACAACAAACAGACTGTATGTACATGTGTGTGCGTGCATCCGTGTATGTGTGTAGCCTACAGGGCAGACATCATTGTCCTCAGTTCAATACTGCTGTCACAAGGCCATGAATTATGGAAGTGTCGGAAAGTGACAAAGCACGGCTTACAGCCAAGAGACACTTTTATTGAGTTTTGTGGTGTGTGTGTGTGTGTGTATATAAGGTCATGTCAGCCACAATTCCAATAAAAAGACATCTCGCTGTCACGCCACACCGGTTCCTCCAGTGCTCCGTTGAGGATGTATTATATTCAACGATTGCAAGTAGTTTTTAATAATGAAAAAATGCTGAGGGCCACCAGTCAATCTATGACAACTAGCTAATATCGAGCACCAGGAGATGTTGCTTTGAGCTTTGAGATAAAGCCAGGCGACTTGACTCAAGTTGACTTTTGGTGGTTTTTGTAGCATGGCACCAGAGCACAGGTTGAGCCCTCGTGAAGTCATAAATCCAGTCATATTTTAATCAGGTTTTCTTGAAGGTGCGGCATTATAGAGATAAAGGATATCAAAAGGAACGTTTGTTGCTTGCATAAAATAAGAAGAATAGTGAGGATTCTGTCAAGTTATACTCAATATTAATGTCACTCGAGTGAAGTGCGGGGGAAAAAAGGAAAGCCACAGTTGCCGATGCATTTTATTGAATGCTACATTGTCAAACACACAAATACAAAATGAGAGCACTTGCAATGAGCTACAGTGTTTACTTTTTGTTTCCTCTGTAGCATCCCTTCATCTACTTTGTTAAGACGGCAGTTTTATTATTGATTGTTGATTGTGTTAACAGAAATAAATAGATAAGTTAAATACATACTACTGTTTTTTTTTTTATTACATGAATAATTTTGGCAATAGGTGCCCTTTTTTTTTTTGGCCCCCAGCAATGTGTGTGCCTTGGCCCACCTCTTCCAAACGTGTCTGAGGAAGAGAACACGCCTGTGAATATTCTCATTTATCCAGTTGATTTCATTCTCAAGGCATTGAATCGACCCCAACTGGACTGTTCTGGTTGTGTTAGAGCAGGGGTCTCAAACGATATTTTGTGGCCCCCACCTTAATATGAAAGTTTAATGTTAGTGCGGCCCTCGAGTTATATATGAATGGCACTTTTACAGTGTTGTGTGCGGAGCTGACGAACCTACCAATCACGGTGGAGTATATGGCTCTCGGGGGGGGGAGACATCGACCGGGCTTGATGCAAGCAGAGAAACATTTTTCAATGAGTGAAAGTTACAGCAGCGTTGCCATGGAGATTTTTCTTCTGTGCCCGACTAGACAAACGCAGACATTCGTCCCAGCGCGCTGTGTTTACAACACGTCGCAAAAAAAAAAGTGTTTTAAGTTGCTGCCCAGCGTGACGTTATACGCCGTATATAGGTTATGTCTCTCTCTGAATAAATCAGTGATGCGTGTGCGGCATGGCAGTGGATGGGGGTTTCGGCGTGCGGCGCGTTCGGTCTGGTTGTGGCGTGCCCTTGCGTGGATCTGGTCTGGTCAGCGTCCTTGTTGATCTTATTTTGTGTTAAAAAATTAAAAAAAAAAAAGTTTGAGATGATTGGATTTTTTAAAATGTATTTTAATTTAAAAATGGCGTGGATGGGCCGCACGAGGCTGCGGCCCATCCTCAGCCAGACTCTGCCTCCAGCGGCCCCAAGGTAAATTGAATTGGAGACCCCTGTCTTAGAGGATGTTTCGCCTCTCATTCGAGCAGGCTTCATCAGTTCATGCAACAAGGCTTAGTTAGGACAGCCTAGCCTGAGTTGATGTGGAAAAACTCAACTACTGATGCTCAAAATTGGAGGCACGCCCCAAACCATGTATGGTATCGTTTTGCAGTGCACAAAACTAGACCCAAGCACAGCACAGGATCCCTGGTGTGAGTGCGTGCTAAATGGCAGCTGCTAACTTACAATTTTCAGTGAAAATGTACTAAATTTACATTACTCAAAGAGCTGAGAGCTTTAATAAGCGTGAATACACACACATACACACGCATGAATGTTCCCTGAAATGGCCCAAAGTTGCTATCTTAAAGTGTCATCCTGGAGCTGGAGGGTGTGAGATTGCGTGACTTCCGGAACAGAGTCAGTGTGTCCCCAAAAAGTGTTGTACTCTCACACATACGCACACACAAGTGAATGCCGACAGGTGACTGCATCCTCATTACTTCCACACACAAAATACGCACTGTTCCGCACATGGCTCCAAGTCAGCCTAGTGTGTCATAATACTCATGAGACTTCTTGTTCTCAACTTTTCATTTTCTCCTTGGAGGATACATATATGTAGGGTAAATAATCACGTAGCACTGTACCAGTTACACAAGATGGTTTGTGATTTAATAATACATTTACAAATTCGTCTCTGGGTTGCGCTCAGTTAGAAAGAAACAAGCGAGATTGCTTAAAAATGCATCAGAGGTCGCCCGCTTGAGCTGACCCAGAGCCATCAGAGTTATTTCGGGATTGTATGTTTCTCTGATTTCACTTCAGGGAGAACGAAGGAGTCTAGACGTCCTCAGCTCACCTACAGCATATGCATCCCCTTCTTTGTCACCGTTCCCTATTTTTATATAATGCTGGCTTTACAGAAGCATCTGTGAAACCTGCTCAATTTGAACTGGAGGCTGCAGCTTTAATAGCTTCATGAGATGGAGACGTAAATGGAAGCAATGAAGGGAGGAGGGGGAAAAAATGGAGGCACCTTCATCTCATCTCCAGTGAAGTTGAAGACATGGACCCGGGTCTAAATCATTGACGAATGTGAAACAAAAGCAGCAGGTCAGTGCTTGAATAGACGCTTTCCAATATCGCGGCACTGGAAATAATAACGAGAGGCTTGAATGCAGACTGCAGACAAATTAACATTCTTGCTGCAAATCTGGCTTAGTGTTGTAATATTAGCAGCCACAACAATGAAAAGTTTCCAGCTCGTCACGTTTCTAATCCTTGACCAGCTCTCGGGTCTTGTGTTATTACCTCCTCCAAACTGTTTTTTTTTTGTCCTTGTTGGTTTTAATTGTCCTTTTGCCACCATGCCGTCGTCTTCAAATCAGGTGTGGCAAAATTTAGTCACCTTGTTATTTGTAGGTCGCCACGGCGACGTCGGAGGCCCGCTGCACACCAAGCGAATGAATTGGTGCGCTGTGTGCTGAGTTCTGCAGCCAATTTTTTTTTTTAACGTTTTCACAAATGGTTAGACCGTCGGCAACTATTTTTGATGAGACTTCAAATTTGAATTGCAGATGAACGGCGTCGCAATGTCGCACATGTGACGGCCAGTCAAAAAATGCCATATTGTATCACATGAGCTTTCGCAACAAAATTTACGTTTCCGGGTACGAACAGCGATTCACCCGGCCGACACCGAGTCGTACAACTTGTTATATAGAACTACATAACTTGCTCCCACATTCCAAAAACATGCATGTTAGGTTCAATAGACTCAAATGTGTCCTGCCGTGAGATGTGTGTGATCGGTTATTTGTCTATAATGTGCCCTGCGACTGACTGGCGACCAGTCCAGGGTGTCAGATCGGATTGACTAGGAAAAAGGATGTTGAATGTATGAATTGGTTCCTTTTACAATTAAGCATAGAGAAGCCAATGGATGTTAACTTTGCAACTTATTTTAGGAAGGTCTTGCATTGTCTAATCTGGTTTCATTGTGAGTGAAGGCTTAGACATGATAAGGTATTTAAATTAAGTTCAAGAATTCAGATGGGATTAATTTAAAATGACTGCCAAGATTAAATCTCAGCAAAGGTTGCACAAAGAGCGGAAAAGAAAAAAAATAGTAAAACTCCAAGTTTAACGTGAGCCATATGTATATGCAGCCATTCGTGTCAATTTGTTCTATCAGCGAGTCTCTACACAGGTCAAAGTGTCACCAGCCTCAGAACTTCATCCCCGCTCATTAGGTTGACTCTTTGTAAAGCCGCCCTGGTGGATTTGACATCATTCCCATTTGCGGCGCTTGGAGGTCTGATTAATTCATAATTATCGTGAGAAAGAGAAGGAGAGGCGCAATTTGCAGTCGACTGAATAAAGAGAAGGGATCCCTCTCAACGACCAACTCTGAAGGTTGATTCTAATCAGTTTAAGACAAAGATGCTCACATTTGATTATTTCTTTTCATGCCTGAATACATTAATTGGATATTTAATTGTATCGGAGGATAGTTGGTGTTTTCACTTTACCCGATGACAGAATGTGGAACTTCTGCTGTGGGAGGATGTGGCACCAAGGCAATTTTGTTTCACTTTGTAGACATCATTCTGTCAATTCTGTCTCGTGGCTAACAACAAAAATGGCTCTGGCAGGATCTAGCAATATTGAGCAAATGTAAATATATACGACATTCCTCCCAGGCCTATTGTTACAAAGTCTGATGGATTTTGTTGATTTTGAACCAAAAATGATTGCAAACTGTGGAAAAATAGGTGCTGTCCACAGAAAAAAAACTTCTCTTTTTATGCAAGAATAGTCACAACAGCGCATGCTATGCTGCGTTGCAAATGTAGAACATTAAGTTCTGTATTTCTTTCCCTCTAATTAAACCTGCAGAGAGCTGCGCTGTCACATTTCCCCCGTTCTATTTCTCAGAAGTACCACTAATACATTATGCAAATGGTAATCCGTCAATCCCATCTCTCTCTTTTTATTATTTTAGCCTTCATTGTTCAGTCAGAAACAGCCGCTATCGCAATGGCATATTTGCAGGTACTGTCTGTACTTCCTTGAGCCTGAACACTAACTCCATCATCTCGTTTGACTTGCTCTCATATTTTATATTTGGCAACTGTCTCAAGGTTTCCCACTGCGAAACACCTAGTACGTGTGCCACATATGTTAATATAACAATAAGCAAGTTAAAGATTGAAGGAAGGAAGAGAAAGAAAGTACAATTATTGCAGTCTCTTTTAACATGCAGATACCGATCCGTTGAAATGAATTGTGCTTCAAGAATACAGAGGAAGTGTTAGGAGACTGCACTCCATGAACAGCCACAGCACTCAGTGTTACCGTAATGAAATATTTATATTTAGAACTTATTTGGGATTCTTCTCTCGAGGTTTATGAGCCAAATGGTCAAAAACGACACCCGGCCTCCCCAAGCTGTCACATTGAATGTAGGAATCACTTAAGTGTGTTCCGACTTCATGTCACAATGTTGAAGTTTCATCTTTGATATTGTGATTAGCCTCCCATTCTGTTGTGTGGCTGAAACAAAAGACGAGCCAAATGATTCTTAAAAATGGCATCGTCTATAATCTGAAAATGGTAAGAGGTTCAGACACGATTTAGGCTTGAGAGATAAGACATGATATCCAAGCGAGTTCATCATCTTAGGAAAAGAAATGCATACTGCAAGGATCCAATTGAATTTTGAGGACATTTACAGTTCAGTCAGGCCTGAGTATGTCTCTTCCTTCCAGCCATCTTTCTTTTATCATTATGGCTGTTTAGCTCGCTCTTCTCATGATGTTGTTTAAACGAATGCTTTGGCAATTTTACAGTGGTCTAGATAGGACTTAGAATGTTGACGACAGTACTAACTATATTAATATAATGATGTTGAGTTTGTATTCATAGTATGTGAGAAACAAATGAGAGAGGGAATGAAAGCAGGTATGCAGGCACTGTAGAGTTATTGGAATTATTTCACATATCTCAAAACCCCAATGCAATGCAAGGACAATTGACATGAATTAAAAGGAAAAAAAAACACTCGAGTACATTTGAAGTTCCGAGGGTGCGATTTAGAGGTGAACTAAATACTGTATGTAATTACACAGAGCTGGGTATAGAACACAAGGGCAGGGGAGGAGCTGATTGGCTAACACAGAAAGAGCAGGGTGGGACTGACATGACCAGGTGGAGTCGATGAGAAAGAAAAATAGTCAAACACACCAGAATACAAAATTTATCTTGAAGTAAGCGTAAGCATCATTGTGAAGTTTCAGGGGTGGAGGAGCAATATAGGGAAATTTAGACCGGGTTCATGTTGGGACATCTCAACTGTGTAAACTTGACTTCCTAAAAAAAACATTACATCTCAGGCCTGCTGAAGGAGAGATTGATTATTTATCTCTCATCAAATATTGCATGTTTGCACTTCCTGAGACCAATTAAAAGTGAGATGATTGAAAAAATTGGACTTCCTGTTGATTTATGTGTGGTTATAATAATTCAAATGTGTGGGAAAGGATTAGTATCCATTTTAACATGCAAACATGCATTTTTTTTTTTAACGTACATCAGTCCGTGTGAATACATTTTTAATTGGCCTGCATTTCCCAGGGGTTGAACTACACATTGAACTAATAAATGACAACGAGTTAAACAGATTCTAAACTCAAACTCTACAAACCGATGATATAGCACAGAAACACCATTTTGGAATGATCTTAAGTACAGTGAAAGTTTTGGTTAAAGCGGGATCTTATTATGTTAATGTATGAATCCAATTTTAAAAAGAATAATTGCATTCCGTAAAGATGAATTTATGAGCAGAAGCTCATCAATTACGATAATGCGATAATGGCATGTTCATTTACTTCAAACTCTACTGGTATGAATATTTTTTTCCAATAGTGATTCATTTTTATCCAAAGCTCATGCTTCTTTAAAGCCCAGGACGGCATCATAGATTTTGCCTGTGAGACGGTACTGGATGTTGGTGAACCCGGCGGCAACCAGCAGGGAGCTGTACTGGGCCCCTGTTCGCTCTCGACCCTCCGTCTGCACCAGCATGTTCAGGGAGTAGAGCTGCGCTGTGAGCGGGCCCGAGCCGTCCTCGTAGAGCAATGCCTCCACCAGCAACACAGCGCCTCCTATAGGAGAAATCAAGAACGGACGATAGCCTTGCTAGTTTGTGACATTACATGAATTGTGTCAGGATGTGTGATGCTCCTTGTAAAATTTTGGTGACACCAAACAACACCAACAGGTTGATAACATCATGAAAAAAAATACTAAGAATTTCTAGAAGTTCATTTTGTTAATACAACAAAAATACAACATTTCAACATGTATGCGAGGTCACAAGCTGTCCATGGATGAAAAATCCCATTTAATGTAGACATTTGTATTGCTGCAAATCTCATCAGATTAGTATTGTAATTAGTTTTTCTTATGTGGGATCCTATAAAAAAAAAAAGTACTCCCTAATGGCTTTAACTACTAAGATCCAAGAGGCTTTTAATTGATTTCAGAGGTGGTAAATGTTTAAGCCTTAGCAGGAGTCTGCGCACTTGTTTGATCTAAAATGGAAGCAGCAAACAAATCTCCAGCATGAAACTGGTTGATATTTACCAACCTGGTTTGCAGGCTCTGTGGACTCTACTGAGCAGTTCTACACAACGTTCGTCTTTCCAGTCGTGGAGGATCCTGGCGAGGATGTAGAGGTCTGCCTCAAGCAGGGGGTCTTTGAAAAAGTCCCCTAAATGGACACACGTGTTTAATTAAAATACACTATAAAGCCATTGTTTATGCTGTTCATCCTGCTCAGGGTTGCAGGGAGCTGGAACTTATCACAGGTGACTTTGGCAAAAGGCATGTTACACCCTAGACTGGTTGCCAGTCAATCACGGGGCATATAAAGACAGAAAAACATTCACCCTCACATTCACACCCACGGGCAATTTTTAATCTTCAATGAACCTAACACGCATATTTTGGAATGTTGGAGGAAGCCGTAGTACCTTGAGAAAACCCACGCAAGCACATGGAGAACATGCAAACGCCACACAAGGAGGAGATTCGAACCCCGAATCAGACAGACGTGCTCACCACTAAGGCGCCCTGCTGCCCTGAATTTGAATCATTTCATGATATTTTTATAACGTGTGATAAACGCTGATACCACAATGTTTCGGGTAATGAAATGAAGTCAAAAGCATGAGATGTGCATAATTTCAAAGAGCTAGTGACACAATTTCACGTCACGGTTTGGAAAATGATTAGGGATCCAGCATTGAATTGAAGAATCTGAAATTAATGCAAGTTATGGAGAAGTGTGTGACTACGAGTAGTGCTGTGTGCATTCACCAAGAAGTATTTTTTCCAGAGTGATAATGAAGTTACCTTCAATGAAGCTTATCCTGTGGTCAGCCTCCTTGACAAAATGTTCTCTGGATGTCTGCACCACCTTGGGGAGGTCAAAGATCCTCACTGTGCACTCTGGGTAGGCCGACGTGCACTGCTTGGCTAATGCTCCGCTGCAGCCTTGGGAGAGAACGAGAACACACAGAATTACTTTGAGTCAGTGCACCATGAAGACACACAACCGCAATTAAAATCCTAGGAAATCACTCACAAGTGGACAAATAAAGTCAGTCGAGCGGAACAGATGCTTGCAGGTATGTCGCCATTATTATTTATTATTGCATGATTTGTATTCAGTTGTGTACGGCAGCCTTAGAGACACGGTTCAGCTAACATTCATGCCTACAAAGCAGATCGAATTGAACTGAATTTGGAATGACAGAGAGACAGATGCATCGTACGCAAACAAAGCAGGGACTGTTCTGTTAGAGAAGAAGCTGAAGGACCCTAACATGTAATGCCAATAGAATGGACTACAGATTTGCTCGACCCTAGTGAGGAGAAGCGGCTCAGGAAATGGATGGTTGGATGGATGGATGGATAGATAAGCAGCAGTAGCCACTTTTTAATTCTGTGCATGGAAAACGTCTAAATTCAGTTGTTATACCATATGCGTGACAACACAGGTAGAGGTTTTACTCAAGTTTGCAATTTTGTGTTTGTCCTCACTAGGGCTGCAGGTGTGCTGGCGCTCCAATGGACAACTTAAGAGTCTTTAAGTAACCTAACATGTATGCTTTGGGGTTGTGGGAGGAAGTTGGAGTACCCGGAGAACATGCAAACTAAATACAGGACCAGAATCTAGATTGGAACTCAGATTCTCTAGACTGTGACTGGGAGGCAAAGTACTTTTATTCTTAAATGTGGTACGAGGCCTCCCTCTAGTGGTATGTGAAAGAATCACTGCCTGAGAGTAGTTCAGTTGTATTTAACTTTGAAATTCAATACATTTGCATTGAATCTTTAAAGTTTGTTTTTAAACCTTTATTTAGCTATAATTTATGGCAATATATTTTCATTAAATCATCATTTAAGTACAGTTTTTGATTTTCTTATATTTCGGTGCAGTTCTAATGTTCCAACTCTACATGACGTTCCAGCTGCTTACAAAAATATTAAATGAACTTTTTTTGAATAAAATCTCCGTGTCATTTTTGGTGAACACATTAGGCCTACTCCATACTGCATTTTATGTAGTTGGTGTAAAACGTTTGAGAGCCACTGGTCTATACAGTTGATAAAGGTTTTATGATTGTGATAGTTTGAGACTTTTCCTTCATTTTTTTTAGGCTCACAATGATTGGTTGCAGGCAATAATACAATTCTTATGCAGTTAAATATTAATGCCTCTGAGTTTTCAGTTGTGTCAAGTAGATACCCAACTATTGTTTTTCTTTAAGGCGTATTTCTTCCTCAATACTGCCATTACAGATTTATAGATTAATGTTGATGATCACACACTCAGCATATTGTAACACTGCGAGTTAACAGTTGGGCCTCATCCACATGAAAGGTGCTGAAATCGCACACATACACAGCATGTCAGGGCAGAGTGTGGCTATTAACTTCATACTTTTTTTTTTTTTTTTTTTTTTTTTAAATCAACCTCAATCTGAAGCAGCAGGACAGCAAAAAGAGTATGAATTTGATGGAGGGACAGAAAAGCAGTGAGGTGGAAAACAGGATCAAAAGATCTAATTTTGACAAAATGGCAACTGTTTGTTTGTTTGCGTGTGTGTGTGTGTGTGTGTGTGTGTGCGTGCGTGTGTGTGTATTCTGCTTTCATTCTTTCATTGTATGGCACAAACCTTGACCTATTTCTTCTTGGGTATCCTATGCTGTACCCCTTTATTTTTCAACATGAACTGCTATTACCTCCGTCAATATTCCTACAATTCTGTCTTTTGACACACACACACACACAGAGAGAGAGAGAGAGAGAGAGACATTGGCCTTCACATCAAACAAGGGTCAGAAGAGGTTGAAAATCAAAGAGTAACACAGGGGAGTAAAAGCAAGCCCAACACGACATCACAACATATGAGACCCAAACTGACCTGGATGAGTCAGTTTGTTAATGACCTCCTTTTATGGGAGCTCTGTGACTGTTGCTGTGCACTTCATGTAAAGTTGTCGTCTGGTTTTAAAGTTTTTGGATGACATTTTTTTTTCTTCCAATTTTCCCTTTCAAAATAATGGAACAAAAAATACAGGTAATCAAATAAAAAATAGTACGGAAAGGTCGTACACCGAGGACTCCCTGTAATTTGTTCTTGGCTTTAACTTTTTTCTTTAACTTAATGAAACTGTGAAGGTAATTTTGTAAGAAACATTCTAACCTGTCATGGAAGTGTAAAAATAAGTTAACCTCTCTTAATATTAAGATGTGAAAATAATAAATAATCATCTGTATGAATGACAGATGACGGCATAATATGTAGGTGAGACTTCACATTTCACTTAACAATGTTCGCAATTGTCTCAAAAGTGTAAAAAGAAGTTAACCATTGATGTACAGCTTCATCTGTTCAGTAGTCCGGGGTCTCCGTCGTCGTATTTTACACTTCATTATGCGCCACACATTTTCAAGGGGAGACAGGTCATGACTGCAGGCAGGCCAGTCTAGTAACACGTGCAGAATGTGGTTTGGCATTGTCTTGCTGAAATAAGCAGGGGCGTCCATGAAAAAGACGTTGCTTGGATGGCAGCATATGTTTCTCCAAAACCTGTATGTACCTTTCAGCATTAATGGTGGCTTCACAGATGTGTAAGTTAACCATGCCATTGGCACTAACACAGCCTCATACCATCACAGATGCTGGCTTTTGAACTTTGCGTCCATAACAGTCCGGATGGTTCTTTTCCTCTTTGGCCCGGAGGACAGGACGTCCACAATTTCCAAAAACAATTTAAAATGTGGACTCGTCGGACCACAGAACACTTTTCCACTTTGCATCAGTCCATCTTAGATAAGCTTGGGCCCAGAGAAGCCGGCTGCGTTTCTGGGTGTTGTTGATAAATGGCTTTTGCTTTGCATAGTAGAGTTTCAAGTTGCATTTACGGATGTAGCGCCGAACTGTATTTACTGACATTGGTTTTCTGAAGTGTTCCTGACCCCATGTGGTGATATCCTTTCCACATTGATGTCGGTTTTTGATGCAGTGCCGCCTGAGGGATCGGAGGTCACGGGCATTCAATGTTGGTTTTCGGCCTTGCCGCTTACATGCAGTGATTTCTCCAGATTCTCTCAACCTTTTGATGATATTATGGACTGTAGATGATGAAATCCCTAAATTCCTTGCAATTGTACGTTGAACATTGAACATTGTCCTTAAACTGTTCGACTACTTTCTCACGCACTTGTTCACAAAGAGGTGAACCTTGTCCCATCTTTGCTTGTGAATGACTGAGCAATTCAGGGAAGCTCCTTTTATACCCAATCATGGCACCCACCTGTTCCCAATTAGCCTGTTCACCTGTGGGATGTTCCAAACAGGTGTTTGATAAGCATTCCTCAACTTTTTCAGTCTTTTTTGCCACCTGTCCCAGCTTTTTTGGAACAATAAGGTTTATCAGTTTGAACATTAAATATCTTGTCTTTGTAGTGTATTTAATTAAATATAGGTTGAACATGATTAGCAAATCATTGTATTCGGTTTTCATTTATGTTTAACACAACGTCCCAACTTCATTGGAATTGGGGTTGTACATCTAATCTCTTATTATAATAATTCATTATATCAATTTTGTATGCTGCGACAGTGGACTCAATATTCATCTCTGCTGCTTGGCACAAAGTCGTACGGCCGGAGGAGCTGAGCAGCAGGTGTGTGCAGACGTAACAGATGTTGGGTGAGAGACAAAGACTTAATGGGACACTGTGGTTATGCCCTTCGCACCCCTGCTGTCCATACACACACATATTTGTGGAGACGCACCCTTATTATGCATATGATATGATATGAATATGAATATGAACACAACAAGCTGCACTGAGAAGTGCAGAGGAAGGATGTCCTTGTGTGTGTGTGTGTGTATGTGTGCATGCATCCCTGTTTCAGTAACTTCACAGCTCCCTTGTGTGGCCAGTTAGGGTATCACATGCAGTTTGTATTGTCTTTATTAAATAACCACTGTACATTCTGAAATACATGAACAATATAAGAGTGCAGTAACCCCCCTCCCCTCCAAGTGAAATCATTGATATAGAAATACCCTACTTAAATATACCCCAAGCATGTTTTTATAGCATTGGAATTTTTTTTAGAGGTCTTTAAACACACTTCTAAAACAATACAAAACACATTTAAACATCATATATTGAGAGAGCGAGAGCAAAGGCAGTGGATAACACAAAAATATTGTACAACCGGTGTAAAAAAACAAAAAACAAAAAAAATGTAAAAACTATAACAACACTTATAAGGGAAAAAAACAGTTACTAAAACAATACTAAAATGGGACCGTGAGGTGTGAACCACGATGTAGCGGGGGTTTACTTTTTTTTTTTTTTTAATGTCGTAAATATTCCCCCCCCCCAAAAAATTCTGCTTGTACAAAGAAAATACCTGTGTGCTTACTTTTGAAATACGTATTCATTTAACAATGACTTTAAGAGGCAAAATATTAGAAGTCTCAGTTTGATGCAGTGTATTTGTACAACCACAATAACAAAAATCACCTTATGTTGGATCATATTTCAAGTGTTGAGGTGTACCTAATAAGCTGTACTGTGAGTATATTTTAATACAATTCAATCAATTGTAATTGACGTGTACCTGCAATAAATTGTGATTTGAGGAATACTATACATTGAGAAATAAGCAGTAATCAGCTTTTTCCTTGATAGAATTCTGTTTTGATGAAATTAGGGAGAGTGATTAAAGTGTTTGATATTTACTAAAATACTAATTACTATCCTCTCATGTCAGTAAACTGTCATGAAGGCCATCCATGTACCTACTGTAATTGGAGTCCCTGTGAAGTGTGACGGGACAACCATTGACGGCATGAATATGTATGTGCACCTCGGCCAGCTGTCTCATTTAACACATGATGACACTGACAGTTTGAAATGTTAATGGCCGTGGACCGACGACCTCACTGAAAATTACTTTAAGGTGATTAACATAACACACGCACACACTTACCGCCGAGGTCACAGATGACCTTGAAAGGCGCAAGGTCAAAGGCCGTGAGCACATCTC
This sequence comes from Phyllopteryx taeniolatus, assembly GCF_024500385.1. Taxonomy (NCBI): domain Eukaryota; kingdom Metazoa; phylum Chordata; class Actinopteri; order Syngnathiformes; family Syngnathidae; genus Phyllopteryx; species Phyllopteryx taeniolatus. The sequence continues at coordinate 14,575,340 of NC_084513.1, read as the reverse complement.
GGCCACAGATGTTCCATATGGAGTTCATTAGCTGCATGAACTTCACCATCTCCTCGTCAGACCTACACACACACACACACACAAACGTCAGTGTTATTTACTGCAGTCATCTCACACTAATGTTTTGACGTGTCCCTACATTGAGCTAAGAACTTATTTATTGCATGCTGTTACCAAAGGCTCCACAATACACACACATACATGCGCACTAACACACGCAGTGTTTCTCCCCTTGCAGAAAAGCAGCACCCCATGGCGACACATTGTGTGTGTTTGGGAGAGACACTGTGCTGCAACTTTGAAGAGCCTGTGGTGACTGCTGCTGTTCTGAGAACTCTCCACCTCATCACCCAGCACTTTACTATGCCACGAGGCTCACATGCGCACACATACACACAAATCAAAGCTTCTTCTGTTCTGTACCACTACAGACTTGCAAGTGTACCAGACTTGAGTGAAGGAAAGGGGTTTTGATACACAAGCGAACTTCGAAACACACACTGACCTCCGCAAGAACTCTGAAAGTGACTCGTTGTTTTATTGCTGCCGTTCTACCCCAGATGGGAACAAGCCAAATGACTCTGGGTCCAAATAAACGACCTGTCAGTTGTAATTTTGGCAATGTTTTATCAAGATGTTTCACCCCCAAATACAACAAATGACTTTTAACAATGCAGGTGGATACTTTGGTGACTGGTTAGAGCAACTGCCTCACAGTTCTGAGGACCAGGGTTCAAATCCCCGGCCCCGCCTGTGCGGAGTTTGCATGTTCTCCCCGTGCCTGCGTGGGATTTCTCCGGGCACTCGGGTTTCCTCCCACATCCCAAAAACATGAATGGTAGGTTAATTGAAAACTCTAAATTGCCCGCAGGTGTGAATGTGAGTGCGAATGGTTGTTTGTTTGTATGTGTCCTGCGATTGGCTGGCAACCAGTTCGGCCCCGCCTCCTGCCCGATGATAGCTGGGATAGGCTCCAGCACCCCCGCGACCCTAATGAGGAGAAGCGGCTCAGAAAATGGATGGATGGATGGATGGATGGTTTCCAACCATTTCTGTTCAGAAGAGATAAAAGGATTTGCCCCCCCAAAAAAAATTGTCAAGAAATCTATTCTTAGCGGGGTGCAATTTTGAAAGGTAGAGTTATAAAATGTTGTGGTGTCGGGATTAAGCCAGCTTCTGCAACAGAGTATAGAAGAACTTACTGAAGAATATTTGATTTCCATTTTAGAGATAAAGGCAGAAGTGTGTTCAACTGTTATATCTGCCCAAGGTGGCTAGTACAAAATACATTTTGGTTTATAGATTGATTACATGGCTTCTTTCGTAACTTGAATTGTTCCGTAGCACTAAAATGCCACCAGATGGAGCCAAAGCAATCCATTTATGTTAATCAGGATTTTGGCCTAAGCACAAAAACAGACAACAGGTGAGGTTTTCAGTGAATAACGGAGCACAGGTTCCAAAAGAAAATCTGTGAATAGCGAAATTCAAATACGTGTACAGTAACTTTGTTGTTGAGGTTCTAGAGCTTGTCAGCACACGTTTTCTTTGCGGGGTACATTTTTGAGGTGAAGCCGTTGAAATTTTGTTTCTAAGATGGTGGAAATTTGATCAAGGAAGGCTACAAAAAGTATTAATGAGTTATTGAAAATGACTATTCTTAACAAAAATGATACACTACCTTGACACTTACTGCTGGTTCCCTACTTAATGCCAATTTCCTTGTTCACAGGAAAAATTAACTGAGCAAAAGATGCAATAGAATCTCTGCGTTTCTGTCTGGGGTCCAGATGCAGAACATCTACATATTTCCCCTTGAAATGACATTAATTCCAGTGAGGGGTTTAAAATCATCTGACCGTTTTAGAAAAGACGTCATTCACTTTAAGCAAAGTGGATAAGTGATGCAAATAAGAGGGGGGCATTTATGTTGCTTTAATTTTCTCATTATGCAATCTCGTACGTGCTCTGAATCTCCAAACGTGTCTAAAACTGTGCTTTCTAGCCTTGTCGCACGCTCCTTTTTTGTTTTGTTTGTTTGTTTAGTTCTTTCAGTGTTAGAATTTGAGCCATATTCCAGACTTGGCTGTAAATTATTCAGGTGCATTATGCGGCTGGTTAAATGGCAAGGAGTAAACAAGTGTCTGAGTCATGCAGCCAAGCTTTGAATCATTCTGCTGCTGCTCCAAGAAAGCCCTCAATGACTTCCGTGCCTGTTTCCTGCGCTAATTTCCCCTCAGTATTCTCGGGGGAAATCAGCGGGGACAAACAACTGCGGCTCCTCATTTCGCCATTGTGAGCAGGTGTTGATATTTAGTTTTCTATCAATTAGGGGTGAATTACAAATTCATCATTCCGAGTACGGATCACATTGTTGCTGCACGTATCATATTTGGAATATTCTCAGATGGAGTTCGTCTTTTTAAATGGCACCATTTCTGTGGGATAATCAGACGCTCTGCATGGTGACATTATGAAACCTCTAGAACACAGCAATAGTGTAATCAATGAATAAGGTGCAGCAATGAGCAGGATCCAAATACACTAGATACATTGGATTATACTGAAAGATGGGCTAATTCTCACTAAACTCTATAATGATGAAAACGTAGTTACAATACTGTGTAAATATTTTAAAAAATAGAGCATCTTTCACAAGCAATCTCATGAAGCTTGTTTTTTTTTTTTGGCGTGTGCAAAATTCTCTAAATCAATCAACTTTTTGGAATCTCTGCATTATTCATTTTCAGCGGTGAGACCTGAAAAAGCACAGCATGGAAATCCCCTCCCACCATGTGAATGCCAGTTGCAGATAAGACAGAGACGACAAGTGAACCCAAACCTGTGTTACGTGTGTGTTGTTCACCCCCCAAAAAAAGATAATTACCTGTAGAGAGCCTGAAACAACTCTTTGGAGCTGACACCGAAGGCTTTCTCATGTTGATTTATTCCCTCCCTGCAACATAGAAAAGACACAATGTTCTTATTTTTATACTATAAATCTTGTTAGTACTTGTATGCAACTGGTTGGATTTACATACAGGCTACTGAGGGTGTCGGTAAGTGAGATAAAGTCACATTTAGACAAATTCACACCTATGGACAATTTAGAGTCTTCGATTAACCTAACATGCATGTTTTTGGGATGTGGGAGGAAATCAGATAACCCGGACAAAACTCACGCAAGCAGGGGGAGAACATGCAAAACTCCACACAGGAGTTCAAGAGCCAAGATTCAAACCTCGGACCTTTTGACTGTGAGGCAGACAAGACAAGTCACTGTGCTGTCTGTCATAAATCAATTTTGGAAAATAGGCTATAATAATCTTCTCCTTTACATGTATGTTCAAACAAGTAATTTTTATATTCATTACTTTCCAGGGTGTGGGGTTCTTCTCTTCAGAGGATCGACACCGCACACACAAAAAAGACAATTAATGAATTCAAATTAAATTTGAATATAGTCCTTATTAACCCAACCCTGAAAGACATAATTCTACTGCATGGAAAATATTTGATGAGTAATTTCCGAGGCTCAGTTACAGTGGCTTCATCTCCATGGTAGCATTTTTTAATGACTCTTCTTCAGTTTCAGACTTGAACAATGTCCGCTACAGCTTCTCAGAGATAATGATACTGAAATCTATTTGGGCAGACTGAGGCTTTAAAGTTCAATATCCCAAATATGTGATAAATAAATAACTATTCAGTCATATCTCAGCCATTCATTTTCTGTACCGGTTAATCCTCATTAGGATCAAAGGTGAGCTGGAGTCTTTCCCAGCTGAGACGCTGGACTGGTTGCCAGCCAATCACAGGGCACATATACAAAAACAACCATTCTCACTCACATTCACACCTAAGGACAATTTTAGAGTCTTCAACAAACCTAATATGCATGTTTTGGGGATGTGTGAGGAAGCCGGAATAACAGGTGGAAAATCAGGCAATCACAGGGATCGGAACCCCAGTCCTTAGAACTGTGAGGCAGATGTGCTCCCCACTCTTTCATTGTCATTCATCGGTCATATAACTTAAAACCCCTCAGGTGTAAAAACTCTCTGTTCACTGACCTGACAGCATCAGTCAGGTAGTGCCAGCAGAGGTACATCGTTCTGGAGCTGTACTGGACAGAGTCGTAGAGGGTTGCAGGACCAGAGCGGGTCAGGTAGAGGCTGGCCTGCTCAGTATTACTGTAAGACACTGACATAGACAGGAGGAGGAAGGAGATGAGCGCAAATGAGTTCTTGCAGGTGTCGAAACACCATTTCACCTTTCAAGATGAGATGTGGGGGAGGTGGAACGAGAGACGAAGGGCTGGGAGTGTCGGGCCTGATTGTGTCATTGGCATCTTGGTATGAACTAAATTCATTGAAATGTGGCAGTGAGATTCTTAAAACCTTGAAACCTTGATGCTTCACTTTGCTCGGTAACTCTCCTAAATGTCCTCAAAATTGGTAATATGAATTTTTCAAACGCAACCAACACTCTCTTAACACAACTGTCTTTCCTCAACACTTATACCATTTTGAGTCGGGCAATACCCATTCAATAAATAAACATTCATTGAACACAAAATGAGGTCAGGGTATGGATGTGTTTGCGTTTAACTATCCAAACTATATCAATTAAGGACAAACCACACCACAGACAATTTTTTACAACAAGGTATCAGAAAGCCATTTGCCAAGACATTTTGTACTTGTTTAATGGTCAATTAAATCAACAACAACAACAACAACAACAAAATACACGTTTGGAACTTTTGAGCCAAGACTTCGCTCCACAATGAAGTGGGATTAAACCCCCACTTTTATTTGGCTGTTTTCTGCCAGTTAACTATGACAGGTAATGTTTCATTTGGCCTTTTCTGGCCAGTGTTTGCCTATGTTCAAAATATATATCATGGCTCACAGCTCTCTGAGTGTCAAGTGTAATGTTATGAATGGAAAGTGATATCTATATCTGGGTTCAACTAGAAACATCCTTCAAGCTAATTTTCAGCAGGGTGTGACTTTGTTTGTCATTGAGGTTGAGCTGGGAAGACTGTGAAAAATGTTAAATCAGGCTTTGGAGAATGAAATGTACATTTTTAGCAAAGTGTGATAACGGGCCAGTTTGACAGACCTGAAGCAGACACTGACAACACAGTCTACACTTGACCTTTGACCTCAGCTAATAAACTCATATTGTGTCAAATATTATTAGTTCTTGCTTTGTACAGAAAAATAAACCCTGAAAGTTTGACAATCTGTCGAAGTTGTGACCAGAAACTTAATTGATCTGACATATTGAGTAACATCTAGTAACAATCGAGCTTTCAGAGACAAAACTGTAGTTGTTGTCTAGTATTTAATTACACATTACAGACAGTGCATAGTGGTCCACTCACCTTGTCCGTTTTGCTGGTGCATCTCAAGCAGCTGAAGGCCTCCACAGGCCGCCAACAGCCTCTCGGTGCCGTCCAGGCTGGCACCGAGCGCCTGGCTGATATCTTCTGCAGACAAGGGGCGCCCTGCACCCAACAACACGTCGAAGACGCCAAGCTCGCAGGCCGTGAACAGAGTCTGGCTCGGAGGAGTGAACGATTGAAAAAGCCTCAACCATGTCATGAGTGTAATAGGTGGGGAAACACCATAGTGAAGCTTCTAATAGAATGAAGGTTCTAATTAAAGCGGCCCATCCACACAACTACAACTGTGTAGGTTATTCCATTAATTTTTGGGCCAAAAAATTACTCTGATTCCTTCTCGATGTGCTGATACTGTATGTATACAGGTGTGTCTCAATAAATGTGAAAGTGGTGCAAAAGTCCCCTTATTTCAGCAGTTCAATTCAAACAGTGAAACTATTAAATATGTTTTGTAGATTCATTAAACACACACTTTTCAGAAGGCCAATTTATTAAAAATAATAGTGATTATTCTTGTTTCATATGTAATTTTCTTCTTTGCCGAGAAGGTAAATTCGGGGTTCCTTAGCTATAATGGTAAATGTATTAAGTTAATACAAAACAAAATCATCACTGCACTGTTGTTGCCTTGTGATCGACTGGCGATTAGTTAGCCAAGTCAGCTGGAAGAGTCTCATTTACACTGTTTAGGATATCGAAAATGGATGGATTTCTGAACTAAATTACGTTTTCCACAATAATCAGATTTATTGAAAAGCAGTACACTTCTCTATCCAGAAAGAAAGGCACACAAACAAAAAATATTTTTCATTTTTGAACAAATAAATGTGACTTGACCATTAAGTTTTAGATGTAATCTGTTGAGCTGTATTGCTTCTTAGTACCGTGCACTGAGAAACACTCATATCGGGAAGTGTGTGTGTGTTACCTTGGAGACTAAGAAGCCTTCCATATAGTCCAGTATTTTCCTGGGGTATGTTCCAGCAGCAGGCAAAACCTCAGTTGAGTCCATCTCATGCCGACCTGCCATGAACCACAAACTCAGTGTTCCTCTTCCTGTGAAAGAAGCATCCCCTTCAAGGTGTCTGTGAAGTGGAGAGCAGACCAGACTAAACCACAGAAAGTGCCCATCGAGCAGTGGGCTAAATTGATTAGAGGGCGATAACCCAGATTAGAGCAGGGGCTCACCCACCACTGGACCGTGAAACAAAACACTGCAGCTTTGTTCACGATCATTCAACACTCCAATGGAGACTTTCACTGGAGCCGTTTTAGAGGTTTCCTTGTGTGCAAAATGACCAGTAAAGTGCTTCGACTTCCTTGTGCAATAGCAGGTTGCAGATGAGACTACAATCTAGGGACATACATCTTAATTAACTACATCATTTTACCAAGACATCTTGGACAATTTTACACTTCCAACTTGTGGGACTAGTTTGGCGAAGGCCCTTTTCTGATCTCTGAGCATGAAGCTCATCAAACACCTTTGGGATAAACTACAACAAAGATTGTGCGCCAGTCCATCTCGTCCAACATCAATGGCGTCAAATGATCTGAATGAATGGACAAAGAAAATCCCTGCAGACACATTAATACATTTCCGTGAAGAGTGGAAGTTATTGGCAACTGGGAGCCCAATTCTGTATTTTCTTCTGTCTACTTCTGTATGTGGCCAGGTGTTCCACAAAGAAATAGAACAAACATACATCAGCCTGTAAACTTTTGCACTTGCATTGTTTTTGTTTTTTTAGTTCATTTGAAAATAAGTTATGAGTAAAATCATAGGCAACCAGTATAAATAATCATACAAAGCCTGGAAATTTTATTGTCACTGCCTTGTGGTGAACATGCTCCAGGAGACCGTACAGTACAGATTTGACAAATCCAAAAACTCTAACCCAGCTAAAAGCACTGTCTTGACTCACTAGCATCCTTATCAAGAGCTACGAAGTTAGCATGAAGGCAAGGCCGAGAGTTCTTTCATTCCTACCGTTGTGGAATCTGTGCCACTTGCTTAATCAGCTCCTGAAGGTAATCGCTCTTTCAGCTGAGCCTTAATCTCACAAGTCGTTCATTAGTCACATAAAGCAAGTCTGTTCTCTCTTAGTCACAAGAAAGCTTTCGAACATTCAGAAAAGCTAAAAAAAAAAAATTGTTTTTAAAAGAAGAAAATAATAAAATAAAATAAAGAAATGCTTTTGGGGAAATACAAATGTGGTCAAACCATTTAAGAGTCATTGCTGTGTTTGTAAATCCTGAGTTTTCTTCTTGGGCTACTTAAAAGTACGATCACAAATATTTGAGGCAGCTGAGAAAAGTCTTCAAGTGTCAGTTCACATTTGTATAGGAGCAGCATCCAAGTTGTTCGTTTCTCCCCCCCAGCCTTCAGTAGCAGCTGAAGTGGTCCCGGAGCGTTGATGTGCACTATTTCTAAACACAGTAGGTGCTCCAAGTGTATTAATATGAGTTAAATATGAGTTAAATATCTGATGTTTCAACCTTAAAAGGTTACTAATGCAGATGAACTATTTGTTTGTATTCAATGCACAAATGCAGTTAAATGATCATGAGAGGAAAAGACAAATCCACTGGTATATTAGCCTTAAATCATGTTATGCTGTTTGTTGTTGTCCCGTGAGGGGTCGCCACAGTTTTTACATTAAATGCCCTTCTTGATGCAAATCACTCTTTTTCTTCCCCAATCATGATTTGGGACTGGTAGTGGCTAGGCAATGGAGCACTGGCAGAGAATCAAACCTATGCCAACTGTTCACATTTAAAAGTCTATTTAAGCATTTCTTCCCATGTTTTTTAGTCTGGTGGATTTGTTGGACTGATTATACATTACAGTTGTTTAATGATGTATCCAATACAATGCCAAGTGAGTGTGGAATCGAGTACTAACAATGTACATGTACGCTTGTGTTAGCAACGATGCACAAGGTGTTACCGTGTTCATTTGACTTCAAGAAGGAACCAAAAGCTGAAATTTGAGGAACCTCGTGGTGAAGAAGAAGAAGTGGGCAGTTGAAATGTGTGAAGAGGGCGTAGAGGAGCATGTTCATCTTCTGGAGTGACTCCTGTCTCTACTGTAGCTGCGTCTCCTGTATCCTCGACTGTAGTGACTCCTGTTCCTGCTGCTGCTCCTGGAGTTGCCTCTGCTGTATCTACGGCGACTGTGCCTGCGGCTCCTTCCCCTGCTGTAGCTCCTCCCGCCGCTGCTCCTGCTCCTGTCGCGGCTGGAACTTGTGCTTCTGCTCCAGTGGCTCTGGCTGCGCCTCCTGTTGCGGTGCGGACTGTCGCTTCTCCTGTGACGGCTGGAGGTCCTGCGGTGGCTGGCGCTCCTTCTCCTTTTGCCGGCGCTGGAGTGCCGCCTCTTCCCCTGGCTCCTGGAGCTCCTGTCACGCTCCTCGCTGTGCCTGCTTCTCACCTCCTCTTTCTTCTTCTCCCCCTTATTCTTCTTCACACCATCACCTCCTTTTCTCTCCTTTGTCTCTCTCCCTTTCCCTGAAATTTCAGAAGGTTTGGATATAATTTTCTGTTTGCCCTCTGCTGCCTTCACGCCGTTCACCTGGCCCAAGACCACCAGGGACATGTTCTCCCTGGCAAGATCCGGGGCCTCCTCGCTCCCTCCAGCATTGACCTGCTCCTGCGTGTCAGGAGGTCTTACGGGCTTCTCGCTGCGCTTCTTCAACATGTTGGACAGCAGCTTCTCTCTCAGCTCCTTCTCCCTGCGTTGGAGGTCAAGGGCCCGTTCCTTCTCCAGCTCCACCTTGAGGAGCTCCTCCTGCTGCTTGCGCCGGCAAGCCTCCAGCTGCTGGCGTCGGGTGCGTTCCTCCTCCTGTCGAGCCTTCTCCTGCCTTTCCTGCTCCTCGCGTTCGGCACGCTCCTTATCCTGCTGCTGCTGCTTGGCGGCCTTCGGGGAAAGAGTAGAAGCAAATTTCGACATCGGAATGGAAAAACAAAAGACAATCTTATGCTCAATCAATCACGGGTGACATTATTTTAATAAGTAATAATTGATCATGTAAGAATTTTGTCCATCGTGTACAAAGTGGGAATGCGCTGTATCTATCACTAACCTATGCTAATGCAGTACTAAAGTCATAATTACAGACAATATTTGTATGAAAAACAGTAAGTACGGCGGGAACCTAACATGTCTTTGTGTGGTACGTGCCCATATATTTCTGCGCCGCTGGGCAAACTAGTTCATCGCATGCTGTATGTAACCTCAAAATGTCAGAATTACAGTAAATATGTCTATGAAGTACAGTGGTAAATAGGGGTTGACTGATTTCAGATTTTTTGGGAGTGGATGGTAAGGTGATGATAGTTGAGTCATCGTATCGATGACATCATTGAAATTTTGTCAGTTGTCTACTCGCAGTCTGCGCAACTAAAATTCACGCTCCCTGCCGTCCCCGGTCGCTCTTGCCCCATCCCGATGCGCTCCTTTAACACCAATTCATACAACACAGCTGCAGTACAAGAATTCCACCAGACAACCTTGGTAAGAAACTGCACTGCCATGAGGTCATGTCAGGTGCATGCATGCAAAGGTTTTCCTCCAGCAGTACCTTTGCTCTGGCCAGCAGCTCAGCAATCAGCCGGATGGATTCCAGGTTCCGCTGAGCCAGAAGAAGCCTCCTTTCCTCCATGGCGATCTTCATCTGAAGCTTCTTCTGCTCCTCCTCCTGCTGCTTCTTCACCCTCTTCATGTTCCTTCTCTCCTCTCTCTCCTGCAGCTTCTGCTCGCGCTTCCGCTGCTTCTCCTCCTTCTTCCTCTCCCGCTCCTCCTCTTCCTGCTCCTTCTGTTTCCTGGAAAAGAACATGTTTGGGCTTGGTCAATATCTGCTGGATTCTGATATTCTCATTTTTTAAACACTGGGTCGCACCGCTCCTGCTCTTTACGTCGCTCCTCCTCTTCCTTCTCCCGCCGCTTCTGCTCCTCTCGCTGCTTCTCTAACTCCTGCAGCTTGAGCCTCTCCAGGTTTCGCTTCTTCACAGCTGACTCACCGAGATGCTTGGTGGTGTCAAACGTCACCTGGCGAGAGCACAGACACGAAATGTTGTTAAAAATTCTAAATAATTAGTTTATTGATGACCACATGACAAAAACAATATTATTAGTTGTGTTGTTTTATATTGAGAGACTTAGGGTTTGGTGGGGAAGACGGTTTAAGATGGATTAAAGTGAAAAACTGTGAAATCTCCTTGATAATGAATCATTCCAAATTCAACTGAAACTTAAACTTCGGGGTGAGGGGAGGGGGGTCACTCACCCCCAAGCAGAGTATGTGTATCATAGTTTACCATTACTATTCCAATTTTTGTATTACATATTATGAAAGTATGACAGTTAAGAATGTTAAAATGTTACTTATATCAACTGAAACTTAAACTTCGGGGTGAGGGGAGGGGGGTCACTCACCCCCAAGCCGAGTATGTGTATCATAGTTTACCATTACTATTCCAATTTTTGTATTACATATTATGAAAGTATGACAGTTAAGAATGTTAAAATGTTACTTATACATGTTACGTAAATATTGGTGGTGCATAAATGTTTTATGATGGTGACAGTTTGATCTAATTTCCTTTATTCCCCTTGGGAAGATTTTCCAATTGAATCTGAGGTCTCCAAGCATAACAGAATGTATTGTGTTTGACCACTGTATGATTGAACAAAAGAATCCACTACAATGTACCTTGTTCTTATCTCCCTTGTCTCTACTGTAAGTACAGATTTGTGCAACAGCCCTTCAATACTTATGTTAATTAGCCTCCCTATCAACACAACATGAGCAGCTTTGATTCTCATTACATTAAAAGGTCTTAAAGGAGCCCAGTGACTCTGAGCTGAAATCAGCTCAACTGTGTCTTACACTTGTGGCCTCCCACACATTTCACAATAATAGGTCTAATTTACTAGTGGTATTAAATGTTTTATTAATAATATGTTTGAAAGGTGCATAGTGGTCAAACAGTTCATGATCAGAAATGAAAGGAGCAGTGTACTGGCTTATGTGGCTTTTAGCAGCAAAATAGCGGACTATAACAAGCTTTTACAATTAAGGGGATTTCGTGTACCTTTATGTTGCAGGCGACTGCCTTTCCATCATCTCCTTTCAGCATCAGCTTCATGCCACGCAGCGTGTCCATGGCCTTGGTGAAGCCACAATACTCGTGATACTGAACATAAGCCTCAAAGTTCAGATGGCCCCCAAAACTAAAGGTGTTAAAGTTCTTGTCCAGCATCTCCTCCCTGTATGGATCCAGCATGGGGATGTCCACATTTCGCACCTGAAACAACAAGAACTGTTTCTTTATCATCATTACAGAGGATGTCACAAGCTTAGAATACACAGGGGGAGTACAACCAGTTTTCAAGGAATACAGTAAAGCGTAAAGAATTCAAATAGATTCAATAACAATAAAGTAGTAGGCTACTTACATGCCTACCATTTAACCTGTAAAAGTGCTAATAAATGAAAGAAATGTTTCAGATGCTGTGTTTTAGGAACACAAGTTGGTCAGGTTGTTCGAACATGAAATTAAACCTCTTAAAATAAATTCTTGCTTTTTCGTGTTTTTGTAGTTTCAGAGGTTGAGCAACAGAAAAATAAACTGGTCAACGGTGACATTTTTACTATACTGAAGGTGTCCCTAAAGGGGAAAGTCAACTCCCCCTCTTATGTATACTTTTGTGTTGCACACCACTCTCTTTTATGTAACTTTCTAATGCTAAAGTGCCATTTACTGTTTGGGTTTTTTTCACTTCACTTTTTGGTTTTGATGTAACATTAATGCTTTGTTTCAACTTCATGCTATCTCAGCACAGCTGCTTATGTTTAGTCTTTGAGTGGTAGAACAGATTTGAACGTGTCCGAGTTGCTAGTAGTAATGACTTGCTGGAGGCATGTTTTTCAGATTACTGTTTTTTAGTCGCTTGACTTTTTAAAACCAACCCATGGAATTTCTCTTCTGGATCTGTTTGCCCTTTGTTCCCTGCTAAGCTTGCCAATTTGTTACATTTTTGGAGCACATGCAGCCTTCCTTCATTGAACTCAGCTCACATATGAGCAACATGATACTGAGAACTCAAGCAAGATAGTTTTTTTTTTTTAACTTCCTGAAAAGTAGCGGTTTTGGACACGCAAGGATTCTGCCTGAATTCCACAAACTAATCATTTTCACCTTCACAGTTTCACACCTGCCGGAGAAAAAAATTCAGACAGTATTAAAACAGATGTACCTGGCCAAATGCCTGGAACACAGCGATGAGGACCTCCTCTGACGGACGATCAGGGAAGCCGCTTTGTTTCTGGCTAAACCAGCGGCAGGGCAGCCCTTCCAGGTGAATGGTATCCGGCCGCTCACCCGGTAGAGTCTCATTCATGTCTTTGGCATCTCGAAAGAACGAGTCCCAGTCGTGCCTTGTCGGGAAGTCCATTTTGTTCTCCACTGCACGAACCTGGGATTTAAAAAATACATTATGAACCGTTCAAGCTGTAGCCATATTATTTTTCGCTTTCGAAAAACACTTATCAGTCCTGTATGTTCTCTGATATTAACCACTGGACAAAGTTCACGCTGCATCCATATTATTTTTAGCTCTGAAAAAACACATCAGTCCTGTATGACGTTGTCTGACATTAACCACTGGTCAAATCCACCAACAGGTGAGCAGGAGCCTATCCCAGCTAACATATGGACAATTTAGAGTCTTCAACTAACCTAAAATGCATGTTTTTTTAAATGTGGGAGGGAGCAAAAAATGCACGCAAGCACGGGCATAACATACAAACTCCACACAGGAAGGCCTGAGCCGAGATTCAAACCCCGAACAGACGTGCTAACCACTCTTCCAAAGTGCTGCCCATAAAAATCCAATTCAGCCTAATAATAGACATAACTGTCATTTTTTTCACTTTAAGTAACAGGGAATTGATATGAACTTTACAAATATGCCTGTAGGTTGAATGAAATACATTTTTGACACAAATATCTGATCAATGTAGGGTGAACAAACTGTAAATATACACAGTACACTCAGACAATACCTGTCATACTCAGTTTGGACTGACAAAGTAAGAGAGACTTGTGTGACCTCCGCGTTCCAAAATAAAAGCCAGGCTTACCTTCAATACGTCAGTAAATCCACTGAGTTTGATGCTCTTCCCATCCAGGCGGCTCAACAGACTCTTCACAACCATTTTGTTTTCCACTTCTCCCTCAAAGCGAATAAAGTCCATGGTGCTCTTAGAGACCCGCAGGGCTGAAAACTGGTCAGGCACCACCATGGCCTTTACCCTCTCCATTACCTCCCAGTTGGAAATGCTCTTTCCCGGCAGTTTGAGTTGTGGGAGCGTCACACTGATGGTCATTTTGGCAATGGGCTTCAAGTACATGTTGTACTCAGCAGAGAGGCACACCGCCTCTGTGGTGTCATGGACGATGGTGGTCATTGTAGCAGACTGCATGGAAACCTGCTTGGGGTTCAGAAGACAATTATTATTATTAGCCAATTGGATGATACAGATTAATATTCAAAATCAAGTACAGTATATTGTGTTTTTTAGGCTTGAGTTTAACTTATTTAGTGAATGAGGCACAAAATTGACTTTCAAGCTAATTTTGGGCAAAATAAAAAATATATTGTTTACGTTACATTATAATAGATGAATGAATGAGTGGTAGTAGTAGCTGTCTACTACAACATGATTTTAGAGAATCCGTTTTCTCTACATGTACGAGGCGTGTAAGAAGTAGAAGTAATCCCCCTGGAATATCACGCATTTTCCCAAGCATCTCTGCCATGCCTTCATGTACTCCTGAAGGACCCTCCGCAGCGCTGTTGTCACAACCATTTTTATGTCATCAACATCTGAAAAAAAATGGCCCCGCCTTGCTGAACCTCTTGATCTTGGGAAAGAGGAAAATAATCACACTGAGCAAAGTCAGGTGAGTAGTTCTTCTTGGCCAGAAACTGTCGGATGCTCAGGGAACTGTGAGCAGGCGCGTTGTAATGTTGAGTCAGCCGCGAGTTGTCCTGCCCCATCTATCTCCTCTTCTCGCGCACTGAACGAAGCAAACGCCGCAGGATCACTTTGGAGATGTGCTAGTTAAAGTCTGGCCCACAATGAGGGGTGAAAAACTACTAGGTTGAAGTTTGGGTTTGAAATACATCTTTTGTAACACCAGGACTCGTTTATTTTTTCCTCATTCTCAGTCATCTAACTAACAATAGGGTGACTTCAAAGACTGTGTTAAAATTAGTTGCTGTATTTGTAACCTTGATGCCGCTTTTGACAACAAATTGGGAATATTTAAATATCGGAAAAGTGACGAACAATATTATCTTGAATTAGGAAACACATATTTTAATCCGATAGTACAAGTAGCTAACGCTACCGACTGCGAGGCATGTAGTAAATGCTTGATACAGGCTAAACTAGTTAGCACGAATAGTTCCTTGACTCGTACTTACCTAAAAAAAAAACGCCCGTGTAATTTGAACGAAGTTCTTAAAACTTCTCTTATGACGAAAAATTCAAACTGTCACACATTTGGTAACCTTGCGGTGAAAGACAATAAAACGAATTTGAGGGAAGCCAAATAACCCGCAGCAGCAAATGAATACAAGCAAAGCCACTTCCGCATGATGTCAACTTTGACCTCGGAGCGGAACGACGAGCACTCACACAATACCTCGTGGTTCTCTAGTACAGCGACACTAGGCGGCGATGTGTGAATATTACATATTATTAATTGTGTTGTTTTTTTTTTGTTGTTTTTTAAAAATATATATTTAAAAAAACACAAACTATATAAAAGTACATTTATTATTATTATTATTAATCATTATTATTATTATTATGATTATTATTATCACTGATGGTGTAGAGGTACATTCGCCTGACTTCTGTGCTCAGTGACTGTGTGAATGTGAATGTGAATTGTTGTCTGTCTCTATATGTACCCCGTGATTGACTGACGATGACTTTCGGGTGTTGTCTGCCTTTCATCCAGTCAGCTGGGATGGGCTCTAGCTCCATGAGACCCTGAACATGTTTAGAAAATGAATGAATGGATGGATTGGATTTTTTACTCATTTTGTTTGTAGTTTGTAGCTTTACAGAATTGCACTGCATACAGTTAGAGATCCCACTTCTCTCTTTGCAATTTGTTGTATATTTGGCTCTGTCAGTGTGACTCACTGAATACCGCTCTTGGGGACTTAATGGGAGATAGACTGAATATGGATTAGTCCAATAACAGAGCACCAATGGCACCAATTCCCTGAAAAGATGGCAGGGAAATTTACATAACAGGCATTACTCCCATCACTGTGTATGTAGGTCAGTAGCTGCAGTCAGACAGCCTCTCTCTCTCTCACCCAATAAGCAGTCATGTAACAGATAAAAGCGGCCTAAAGCAACTATGAACTCTTGGAAAGACTGGAGTAATGCAGTGATCTCCCAAATTAATTTAGTCTAAATGATGGGAGAGAATATAAGACATCCGAAGACTTACTGCATTTACCAAGCAGTGCCATGTGAAACCACACAGCAAAATTAGACTCAACATTATATGACTTAGCATATGAGAAGCCCTGGAGAACATGACACAAGCATATTAAATGTGGTGAACAGGTGCACAGTGATGCTTATACAATATTGAGAGCAGTATTACACAGTCAGCTGTGGGTATTGCGCAATTGCTGGACATCAGCTCATCAATTATTCAGCTTCACCAGACAACGGCAGACTGATGTCAGCAGGGAGCGTGTTAACTCATCAGTGTCTTGAGTTCATCA
This sequence comes from Phyllopteryx taeniolatus, assembly GCF_024500385.1. Taxonomy (NCBI): domain Eukaryota; kingdom Metazoa; phylum Chordata; class Actinopteri; order Syngnathiformes; family Syngnathidae; genus Phyllopteryx; species Phyllopteryx taeniolatus. The sequence goes on along the minus strand of NC_084513.1, from coordinate 14,559,105 downwards.
TTAAAGATGAGGAGATACGATACTAAGTATTGCTTTATTTCACATTTAAGGTTGGGACAGACGGAAACAATGAGAGTGGTTTTTACCCGATGGTAACTTCACAGTATTAAGTAAACAGTGTTTCCTACACTCATGCAGGTGAAAAGTGATGCACACATTTTTACTATACAACAACATGAGGCCAGGTGATTTGTACAACTGAGGAAATTGAGGTGATCAGTGCAGTATAAATGTAATGATCACCTCATTTTAAGAAAGGCTCACATACATGACAAGCACTTCAACAAATCACACAGTATATTCTATCTACAAACACCCAATGATCAAAGCTGTACAAGTTACACCGGTTTTAAAACGAATGCATTCCAGAGTCTTGAATGTGACTGTGCTTGGTTGATTGCATATTTACTATTGTGTGCTACGCTGGTTGTCAAGGTCCCTGAACTCATCGTGTCATATTTACTGACATTAATTCAGCAGGTTTCAAGAGGCACAATATGAGATAAGTGGGGAAAAAAACATTTCACCATTTCCAATCATGCTTGGAAGAATATGCATACTTGGTAGCAGAAAAAGCACAACAACAAAAATATTAAGAGTTGATGTGTGTTAGAAAAAAACAATATTGCCTCCACAAAAATGTAAAACAGCCTGGTTGTGCTACCGATTAGTGTCTTTAAATAATATGAATAGGCCAAAGCCAAAGCATCCCCCATCAGTGCAACCACATGACACGTAATTTTAGAGAAAAGCACAGGGAAACATGAACTGGGTTTTAAATGTTAATTGTGTAGGATTTTAAACAGCAGTTGTCATGGTTATAGTTTGAGCAAGTTCTTCACTTATGTGCTTACAATCTTGAAAGTGACAAGTGCAAATAGAACAACTGTACCAAAGTATAAAAGAAGAATAATTCTGAACAATTAAATAAAATGGATGGAAAACCTCATACTATATATATTAAACACCATTTTTGATTAAAGTGATCAAATCTTCCACCAGTGTGAAATTACAAACTTCCCTTTGCGCCATCCCACAAATAAAAAATAAAAAAAACACATTCAAGGATGCATTCATTCATTGTCATTAAAATAAATTAATCAGATAGTGTATCCCAAAAAAAAAAAATTAATTAAAAAAAACTAAATAAATTAGTCCGTTATTGAAGGTTTGAACAATAAGAATAAAAATCTAATGCATTTCCTGGAAAAGCAGGGTCAATTACTTAAAAACATTAAAAAGGCTTGGCTGTACAATATATAATAAATTGAAGTTATAAAAATCCTATAATATAAACTCATGATAAATTACTAGGAGCTTTAGAGCAGCTTCATCCAAATAGGTTGGAGAGGGGCCGTGTTCGCTGTGGGGTGCTGCTGGCAAGCTCATCGCCTCTCCCTACTTCGCCCGTGTCCCTGAAGGAGGCGCTATGTATAATCTGTGCCCTATGTCGCCCCCGATGCAGCCGGGCATTCAATTTGCTGAGAGACGACTTCCTAAGCATCCCCCCCTTGGTCCTCCCATTTGCGAGCACCTCCTCGGCGTCCCCGGCTGGTGGGCTAAGGAGGCGCAGCGGGTTTAGAGCTCCCTGGAGTACTTTAGGAAACCTCCAGCCACGTGCCCCGCCGCCACTGACGTTGGCGTGTTCGGACTCGGCTCCCGGCGAGGTGACCGCTCCTTGGTCCTGCAGGTCTGCAGGCAGCGGTGCGGGCAGGTACTGAATGGCTCGTCTGCCGCTGTAATCCCTCACCTCGGGGTCCGCCTCCCAGTCGGACAGCAGCACGCGCATCACCTGACCGTTCAGAAGGACAACAAGCATGCATTTAAAACGCTTCCTCTCTGCCTTTTTTATTAACATTTTGCCAAAAGCAGCACAGTGGACTAGTGGTGTCCAACCAGGGTGCTGTGGGACACAAGTGTGCTGTCGGACATCATCAGGGCTGCCACCGGAAATGATCCCAATTTCACTTAACTTCTTTGAACCGATTCATTTATGAATTACAAATACATCATCATCTAAACTAGCGGCATATAGTGGCAGGCAGAACATTTAAATGCCCATCCTTTTATTGGCAGAAGGTACAGTAAACCTGTGTATCCATCTGGTGCCATTTATATAAAAGAATATAGTCCGGTGTCCTGCGAGTACATCATATTTGTATTCGATTAAACAGGGCCAAATTTCACACTGAACAAGTCAATTTGTGAGTAAATTGAGACGAGATCATCATCATTTCAGTCCTCGTACATTTTGTGACCTTTTTGTTTGGTGGTGTGCCGTGAGATTTTTCCTTGACTCAATAAAAGGGTTGGGAAACATTGGTCTAACCGCATTGTGGCAAACTGAAGTTTCCACAATCAGCAGCATAGGCTCTCAAAAGAATGGGGCAGTAGTAATAATAATATATATTTGAGTACAGTGAACCCCTGCATATTTGCGGGTGAGCATTCGGGAATTTGCTTATTCCCTGATTTGGGATTTTGGAACCTACCCTCAGCTCCAGTGAATTTGCTGATAAACTCACCTATTTGCTTTTTTTCTGTTCAGGACAAGGCAATACAAGTGTCGCCTTTGTGCCACCTTGGAGCTAAAGAACTAAACTGAAGGGAGTTGAAGAGTTCCACATCATCATTTTAGGGGTGGCGTCACTTAATTGCAGATTTTCCCTATTCGTTGCAGGGAACAAAGCCTTTCCCCCGTGAACAGCTGCACGTCATTGTATCCAGTAGTTATTGTGATCATTTTATCACATTAAACCTTTCTGATAATGCATGGAAATTTCACACAAAACAAATTAGAAATGAAAGGGTTTCAATGGGGCAGCACCATGGGCGAGTGGTTAGCACGTCCGTGCCCTGCAATTGACTTGCCCGACTTACTAAATAAAGTGTTCAGTGCTTTATTGGTTTTAGATTGTTTTATTGTTCTCAGCTAATGTAATTTTACATTTTATGTGTTTAAATGAATTGTACATCACTGTGATCACCACTGATTAAGAAAACGGACGGATGGATTTTGGATTTTCTCCAGCGACTCGCACTACTGTATAATCCGGTTGCATCTTACGTGAATGTGTCCATGCATGGCTGCCAGGTGTAGAGGTGTGTATCCAGCGCCGGACCTCACATTGACGTTGACGGGCACGGCGTTGCCCTTAGCGAACGTCAGCAGCTGGGAGAGCAGCTCTGCCTTGCCCTGCTTGGCCGCCCAGTGGAGGCAAGTGAAGCCGGTGACGAAGTCTCTCTTGGTCACCAGGCCGGCCTCCACAGCCAGGAGGGGCTGCAGGCTCTCCCACAGGCCGTCCGAGGCGCACAGCATCCACTCGTGCTCCATCGGGTCCAGCGTCACCGAGGCGCAGTCCTCGTCGGTGGCCGAGGAGAGGAGAGACGCCGAGTCGCCGTCGCTCCTCATCGAGTCTCGAAGGCGCGGACCCCGACTGATGAGAGACCGCCGAACCTGCAGAGGGAGGAAGAGGGGTAGAGAGATGGAAACAAAAATGTCATTTTCATTCATTTCCACTCCCATTTCCCCATTGTCAAATGTCATTATGTAAACAGACGACGATACTCCAGACAACAACACAGTCTATATCTACTGATCCATCCATTTTCTCCAGTGCTTGTCTTCATTAAGTTCGCAGATTGCTGGAGCCTATTCCCAGCTGACTTTGGGCGAAAGGCAGGGTAGGAACTTGACTGGTTGCCAGACAATCGCAGGGAACATATAAATAAACAACCATTCACACACACACACAATCACACCTATCGACAGTTTAGAGTCTTCAATGAACGTGCAGGATTTTGGAATGTGACCCCAAACCTCAAAACTGTGACTGAAAGGCAGACGTGATAAACATTAGTCCATTGTGCTACCTAGTTTCTTCTTCTTCTTCTTCTTTTGTGTGTGTGTGTGATAAAACTGATCTTTGCAATTGTTCAGGAGTAAACTAACTTTTATGTGCATATTATCATGATCTCACATTTAACTGCTCCTCTCCAGTGGCCAAAGACCCAAAGAGTGAAACTGGCATACTTTTGAGTGAGTGAAGTAGCAGCTGGCTACTTCACTCTTATGTTTGACTTTCATTGTGTTTTAACTCAATGCCAAATGGCGACACTCAACACAAAAATTCAGTAAAATCTTATTCTTGCGAGTAATCTTTTTGCACACAAAATGGAGAGCAAGTGAAAACATTTGAACCATATTTTTAGTATGAATTTAAAAAGTCCAAATTATCCCATTTCAGCCTCTCAAATGTGAATACTTTCTGATTTCCTTAGTCCTCTATGAAAGCAAACAAATTAGCTTTGTGTTTTAACCAAAACAAGAAATTCAAGAACAGATGTAGGAAAACTGATCAACTTTTTGGCCGTTTTTCTGACATGTTTCGGATCAAAGCAGATCCCAGTCGTTCCCAGCTCAACTACAGGACACCCATGAACCAAATCCACATTCGAGCCTCACCTGAGGAGAACAATTCATCATCAGCTCGATGAAGTTCCTGCGGCTCCCTTTTGGTGTGTTGACATCAAGACCGTGGTCCAGGCCTTCTATGGTGCCGTCTTCAGACAGGCAGCTGGTCAGCAACGCCCGCTGGGACCCTTTGGACACCCTACGGGCCCCTCGGACCTGCTGGCTTTGGAAGGCGGCAGGATGGTCCAGATCTGGCACCCCGATCACCGGGGCCGACTCGCGCCGCCTCCTCTCCCTCAGCTTCACTTCCACGACGGCTCCGACAGAAGCGGGAGTAGTGCTGAGCTTGTTGGTCTGGGATGGGGCTTCATGTGGGTCGTAGCTGTCGGACTGCTTGACGTCATCCATAATGCAAGAAGGCAGACTGGTAGCTCCTATCAGACCACAGAACAAGGTTTTTAATGTCATTACTTGTGGATGATGCTACCAAAGTCAATAAACCGAACCAAAGTCCAGCCCAGGGGGCATTTGAGTTCTGCAGTTCCTTTATTGGCCCATATTCACTCATCTATCCATTTTCTATATCGTGTATCCTCACTAGGGTCGCGGGTGAGCTCGAGAGCCCCAACCTCAGAACTGTGAGGCGGATCTGCTAAACAGTCACTGAGCCCATATTTTAAAAATAAAATTACACACGGAGTGCATGAGAAAATCACAATTTACATTTACTTTTTATAGGCCTCTCAAAAAAACGCATAGGTAACATTTACTTGTGCTCACAAGACCAATTTACATTACGTACAGAAAAGCAAAGCAAACAAATATATATTTCACTTTGTTCATTGTTTCCCTTACTTATGAAAAATACATTCGTAGACACCATGCGCAACAGTGAGATAACAGTAATACAATGCTTGCATTAAGCTTCATGTTGCCTTCTTTCAAGGGGTGTCAAGTACCAGATAGGCTGCAGAGAGTGAACCCTACTTGCACAATTGTGCAGTATGCATGCACATTGTCTAACACCAAAACATTTGGCCACTGAACATGAACGCAATAATCAACAACTGTTTTTTTTAGGTGCAAAAAAAAAAAAGAATGGAATGGAATACAGTCAACGTGGCAGGTTGTAAATAAACCAAAACAAAGAGGATGCATGGAGATCAACACTCACCTGTTTGCTGTCCGTTGCTGCTGACGAGGTTGCTGTTGTCCGGTGTTCGATGCACGTTCCCGTTGCACTCGGTTGCGTGCTCGTGGCTGTCCCCGTCCTCACTCAAACGCACGTATTTCACGCCGCTTTCCAGTTCCACGACACCGAGCGTGTCCACGACGCGTCTCAAAACCTCCTCGTCTTTCGACGGGTCACTTCCACCACCCCCGGTCGCCATGAAGTGATCAATCAGCTCCATCTGTTGGACCCTCCCTCCTCGCTCCATTAGGAACTCCTGCACGGCTTGAACCGTACACGGGGACGCCATCATTATCATCATCCACACAAATCAATTAATTACATGACACCAAAACGTTTGGAAATTTGTCGGTTGCCATTTCGGGGTTGTTGACAGCCGGTGACAGCATCCTCACTGGGCCTCCTCCTTTACTCCATCGCGGGCGGATCAGTTTCGAAAGATGACCGATAGGGGACGCACATTGCCATTAATCGCCGTCGTCATCATGATACGTTACAAGACTCCACGTAAATTCACCTTTCAATTATTGTATACAATTTCACCGCCTGTTGTCGTACCTGAGGGAGGCAATGTTTTGTATAATGTGTTTTTTTTTCCAGGCACTGATATTGATTGTACATTAAATTATTAGAAACGTGGACAACAAAAATGAACTGTGAGTTCGTCAAACTGTATAGTTTACAAATCTACCACATTTTGAATGCATTGAATGCAACAAGAGAAAGGACTGTACCAATTTGAATAGAAAGGGGACTCGTGTAAAAATGTGTTCGATAAATTATTATATAGAGCACATTTATACACTAACTCTTTATTTAAGGAACAATGTGTACATTAATAATATAATGTATAACTCCCACTAAATTAGACTTTTGAGTAGATTCACAGAAACCAGATGAGACCTAAATCCTATCTTCTCTAACTTGGTCTTGTCCATCCGTGGTGAGGCGGTCCCATGCAGGAGGATTCTTTTGGGGGAAAAAAATAATAATTTGACTCTTTTAAGAAGTTTTACAGTATTTTGTCTCATCTCTGTGGGGAAATTATACATTTCATCGAAAAAAACATGGCTTCTTCCGATGTTGCTCGGCAACCGGTTTGTATTTATCTCTTTGTACTTCGCTCTAATAAGAATCCTAGTCGAGCAGGGAGTGTCTATCTGGAGCTACAGTGAACTTAGCTAGCCGTACAACGAGCACAACTTCTCCTTATAGTAAATTAAGTAACGTTCCCGTTAAGATAATATTGTTTGTTAACACAAAACAAAATGCGTGTATGTAACTGTACGTATTCACGCCAAATTGTAACGAAGAAAATGATTCGCTCATCGCCTCATAAAAGGGCTTTGCCAGAGGGGCGTTAGCTGCCTTGAAAGTAGCAATCAACGTCATCCAACTGACTGCTGTGAAGTTTGGCAGTCAACGTTGGTATTCAAACATGGAGTTAGTTACACCGAAACTGCAACTATCAACGCGTTGTAGCTCTAAATCAGGGGGTCAAACTCATTTTTGTTCAGGATCCACAATCACCCCCGTTTGAGGCCATGTGGGCCAGACCAGTATTTTGTATTTGTGTATTAATAAGCTATAAATAACAACTATTCCAAGTCCCCCACCATGATTTTGGTGCAAATAATTACAAGTACATTCGGAAAATATTCACATTTATTAATTGTTATTATCCTGTTGCAAATCATATGAACAATCTTGCCCTTTTAACAGTACTGTGAATATTTTTTTTTTCCTTTTACACATGTGCAACTTACAGATGAAAGTGGATTTGTGTATGGACTGTTTCTAAAACAACTTTAGTTAGATTTAAAGAAATTTACACACATTTCTGGAAATCTTAACAGCCGCAACTGTTGTCGTACAAGAGCGGCTCCAACTACCAGAGACAAATTCATTGTGTTTTTTGGACATACTTGGCCAATAAAGATGATTCTGATTCTGAATACATACAAGTTGTGGCAGCGCATAAAAAAACATTCCCACGACAAGCCAACCTCTTTTGGACTGAAGCTGTTGACTGTTATTTTGCAATATTCCGTCTTAAAATATTTATACAGGAGGTATTTATTTTCACCAAAGTATCTTGCAAAAGTGGCACAGCATTTTACACGAAGAAGGTTTACTTTGCTCCAGAAACCTTTACCCTTCACAAGTGCATCGATATCGGTATTAAAATCCTGAGTTGCAGCCAACTTCAGAATGTCATTTAAGTGGTAAGTGGTTGTCAGTGCACCCTCCAGTGGACAAAATTAGCAACAATAGTTACTGTATTGAAATATAGCAGTGGATGTGTTCTCTATCCCCGTTGCCGGTTCGACAGGGGTTCCAATCGGTTCCCCCGGGCCGTCCGTTTGACACCCCTGGTCTAAATGATCAGAATATACAGCACAGCAGTACTAAGGTCTTTGATGATGTGCAATTTTTGTTTTCCATTTCTGTAGTGTGTATCTGTGTTTTCAATTTAGTGGATGGTTGCAATTGATGACTTAAACACATTTTGAAAACTTTTATTTTGTGTGTTCGTGTGTGTGTGTGTGTGTGTTCGTGTTCAGGATAAGGGAGTCCGTCCTCTCTCCCTGGCAGGCCACGTCGGCTTTGACAGCCTCCCAGACCAGTTAGTCAACAAATCCACCGATCAGGGGTTCTGCTTCAACATTCTCTGCATCGGTATGCTGCCTGACATTCATACTGTAAATATGAAAAATACATTTACATGGACAGCAATGTTTCAATATAATCCCAATTAAGGATATACTGGGAGTAAGACACATGTCATGATATTTTTTTGGAGGCGTTTAACCTAAGTAAGGTCACAACCAGAGTAAACAGTAATGATGTTAAAACATGAACTTTTGTCACTTTAATTATCATATTGTCGATATGTATGCACCTTCGTTGGAGTTTTATGTTTCAGTTTTCTAAATACTGCATGAATGTATGGCAGTGCATCTTTTGTTTCGGGCTTTACTAGCTGTTTCATGGGAAAATCTTTAACTAGATGACAAAAAGAAGTTCCTGGCTTAAGGAAAAATGTGAGAATGTAAAGCAGAAGTTTGCATTGGGGTTTGAAGAGATTAAGAGAATGTAACATGTTGCATTCTGGAACAAAAATCCATCCATCCATCCATTTTCTGAGCCGCTTCTCCTCACTAGGGTTGCGGGCGTGCTGGAGCCTATCCCAGCTATCATCGGGCAGGAGGCGGGGTACACCCTGAACTGGTTGCCAGCCAATCGCAGGGCACATACAAACAAACAACCATTCGCACTCACATTCACACCTACGGGCAATTTAGAGTCTCCAATTCAAGCATGTTTTTGGGATGTGGGAGGAAACCGGAGGGCCCGGAGAAAACCCACGCTGGCACGGGGAGAACACGCAACCTCCACACAGGCGGGGCCGGGGATTGAACCCCGGTCCTCAGAACTGTGAGGCTGACGCTCTAACCAGTCGGTCACCGTGCCGCCGGAACAAAAATCATTAAAACGTTTTAACAATGAGCTAGAAATAATGATGTTCATGGAAGAAAGAAAGCAATTGTCCTGCTCTATACCTCTTTTGACAATGTATCTGTCGTTGTGAAAAATATTAGTAAAATGAAGTAGCACTGCAATTATTAGTATGAAATAAGTATTATACAAATAAAGGTCCGAATAGATTCCTGGTACTGTAAAGTGGGTAATTGAACAAATAAAAGCCCCTTGAAGTACATTATAGGTAATTTCATTTAACAAACAAGACATTTGTCACCTATGTTGTCACTAAGGCTTTGGTCATCAGTCTTTGTCTCTTTCTTTCTGTCTTCAGGTGAAACTGGTATCGGCAAGTCCACCCTGATGGACACTCTGTTCAACACCAACTTTGAAAACTTTGTGTCGTCCCACTTTGAGCCTCAGGTGAAGCTGCGGGCTCAAACCTATGACCTGCAGGAGAGTAACGTGCGACTACGCCTCACCGTGGTCAACACGGTGGGATTCGGAGACCAAATGAACAAACAGGAGAGGTCAGAGATTCGCCGGGAGCGAGCGTGTGATTTGTGGCCGCCCGGCACCACCGTTAACCATCAACCGTCTGTCTGTCTTTCTGTCTCTGTTTTGTAGCTATCAGCCGGTGGTGGACTACATTGACAGGCAGTTTGAGAGTTATCTGCAGGAAGAGCTCAAAATCAAGCGCTCCCTTTTCAACTACCACGACTCGCGGGTGCACGCCTGTCTGTATTTTATCTCCCCCTCAGGCCACTCCCTCAAGTCCCTGGACCTGGTCACCATGAAGAAACTGGACAGCAAGGTAGGAACATTGGTTGGATGCTAATAGCTCTCAGATACCTGTAATTGGCAGGCTACGGGAAAATGGCACTGAGCTAACAAATAGACACTTGGGCTAGCTACAGTGCTTGGATTATTTAAAATAATCAGTGCTGTTACTGGGCTGATGTTTGTTAAAAAATGTAACGGGTCACTGTCAACTTTCTTCCCAAGCAGAGGGATTATCTGAGAAATTCTTAGCATACAATGATGTTTTGATGGCAGCGTACTGTATTACTATGCCTGGTAACAGCCACCGTATTAACATTGTGGGTGAGCCTGTGTGCTTCAAGAAGAGTATTGTGGCTGCTTGTTTACTTTTTAAAGTCACTGGAAGGACACTGCAAAATACTGGGGGTGGGAATCTCTCTCAACTTCCCAATTTAATTCAATTATGATTCAGGGGGCTAATTGATGCATCTTAACATGCTGAGATTTTTTCTATGAATAAACTTTTTTCTTACTGTGTGACTACTCAGTACTTTTAAAACAGTATTGGAACCACTAATCTTTCCCACAAGCGAAATAAATTACAGATGCATGTGCAGTGGTGCCTTGCGGTGCGCATTTAATTTGTTCCTGGGCCACGCTCATAACTCAAAACGATGGTATCTCAAATCATCTTTTGCAATTGAAATTATTGGAAATGCCATTGCAGTGGACCCCCGTATACTTGCGGTTCAGCACCACGGATTCACTTACCATATTTTCACGACCATAAGGCTCACTTAAAAGTCTTAAAATTTTCTCCAAAATGGACGGGGCGCCTTATAATGCGGCGCGCCTTACGTGTGCACCGAGTTCCAAAATTTGTAAGTGTTGTTGTGTGACTTTAATGAGCGCTCCGCTGGACTGACTGGGAGCATTTCCTCCCGACACACTGCTTATATAGAGGAAGGCGGACGTGACTGAGGACAGCATGCGGACGTTAAAGGGGGAAGTGTGCGCGTGACAGAGGACGCTGAAGGCACGCCCCCAGTAGGTATATAGTTCTGGTATGTGCATCGGTTTAGCTAAGGACACCCGAAAATGGCACCTACGAAGAGACACGCTTACGAAGCACAGTTTAAACTACAAGCTATTAGTTACGCGGAGGAACATGGGAATTGAGCAGCCGCGAGAGAATTCAAGATCAATGAATCCATGTTTGGCAAGTGGAGGAAGCAGGAAAACGGGCTTCGCCAAGTCAAGAAGACAAAGCTGAGTTTCCGCGGAAACAAGGCAAGGTGGCCCGAGTTTGAAGACCAACTTGAGCAATGGCTTAATGAGCAAAGAACAGCCGGGAGAAGCGTCTCTACAGTCACCATTCAACTGAGTGCAATAACTCTGAGCTTGACATTATTCCAGGAGGCTTGACGAAGGAACTCCAACCGCTGGACATCGGTGTAAACTGGGCGTTCAAAGTGAAGTTGCGAGCGGCGTGGAAGTGATGGATGACAGATGGCGAACACACCTTTACTAAGACTAGGAGGCAGCGCCGGGCGAGTTACGCCACAATTTGTGAATGGATTGCGGATGCCTGGGCTATCGTGTCTGCTTGCACTGTTGTCCGAGCTATCGTAAAAGCCGGCATCATTTCTGAGGAGCCGCACGGCAACGAGACTGACTCCGACAATGACGAGAGGGAACCTGGCGTGTTTGATTGAGAACTTGCCCAGCTGTTCATTTCGGATACAGAACATGAGGACTTTGATGGATTTGTGGATGAGGATTGATCAAAAAATAACGTGGAGTACATTGTTAAATACTTCAATAAAGTACAACCAAACTCAGTTTTGCTCCCACTGCCTTTTTAAAAACATTGTTTTAGCGTGCATGCATGCTACCGTATGTTTTAAGATAGCGTATGTTTTACCATGCCTGCGCCCAATAATACAGGGCGCCTTATTTATATGTTGAATACAGAAATAAACCCTGTAACTGAGACTGTGTCTTATGGTCATGAAAATACAGTAGTTTTTTTTTTTTCTCCCCCAATTTTTTTTCATTTGTCAATTATAAAAAACGTTTATTGGCAGTTTTATCCCTGCTTATTCAATAATTTTTGTTTAAAAAAAAAAAACATATATATATATTTTTTAATGCAGTTATAATGCATTCCGTTCAAGCCTCCCAATAAAAAAATTAAAATATAATAAAACGATATTCAAATAAACACTGGGGAACAATTAGGAAAAAAAATGGTGATTAAAACTAACATTGGCATGCTGATTCCAAAATTGCAGTCAGTTTTTTTGTAGCACGTCCAGTTTTTTCTCCACAGCTTACCCTCCAGATAAGCAAAATTCCACTGATTAGCTGTAGTAAGACTTGCAAGCTGATTACAATTTGAGTTATCTACAGCTACGTGGCAGCTTGTTTTTTCAGTCACAATTACAATGCACAATTGAGACAGTGCGGTGAGAGGTGTGTGCCGTTATCAATACTGCAAACAAGAAAGCTAGCATAGTAGGAATTAAGAGGATTTGTGCTGCCTTTTCTCTTAACCTTGTAACCATGGGCATACCATTGTAAGTTCTATTTTGTTTTATGCGGGTTTTTTTTAGTTGTCAAAGCTTGTAACTATTCCATCTTAGTGTTTTGTTTACATAGGTATATATTTCCTTTGTTCAAAAACTTGACGTGATAGAGAAAAACTGAGATCAGTTTTGGATTGCGCACCCAAAAATGAGTTCAAAACAGCTGTCAGACCTAACTCAACAAAGATTGTGTTTTTCAGTGGCAAAAACCTCATCAGTGTTTGTAATCGTTAGTATTTTGAGTTAGGCTCTATCACAGTCTTATAACACGCAAGTCAATTTACACATCACTCACATTAATAGCGAAGTGGTCACATACTTGTCATGGATTCAATGTGTAAGGAAAACAAACATTCATTTGTAGAGCAAGATTAAGCATTGATTCAAGCTACATGGGTCATCGAATCGAATTGTAGCCCTCTGAATTGTAATCATATTGTGAGGTGGCGAGAGATTCCCACCCCATGATTGTGGCGGTGGTCACAACCTTTCCCATGCTCTCTTGTGTGTCACTGCCGGGAAGTGCCAGGAGCCCAGGATTTGCGTGTGAAAAGAGTCACACAAAAAAAGCGCTGGAATGTCACCACACACACACACAGACACACACTCGAGTTGTCCTTTTGTGTCACTGTACAGACAGAAAGACAGACAAACAGACAGGCGAAGAAAAACATTTGTTGCTGAAGAGAGAGTCAGCCACGCAGATTGTTGTTTTGTGGTCTGCTATCACTTGTGTTTTTGTATGTGTGTCTGACCAGAAGCTCGAGCAGAAAAAACATTCCTCTGCTTGACAAAATGACGCACACGCATACAGACAGACAGGAATGTGGTGTGGCTCGGACAGCAGAGTGGGCTGCTGAGCCACAAATAACCTCAGTACACATTTTCATGTGCGTGCACTTTTGATGATACTTGAGTCTGTTATTGAGTCTGCCTCTTTAATGCAATATTTAGCAGTCTCACAAACTAAGTATTGCAAAAGATCTCCTCCTGCTCACATCGCACACTGTAGAGAAGAAACATCATGCTTAAAGTTCCCCAAAGTTTCCTGGACCGGTCAAAAGTATCTTAACTCCCCAAGCAGGATCTTTTTCCAGTCCTGAAAATCACCCACAACTAAATTGACACAACGATTCCAGTGAGCTAAATGCACAATAATGGTCCTGCAAAAGTGTCTGGTTCCTGTGACTGCAACATCTTGGATGTCCTTTCAACACAAAAATAATCATAATCAACTTAGATTTACAGGGAATTTGCTTTAGCATTGAACATCCCTGAACGTGCAGTAAATAAGGATCGAGCAAATAGTGAATAGCAAAAATCAACGAGTAATTGATTCCCCCTAAAACTTATACAGTGGAACCTCAATTTAGCGCACTAATAGGGGGAAGGGGTTGGCCATTAAATCCGATTGTCTGTTAAATTGAAGCACTTTTTTATGGTCTAAAAACACCAGTACAGTACATAATTATAGTCTTGTACTTCTTTTGTAGGCTAAAAACACGCAATATAGTACAAAACTATTGTAACTAAATTTAAAGAGGCTTTAAAATGTTTGAACACTTAAAGATTATCTAAACTTTCCTCACAGGTGCATGAAAGGGATAATTTTGAGTTTCAACTGGACACTATTTTATGTCTGTTAAATCTGTAGTCTGTTAAATTGGGGTCTGTTAAATTATGGTTCCACTGGAAAAACAAAAAAAATAATTGCCTATGCATGCCACAGATGGTGCCAAAGGTGCCACTTTTTTCTTAGACTGGGCTTTGGCCAGGCACGGTGGACGTTTGCATATTCTCCCCGTGCCTACGTGGATTTTCTCCGGGCACTCTGGTTTCCTCACACATCCCAAAAACATGTGTGGTAGGTTAATTGACAACTCTAAATAGGTGTGAATGTGAGTGCGAATGGTTGTTTGTTTGTATGTGCCCTGCGATTGGCTGGCAATCAGTTCAGGGTGTACCCCGCCTCCTGCCCGATGATAGCTGGGATAGGCTCCAGCACGGCCGCGACCCTCGTGAGGAGAATGCGGCTCAGAAAATGGATGGGCTTTGGCCAAATGGGATGTGCTCACCTCACTTTAAAAAAGTTCCTTGGCACCAAGATGCCTCAAGATGAACACTACTACTGTTATGTTAGACAGGACTTTGGGCCCATCTTGTAGCATTTCAGAAAGAGAACCAAAACAGCGTTTTTCACCAAATAACAGAGGATAGGGTGCCCTAAAAAAAATCAGCAAATAGGTGATGAACATGAAAGCAACGAATTGTTAATAGCTTGGGAACAACGCTGTATCTTTGTGATCCTCACTTAAATTGATCAAATCTTCAATTATCTAACGCGCGTCTTTAATCCTATGATAATGAACTTTATACTTCATGTCATCGTATAGGTGAACATCATCCCCGTCATTGCCAAAGCAGACACCATCAGTAAGAGTGAACTGCACAAGTTCAAGATCAAGATCATGAGCGAGCTGGTGAGCAACGGCGTCCAGATCTACCAGTTCCCCCTGGATGACGAGACCGTCGCCAAGGTCAACACGGCTATGAACGTAAGCGGGCGTCTGGCCCCGTGAGGCGTCACCCTCCACGTGAGCTCTGCAGTACAAGTCTAGTATTTTTTGTGTTTCAGGGCCATCTGCCGTTTGCTGTGGTGGGCAGCACGGAAGAAGTGGCCGTGGGCAACAAGATGGTGAAGGCTCGTCAGTACCCCTGGGGGGTCGTCCAAGGTGGGTTTGTGGATGGCCATCAACTCGAGTGAGCAATGTGCACAAGGGGTCCTCGGTTACAGCAGTCGAGGTTATGAACAGCGCGTCTAGGCAAAAGAAGGAACGCTCAGTTACAGACATGCATATTTTAGCCTGTTTTTTTATTTCATTGATTTATATTAATTGCCAACAAATGTTTTTCACCCAAATACAGTGCATCTTGATGTTTAATTAATTAAAATGTCCCTTGAAAATCTGACACGCAACACCTTATAACGACAACTTAGACATGTTTCTGTACCCTTCCCCAGATCTGTGCCTCGAGACAATCCCGTTTCAGAGGTCTACAGACAATTCTTTTGACTTCATGCATGCGTCATGCTTTGTCCTCTGATATGCACTGAAAACTGTGAGACGCTATATAGACGCGTGTGTGCCCTTCCAAAGCCGACCACGGGAGGACTTCAATTAAATAGTCGGAAATGCTCAGTGAAAACAGGATGCAGCTGAGCTCAGGCTGGAAATATTTATGCTCAGAGTTACTCCAAATATTCACAATTCCCTCCTTGTGGGTTCATGTATTTGCTTTTTTAAACATTTTTTAAATCTTTCCTCTGTTATTCACTAAAAACCTGTTAGTGTTGATGAGCTTCATTTGGACAAAAGTGGTGCTTTTCTGCCACCTTGTTGCATCGAAATACTTTTTTTGGGGGGGGGGGGATAGCAGGGGAACACTTTACATTTGATTTCTTTTTTTTTCTTTGGTGAATTTGCAAACGTCTAGAAAAAACAAAGCTTTTTTTCTCATGTTGATATAATGCGGTGTTGTGTGTAATTTGATCAATTTTAGAATAACTGTCACATAAAATGTGGAGAAATTAGAGCGGCTACACTGTGATTACTGACTTTATTGCTGCATTAGTCATTCTGACTTTGAGTACAGATTTGTGTCACGTCGCCACTGTTGAAACGGACCTCTGTCGTCAACTGAGAACCCTAACCCTGTATATGTGGACCATGTGATATATCACTATCGCCATGCTTGTCTGCCTGCCATCCCATAATAATACCAGTGTGTCCCTGTGACTAAAGTGGAGAACGAGAGCCACTGCGACTTTGTGAAGCTGAGGGAGATGCTGATCTGCGTCAACATGGAGGACCTAAGGGAGCAGACGCACACTCGCCACTACGAGTTGTACAGACGCTGCAAGCTGGAGGAGATGGGCTTCAAGGACACGGACCCGGAGTGCAAACCCGTCAGGTGACCCACCCCCCTACAATCACGGCTGAATCTGGGTGTTCCCAAAAAAACTGAGTGTACGAATGTCTGTGTGTGTCCGTGTGCAGTCTGCAGCAGACCTACGAAGCCAAGCGTCACGAGTTCCTGGTGGAGCTGCAGAGGAGAGAGGACGAGATGCGGCAGATGTTTGTGCAGAGGGTCAAGGAGAAGGAAGCGGAGCTTAAGGATGCAGAGCGAGAGGTCAGAAATTGCTGGTGTCATTGCCATTTTATTGACTTATTTGACATGGTGATTTTATTGATTTTTTTTACAATTTTTTTTGTCTAAAGAGCATTGTATATATTTATCCATCCATCCATTTTCTTCCGCTTATCCGAGGTCGGGTCGCGGGGGCTGTTGCTTTAGCAGGGTAGCCCAGACTTCCCTTTCCCCAGCCACTTAATTCAGCTCTTCCGGGGGGATCCCGAGGCGTTCCCAGGCTAGCCGGGAGACATGGTCTTTGCAGCGTGTCCTGGGTCGTCCCCGGGGTCTCCTTCTGGTGGGACGTGCTCGGAACACCTCACAAGGGAGGCGTCCATGAGGCATCCTAATCAGATGCCCGAGCCACCTCATCTGGCTCCTCCCAATGTGGAGGAGCAGCGGCTCTACTCTGAGCCCCTCGTGGATGACCGAGCTTTTCACCCCTGTATATATTTTAATAAAACCAAATTATTTTTGAAGAAGTAGAGGCAGGTTAATCCTGAGAAAAACATTTTAAACGCTTGTTTGGGATCAGGAGAAATTAAGCAAATCCCAGAAGGGGGAAAAACATAAATAGCACAAAAGGTTGGAATGTTGTAGAAATCTTTTTCTATAAGTAAAGGGATTGTTTTTTTTTTAATAACCACAGCTTGGTCCTCCTCTCCACATTTCAGTTGCAGAGCCGCTTTGAGCAGCTGAAGCGCCTCCACGCCGAGGAGAAGTCGGCTCTGGAGGAGAAGAGGCGACTCCTGGAGGAAGACCAGAGCTCCTTCGGCAAGAGACGCGCTGCCGCTCAGCTGCTGCAGGCCCAAAGCCTCACCGCCAACGGCAAGAAGGACAAAGACCGTAAGAAGTAAGGAAGACTTTGATGTACTCGCTTCTACTTGCCTCGAATATAGTAAACCCCCGCTATATCGCCGTTGGACTGTTTGTATGATGTTTTTGTGTTATCCATTGCTCTTGCTCTCTCTTAATATATTATATAGGTTTGAATGGGTTTGTATTCTTTTAAAGGTGTGTTTAAAGACCTTAAAACAAGTTTGAAGTGCTGTGAATGCTATAAAAACATCCCTAGGGTATATTTAAACAGGGTATTTCGAGGGTGTTGTGGTTTGAGTGTCGCTGTAATCACAAGCAGATGAATATTGATCAACAGCTGCATGATGTATTTGACTAAAGCGGGGTACACACATACTGATTTTTAACATCTTACCTGATTTTACCTGTGTGTGCGTGTGTGTACATTTTCACAAACAACCCCCGGTGGCAGCAACAACTTTGCTCCTCCCCAACATACAACACAAAGATGTTAGTCTCTCATGGAGATGCATCAGTTCAAAAACACTTTGTTGGGATTTGGGAGTTTAAACATTGAACAGGTTTAACATTTACGGTGGTCGGACCCGAGTGTTTTCCGAGCAGATCGGGTAGGAAAAATCACTCTTAACACAATGAACAACACAGAATCACTCAGGATAATCTTTTAAAGCGGTTCGCAAGCCCTTACATTAAATGCCACCTGAAAAAACAATACATAGTAAGCCCATACATAATAGGTAGTGTCAATCATGTCAATCATAAATGAGGCAGAGGTTTTATTCCCCAAAAAGTATATTTAATATTATTGTAAGCCACTGTGACATTATGTTACAGTTTGAACATTAACATAAATAAAAAACATATTTAAAGATTCAGGTAAAATTTATTGCACATAAAAGTTGAATAAAAATTGTACCTAAATAAACAAACAGTTCGTTAAAGGAAAAAAATGCACATGTATCACACTAAAAAGATCAACTAAACTGCACTTAACAAATGTACTGTACTGGCTTTAAGGGGGGAGGAAGAATTGAAACCGCTGTAACATAATGACAAGTTTGAATATTTAATTCTAGACTTTACATCAATCTGATTGGCTTGCTCGGTATCATCAGATAATTAGCATTTTATGCATATCCGCTGATCGGCTTTGATGTCATAATTTTCCCATCCGATCAATGATGTCATTGATCATCTCTGCAAAAGATTTTTACTCCGCGTCGGTGGTCGTCTATTTTTGAATCCAAAAGCTAGTTTATTTTTAGCCTTGGCACGTGACTTGACATAGTCTGACTGTAAAAACCTGACGGCCAATAAAGTTAGATTTTTTTAATTTTATTTTGATCTTGTCGGTGAAAAAACGTCAGCAGTTTGACCTGACTGAACTTTAAACTTAAGTCAGTGGCCAATCCTTGAATGCCCCCTAGAGGTCATTGATGTTTTATATTTTGGCTAAAATGCTAGCGAATGCCTATTGAAGATGCTCAGTGTACAGTAAACAAGTGTATACGGTAAATGAACAAGTCATTTAATTAGACATTTCTCCATCTTGTGATCGGATCGGTTATCGTTTTTTTAAACTCGGTGATCGGCCCCAAAAATCCTGATCGTGTAAAGCCTATTGAATTCCTTGCTTCTTTTGCATCCCACGAGAGTGTATGTGTGTACCACCAGTGCCACTAATGCCACACTATGCTCGATACATCTGAGAATCAGGACTTTGCTGACTTTGATCACGAGGGAGGGAATTGCTTACATCTGCCCTCATTTGTGTGTACCTCGGGTGGAAGCACATTTCTAATTTGCATCTTGAGCTGAAAATATGGGAAACTCTTTGTGACCCCTCGACAAAAAAAAAGAAAGAAATCTAATTGTAATTATGAAACTTGCTGCTTTAAAACTGATTGTCACTACATTGCTGCCTCTCTTTTTCCGAAACTAGTTCTGGCTTCATGTGAAGAATTCAGGACAGAAACTCCAGTCTGACCAGCGACATCATTCCCAAATCTTTGTGGCCAGTCTCAAACACTAACCTGAAGTGCCCCCCGCCATCATCATCATCATCATCATCATCATCTTCTTCATCACCACCAGCAACTCATTAGTGTGTTCTATGTGCCAAAGTTAAGACAATACGTTTCATGTGTACACTTTGTTTTTGTTGTTGTTGTTTTTTAATCTAATGTGTGGGTTTTAAACTTTCTTTTGTGTATGTATTCTTTTATGATATTCTCCATGATACCCTCCTTCGTTTGTTTTAGAAGCGCGTGGTCGCTTGTGTTTGGGGTTAATAATGGACCTGTAATGGTTTTAATGGTACATTCATGTCTTTGATATTGTAATCCAGTCACACGCAGAGTGGCTGCTACACAACAACAGTATTTTTACTATTTTCAATAGACATCTTTGATCATTAAGTGTCAATCATCCTTAAAATTATCTTGTGTGCATCAATCTTTGATCTGATATTTTAATAACTATATAAACCTTTCAACAGTGTTTCAGAAAGCTACAAGCAATGCCTCAGCAAGTTTGAACTTTTAACTAAGTTATGTTTCCCCAACTTTGAAAGGGTTACAGCATATTTACATACGTAGCCTATACTGTTGCGTTTCACTTGCTCTCCTTGTTTGTGCTGACACGCACTTGGTTAAGTGTGCACAGCAGCGCTGACTCATGGGGGAAGAAAAGTGGGAGGAGGAGACGCAGAATGAGAGGGAACAGTACTGTACTTTGATGCACTCGTGTTTGGGACAAAATCCCCAGACTCGCACCTCGTAGCATTTGAACACAAGTCAGTGGTGCTGCTTTCTTATCGTGACACTTTTATACACTTACACTTGTGTTCCACATGTGTTACACGTGCCTTATGTGTGTCCATCTTACTGTAGGGGGAAAAAAACAAACACTTTGTGCTTGTACACGCAGTGAAACACTGATGCTTGATGGAGGGAAACTTTTTATATTTGTACTACACGTATTTATGAAATAAACAGTGTTACTCAGGAGGTTTGTCTCTTTCACTGCCGTGGACGTCTATTGTCAACTGGAATCCAACCGTTCACACTTTGGATTTGAGATCAGCAAGGCTTTCGAGCAAAAGATAAAGATTAGGCAGTGTATTTCATCTTGTGATGTCGATTATTGGTGAGAGATGATAACACGGAAGGTGGACATGTTTAGGCACCTCAAAGAGTATGTATGCAGTATGTATGGTAACAGTAAGTGTCGTGGTAGGAAGTAGAAAGTGTGTTGCGATTGTGGGTGGGGGAAATGTAGTTCATGTAGTGAAAGACGAACTCTTAAAAAAAAACACCGACGTTCAACTTGAGCCGTGCTGTGAGTTAGCGGCACTCACATAGTGTTTCTTAATAGTATCGCTCTACCAAAGTTATTAATTTTGCCAGCAAAAGCCCTCCCTTAGTCTTGTTTTTGTTTCTATAGTTTGGGGTGCCACAAAAAAAAAAGTGTCGAAGTCACTGTTATGCGTGATGTTTCTTTTCACAAAAAGCTCGTTTTCTCAGCTTTTTCGTAAAGCCAACATGTTCTACTGCCTATTACTAAAGAATGGTAAAAAGTTAAGAGTTTTAAATTTGACTCTTGGTAGAGCCCAAACATCCTCTGAGCCCTGAAAGTAAAAAAAAATACAAAGTCAAAAATGCTGTAGGATGGCTGGCAATACTGGGAGCTCTGCCTTGAAAACAGCTGGCAGTGAATGATTTTGAAGTTTGCCCAAACATATTTTCATAATCGGCAGCATCGGCTCTGACAGGAACGAGCGAGTAGTAATAATGTAAATTTTTATTTATTTTTGATTGAAAATAATATGGGCAAATGAGCAGCTGCTTGAGCACCAGCTAGCGGCTATGTGTGCACGTGCCTGGGCTTAAGGCCAAGCAGTATTAAAAAAAAAAAAAAGAGATGTATGGTTTTCAATGTCTTCACACGATTCCGACTGACTGTGATGCAATTCTCGTTTGAAAATAAACATCCAGTTGAAGGAAAAGACAAGGTTGTCTCAGCTTTGCCTTGTAAAACCAGTTAAGACCGCCGCGCGTTTGAAAGGAAAAGATGCAGGGGGAGACTTGTCCTCGCCCGCAGTGTCTCACCTTGCACAAAAACACACACACACACACACCCACACAATCTGGCAGACAGTTATGGCGTCAAGTGTGAGAATGAGGATGGATTCCCTGCAGGAGGCCGCAGCACCTTGCGGACGGGCCCTGGTAAGGAATGGAAGCATCACACGCAAGGAAAGAAGGAGGCACCTTCACCTCCCAGCGTGGGGTAAAGCTGTTGGCTGCGAGGGAGCGGGCATGGCGCAGTTTCCCATGCACAGTTTCCAGAAAACTTTCTTGAAAAGAACTTTCAAGTCGTCCACGCACGCTTTTTGCTCGTCACTCTAAATGCTAATGAGGCTTGGAAACGGGCCTGGAAGTTAATGGGGGAGGGCAAAGGAGAAGGAGATGGGGGCTAAAGAAGAAGCTTTATCTTTATTAAACATCCTTCACCTGCTTGTCTTTCACTGCAGGCTCAGCGGACACAACATTAGGTACAGCTGCAAAATCCAATTGCATCCAATACAAGACGTAATACTTACATAAATACTTATAAAAAACATGGAAAACTGTTTAAGCATTTATTGGATATCCTTGATCCATCTTAAATGTCCATACGCTCTGTGTCCTGACCACTGAGATGATTGTTTTCACTACTACTGCCACTTTTGTACTAGGATGAAACCTGTAAACCTTACAGTACAAGTAAACTCAGTAATTTGAACTAGTAATACACTACTAGGTCCAAGTAGTAGGCATTTGTCACACACTAGTTGCCTCCCGGACACTACTTGGAGCACCAAAATGCCCACTAGCACTTTTGCCTCACTAATAACATGGAGTTGTGCTAGTAGTATGTCAAAGTTGTCCTATTGGTGTGCCAAAATGTCACACAATGGTGGACAAAATGTGACGAACAAGTGTTTCTACTAGTGTGGTGAATTGTCTGACGATGTAGAACAAAGAGCATACTGGTACATGACTTTATTGAAAGTTGTCCTAACACTTCAAAATCCTTGACATCCAGCTCAAGGTTTTACTAGTTACTAGTATAGTCTGTGTCCTCACTAGCAGAAAGGTTAGCATACTAGTACAAGTACATGTTGCTACTGTGGCAAAACTGTGCAATAATCCCCAGCTGCCTGCTATGAGTACTACTACTATTGACATAATGAAATTCAGCTAGTTAACAGTGTGAACAAGTAGTATAGTTGAATGCAGATGTCAAAGGTGCTGAGGTAACCCCGTTTGGAACCCCTACTTTGAAACCCTAAGCCTGTTTTGAAACCCTACTTTGAAACCCTGACCCTGTTTTGAAACCCTACTTTAAAACTCTAAGCCTGTTTAGAAACCCTAACCCTATTTTGAAACCCTACTTTCAAACCCTAACGCTGTTTTGAAACCATCCTTTAAAACGGTAACCTTGTTTTGAAACACTACTTTGAAACTCTAACCCTGTTTCGGAACCCTACTTTGAAACCCTAACCCTGTTTTGAAACCCTACTTTCAAACCCTAATGCTGTTTTGAAACCCTCCTTTAAAATTCTATTCTTGTTTTGAAACCCTAACCCTATTTTGAAGCCCTAATTTGAAACCCTAGCAATGTTTCGGAACCCTAATTTGAAACCCTAACAATGTTTTGGATCCGTAATTTGGAACCGTGACGCAGTTTTGAAACCCTGCTTCGAAAGCCTAACCCCGTTTTGAAGCCCTACTTTGAAAGCCTAACCCTGTTTTGAAGCCCTAATTTGAAACCCTAACCCCGTTTTGAAACCCTAATGCTGTTTTGAAATCCTAATTCGAAACCCTAACCTTATTTTGAAGCCCTACTTTGAAACCCTAACCCTGTTTTGAAACCCTAACACCGTTTTGAAACCCTACTTTGAAACCAAAACCCTGTTTTGAAGCCCTAATTTGAAACCCTAACCCTGTTTTCTAACCCAGGGACAAATGATTAAAAAGAACCAAAAACACAAATTTAACAAAATGTCGATGAAAACTGAGCATTACTATCTTTGTATAGACAGAAGCTTCACACATACATGCAAAAAAAAAAAAAAAAAGACCATCAAATATCTTTTTAAAATCAAAGGCATTTATTGCGAAAAATGCACTTGACATGGAAAAAAACAATCAAGTCAACCACGGCTCATCAGTACAAGACGATGGATCATGATCACATGGTCGAGTTCGGCCAGCGCGGAGCATGACTTCAATGGCACCAAAGGCCTGTAAATATTCTGCACAATATAGAATTAGATAGACTTTTTTCTTTTCATTTGACTGCTTGCTGTACACAAAAGAGACCTGACTCAGTCCTGATGAGCGTCCACGCCGCTTTTTTCTTTCTTTCCATGTGTAGAGCTACATACAGAGGCCTCCCCCGAAACACACACTCAAAACTCACTCACACACATTCGTACCCCATAAAAAAACATTTTCACCGTATCGGAGTGATTTTGACATGCAAAGTTCAGTTTGTTGTTTGTGCTGTGCTTTTCTTCCACGTGGACTACTAATAACTTGTGTAACTTGCGAGTCCAGTTTTGCTCCACTTCAACTTTGACCTTAATCTACTTTGCAGAGTTGCTCCAGATGCACGGGATTACCCACAATGCACCGCGCCTCCCTGTCTCTCTCGTCACTGCGAGCGAGAGCTTCTTCAACTCGACGCGTTTGTGCACTTTTTTGTTTCACTGTTTTCAGGGAATCGAGGAATCGGTTTGTGCTATGAGTGTCGAAATATTCCCGTTTTCCAGTTTTCATTCCAAGAAATGTGCTGAAAAGTTCTCCAAAAGAAGACACCTGGGAGTTTGCTCTTGTTAATGTCTTCAAATTTATCGAGGTCTTGATGCAATAGGACTCATGAATAAACGCCTAGGAACTACTTTTATGATTACCGCCGCCAAGCATGGCAGAAAGATAAGATTGCCGATCCAAATAAAGTGTTTCTTTTGATTGCTGTTATCGTCAACTTGCATTGGGGGTCAAGCAAGCAATGCAGTAACCGGCCAAATCCAGCTGATACTGCACCTTCAGGGCTGAAGTGAAACAACACAGCCGTACTTGTCACCATTTTTCAAACTAGTACATTTGTGGTGCCTTGACTTATGCCTTGACCCGACATTTTGATCTCTGACAATTTTGCTTCGATTTGTGAACAAAAATTCAAGATACGAGCGCTAGATGCCAACTTAACGGACTTAACTCACATCACAACATGCAGCAGTTTGGCACATAGCAGTTAGCAATGCTTTACAAAAGAGGCTTCGAGCTGTTTCATGCCACTACTATCTGGTTTACTGTTAAACTAAACATAGAACAAGAGAATTAAATGTGTATTAGAAAAACAACTTATTATGAATCTCTGCTAGCTTAATGCTAACACAAAATGCAAAAAGCCATAGTAAGATTGATAGTTGTAGTGTCATAACCCTTAAAGCAAAGGGATATTTGAACTCAAACTGTGAAGCAACATATGTTGACAGATGCTTACTGAGTCAGTTGTGAAACTCTTCGTGTGTCAATGATTGTATTATGCTGCCCCCTGGTGGCCAAAGCGCACACACTGTGGGGCTGGAACGGATGAATGGAATTCCCATTCATTTCAATGAGGAAGATTGATTTGAGTGTTTTGAGTTACAGGCGGGGTGACAGAACGAATTAAGCACGCAAATCAAGGCACCACTGTTATTTGTTCTCGTCTTTTCCATATAGATCAAACAGTAAAAAAAATTTGACACCGCCCAGTAAAATAAAACTGCTCATATGTAGCGCTCATTATTATCCAATCAAGTCCAAGTTAAATAGTAGAAAGTACATCTGGAAACATTTGAAGTAACTGTAATTAACTACCCAAAAGTTTGGCTTCAGGGCAAAAAACAATGCAATTCTTTTTTGAACAGATGACTCCATATCTGTTTACAGGGACCTTCAAAATGTTGCAGTAGACATGCCAGGCCAGTAGGTGGCGATGTGTGCACACCAACTCCTCCTCTTCCATGATCTCATCCAATACCGTTTTTAAATAAACTTTGATGGCGCATACAATTTACATTTTGATCGTAAGAATTATGAATCCCTTAGTCTTTACACACGTTTTAAGTTCAAATTTCAACTATTTTCAGTTTCAATTTACATGTAGTTTTTACCTGTCCAATATAACAAATATTTCTTTAAATCTTCTAAATTATCCAAAAAAAAAATCATTTATTTTCAAGGGTGATTTTTACCTTCTTATATCCATCACAACAGCTTCACGTAGGACTGTAGGGCTTAGTAAATAAAAAAATAAATAAAATAAATGCATGCTGACCCAATCAATGAGCTTTACCTACGGCCAACAATTAAAAATCTGCCTCACTCACACTTTACACACACATTCAGGATATTCATGCACATTCCATGTTCCTTTTAAGCCCTTCCCTTGTCACCGTGAACAGAACCTCAAGCCAAACACACACACACACACACAAGCACATACACGCGTCCACACATTCTGAGTCAAACCCTCGAGTTTGGCCTGGCTCTCCAAAAAGAGGGGGAAAAGGTAGATAGTGTGACAGATGTAAACTGGCTTGGACTGACTCTCAGGACATAGAAATTCATAAAGCAGACTGTACACTTACTGAAGCCTTGTACAAAAATATCAACAAGATCAGAGTTGCTTTCAAAGTTTTGGCAGTTGTAGAATGAAAAGCTTCCGTTCACACCGTCGGACTCTTTTGCGTCTCCACCTCATCTATACGACAATAATTTTCTTCACACTGCTGCTATGTCCTCTAAACTGTAGAATTTGAGGAGTTTTTTTCATTTAGCTAAACAAAAAAAAAGCTTGTTTGAAGCAAAATAGTTTTTACGTATCGGTTGACAATGGTCAAATCACATCGAGTGCAGATATAATGTTAGGCTGTATGAAATATCACCAAGTGCAATCTCATCTCTGCTTCCATTACACAAACACAAAAAAACAACTTTAACAATACAAATTAATCATCCCAAAAGTTTGTATACTTTTTTTTTTTTTTTTTACATTCAGCAAGCCATTTTCTTCCTCACTTAAAGCCACCATGTGCATGGGGGAAACATTAAATAGAAGAATAAAACCATTTCAGATCAATAAATATAAAAATCAATGATCAAATTACTTGTTGCACCTTTGTTTTTTAAAATACGAACAAATCCAGTGACAGATCACAGTTTAGGACAACACAAATATCAATCTGAACATTTATAAAAACAAAACAACAAAAACAAAACAAATAGAGAAAGGAAAACAATGCTACACACATTTTTCATCAACACATATTGAGTTTAAAAAAGAAATGTGTGCTTATTGCCACAAACACAATGATCCTGGTATGGTTCTTTGCAAAGAAAGAACGCACCAGAGAGGAGTTCTGAGGTCGCAGTTTGAAGCCGAGCCGATACTTTTTGTGCTGGTGGACGACACCTGGGAAGCTTTTGTATGTGTGCTCTTTGAGTGTGTGCGTGTGTGTGCCTTCAGTAGTCGCAGAGAGGAGCCCCTTTGATGTGGCGCTCCCGGGACGAGGACGGAAAAGTGCGGTAATCCTGGTGAAAGTGTGCTGGATTGAGACAGATTTCTGAAGACGTCTTGTGCTACCGTCTTTTCCTTTGATTTGTAAAAAGTCCACAGGAGGAAGCTTGTCGCTGACACTCAAATTTCAAAATCTTTGTTTTTTTTTTTTTCCAAGGTGAACAGCTCCTTAAGGCAGATTGGAAACCCCAATATCAAGCCAAGTGATTTTGCCCATCTTTTTAAAAGCTCTCCACGAAGCTGCCAGGAAACAGGCCGGTCCGTCCCGTCCTCTGCAGGGTGCCTTTGTACCAGCCGTCGTCTCGCTTCTTGTGGACGAACACCACGTCTCCCTGGCGAAGCTCGATCTCTGCCTCGCTCTGGGGCGGGTAGGGCACCACCACTCGGTACCTGCCCAACACATGGCGGTCAGAATGAAGTCAGTAACTGAAGCGGGGTACATGCATACTGATTTATAACGCCTTAAACCAGTGGTTCTCAAACTTTTTACAAAAAGTACCGCCGGAAAAAAAAATAGCACTCCCAGTACCACCATCAAGACCAATATTAAAATATAGTAGCGTAATAGGCCAAAGTGTTCATCCAAAAAATTAGACTGAGGTTTTATTCCCAAAAAGTATATTTCATATTATTCTAAGCCACTGTCACATTGTGTCCAGCTTGAACATTAAAACTAAACTTAAATATAGGAAATAAACTGTATAGTGGTGGCTTAATTCAGTTTAATCCATTCCGTGACCATGCTCGTAACTCAAAACACAAAACACACTCAAATCATCACTCCAGCTCAGATTGTGCACCTTCTGGAGTGTGCGCCATTGCCACCAGGAGGCAGTATCATACAGACAGAGGCATACTGAAGAAGAGTTTCAAAACTGACTCAGTGAAGTGCAGTAATGCTAATTTTAGTTTTTTTTTTTGCTGAGGATAAATAATTTATACCTGTGAGTATTGATAAATTGTCTGACTACATGTATTGCGTCATAGTTTGTGTTCAAATATCCATCGCTTAAAGGGTTATAATGTCGTGATTCATTAGCCTGTCTATGGCGTTTTTCATTGTGTAATTACTATTAAGCTAGCGGAGATTTCTAAGGCAAATTTGTGTGATTATTTTAAATAGCGATTGTAAGTTAAAGCAAAAAATTGGTCAAGCGGCGAATTGATTCCCAAAAAATTTGTAAGTTGGGGACCTCTGTACTTACAGTAAATAATCCTTCATTTAAAATACAGTTGCTCATAAAAGTTAAATAAAAATTGTACCTATATAAATGTTTCATTCTGAAAATTCAATGCAAATGTATCGAAGTAAAAAGTTAAATACAACTGAATTATACTTAGGCAGTGGCTCTTTTGCATACCACAAGTTTGAGAATCAAGTGGTTTGAAGCAAAATTTAACTGCTTGGTGGAAATGTGGCATTTGCTATATACTAACTTTCATAAGGTCTTGTCAGTGAGAGCACCCACCTTTCCCTGGACAGGGGTTTGGGTTCGGGCCGGAGCACCATGAGAACGCTGCTGGCTCGCGTTGGCGGGGGCGACATTGGAAAGTTTGTATCCAAGGATCCCGATTTCCTGTGCAGAGGTTCCAGGCCCACGGCCCCCGCCATGTCGATCTCGACGGGACACGAGCCGGCCCGCCCCTGAGAGACCATAGGACACGATCCGGAGCGGGCATGGTGGTGGTGGGCCAGATTGGTGGCCACCGTGCCTTGGCCAGCCAAGGCGCGATCGTGGGTGGGCGGGGAGGTGGGCGGTGAGCGTGGTTTCTTCTTGGCCGCTGCCCCTGACAGGAGCTTCAACAAACCTCCTGCTTTCCTCTCCTTCTGATGGGGGCAAGAGAAGGAAAAGTTAGGCAGAGATGATTACTACTATCTTCTTCTCTTCCTTTCGGCTTGACCCGTTAGGGGTCGCCACAGCGTGTTACCCTTTTCCGTGTAAGCCTCTCTCCTGCATCCTCCTCTCTAGCACCAACTGCCCTCATGTCTTCCCTCACGACATCCATCAACCTTCTCTTTGGTCTTCCTCTAGCTCTCTTGCCTGACAGCTCCATCCTCATCACCCTTCTACCAATATATTCACTATCTCTCCTCTGGACGTCTACAAACCATCAAAGTCTGCTCTCACTAACTTTGTCTCCAAAACATCGAACCTTGGCTGTCCCTCTGATGAGCCCATTTCTAATTTGATCCAACCTGGTCACTCCGAGAGCGAACCTCAACATCTTCATTTCCGCCACCTCCAGCTCTGCTTCCAAAGTGGTTAGTGAGAGTGGCAGTGTTACCCACCACTGTTGAAATTCACCCGCATTTGGCCGGTTGGCGTGTGTTAATGTCAAGCCCTGATTACCAGCCTATTTTATAGGACCTTTACCACCTCTGCTTTCAATGGACTGACTATATTGTATTTCCACTGCCTTGGAGTGTGCCACATGGCAGCTGGTGTTCTATGAACCACACAGTGGCAGTATAAACCCACAGAACTCTAATGTCAACTCAGCAGGAAGCCTTATGGAGCATTATGTAAACGCACAATCTAATTTTGCACTTGCATGTTCAGTCTCACAGTTGCAGGAGTTTGATTCATCCATTGATAAGGTCACATTCCAAATAGTGGTAGGAAGGAGACCGACCACATGCTTGCGAGAAGTGCTGCTCGAGATCCCAGTTCCTGCCCACCCGTCAACCTAATTCCTGTACCATTTGCTCACCCACGCTCAACAGTCTTGAAGAGTTTTTCCAGTAAATTATCCCAAAGATGAATACAGACGCTGACAGATCGCACGGCTTGCGGTAACTTTTTGCTGTCATGAATGTTTCTTCAACTATGGAGGCCGAGCAAAACGATTTGGTGGCAAACTCCTTTTCGTTGCCGGCCATTTGGTAGTTATGGTTTCCCTCAGGGGTCGTTATGATTGTGAAGCCATATAAATGTGGAATCGCCCCATCGTATCATTACATAGACACAACAAATGGATGGGTACCTAGTTTTGAAATCAGACGGCAATGAAAATAGTTTGTTAAAGTATTGTTTGATTTATTTTAAAAAGGGACTTGCTCACAATTAATGAGTAAAAGTGAAGAAAATTAAAAAAATTGTAACAGATCTTTAGAAAGAAACAGTTGTTTGAGCGAGCCACCTGTGATCATAAATGGGAGCAAAAAGCCTTCTTACTCTTGCTCATTGCTTATAATAAAATGAAACAGATTTTTTTTTAGGACTCACTGAAGCGCCATCTGACAAGCATCCATTGTTCTGTCTCCCAAATGTTCAACATGTGTGTGTTGTGTGTGTGTGTGTGTGTGTGAGTGTTCATAGCTGTCTGCCAGACATTATCGGATGTGCTTCATCATTTCCTGTAGATTCAGTTACACTGGAACAGCGGCCGCTGAGAGCAACAAAAGGTATCAAGTGTGATGATGAGATTCAGCGTGGATGATCATATGATCATATTTAGGACAGGAGGTGACAATTAATCCAACTGTTGTGGACTGAATTTCCCCATACCGCTAGTGGTGCTGAACAATTTGAATCTAGACCAGCAGCTGACAGACTCATCCTCAGACAGTTGACTGAAGGGTTGCATTAATAGTAAAAAAGCCAGCATGTCTGTGGAAATGTCTTCCTTACTGACGAAACAAGACACACTATAAACACTTGACAGCAACTTATTTATTACTTTATTCAAGTGATAAACAAGAAATTAAACCCATTTCAAGTAACTTGTAGGTGGTGAGAAAAATTGTGATAGAAACATGCGAAATTTAGATACATTTTATCGATTCTTATAGATTATTTCCACCAGTTGAAATAAGAACTAGAGCGCCTAGTGCTGACACAATATGGGCTTCAGAAACAGCTCTGAGTCAATACATCGCTTCTTTATTTTAGACTGCAGAGCTCAAGTTAGACACAATTGGGATATGTGTCACGACAGCGTAATTCCACAAAAATGCATGGAATCAGACCGGAATCAGGCCTCCTCCAAATGTGGACACAAATCTGATAACTCATATAGGTGCCAATATGAGTGCAGTATTCTATAGATGCACAGATTGGATATACAGTGGATATAAAAAGTCTTCACACCCCTGTTCAAATGCCAGGTTTTTGTGACATAAAATAAGAACACCAAGATGAAACGTTTCAAAACTTTTTTTCACCATTAATGATGTTCTACAACCTGTACAAATAATAATCATCATTATTTTTTTTTTTTTATATTTTTGAGAGCGAAAGCTGAAATAATGTGGTTGCACAAGTATGGACACCTTCTTATAACTATGGAATGTCGCTGTGTTCAGAATTACCCAATCACATTCGAACACATGTAAACGGGAGTCGGCACACACCTGCCACCATTTCAAGTGCCTTTTATTAAACACAAATACATTTCAGCTGTTCTAGTAGGCTTTTCCTGACATGTTCTTGGTTTTTGGCCGAAGGATTTAGGTTTTGTGCTAACAATGACTATGAACGATTATGAATTGAACTGTTCATAATTCCCTCTAACTTGACTAAGACCCAAGTTCCAATCTGAAGAAAAACAGCCCTAAAGCATGATGCTGCCACCACCATGCGTTACTGTTGGTGTGGTATTCTTTTGGAGATGAGCAGTGTTGTGTTTGCACCAAACATACTTCTTGCAACTATGGTCAAAAAGTTCAACCTTGGTTTCACTGGACCTTAACAAAACCTGGCATTTGAACAGGGGTTGGTAGACTTTTTATAAACACTGTACCTTGTCAATGAGCTCGACATCATTCAAATACACCACTTGGTGACATATACACACCCGCATCCACTCAAACAACACAAATTAACATGCTGAAAAACACCCGCATTAAAAAAAGCAAAATAATAGCAGACGGTGGCCAAAGGAGTAATGAGGTGGCTATCCTCATTTAAATTATTAGGTGGGAAGAGTCAGGCCAAGAAAGCAAAATGGTATGTAACATTTAATATTAGCATGATTTACATATTATTGTTTATTTTCACATTGTTACTGAGTGGTGTCAACAGTTATTTATGTACAATTTATGTTCTGTCAGTGGAAACACAACCATAAAGGACGTGTCATTTGAAAAGCACATGGAAATTGGATACAAGTATTAAATCGGAATTGGGCAATTGGATCTATAGGCTAATTCTATTCATAGGTTTGTGATGGGGTTGTGGTCCATACGTACAGAAGGTACTGTATATTTGATTGCCAAACCATTGGGACACCTGACAATTACACTAACAAGAAGTGAAACTCATCCAACCGTGCCTGTACGCATTCCTAACACACAAGAGACACCCAACCAAATTGGACAGACACGAAAATAGAGTACAAATCAAATCTGTAGCCGTGGCAGGAGAAGAGGATTCATTAATATCCGGGCCTCATGAAAAAACAAGAGCCATCTTAGAGTGGGATGATATAAACAAGCCTGCTGTTCCACCATCACAGAACTGTTTGTCAGCTAGCCATGTAGTTAGATTAGCTGTCCAACACAGCGGAGCCAGCAGTGAAAACAAATGGAGCTTAGACAGATGCAGAGCTTTTCACTGCCATCATTCAACGTGAGCATGTCCCGATTTGACACCCCGGGTTTCCACGCAGCAGACGAAGGCGGCAGAGGAGGCGGTGTCGAGACGGAGTTCAACATGAGTGCCATAAGGTGCGGGAGACTTACTGAAGCAGGTCGAGCGGGGCCACGCATGTATACATAGCAACACACACGGTGGCGTCACTTCAGACAATTCCAATGCTTTGCTGCTGTTAAAGCAGAAATGATTCAATAATTAGCTCTGTTACGTTTCACTGCTTTTGCTGGAGGGCTACAGCGTGGGCCAATTGAGAAACTATTACATTTTCAGAATGCTCTCCTGAACAAGCAATAGCCTTTTTATATTCAATTTGGCAAGTTTGTTTTGGAGATGGGAGTGTTAGCGAAATACAGGGTAATAGGCTGCCTTTGCAAGGGTTGAGGTGCTTTGTCTTTGTCTAATCCATCCATTTCCTCTTGTGTTTGCAGGTGAGTTGGAGCCTATCAGAGCTGTCTTTGGGCAATTTACAGTCCTCAGTGAATCTGACAAGCATGTTACTGGAATGTGGGAGGAAGCCAGAGTACCCGGAGAAAACCCACATGAGCACGGGGAGAACATGCAAACTCCGCAGAGGAACACCGGAACCGAGAGTCGAAACCTGAACTGCGAGGCAGACGTGCTGGCCACTAGAATACCGTGCTCCAACTCCATAAAACATCATACAATAACTTCCCATTGCAATTTCAATAATTTTTCAATATCAGACACCTACCTTCTCTGGTTTGGGGGCGCACTGCGCAGGTGCGTGAGAGGGACCCGGTGATGGCGGCTGCAGGGGGATGGCCGGTTCCCCGTTAAATAGCACCGCTGCCACGTTGGGAGGCGTGAGGCAAGACAAAGGAGACGACAGGGGGAGGTGGGGCCGCGAGGCGGGGGACGACAGAGGCGGGGGCCCCAAACTGGGTCCGGGAGACGTCATGGAGAGCGGGCGACCGGATTGGCCGGAGCAACGTGAAGGTGAGGAGCTCTGAGAGCGCAGGGAAGATATCGCCACCGTGGGGCGCTCTGGGCTTCCACCAGGAGAACTATGGACTAAAATAGACACAAATATATTTTCTGCATTAATATAACCGAGAGGACCTTTCACTGAAAGCAGGTAGTAGCCATTAGTCCTCATTAATTCTGGAAGGGAACATTTATCTCCATATTTCACTTCTTTATAGACACTATACTCTTAATTAGAAATAACATGCGTTATAAAACCAGGGTGGCAAAGTTGTTCGCACTGTAGCCTTACAGCATTATGATGGTTTATTATTTTTCACCACTCGAACGAATGCGAGGGAATTTGACTCTAAAGAAGTTGAGCAGCCAGATACACTACTCATAAAAAGTTGGGGAATATTTGGCTTTTGGGGGAAATTTCACAATGAGCCTGAAATACACTTTAACCTTTACTGTACATGTGAACTTAATTTCTTAACTTTTGAATGCACGTCCAACAGTTGAAAGGTTCAGTACTTTTGCCAACTTTCTGACGAACCCAAAAATCAACATTTACTATCCATTAATCAACCAATACATTTCCTGCTTCAATTTGATTTGGTACTGAGACAGTCCTCAGCCTCCTGCTGTTCACATTTTGACATCATAAACGGGGTGTGTCGCAGAGTATCATCAGCAGGTTGCAACAGAGAGACTGGAAGAGTTACAGAAAGGCATAGAAGTGGACGTCCTTGAACATTTTCATGGATCAAACACCTATTGTGAATTTTGTCATTCAGCCTCTTGTTGGAGAACAGCAACTGGTACACACACAAAAACATTGAACAGCTGGACTTGTGCATTCAAAGGTTCAGAGAAGGTCAAATTTAATTAATCTGTGAAGGATCTTGTGCATTTTAGGTTCCTCCTGAAATTTCACTCCAAAGCCTAATATACCTAACTTTTTATGAGTATTGGATAATTCTTAACCATGAAATTTCCCAAGCAGTAAGTAGCTGTCTTAAAACTAATCTCGCTAATCAGCTTCCATCTGTATGTGGACATTAGGTAGTAAAGGTTAAGACCAAAAACCAACAACAACACATATGCGTGCATAGTTTCGAGCCACCTGCTGTAAAACGCTGCAGTTCTCAATGTGGCTTGCTGCTTTGTAATGTAGTCCAGATGTGTGAGTGCGTATGGAAACGAAACAACCGGAGACCAGGGTTAAAAGCGAAAGAGGCAAGAGGCTCTGTCATTACGCCTACATAGAACACAAAAACAAAGTGATGTCATTCGGCAGTGCGTTTCTTTGTGCGGCCCAGTCTTTTCAGTGTCAAGCAGTGCTGTGTGTGTGTGTGTGTGTGTGTGTGTTCACACAACACTACTAACACCTGCTCCACATCATCCTCACATGCCATGCAGACCTGCCAAGGTTTATTTACTTGCTTCCAACTTTGCCCTACAGCGCCAACATAGCAGCAATGTTTCTATTTTAAAGCAGTTTTTGGGTTACCTTTGTTTAGCTCTCCTTAGCCTTTCCTCCAGGTTTTCACATTATTTGGCATGTGCCTTCTCTGCTGATGTATTTTAAGCAGGTAGACAAATCACTCATTAATTTGACTGCCTTCTATGTAAGTTTGTATTTTTCCTCACATTTTCTCAATTATTTTCAATTTACCGCAATGTCTTCCCACTGCTTTTCCAGGCTTTGTGCATGAACATGGCCTCAGGTCTAGCAGGCTGTTAACACTGGCTGAACTCACGAAGCAAGGATGGCGTGGTGGAAGATTGACCTCTGACTATATTAACCCATCGTACAATAAATGATGTATCTTTGTTCATCTATGTATGCCAGTGAGGCATAGTGACAGACAGAACAAATGATGAATGGTCTTCTATGAGATGGCTGGAAGTACATACAGTCATTAATGTATCCACTTTTTGTGACATTTTTGTTTGTTGGAGTTCCGTGAGATTTATCAAT
Organism: Phyllopteryx taeniolatus; assembly: GCF_024500385.1. Taxonomy (NCBI): domain Eukaryota; kingdom Metazoa; phylum Chordata; class Actinopteri; order Syngnathiformes; family Syngnathidae; genus Phyllopteryx; species Phyllopteryx taeniolatus. Next base: position 14,523,530 of record NC_084513.1, on the reverse strand, counting down.
TGTAAAATATGTTCCTTGCCCCCATAAAGGTTGGAAATCACTGCTCTCGTCAGATCGTGTATTCTAATCAGTCAGGTCAAATCAACATTACATGACAGAAATAATGGGTGCTAACTTACTGTAATTAAATGACTTTATTTTTTAATTAAATTACTTCAGGCGGCACGGTGGCCGACTGGTTAGAGCGTCAGCCTCACAGTTCTGAGGTGCGGGGTTCAATCCCCGTCCCCGCCTGTGTGGAGTTTGCATGTTCTCCCCGTGCCTGCGTGGGTTTTCTCCGGGCACTCCGGTTTCCTCCCACATCCCAAAAACATGCATTAATTGGAGACTCTAAATTGCCCGTAGGCATGACTGTGAGTGCGAATGGTTGTTTGTTTCGATGTGCCCTGCGATTGGCTGGCGACCAGTTCAGGGTGTACCCCGCCTCCTGCCCGATGACAGCTGGGATAGGCTCCAGCACGCCCGCGACCCTGGTGAGGAGAAGCGGCTCAGAAAATGGATGGATGGATGGATAAATTACTTCACCCACACTGAAACTTTAGAGCATGATTCGACAGAACAGCGGCATGTTTACGTCCAACCGTTTGTGGTCCCACTAGCTTGCTAAGCTACATAACGTTTTGTTGCCTGCTTGCGAGCCGTATCGTATTCAAAGTACGGGAACATACCGCAAGCAAGCCTTAAATGAACGTCCTCTCCTGTCCTGAGCACCACCAGCACACGTTTTCCCCATTTTGTCCTTATAATACGAAGTCGGCGGGCTCCACTCTTGTTGTCGTCGCCACGGTAACGAGTGTATCCAGTCATATTTGAGTTGACAAGATAAAGCCCAATGATCGTAAAAAACGGGATACAATATTTTATTGCAGTAGTCTGACATAGTACAATCGTTAAAGAGCAAATTTGTCTTGTAGTCTGATCTGGGCATTACGTCTTGTCTGTCTCAGACGTGTTGTCTGTTCCACACCGCCGTTTTAAAAATTTTTTTTTTTTAAGAACTTTATTGGCCGTCAAATATTTCCAATACTACGTCAAAAGACGTGCGACAAGGCTAAAAATAAACTAGCTTTTGGACTCAAATATACTCTGCAACGCGGAGTAAATGTCTTTTGCGGAGCCTCGGCGAATTATGACATTAAAGCCGATCAGCATAAAATGCTAAATATCGTCCGATACCGATCAGCCCGATAACATCGGTGTAAAGTCTAAAAACAACAACATTCTTCAGAAAGATGCATTTGTGGAGCCAACATTAAGTGGAAGACTTGCCTTTTTGACAAAGAAGAGCTAAGGTACAGTACACTCAACATTTTGAGACTTTCCAGCATGAGTCCATGTTATTCCTGGAGTACTGTGTTACTGCAGGACAAAACAACCTTGAAGCACATGGCAGCTTCATTTGAATCATTTATATATATATACACATTTTTAGCTGCATATTTTGAGCTCCAGAATTTTTGTTGAGAATGCATTTATAGGTGACATTTTGTTGACGAGTAAAATGAAAGTAGCAAATGTAGTAGTAACTTGGTTTAGCTTTACGGCTCTGTTTAAAATTTGAGCTCCAAAGATTTTTCATGATACGTAAAGTCCGTGGCACCTCTACATTGAATGTCTCAGGGGTAGAAGGATATGGAATTTCACCAACATTTTTTGCAAGAAATACACATTGAAAGTAGTATAGAAATTTGCTGTAATAGATGATTCATGCAAGACTTCAGCATTTCGTTAGCGTAACAGCATAATTGGCCATGTCATTTTTTACCGTTTTCGTAAAAGAAAAAAACAACAACATAAACTTGAACAAACACAAAGAATCCAGGATTGTTATGATCTGGATGACTGAGCACCTATACAGACATAAGGAAAAAAAATAAAATAAATTTAGCCAGCACATTGGTATTTTATACTGATATTGTGACAGTAAGTTAAAAAATTATGGTATTAGGCTAACAATATCTTTCAAGACAACAGTGACTGTCGGTACTTTTTCACTGCCTTTTTTTGTGATACTGATTACAAATGCTATCACAAAACCCAAAAAGGAAATATGTGACGGCCACCATCGAATCGGAAATAACACACAATGTGGCAACAACACCCACTTGCTGTTAAGTACAATATAGTATGGCTAAGTCGACAATAATAACATGAGGAAAACAGAAAATTCTCTGGAAAAAAATTTGCCGTTCGTCACATCATAGACTTACTTTTTACAATACGTCCCATTGGAAAATTTGTTAAACCGAAGCACAAGTCGCTAAATGTTCTGCAATTGATTGTTTAACCTTAGACGTTCCACTGTAATGTTATTTTTATCCCAGAATTAATAAATAAAACCAATCATGTTGTCTAACAATATCAAATCATCCTGTTGTTACAATGATTTCTCAGTGTTGCAAACATTCAGCATTCATTTGCGCATCTGTCAAAACATTTTGTAGCCGATCTTGACGTGGGGCAGCACAACGGTGCAAAGGTGACGACAAATGTGTTTGTAATCAAGTGTTAACTGATTACTTTGAAGCGTGTGCTGATTAGACAGGCCTCAGCGGGCAGACGTGCCACTCCACCAGAAACATCTTAAGATGCACAGCAGTGTGCAGATTGTGGTGATTGTAGTATGCCATGACACTGATGGTAGTTTCTGTTGCTTTAATGGCAGCAAAGAAAATGTTCCTCGCTACAACCTGTGATACACAAACCTCCACTCAATTGTATCTATCTGCATAAATCTGGTGTTTGGTCCCATTTGAAAGTGTACGCACCAAGATTTTAAATGAGTATTGATTGAAAATGCGTTTAGTTGTGCTTACCCAGCTGCATTGAGGTGCGTGTCTGGTTGACTGAATGCTGACTGGAGCGCAGGCAGTTCTTCAGCTGGGCGGCAGCAGTCTGAGGCGACGAGGCGGGACTGACGCAGTTGACCAACGGCGTGGAGGGACGGGACGAAGAGGGCCCCGGGGACCCTGGAGAGGAGGGGTCTGAGATTTTACTGCCGACCTGACCGCAACCACCACCACAACTGCCACCATTTCCTGGACTGGACAAACATGAGCCCCTCGTAGCACCAACTCCAAACGTAGCCCTTTTAAACAGAAAGAGGAGAGTCACTTGTCATTGGATGGTGCAGGTTTGAAAAGACATTTGATCCACACTACAAGATGGGGAGCAACAACACTACTCTAATTCCATTAGAAGAAATAACTGTAGGGTCCTGTCAACCCCCACTATTCAGGGAGGATAGGGAATGTGAGTAATTGACGCCCTGCCCTAAAAATATTTATAATTGCCTATGTTAATACAGACCCGACTTGAGTTTTTTAAGATTGGAGCTGTCATACGACTCCCAGTTGAAGTTTACTGGCAAACTAAAAATAAAAAAAAGAGAATTGCACATTGTGTATTTAAAACAACCACTTAACTGCCTTGAAGTTCGCTGTCTTAATGGTAACACATAATGGGAAATGCCATAGACAGGTTAACAAATAGAATCTACAGTATATAGCCGTGTTACAACGCTTTCAGGAACATATCTTACATCAATAGCCACAAAAAGTGCAGCTCCACATTCTGTAGCATACTGCCCCCAAGAGGCCAATGCGCACACACCAAAAGGAGCAGCACAATATCCATTAAAGTGAAGCAAAAATGTGACCAAAACTGTTTAATTCTTTACATTCTAATTTGATGTAATTATGTCATTACTGTATGTTTAAACAATAGGCTATAATAGTTTTATTTTTATTATCAAAAACACATTACAAAAAAATTAAATTTATTTTAAAAATAAATGTCTTACAGATCATTTGATTTTTGAAAAAAAATGAACCAGAAGCACGAGGACACATGCAAGTACCTGTATGTATCTTGTAGAATCTTAGGGTTACAGTGTTAAAGAAAAAATACAAAAAAACCCTGAATATATGAGTTTAAAAAAAAAATCAAATAGCTGAGGCTATTTTGCTCAGAATAACAGTCAATAGGCGGGCTTTAACTGTTTTTGGGACAAACCACTTCACATAGACCAGCGAAATAGGGCAAGTAATAGGCGAAGTGACTTTGTTAATAAACACTACACTCATATAAACGGTCTGTCCTCACAGTGCCCTATTGAAGACCATATGTTTGTGTGTATGTCACCTTGGCCTCTACTGTATGTGGAGTTATGTATCTTGCAGTATTGAGTACAGAAAAATTTACCCTTTAATGTAGCATTATCTGCAGAAATGCAACAACTGCACTGGGGTCCAGCATTGTTGTTTTGGTTGTGATGCCTTCAATTCTTTTTACAGAAGAGTATTTTCAGAATAATGGCAAGATTTTCAAAAATCTTCACTTGGTTTACCATCTCAAATTGCCATTGTCATGTAAGCCAAAACAACACTATTTTTTAAATTGGTTTTCAGCTAAAAAACAGCACTGCCTCTTACTGTTGATCACATTATATGACGGAGCAAGTCGCTCGTGTTTCTGTCTGCAGAAAATGAATGGCGGCCCAGTCAGCTGAACTACACTGACTGCACCATCCACTCTCTTATTGCTGCCCACTGACTACCAGTCATATACAAGAGTCATGGCCTCATGTGTGCTTGATCTTGTGTGCGAATCAACTTGAGTTTTAAAGCATCTATAAAGAGGACACTTGCAGAGAGAACATTTTGACTGGACCTCGCTTAAGCCCCGTGTACATAGCCGTTTCCCATCAGGAATATTGCTCTTTTGAGTAAACTGCACCGAAACGGAGCAGCGGAACAGAATGTTATGTCAGGAGCGGCGGCCACCGTCGTTGCATTGATGCATGTATAAGTGGGACAGCTGGAAGAGCTCCCTCAAAAATATCTTGCACTAGGGTGACATTAAGCTGATGTTGTGAAGTTATGTATGAATCCGCAAGGCATGGTGGTGGACCGATTTTTAACGTGTGGTATTACACAATCTTTGATCACAACAAGCTTTAGAGACATTTTGAAGGGTAACATGAGGGATGGTTTTAACTTCATGGTGTGGCGACGCGGTAAATAACAGGACGAGGAGACGAGAACCAGTCATGTCACTTTACTCTCCACATACAAACGGAGTGCTTTTACATCAAACAGCCAATCACTCCCTTTGAAGCCAACAACTCCCTTTCACTCTTTCAATGTCTCCTTATTGTGGGTCACCACAGTGGTAAACATTTGTTTTGGCACTTAAAGTTGTTGTACTCACTAAAGTATGATACACACACGAGTCTCACCCCCGAACATGATGTCTGTCGTAGTACCAACACTGTGCCACAAGACTGGTGGAAAATACAAAGAAGAAGAAGTCGCAGTAGAAGATAGTAGAGCACTTTAACTAAGTGGTGGGTGGATCGATCCAAATATCGATACATATGTTGGTATTGATATTAATCAATATCAGTGTCATAAGATTGTGTCAAACTTCTGTTTCTCTCCGGTATGCGCTGCTAGTAATATATATGTATCCAATAGAAATGTGAAATTATAGTGAATACATATGCTGGAATTTAAATGTAAATAAATCAAATTAATATACTAATATCGTACATTTTGTGTTAACTGTAAAAGGGATACTGCATACTTGATATATTAAACTACCGCACGTTTTTCATGACAAATAAATATTTAACATTGCCCAAATCCATTCCTTTTTTTAAACTACTGGTAATACACAATCCAAAGAAAAAAGGCACAAGAACACCTAAAGTTCATGAAAATTCATTCAGATTTAGTCATTTCAAATGCATGACATCCATCCATCCATCCATTTTCTGAGCCGCTTCTCCTCACTAAGGTCGCGGGCGTGCTGGAGCCTATTCCAGCTATCATCGGGCAGGAGGCAGGGTACACCCTGAACTGGTTGCCAGCCAATCGCAGGGCACATACAAACAAACAACCATGCGCACTCACAGTCACACCTACGGGCAATTTAGAGTCTCCAATTAATGCATGTTTTTGGGATGTGGGAGGAAACCGAAGTGCCCAGAGAAAACCCACGCAGGCACGGGGAGAACATGCAAACTCCACACAGGCGGGGCCGGGGCTTGAACCCCGGTCCTCAGAACTGTGAGGCTGACGCTCTAACCAGTCGTCCACCGTGCCGCAATGCATGACATAACAACTTTAATTAATAAAAAAACGTTGATATCGAAATTGGCGATACAGGCCCGGTATTAACCTTAACCTTGCAGTATCACACACCTTTAATAAATAGACTGCTGTTGCAAATTCTCTTCAATGTTATTTTTATTGTGGCGAATGACTTTTGAATGACACATTATTGAACTAGCTTCAAGTCGCTTCCTCATTGGCTGTCACTCAGTTTCTGGTCCCAATCATGGAGATGGTGGCTCTGCAGCTGAACAGACACAAGGATTTTCTATTGTAAATTTTGAGGTAGAATGTTTACGATTGTTAGCCCTGACCATTTTCCGACCGGACAGGGCAGGAAAAAAAACACTCTTTAAGATACCACATACCACAAGATAAGTAGTAGAGACATCTGACAATTGGGCAGGACGGATCACACGCATATGAAAGAATATATATATATTTTTAACAACAACAGCATATTTAACCGAATAGTAAAACGTAAAAGCTGCAAAACGTAAAAGCTGCAAAACAACCCTACCAATCATTTTGGCACTGCATTTAAAATAGTCAAATACAGTAAATTTACTCAGGCTAACAGGTAAGCATCAAAGAAACAAACAATGAATCCGAATTTAACGAGTCCAACATGAATTCAAAATTGTGACATAAATACTTAGTGTGGACATGCCACTATATTTCAGTTTGGAGGTGAACTTGTGGTGAATCTCTAGGACAATACAGTCAGTCAATTAAATGTCCCCTGGTGTGTATGTGTGTGGGATTGTGTGTGTGTGTGTGTCAGCCTCTCCTCATTATAATAAGTATCCTTGCAGCTTCATAAGTATGGAGGACGGAAGCTAAACAAAGAAGGAGTGTTCTTGTATAAATATAACAAATTGTCTGGTTTGATTGTACCCTCCACCCCACTAATTATTGCTATATATTGCATTCAGTGGAGAGTGTTTAGCGTCTTCTGCATCATGTTTTTCTTCGTTTGCATTGCATCTTTCCCTCGTCTCATGATTCTGGCATTTCTTTTCCTCTTTTCACCTTTTTGTTTGTCCACATCCCACCAACCTCATTTGTTTTCATCATCTTCCTCACTCCTTTCATGCCTCATTTTCTTTCTGCCGGTCCCAGAGTCGTCATTATCTTTCTCCCGCTTGTTTGTGTTTCTATTATTCCAACGCTGCTCAGCTTTTGTTTCTCCCTCGTTCATAGCCTTTCACTGCATCATGGGGCAGAATGCAGATTAGCCGAGCAGCCACTTGAAATATGGCCCTCCTCAAAGGAATGACGATGGCCATAAAAATTAACAAATATACAACTATGACCTCAGCACACTTGCTTTTTAATCTCATGCGGTTTTAACAGCGCCGGGTAGTTGGGTTTGAATGCTAACAGCAGCAGTAATAACAATTTTATGATCATGATGATGATGCCGATGGTAATGATGTACTCTCACTATGTGGTAGCACCAGAATGGCTGAGACAATACCGTGGATCCCTTCAGATCCAGCACAACACATTCTAGGAACATGGTCAAACTCAAATTTGTCCAGATTAGGAATCTATATTTTAATGAATGACAGAAATAATACCTTGCCATCGTGAAAACCTTTAATAACTGGCAAAGTTAAAGTAACATTTCAACCTTCTTATGCAATAAAAAGTTAAGCACTGCTGTTACCAAAACAAACATTCAGTCATACCTATCAGGATTTTATTTTTCATTGCTTGTATGCCTACCCACATATTTTTCCAACTAGATCAAATCAGGAGGAACAATGCTCAAATTTGTCCTGATCGCCTGTATATGCTCCGCTTAAGCAGAGCAGCAGTGTTGTTAACTGTGTTATTAGCGTTAGCTTCCGATAACAGATACTGTACATACTTGATTGTTTGGTGAAGCTGCGGAACGTCTTTGATTACGTGTCTGCTGCCGGCGCCACATACATGGATCTGCACACTAATTGACAAGTGTAATTCGGTGACTTGGTGATGACGTGCCGTCTCAACAAGTCAAAATGCAGTCAATGTGTTGGCTGTCGTTATGGTAGCCAGGGTGTGCTTGGCAGTTTTTTCGCCAAAAGTAAAATTCAACATTCAACGTAAGGGGTTCCGTTGTATTAACATGCCATAGTTTCAAATTTTCAATGGTGTCGAAGGCATATTTGAAAAGTCCAATTCTTTTATCTGTTTCTTTTGCAAAGGCATACATGGTTTTTTTCGGGACATTTGTTTGAAAGCAGCGCTTTCCTCCGTGAATACTAAAGAGTGATTCGACAAGGATAAGGTTCTCAACCACTATCAGCAAAACAGTATTTACAATGCACTAATACAGTATCAGAAGCATGAGAAATGAAATACAACAGATGCGCCCGGGGCATATTAAAAATGAATGTAGATGTTTCTACTGTGACCATCTGAATAAAACATGCCCGTTAAATGTGAGGACGACTATATAATAGGCCTTCATCTTTCCTGGCTCCCAACACTGACCTGGACACGGGGGTGACGTAGTTTCCCGGGAAGACGCCAGAAGCTGCCGTTCTCAGTGAGGTGCCTTTGAACCATCCGTCTTGACACTTCTCTGTCACCCGGTACATCTCACCTTTCCTAAGTTCGAGTTCGTCAGCCTTCTGGGGCTTGTAGGCGTAAAGCGCAAGGTAGCTAAGAAACAAAGGTGTTAGAAAATAATACATTAACAGAAAAAAATAAGCGGCAACTCCACAACATCAGTGCTGGTTATTCTTACGCTCCCCCCACTAAAACATAATATGACAGAGACAAAACGTTCTACATGAACACATCAAACACATGGTTGTACAAGTAGATTACCACAATGAATTCCGTTGCAGATCTTCCAGATTTTTCTTACCCATTCCAATAGACATGGAGAGAAGCACGACTACAGGGTAATTGCTCTACCGAACGGGAAACTTGCAAACTGCAGTTACTGTCCTTACTACTACAGTATAATAAACGCAAAATATGACCATGATCCAAACCCACAGTCAAATATTAATGTTAATGAAAACAAAATTTAGGTATATAAGTAAAACCTTCAACCTTCAACAAACCAGAGAAGACTCCAATATTCTCGAAGAGATGTATAACTAATTTCCCAATGTATCTGTCATATATGACAATATGAAAAGTTAGACGTTTGTATTGATTTTCCAAACTAATGTGCTACCTGTAAGCAGTATTTTTCTCTCCCTGTAAGGAACTGCTCCGTAAAACGTGCTTTAACAGATGAAAATGAATCCATAAGGGTGAAAAAGAGCATAGAAGAGACTTTTGTTTTACCTGCCAAAGACTACATTGGGAATGGTGCCAAACTCTTACTACCAAGAGGAGTACAATGAGTATTTACAGTAGCACCTTTCTGTATGGGCGTTGAAGTGGGCTCATGAATGCAATATTGTGAACGGTACAAATGAGCTTCTGTTGTTGTTGTTGTTGATGGCAAACGACGAGACTAGAGTAAACCAGCTCTATATGCTATTGCTTGGTTGCCATGGTAACAGATGTGGGGATCATATTCAGTCTTCCCGTGGCAACAGGAATAGTTGTCAGGTCAAGATTGAAACGTCCACCCTCATCAGCAGTACAACCCCACTTCAGACTCACATGCCCCAGACATGCAGGACTAAAATGCAGGCTGAGGTCTTGTTTCACATTTGGGGAAACGTTAGGTTCTAGTTAAGCTTGTAGGTTCTAGTTAAGCTTGTCAAATCTGCTGAAGTGATAGAAACTTGCTTTTACAAAAGTTGCCAATGCTGATGCATGGGACCTGCATCACTTCTAGTGGGGTAAACTCACAACTTGTAGCACATTTATTTTCCAGAACACTCAATTTGACACTTAAAGCGAAAGTTTGCGATTAAAAAATTAAAAAATCCCTTTTTGTCACATTTGTAGAAACAGTCAAAATGACTTGACAGTAGTACATCTCTGACCACATCTTGTGCCTGTAATTTGATTTTCAAGAAACCAACGCACCCGCAGAAAAATAACCAAACAACCAATAAGAGGCAAAAGGTGTGACTTACGAGGTGTCAATCATTTGTTGCACACTCGCAGGCAAATTCATTGCGGGCGCTTCCCTTCCCTACCATGCTGATTTTTTTTTCACAAATCATACTTATCATGTACTACTGTCAAGTCATAATGACTGTTTTAAACAAATATGCCCAAAAGTGTTTTTATTTATTTCATATTCTTTTCTAATTGCAAACTCTCCTTTACGGTTCGAAAAGGGGAGAACTGGTTCAATGTCTTGATTCTTGACGAACCAAAAAAGTATTCAGCGGCATACCCGCACAGCTAAAAAAAAATGTGGAGTGTGACTGTATATATCCAGAAAAATATGCCTTAAATGTTGTCCAAATTCGTGATTTTCAACTGTCAAAGGTCACTGATAGTGTAGTGGTTCGCTCATTTGGATTCTGTGAAGGCAGCGTGGGTGCAGTTCCCACTGAGTGATGGTGTGAATGTGAGTTTGAATAATGGTGGTTTGTCTATGCTTGCCCTGTGACTGATTGTCGACCAGTCCAGGCTGTCGCCTTTAGCGCACAGTGAGCAGTTAGTGTTCAATTTCCATGTAGAACAGTCACACCTCCTCTTGACTTCTTTTCCCCAGACATGGACGTCCCTGGTGTCGGCGGAGCATTGGCCGTCTCGATACATCCATTTAAGCATTTAACAATGCTTAAATGGAAGTAACTTAATGTATAAAAAATATATAATGCATGAATGAATGAATGCTTAAAAATAAAAATCAAAGAAAGTGCAGTTTATATGCCATTGATTCTTAGTCGTCAGCCTTATTTTGAAACAGGGCGTCACGCAGCCAAGGTCTTAGTGTGTTATTGTTTTTTTGTGTCTTTCACAGGCTGTCTTTTAAAGTTGTTTTTAAAGGCTTTTCTCAGTGTCATGGTGGAGGAGTAGCTGCTAGTCGTAGAAATAGTGGCACATGGCCAATATCTCGAGGCACAATGGAAGAAATGTTTTTTTAATGCTTGCAAGAAAATGGCATCTAAAGTGAACCTGAGAACTCAGGCATATTCCGTGTTGGGAAAGAAACAAAAACCATAAAATCCAGGTTACAGGAGGGAGAACTGTCTGATGTTAACTCACATGTTGAGAGGCAGCTGCACCTTTGCGTGGGCCAAGAGCTCTGAGGTTATAGATGCCACTTTTGGGGGCACCAGTACGCCTGCCGAGGAGGGAGAGGGACCTGGAGACGATGCATCCTAAAAGCATGCAGAAAGTAGTAAACAAAAATGTAATACCTATATTCTGTATGTATGTGTCTGCAGCTTTCCACCTCTAAATGCATCCTGGGTATTAGACCAGAGGAGACAAAAACATTGAATACAAGTATAGAAGCAACCAGAGGCAAATAGTAAGTAACTCTAGGCAACAGCTATTTAAGAAAGTACCAAATATTTTATTTAAATGGAACTGTCAGAGTTGGTCATTGCAAAATGTATCAATGATGTTAAAAAGCTGTGTTATTTTCCAGGAAGTATATCTCTTCACAGACCTACGGGTAAATATGGAAATTCCATCACTGTGCAGTATGCATGATGCCAGTCCACTTGGCACTTACAAGTTATGGGCAAATAAAACAAGATGATAACACCATATGAATCAAATAAATGGAATGGCCTTAAGATTGAGAATGGACATCACATTTTTTAGCCAAAAAGGCAGTTAAAATCAATTACAATCAAAATGTCCTCCTTCAACACTACAACATTCTGCATCATTTTTCATTTTCTGTACGTCATTATCCTCACAAGGGATAATGGAGCCTATCACAGCCGGGGTACATCCTGCACTGGTCGCCAGCCAATCGTAGGCACATATATAAACAAACAACCATTCGCGCACACATTCACACCAAAGGGCAATTTAGAGTCTTCATTCAACCTACCATACATGTTTTTGGCATGTGGGAGGAAACCGGAGTGCCCGGAGAAAACCCACACAGGCACGGGGAGAACATGTAAACTGCACACAGGCGGGGCCGGGATTTGAACCACGGTCCTCAGAACTGTGAGGCAGATGTGCTAACCAGTCGGTCACCGTGCCGCCATTCTGCATCAATTTCAATAAAAGCTTTCTAGATGAACTCTTATAAACTCTTGTCCATTGTGAGTTTTTTTTCCTTATAAAACTTATTCTTTACTAACCCTCCTCCCAATGTAGGTCCAATGGTGTAGGTAGGCTGAACTTGGTGGCCATGTAATGCCTATATTCCATTGTTATTATTCTTATCGTCATTAGTTTTGGTCCTACAACACCTCACCACAATGTTCTTCCATTAGATTGGAGAAGGTACAATAAACCTGTTTCCACCTGTTACCAATCATTAACTGTGTGTGTTGTGCATGTGAGTGTGTCAACCTGAATGCGTGCTGCGGCCCTGGGGTCAGAGGAGCTGATGAGGACTGGGTGGGAGATCTCCATACTGTGTCTGTTGTTGAGCTGGGCCGCTCGCTGGGTGACGGACAGAGCAGAGAATGAGTGCCTCTTTTTAGCGTTTTTCTTCCCTTCGCCTCTCCGATGTCCCGAGCCGTTTCCATTGGAAGGCGAGGTGCTGGGGGAGGGGCCGAGAGAGCACGGAGCCAACGGGGCCGGCTCCGAGCTCGGACCCGGCACGCTGGTCGTCGTTGTCGGCTTGTCGATTTCCATCAGCTGCTTTGCCGTTTCGTTTAACTGAGGAGAAGAGAGAAGTGGAGGACATGATGACGAATGTTTGTTTTTGGTTTTTGAGTGTGTACTCAATCCGTGTCGTGCTTGAGCCCACTTGACACCTAAACTCTGGTATGTTTGGTTGGTGTGAGTACTTTGTAGCGTTCGGAACACTTCCCTTGTCTGGCACGCTTGGAAGAGGTGGGTGATTGGTCATGTACGTACATAGAGCAGTGTGAGCACAGGCATGGGATCATCTGGAAAGGTTTCAAACATCGTTGTGTGTCCTTTCATCACCTTAGTTTCAGCTTCAATTTTATCTTAGATTTAGTTGTTTTTAAATATCCATCTGTTTTTGATAGCCCTTGCCCTCATCAGGGTCACCGGTGTGCTGGACCCGATTCCAGCTAACTGTTGGCGAGAGGTGGGGTACACCCAGGACCTGTTGCCAGCCAATAGCAGGCCACATATAAGCAAATGACCATTCACACTTGAGGACAATGTACAGGTAAAGTGTTAAACATATAACCCCAACATATATGTTTCTGGAATGTGGGTGGAAGCTGGAGTACCCGCTGAAAATACTCGCAAGCACAGGTAGACTCCACAGAGGGAGGCCGGAGTTGAGATTTGAATGCTAAACTGAAGAACTGTGAAACAGCCGGTTTTAAACTTTAGGTTAAAAAAATGGAAAAAGTATGCTGTGTGAGACTGACGATTCTAGTGTAGCATTTCATTCAATTATGGTAGGGGTCACAAACATGGTGCCCACAGGCATCAGGAATCCCCAAGCACCACATTAGCAGCTTGCAGGCTTGCTCTAAAAATAGCTCACCAGTGAGATGTGTCTATTTTTTTGTGTGTTGATATTCTAAAAAAACAACAACAAAAAAAACAAAGTGCCACTTCCCATCTAGCTGCATATAACATTTTGTAGCTATTCTATTTTTAAATCACACTTTCATTGGTGTAAATTACATTCACACCTACGGGCAATTTAGAGTCTTCAATTAACGGGTTTTTATGAACACATTGCCCTACTACGCTACTGTATTTTATGTTGGTCAAGATGGTGGTACTTGGAGAGCTAAGTATTTTTTGATACTTAGCTGATACTCGGTCTAAAACGTTTGAGAAGCATTTCTGTTGAGCATGACAAAAAATAACGTTTCGGGAGACAAGCTGGGGGTGGTTGGGGGGGCAACGACGATAAGGAGTTGATTTACCGCAAAATAATCGGAGGAAATTTATTATTTGTATCAAACTGCCCTGTACTATAGCTCTCAATTTCAAAAAGGTTAATGACCCCTGCATTATCATGAGATTTTGCTATATATAGTCGAGCTCCACATTAATCAAAGCCTGGCCATATTTTCAGCTAAATGGTCCAGCTCATGTTAGAAGTTACCAGAATCCTTTAGAATGGTGCAACATGCTGTAGTCCAAAAAGCTCAGAATTATGAAGAAGTGTAAAAACATATAATCAATACTGTAGCCATTATGTTTTATAGTATTTTGCCACTTTCTTGAATCCCCTCAAGATAAACGATACACAATTATCAAATACAAAAACACTTTAATTTAAACTAAGGTAACTGCATGTTTTTGGTGAGTCACGATGACAAGGTCCTCAAATTCAGTGAGCAAAACTTTGCAGATTCACAATAAGGCCAAAGGATTACGTAATTACATTTATGTAACACCTGGTTATTATACACATTCCAAATGTCATGCACTCTGCTACAAAGACTTTTTACAAGCTGGAGTGTGTCTGTGGGAATTTCTTTACCATTGGTATAGACAAACATTTGGGATGTCACAGCTCACTGATGTTGGACATGGGAGATGGACTTGGCTCACCAGCTCTGTTCTAGTTCATCCGAAAGCTGTTTGGTGGGGTTGAGGTCATAGATCAAGTTCTACCACACGAAACACATCCAGTCATGCCTTTATGGACCTTGCTTTGTAGACTGGGGCACAAAAAGGCTGTGCTAAACAGGCAGAATTAATAGTCATGTAAATTTTCACCACTCACCCAAGAACCAGTTGGATGGGGAAGGAGCATAATTAGACATGGTCACATAAATTCTGGTGACGATTGGTCCTCAGTTTAGTGACACTAAGCAACGTTGAGCTTCTTTACATTAAGCATATATAGACTGTCCCGACATGGGGACAAAAAAAAAAGAATTACGTGAGCACGTGCACACAGAAAATAATATTTATATGAAAAACTTCATAAAATAACAGATACTACTTCATGTTTTGAGCATATGAATAGCAGCAAATTGATGGTGCGCATAATATGTACAAAGATACAAGGGTTTTCCTGATTTCTGGGGTTGATTTTGGGGGTACGTATTATACATGAGAAATTACGATATTTGTGGAGGACAAATAACGTACTGACATGAGCTCTTACGCACTGGGCATGTAGCATATTTCTACTTCAGTTACAATACAGACATTGTTCTGGGCAGAGATATCAGACTGCCTGCCAGCACTGAGACTGAGGGCATCCCTCAGTTCTTAATCTGCGTTGGTCATTTGAGCTCTGGTACACAATCAGCTCATTCTCACAAGCACAAGTGGCAAATGTGAGCCATCCATGGTCGCTCCATCGCTGTGACTGGCTGCCACATTGGACAGTTGTTTATCAACGGGGATGAGAATGCCGGCCAGCTGAAGAAGCCAAAGCATTCCGCAGCGGCAGCGAGAGCAACTTCAATACAAATGACATGGACAATGTGCTCATCAGTTACTGGGCTTCGTGTTAGTTTAGGCACATGATGTCACTGTCACAGGGTCAGGCATCATAAAATACTCTAAGCCTAATCAAGTCTTCTTTCTCCAGAGCTCACACTTCTTCATTTGAATTTTGCCATGAGCTACCCATACATGACAAGTTTTCTCTGATGTGACCATTCATGAGCACTAGTCTCATGTTGTACATTTCATCTCTGACTTGTGAATGTCATTTAAATCAGTGAAAAAGGAAACTTTAAACTTGAAAATACTTTATGTAGTAGACTGGTAGTCGGCAGGACGTGTGGGCCGCTCCGGCTACACTTACACTTTTTTTTTATTTATTCTGTATGAAATAAAGCCAATAAAAGGAATTTAATGGGAATACTGTCCTTATGACTCAGTTTATATTTGGAGATCCAGCAAGAAAAAAGGGAGTTTCACATAGACATAATATTGATGGCCCAGCCAATAAACAAACCAAAACAAATATACCACTCGTAATTACACCACTACAATGAATGGAGTAGTTGTTGCAGTTAATGGAAGCCTTACATGAGATTTTCTTGCGGTAATCTTTTTTTTTCAAATAAAAAAAAAAAAAGCCAAAACAAAACAAAAACAAAAACAAAAACCCAATTCCAAACGGTTGTCGTTTAATGCCGGCCGGCACCATGTGTGAAGTGTAATCGCTCCTCGCAGTTGTTGGAAAGCATCGTAAACAAATAGCGGTTAAAAAGGCCGCTGGTGACAATATAATCCACCAATAAATATAACAGCTAAAAAGCTGTAATCGCCGTCTCACAGTGCCTCTCTGAACAACTCAATATTTACCCCCCCCAGTCTCTCTGTGCAGCCACACATGGTGGTTGGGGACCCTGCTCTACAGTACAGGAAGTCCTCGATTTACGAACGAGTTCCGTTCCTACGCTGGCGACGTACCCCGAATTTCCGCGTAAGTCGGATTTCACCGTTAAAGTCGAACTTTACGGCAAAATACTTCTGTTACGGGTATTGTCCCACGTGATTGTGACAGCAGTGTGTGTGGGCGTGTGCGTCGATGTGTGAGTGAGATGGGATTGTGAAGGGGGAAGGAGTGCACGCAGGTGCGAGTGTGTGCAGTGGCAAGTGTAATGACGGCAACCGGGGAAGAGTAGCCATTAGCGGAGGACCCGTTGACGTTGAATGTGCAGAGGAGCTAATAAAGCCATTAAAGCAGCAAATCGGTGCTTCGTGCCTTTATTGTTGCCGCCACCCAGCTCAGCTGTGCAACGAGAGAGGGGAGTTAACCCCGAGGAGGACAACCTCGGCACTGGAGAAGGCGTCTCCCCTGTGTCTCCCGACCACGGTCAGGTGACCGTAGCAGGAAAGGTTTACACTTCGCTGAGTCCTAATGTCAAAATAGTTGTATGCCACCAGTCATAGCCTAAAATAAAGAGAGAAAAAAAAAAGAAAAAAAACTGTGACAGTGGCCGTTTAAATACATTTGATAGCTTTGTGGAAGTCAGGGGAAGTAAGAGGAAAAGTTCTTAAATCGAGCGTAGAATGCACACAAGGCCAGACTTGACTGGGAATGCCCACATTTTAGGGTTGCTTCACCCCAGAGTGCATATTTGGCATGAAGGTCTGTAAATGACAGACCGATGGGAGAATCTGCGCAGCCAGAAAACTGAGAAAACTGTGCGTCTTTTCCCTTTACGCACATGGAAGAATATGCCCATATGAGAGCAGTTCTTAATTAGAGTGGAAACTGCAAAGATGGACAATTCGTAATTGGATGAAATATTTTTGTGGCGGCAGCTTCATGTGTGATTTCATGTGCGATATTACCATGTTGTGTACAATCTCAGCAAGCACCAAATGATGAATGGGTGTGTTTTGTTTTGGGCTTTTAATTGTATTTATTTTTAACACAAAGAAGGACTGATGACATTTTCAAAATAAGGAACATCCTCAACAGGGGGTGTTAAGCAAAGAGTCGAAACACAACTACTAAGAGTTGTTGATTTTACACAATTTTGGTGCACTAGCATCATTTTGACCCCAGTTGTAATATAATTAGTTTTACTGTTCTTTGAACTGTTTCCAATAACACTGCTTAGTGGGTTGTTACGAAACTTTTATATTAAAACATCCAACAGCAGACGTATACACAACTCTTACAGAAACCTAACTCAAACAAACAGCAGATTCAATAACAGGCTGTACTGAAAATATTGATATTGCTGAACTCAGCCTTTATTATTATTATTTTTTTTTAAGTTTTCTTTCATGTACACTGCAGACTGCGTTATCATCCTCAAGGATGAACCACTTGCTTGCACTCACCAATTGGAGAAGGCTGGGCTTAATCGGGGATGGAGATAGGGGGATAATAACAAGGTGCACAGAGGTGCTGCAGTATAAACACACTTCCCCCCCCCCCAAGTGTTAAAGCATTGGAAGCTGTTCAAGTAGACATTCAAATTACAAGCAGGTGCATGCGCATTAGAAATTCACCATTTAATTAATGAAGACTTCACCAGTAAAATAGGTTCTTGTTAAGCACCTGCATCGCTTTAGAGGACATTCAATTAACTTGCATTAATTTCCAGGAGACTAACTAAAACACAAGCACACACTGAGGAGCAGCGATACATCAACTAAAACAGTAAGAGACAACATCAGCTTTTGCCCTCTGACAAACTCCAATTATCTTTGCTCAGCCTCACCTGAGACTTTCCAAACACTCCCTGGAGGGAAAAGTGGAGTTATTTCAAGAGAGATGGACCGAAAGAAAAAGAGCAACCTATATTGGCTCAATTTCCATATTATTAATATGCTAATCAAGCCAAATCATATGCTAATGAGCATGATGGATTGAAGCAACAATTCTCATGGGATAGACTAGAGGACACAAACACAAACTCTCCAGATGCAGAAGGTCAGTGAGGCAAAGAACACCAGCGCTTTGCGAACTTCAAGTCAATCAGGTCTGGTTTTACTGACTTTATGCAGACACACACTCGCCTGGCACTGTCATCACTGCGGTAAAGGCGATAAAGGTGCGTGTGGCGGAGAGAGAGCGGGAAAGGAGATATGCCTGATAGAAACAATTCAAAGATTACTTAAATAAAAATCCAAGGTTAGCTACTACGCTTTGAGATAACTCCTTTTTTCAAATTTACTCAGAGGGTGAATCATACCAGAAGTAAAACCTATAGGGTTATATCTGCACTGAGAATGGGCTGACTGCATACACATGCATACACACACTTCCTCTATCCACAAACACAAACATCATTTTTTTGTATACATCTCTTGATTCCCAAAAACTGAGACATTAGCGGACTTTAGGAGACACACTTGGCTCTCCAACAATCTTAGCATGAAACATTTTACTGAATTCAATCCTTGACGAGAGCGGCACAGTGGCCGACTGGTTAGAATGTCTACCTCACAGTTTTGAGGACCGGGGTTCAAGCACCTGCCCCGCCTGTGTGGAGTTTGCATGTTCTCCTCGCGCCTGTGTGGGTTTTCTCCGGGCTCTCTGGTTTCCTCCCACATCCCAAAGACATGCATGGCAGGTTAATTGAAGACTCTAAATTGCCTGTAGGTGTGAATGTGAGTGTGAATGGTTGTTTGTTTATAGGTGCCCTGTGATTGGTGGGCAACCAGTTCAGGGTGAACCCCGCCTCCTGCCCGATGATAGCTAGGATAGGCTCCAGCGGTCCCGCGACCCTTGTGAGGGTAAGCGGCTCAGAAAATGGATGAATGGATGGAATCTTTGAAGAGAGCTTTAGGCTATGCTTTCCAAAACCAAATACATGTCTACTTGTGACCCCACTTAAAACGGATATCTGAACACAAATAGCAACAAATGTAGACGGATAATATAACAATTCTCACAGGCATATATTCTTATCCTCTGCAAAGAACAACCAATATTACTACCGTACTGAAAAGCTGAGAGAGGAGCTCAGTCTAAAGCGCAGTATATCTGTATGTCTGTCTTATACTGCCTCCAGGTGGCCAAGGTGTGCACACCAGAACGAGAAGAAAAATGTGCATTGAAGGTGAAACTGTGACCAACCCCCCCCCCCCCCCCCCCCAAAAAAAAATCTAATTATGTCATTACTGTATCTTTTTATTTAAAAAAAAGTCTTATATTATATTATCAGTGAAAAAAACAAAATATTTTTCTGTTTTGGGGGCTGGAGGCTGGAACGGATTACTGGCATTTTCATTCATTGCATATATATATAAAATAATATATATAATATAATTTGAGATACATGCTTTTTGAGCTCCATGCATGGTCAAGGAACGAATCAAAACTTGTATCTTAAGGTACATATAGATGCTTTTAAATTCAAGTCACAAATTTCTGGGAAAAAAAATTATCTTATAAATTATGTAAAACATATAGCATATGTCGGATATAGCTTTGTTAATCCAGCATCAAATGATAATGTGTGTGTTTTGCTTTTTCTTATTCTTAAGAAGAACCATCCTCAATAAAGGTTATTAAATAGGAGTGAGCCATTTTCACCCAAAACATTTTTCCCCCCATATTTGTAGTAAAATGAGCTGTAAAAAACAAACAAACAAAAAAACAGCCATCTCTGGCCCCATTTTGTGACTCTAATTTGATATGCAAGAAACCAACGTGCCTGAGGAAAAACAATCCATCAGAGACAGAACATGTGACTTATAAGGTGTCAATCCTTTGTCGCGCACGTTCATCACATTATTTTTTAAATTGAAAACTAAGATAAGAAGAATGTGAAAAAAGGAATACAGGGTGGGGTTTCCATGCACTAAAAAAAGAAATCACACATCCTTTTTTTTTTTTTTTTTTTTTTAAATCGTAAAAAAAGAACAATATATATACACAAACATATGGCCCACCCTGCATACACCGCACATGAGCTCTGCCCTGTAGATTGGCAGGGAGTTCTATTCTGTTTTGTTCTTTTGTGCTCTGCAATAACTGAATCCGTCCTTTTCACATCATAACTGATTATGAGCAGGCTCAGAGCAGCGCAGCAAACACTATGAACTGGAAAATGAACCATTGCCACCTTCTTACCGCCACCCACAGCTTGTACTCTTATAGAGCCAGAAAATGGCAAGGTTAAATCGTTTCAAAGTCCTCACACCCTGAAGCAACCTTTTTCATCTGCTCCTCTCGAGCTGGTGCTACCGAACCCTGCATAGGAAAAGTCAAAAACACACGAGTTACTGCCGGCGGCACGGTGGGCGACTGGTTAGACCATCTGCCTCACAGTTTTGAGGACCGCGGTTCAATCCCCGGGCCCCGCCTGTATGGAGTTCGCATGTTCTCCCCGTGCCTGCGTGGGTTTTCTCCGGGCACTCCGGTTTCCTCCCACATCCCAAAAACATGCATGCGAAGTTAATTGAAGAGTCTAAATTGCCCGTAGGTGTGAATGTGAGTGCAAATGGTTGTTTGTTTGTATGTGCCCTGCGATTGGCTGGCAAGCGTTTCGGGGTGTACCCCGCCTCCTGCCCGATGATAGCTGGGATAGGCTCCGACACTCCCGCGCACCTTGTGAGGATAAGCGGCTCAGAAAATGGATGGATGGATGCTTATTGCCTGCTGTGCAAAATACTAACCATTATCTTCTGGTATGCCTCCAATGTCCTCCAGTTTTTTAGAAACTCCTCCACATTTACAAGTCCCATACCATTCAATATGCTTACTAGATAACAAATTCCAATCTCCCAAGAAGCAATAGACAAAATGGCATTGCCATATACATTATGTAAGTTACCTAATGGGATAAACTATTTAGGAAGTTATGTAAGAAATATCTTCTTCTTTTTTTGTCCATCGTCTGATGATAGATAATGGTTTTGTTGTCTAGACATCCTTCTTCTAGTCCATCATATCACCCTTTTTGCTAATGGTTCTAAAATGAAATCATCTTTACATCTGGACGATATTGACCATGCTGTCAAATGATTTGTAAATGCATCTGATTATTCTGTTTGGTACACACAAACACCAGCTGAAGTCCAGATGGGTCTTATTCATTAGTCTCGTTGGTGTTCACTGCTGCCGCACACACACACGCACATGCACATGCACATGCACATACACACACCCTCGACATGTCTTCATGCCCCTGCTGTTTCAGAGTGATGGAGAGGTCTAAATTATTGATGAAACTCTATTTAAAAGGAACCCCTTGGATTGACGGATATCTGACCCTTGGGTACGTGTGGGCCGTGCAAGAAATATTGACACTGGGACCATGTTTTCTTAAGCCAAACAAGCCTATACTATAGAAGTAATGATTAATTTCTTATTTTATTTTTTTCAAGCATACCATTATATGCCACTATATGTAGTACACCTACTGTATACAATATAATGTGATCCAATACAAGATTTATGTTTGCTTTCATGTAAAAATCAGTAGTTTGGTTACTTAGCTAAATTAAAGGAATCTCTCTGAAGTTTCACCTAATGATATAATCAGTGAGTTTGTATTGTGTAAAGTGCATTTTAGCTTGTTATGATGGTTTTCCCAAAAATAACAGTTTCCAAAGATGCAGCTATTGGTTCTGCCACAGGTTTGCTGTTTCTTGATGTTAGTGTCTGCGTGCATGCATGCATGTGATGTCTCTAGGTTTACCTCCACGTAGAGAATGGGGAAGATACCAATCTTGTCTCCCAGCATGCCTTCTGCCCAGTTTTCATCCACCCTCCTGATTACTGTCAGGACTTCATCCTAAGAGAAGTGGACGAAACACACACACCCACACACACAGGCACAAAACACAAAAGACAAGGACCACAGTTACATCATTTCACATTACAGTGCAGTACAGTTAAATCATTTCAAATATTTTAGTGTCATTTGAATTTATATTTACATTCAAATCACACAAATATGTCAAACTACAGCTCTTTTAAAACAAAACATGATCAAAACACATCTATTTTATGGTTTTAAAAGATGAGTGCCTTGAGATATGCGACATATGAGTTCTTCGCGATACGAGCTGTGGTTCGGCCGTATTTGAGATTTGACTTGCGTGCAAAAATTGTGCTGTGAACTCAACACATAACACATAACACAACACAACAAGCAGCAGTTTGGCAGATAGTGAACAAAAAGAGGCATCAAGGTGGTCATTGCCACTTCCACTTTAAGTTTACTGTCAAACTCAACGTAAAAAAAGAGAATTACACATTGTGTACTTAAAACAACCACATAACTTTCCCTTTAAGTACGCTATCTTAACGTACACATAATGGGAAACACCATAGACGGGCTAACGAATAGCATTTGCTCTTTTAAGTGACGGATATTGGAACACAAACAGTGGAGCAACAAATGTAGACCAGATTATATAAAAATACTTACAGGCATATATATTTTATCCTCTGCAAAGAACTACTAATATTACCGTGGCTTACTGAGGACCTGAGATATTTCCATGTATTTCTGTATTAAACTGCTCCCACGTGGCCAAGGTGTGCACACCACAAGGAGCAGAACGGGGTCCATTAAACTGAAGCAAAAAGTGTGGACTTTTTTTTTTTACATTTCCTTACATTCTAGTTTACTGTCATTATGGTTATATATACAATACAATACATACAATAGTGTACTATTTTTTTGCTTGTTTTTTTTTGGAGGCTGGAACCAATTAACGGCAAATCCAGAATGAATTCAACTCTTATCTCAAGGCACCACTGGGTACATTTTTTCATAAAAGCAGTAGCAGTTTTGAAAAAAATTATATGTAATGCTAAAGAAATACCCATGATGAAATCATATTTATAGCAAAAGAACAATGGTGCTGTCTCCAACTGTGTAGTTTCTACATCATCTGACAATGAGCAGTGAAAACCACCTCATACTTACTATGTAGAATAAGTACAAGCTTTTTTTACATGGCCGTTCTTTTTTGAGCGCACGCTATAGACTGCAGCCTTGTATAGCTCAAGGTACACTTTGAGTTTGGTTAAAGATGATATTTTTGGAAACATGAGGGTAACCACCCAAAGACAAAGCTGTATTTTGGGGTGCGTACGAAGGAATGTTCTTACTCTACTCTACATGACCGAACCAGAGGGAGCACTTTTAGTCGACTTGGTGTCCAAGCTACTCAGTGCTTTAATGCATGTGACTGACACATGGAGAAAATAACAATGTCAAGCCAGGGAGGTGGGTGTAGACTTTCAACAGTCCAATAGCATGCCCTGTATTTACTCCTGCTTATCTGTCTACTGTATTCTGCACATCTGATAAACTTTCTCAGTAATATCCCGTAAAACAGAAAGTGGCATGATCAATCCTTTCACAACAGATGAACACACAATGTGTGTTTTTCTCTTGTCACGTGAATATGAGGGTCTTGGCAAGACCATTAGGGCCGGCAGTGATAATATAATTCTACTAAATGACTTTGTATTAGTCATAGTGAGTAATTACCTTTCCCACTGAGAAAACAATCACACACACACTGGTTTTGCATGACAACACATTCGGCACACGGCAGGGGAGTACATATACAGCACAGTGTGATCTTCTATCAGCTACGTGTTGATTCACTTAGTCTTAAAGCAATTTTAATAAAACAATGTGTCATCATGAGGATGTTATTGCAAGAGTGTTCAGTAAAAGTCTCTCATGACTCCTTGCCGGCACCTGCTGTGATGTGTGCAGTACAATGTAATCACTCTTTCAGAATGGTGAGGTCAGGAGCCTTTTACAAACGAGCCAGTGTAATAGCAGTACCAAATGATAAGCTTTGAGCAACATAACAGAACAGGGTGTAGAAATTACTGTTTACACCAAACCGAGCCTGGGAACATGCTTTCGAGGAGCGTGCTCTCTCATTTTGTTCTCATCGTTTCCTCTCGAGCTTTTCGGAGGAACATAGAGAGTATAATTGAGTAAAATCAGACTGAATTGAAAATTGCATTCATTTTTAAGAGGAAACTTTGGTGGGAAGTGTCAAAAAAGCCTGAAAGGTCTTGGAATTGATTTTTTCATATTCAATGCAACGCTTTCAATAAATATTTTTCATCCCTAGAGATTTTAATTTGCATGTCTGGACTGTATCAAAGTAGAACATTCTCAAATTTAATGAGGTAAGAGTTCATATACACAGTCGTAGATGTGCCGCAAAAAGACAGCAGTTCCCTCAACTGTTTTTTGATTTTCCAATGCTTTCTGCTGTCATTTGAACACTGGTTATGCATACACATACTGGTCTTGGTACGGTTCCAAACCAATTTGTTAAGATTCAGTTGTAGTAAGATCTACTCTCTTTGAGTTGCTCAATGATGGCCAATGCTGCAGTCTTTCAGTGCAACACTTTCTTCAAAAAGGAGGCCAATTTATTTAGTCAGTAGAAATTTTGGTTAGTTTCAGGATGCCAACTGTCAAACCACTGCAGTCTATTTAGATGATCTTTCTCTTTTAGTATTCTGAAGGTGTTCCTAAGTTTTGGAATCATGTGTTCTTAAAAGGCAAGCTGTTATCTCCGTTCACACCCATAATGTTAATTACCAACTTCGTTTTGATCACGAAGATGACAATGTCCTTTTATCCAAAGAGATGAGGCACGTGGTATCGGTGAGCATCAAAGTGGCCCGAACAAAGCCCTCTCTAATTCGGGATAAAAGTGTCTTGTTGAAGAAGCCGTCTCGTGTACCTCAGAACATAATAGCTACGAGCAACTGACCCACCGCCGAGATCATTGTCAAGAAGAGAACACGACAGATGGAATCCTAGCTGAAACATGGCCTTGATTATTCACGTCACTTTTCTTGAAAGATTTCTTTGGGGTTTGTGCAGATTGAAGTGTTCCTAGTATTTTAGTACCTTGACTTATGAGCAGCCGCAATTACAAGTTTCTCAAGTTATAAGACATCGCTTGTTTGTTTTTTGTACAAACCCAAAATTTGATATCCGAGCCACTTCAGCCAAGTTAAAAAAAAAAAAAAAAAAAAAAAAAAGGACAGCCATATTTGCTGATGCACTTTCAGCCATTTATTGAACGGGACAAGCAGTCAAACACACAAATAATAAACGAGACAAATTGCAAGGAGCATTGGAGCAGACGTGAGCGCCTAGAAAATGGCCAACTGAAACTGGAGTCAGAGCTTGTGAGGTCACTCACTAGGCCACTCCCCCTTAAAGGTACACTGCACAACTGTCTGTGTGTGGACTTCTGAAAACCAGTTTTATATCTTTATATTCTCCTTGATTATATTTTTATGTTTATAATTTGCAAAAACAACATCCATCCATCCATTTTCTGAGCCGCTTCTCCTCACTAGGGTCGCGGGCGTGCTGGAGCCTATCCCAGCTGTCATCGGGCAGGAGGCGGGGTACACCCTGAACTGGTTGCCAGCCAATCGCAGGGCACATAGAAACAAACAACCATTCACACTCACAGTCATGCCTACGGGCAATTTAGAGTCTCCAATTAATGCATGTTTTTGGGATGTGGGAGGAAACCGGAGTGCCCGGAGAAAACCCACGCAGGCACGGGGAGAACATGCAAACTCCACACAGGCGGGGACGGGGATTGAACCCCGCACCTCAGAACTGTGAGGCTGACGCTCTAACCAGTCGACCACCGTGCCGCCCAAAAAAAACATTACCCATAAAAAATGTGACTTTTTTTAGGGGGGTTAGCTGTTTATTGGCATTCCAATTCATTGTAATGGGTAAAATTGATTTGATAGCCTATACAAGTCAATCCACTCTATGCGGAACGCCACGTGACCAAACCCGGAAAGCGGGACTTCCTGTAAATGCTACGTTAAGGAGCAACTAAGCTTTCATTACATGATGGTTGGAAGCCGGACTTGATCAAATTTAGTTTTCTTTATAGCTGGTGCCTTTGAACAAAAGTTAAATACATATATACCATTTATTTATTCAAACAGTCAACTGAACCGGGAGGAAGTGCTTAGACCCATTTTTCTGAATACGGAAGTATAGTATGTTGCGTATATACCGTACCGATTTGCGAGCTTGATCACGGAACAAATAAAACTAAAGCCAAGCTACCACTAGAAAGTCATGGTTTTCATTATCAGGTTCCCCAATGAAAAGTAAAACAACACCATTCCTATCTAGATACACCACAGAGTTCCCTTACACAGAGCACTTCACAGTTTATGAATGTGCACCAGTGTGTTCGTGTGTGTGTCACCTTGCTGAATGCCAGGCAGTCTTTATCTTGGTCTTTGTTTTTGACCTCAAAGTCGTACAGTGCTTTGCCCTGGGGCGGAGTCTGGCTCAGGGGGCGCAACAACTGGATGTAACTCGCCGGCAAGAACCCGTGGCAACCGTTCAACTCCCCGTGGTACCAGTTGTCATCAACCTTGCGTCGCAGGATGATGATGTCACCCTTGGAGAACTGTAGATCACCTGGCTCCTTGCCCTCGTAAGAGTAGAGAGCTTTCCCACAAGGCAGCGCTGGGATATTCTGAAAGAGATTGGAAGAGATTCTCCAGTCATAAGTTCAATAGCCGTTTAAAATCACTATAAGGTTCATACTCGATTAACTGAAGAATTCTGTTGAATGTGAGGAGTTGTTGAAGCAATTGATCCAAAGTTGAGTGCACTACTTGGCTGCGACCAGCAAATGTGCTGTTGAGTCAGTGTCATTGAATTAGTGGCCTAAGACAAGTGCTAAGACTGGAAACTCATCAAAGTCTGAAAGAAGTTTTGTTTTGAAAATCAAGATTCACATCTCAGTCATGTGATACAGGAAAAAGTAAGGAAAAATGTACACTATGTGTTTGGAGAGCTTATTCAAAAAAGGGGAACAGGCCAAATAATGAGACAGACAAAAAGGTTCAAACTTCCAAGAAAAAGAAAGCTGCATTTAAGAGACAATTTGAGCACTCCTACTTAAGGTTCCGTGCTAGTTGACACCAACACAAAACTGATTTGCATAATATTTTGTGACAGGCTAATGAGAGTTAGGGTTATGAAGCCATGAAAACTGCTTCAACACATGGGCCCAAGCGCTTGGCACTAAAACACAAGGCTTTGGAGTTTACTTTTTTTTTTTAAGAAAAAAAAGATTACCCCAAAATGGACTGGCTCGTAAAAGGGAAGTAAGCACAGAGCTCCCACTAATTACAACAACTACATGCCTCGTAATGGTGACTTCAATCATTTGTTTTTCCTTGTTTCTATGCCGGTCTGTCAAAATATGTCTTTGCTTAAAACCAGTCCGAGGTGCACAAAATGAGATAATGAATATTGACTCAATGCCACAGGAGTTCAGAACATTCAGAGAGAACCAGTCATATCTTCTTAAAAAAATATATACTTAAAAAAAAACTTTAATTGAATCAAATGCCCACCCTTAGTTTATTATCCAAAATTGTGTTTAGAGCTCTCAAGAAAACATATTTGTGCTCTTAACTTGTTGCTTTCCACGGACAAATGTTATTATATGCCATTTATTGGACAGATAGCATTACGTGCCTTCTCAAAACCTCTGAGGAGGATTAAAAGGAATACTGTCTTGCAGTAGTGTCACAGAGTACAAATTATTCCAAAAAACACCTACCAAACTCTGAGGTTCCAATTTCCAGTGAACTGTTGTTTCATTACGTTTTTCCATTAAGGAGGTGAAAGTGCTCCTTTGTGTGAAGACTGGAACAAATTGCTTTCAACTGAATTTTGGTAGTGTTGGTTTGTTTCCATTGTTCTGTTTTCATTTTAAACATTTGTGGTACTTCACATTAAAAAGTTGCAAAAGACCCAAAATGCTATGCTGCATTACATAAAACAATATGGGTAAAGAATCCAAGGCAATTCATCTAATTAATATAACTAAATTAGTGACATTAAAGAGGGATAAACCAATACCAGATACTGTACAACTGTACTTGTACTCACACTCGCAAAAAAACTCCAATACCACTTTACCAGCTTAACATATACCTTCCGGGCAAGTGGAGTAGTAGCCATGTCAGTTTTGTGGAAATACTTTAAGGGAAACACAGATGACAACACTAGCCAACCCGGAGTCGGCCGAGCAGCGCAAAGCAGAGGTCGACAAACTCGGCGCCAACTGGACGACCCCTCACCGCCAACCGTGGGGCAGCTGCCTTGGTCGCTACCCGAGCGGAGTTCATCATCCATTTTGCGGGCCGTCTGGCATGCATCGAGTTTCTCAAACTCCACTCAGAGCTGCTTGACTCCGGCCGAACCAGCAGCGCTCTCGTCATGCAACCGCGGCGGAGGAGCCAGGCTGACGGGGGCACATCAAGTAAAGAGAAGTAAGCGATAATGTGATAAAGTATTACTTCAGTTGTCCTGATAATAGTTTTATGTAATAACTGAAATACCTTGTGTTCCAGGCTACATGTATGTAAGTAAAATGTGTAAGCAAGACAGTTAAAAAAAAATAACATCCATTCCATTTTCCGTACGGCTTATCCTCACTAGTAATGGCATTATCGAGTATCAGTACTTCGTATCAGCGAGTATTCAAATGCAAGTCCTCGTAATTGTAAAAACTTGCAATTGTATTTGGTCTGAAAAAAGTGCTATTGTTGCATCACTAATTAGACATGAAAGGGGCTTTATGGTAGAGACAATCCAAGTGGGCAGCAACGGGCCAATTGACATGTTATGCTTTAAAGAAAACTACTGTATCTGAAAACAATAATTGTCACACAGAGAATTGAGATACTCTTGTCATGCAGACTGATTCTCTCCGGATGTCACTTAAGAAGCAAACAGCCAGAGGCTCTCCCACCAGACTCTCTGAGATCAGTGGTGATGCAATGTTAGGGAAAAAAAAACACAATAGCGGTGAAAACACAGTCACTACTTCTGCTATCATCCATTACAGCTAGTGCAAAATCTAGGTACACTATTCATTCAAATAATAATAAATAAATGCTCTCTCAAGTGCAGAGCAGCCAGAGACAAGAATTAATGGGGCAAAAGTAGCATTTTAAAAATTCTAAGATGAATGTATTTGTTTCTTTATGTCATTCTTCTAAACAGGTTCGAACAGGTTTGAAATGGTGTCTGCCATAGAACTTACTCAGGGTCTGGACGATCACATGCAAACACATTTTGGTGATAAGAATAAGACTTTGTATGCGAACATCTGACCTGATAACGTGCATGGCATGTTATGTTTAACCATACTAATGATAAACCGCTGAAGGACAATTGGACCTTTCCTGCAAACTTTCACATACAGTGAAGCCCCATAGGTCATACAATTTTACCATCTGATTTTGGTTGAGTGTTTAAGAAGGAAAAAAACAACTGTCCCTGTTGTGTGCCCTGTTAAGTGACAATAGTATTGCTGAGCTGTGTGCACCTTGGCCTCTTAGGGGCAGTGTGGTGCATATGTTCAGATAATACTTCATCAGATAGAAGACCAGAAGAAGAATGTCACGATTGAACTGCATTAAATATAACTCGTAGAGTATATATCTGTGAGTATTGTTATATTATCTGTCCGTGTATGTTGCTGCAGTGTTTGTGTGTGAATGTTCATTATTTGGAGTTAAATAAGTAACCTACCGCGACTTTGGCGCGATTTCTGTTAGGCTGTCAATAGGATTTTACATTGAGTGTTAGCATTAAGCTGGTGATGTTTCTAAAACTACGTGTTGAATTAAAATATACAATGTGTTTAGGTTTACACTCAGCATAAACTGGAGTGTCAATAACCAGAGTAAAGCAAGCAAAGTTGGACTATTTTTGAGAAATGCTCAGTGAGGGCAGAATGAGGAATGCTCAGGGAGGGCTGCGTCATGCGATGCACTTTGCTGTAAACTGATTGATAAAATTAAGGGGAAAAATGTCTTAGGAATGTGCTAATGGCTGTACATACAACAGTATAACTGTGCATGAAAATAAAATAATTTTTACTTTAAGTCTGGTTATACTAGTACATTTACTGTAAATAATGGTAGACTTGTCTGTGCAGATTCTCAGTGATCCGGGTCATGGTAATTTGGAAAGGTTGAATCAAGGTAACCGGACTGCTCTTGTTTGTTGAGGACTTTTCATCTTCAATCCAAAAGTCTTCTTCAGTTCTAAATTTTTGCTGTAGAGTCCCTTTAGTGATACCTCTGTGTGGTGGTCAACAATAGGGTGATGTTGCCCCAGTGTGGTTCGTGAAATGACTGTACTGCATACCTATAAGTCATCAAGTCAACATTTATGATTATTATTTTTTTGAAAGCTTATTTATAATTTAATACTTTCAGAGCGCTGGAATTTTCATGCAGTGACATGTTTGTGCATTACTTGCAGGCCAAATATATATATATATTTCTGTGTGTGTATTTGGATGCGTGTGTGTGTGTGTGAACATATACGCAAACACGTTGACCAATGCTGAGGCTTCCATCTGTTCCGATCTTTCAGTGTGAGTCTGTCTTGATTTACATTGCACCCTTGCAGAGTGACTTGTTGGTCCACTTATAGCAAACCATGCATCCATGTTTGGGTTGGAGGTTTTCAATTCTTAAACAAAACTCACAAAGCTTGTAGTCATACCTCATCTAATGTTACTGACGCATAAATCGAACATGCCAAAGCAAACTCTTCAAATTGGAGCAAAAAAAAGCAAATGGAGGGCACCTGATGTAGAAAGCGTGACTTT
This sequence comes from Phyllopteryx taeniolatus, assembly GCF_024500385.1. Classification (NCBI taxonomy): domain Eukaryota; kingdom Metazoa; phylum Chordata; class Actinopteri; order Syngnathiformes; family Syngnathidae; genus Phyllopteryx; species Phyllopteryx taeniolatus. Next base: position 14,492,343 of record NC_084513.1, on the reverse strand, counting down.
GGCTTGGCCGCCGATATGATGTGAAGAGTGATTCTTAGGGGGTTGAATAGAGGAGATCGCAAGGATCCTCCGGTCATGATGGTAGTGTCAGCATGTGCTATGGAGTGCATCAGTGCGTGGAAGTGACTTACAGAGGTTAGCCACCGAGGCCTGGAGCTCTTCAGTCTAAATGTTAGGGCATAAAGACTTTCCAGGCAGATAGAGAGAGAGAGAGAGTCATTACCGCACTGCAATATTTCTATCACTACTAAGTCTTCTTACATGGTTAAGAAATTCACTGTTAGGATCTCATTCCAAGATCTAAAAAATCCTGGGCTGCATGAAGGCTCTGCGCCAGGGGATGAGGTCGTTCATAAGAAGGAAGACCAAAGAAGCCGAAGGAATCTGGTTAAGTTCAAACATGCCAGCAGAGGAAATATCTAATGACATGGATGTTTTGTGTGGGTTTTATACAGTGTTTTAGGTTACATCTAACCGCATGTTGAGGGGGTAGTGAGGCAGCAGACACTGTCAAGCTGCTCTGAATGTTATTTTTTTATACAAAAAAAAATAAAACTCTTGACCACTACTACTTCTATTTTTCCGAATTTTAAAATTTTGCACCTCCCAAGGGGTTGGACACCCCTGCTCTGGTGCAGTATGATACACACACACACACACACACATAGAGAGATTTATTAAAAGGGTCTGAGTCTGTAGGGCTCACACTCACACTGAGCTAATTAAAATCATTAAATAACAGCTATACTCAGCTTCTGTACAAAAGCGGTTTTCATGTTCTGGAAAAATACCATGTAGGCCACTCCGGTCGGTCATTGTTGGACAACGGTACGCAGACCTTTTCCTGCAATTATGTATTGTAGCCAGAATCAATGACAGGATTAGGAGGTTCAGTTGTTGTTGTTGTTGTTTTCTACACATGATTGTAGTCAATCCATCAATAGTCTATAGTTTTATTGTATAGTTGAGCTGGAGTCTATCCCAGCTTACTTTGGCGAGAGGTGCGCTACACCCTGCACTGGTCACCAAGCCAATCACAGGGTACCTGTCACACTTACATGCACACCAATGGACAATTTAATAAAGTTTTTAATGACCCCAACATGCATGTTTTTGTAATGTGGGAGGAAGGTGGAGCACCCAGAGAAATGCCATGCAAAACACCGCCGTGCTGCCCTTGATTGTAATATTTAAAATATTAGCATATTGTTCCAAACAATTAGCTTTTTTCCCCCCAATTGAATTGTGTTTTTACTTGGATAGCGACGAATAATTCACTTTTGCTTTCAAATGGTGAATTGTTTCAACGGCTTCGAGTCAAAGCACCACTCGCTCTCTTTTCCATCGCTTCCATGTGAAACATCCAATTAGCGTATATAACACAGCCGAACAATTACACAACAATGATTAACAACAACAACCACATGGTAAGCTTTTGGTTCATCTATTTACGAGGATATGATAAATGAGGTAATCATTTATTTATAAATGGGGAGTAGAAAGGAGTGGAAATCAATGGGAGAAAATTCATGCTTTGTGAAAGGGAGATTGTGGCTTTATTGTTTGGTGGACATGGTGCCACTGAGACCAATAAGAGCACATTTGTTGAGTGGCGGTACTTCACAGCCTCTTGACCCACTGAGCCCATCCTCCATTTGCTCCTCTGTTTATTTCCAAGTGTACAGCGGCTGACACAAATATGACTCAAACATGAGAAGGAGACACGAGCGGCTGTGGTATTGACATGAAGCGTCGGATGCCAGGAGGACCGTTGTGGATTGGGACATTGTGCAGTAGTTGTTCGCGATGAAGGCTAACAGTTACTGGAAACTGCTTCCTATTTTGTGCATTTGGACACACAGAGGTGTAAAGATGCTGCTTTCCTTTTTCCTGTTACTGGGATCTAATAAATAGGAAATACCGCACTTAAACAGTGTCTTACTGCTTACTCTTTTTTTTTTTAAATACATCTGAGCCCATGAAAATGGATGACATTTACATAAAATGGCTGTAATTCCTGAAGGGTAAATTATAAATTTAAATACGGAACTTCTTAAATTAAAGCCCAAAGTCTCCATTCCAGTCGCAACTTGACTGTTTTATTTCAAATCCATCGTGGTGGTGTGTAACTGCACACTGTATATGCAAATAAGACAATTCTGTGTTAGATTCCCAACATTTAAGTGAATAGAAGGCTAACAAGGGCTTCGCGGTTTCCCTAAACAATGTCAGAAGCACAGACCGACTGTACATTTACAACCTCAATTCTAGTATTTGGTCTTGTTCTTGTTATTCTCTTCATTTTGTAGCTTTTCTCTTAGCTGCATTGCTCCCAGTAGTGCATGTAAATGTTAGATTTATTTGTCCAAAACTTTTGACAGCCAACTTGGACCAGCAAAATATGTCTGTAGCCATCTGCACACATTGATATATTTCTGGTATGATTGTGTATTGATGTATTTTATAACATTTTTTTCATGTTTTTGTCATGGTCTGAGATAAATATTGAATCTGACCTGCTCCGGATAATATACGCGGCAGGGTTGTGCTGTTATATTACGTTGTTATATTGTATTGATGGTTTCTAATGACATTGACATGATAGGGGTCCAAGTCGGTTAAGTCCCCACTGAAGGCCCAGGTACGAAATGCACGGCCCGCTACTGGAACCTCCAGTACTTTGGGTCAACATTCTTTGGCATTTTCTTGGTACCACTGCCAGTGCCATCACTGGACAACTGTGCAGTTACTATCCAGGTCCCATTACATAGAACCTAATGTAATTTTAGAGGCAAAAGAAAGTTCACCTCAGGAGGTGTATAAGGGAGGGGATTTGAGGGAGCACATGAACACACTTGTTACATGGATTTGCCGCAGCAACGGCAATCACGGCCAATCAAGCGTGAATTTTACACAAGTAAGTGGGACAGCGTGTTCCCCTCAGCTAATACCCCAGTCCATTTTTCTCTGACATTTTTATAATGCTATACAGAATTTGACTCAGCGGAAACTATAATTCTAGTTGGCTGCCGCAGTAAAGTCACTAAGGTGAATTATAAATCAAAACCTGACGCCATGATAAGAGAAGGACCAAAAATGTGGTGTCATATAATGTGCAGGGTTCAAAGGAGGGCTGCTGCAAGTGAGAAAGCACTGGGTGCAGATCTATGAATTATTATATTAAACAAGGCCGAAAAAAACTCAACCAAGAAACCACAAACTGATGTCTTCTTCATTTGTTTGACAGTAGCCAAACAATTCGAGAAACATTGGACTAACTGCAGGACTGGATGATAACAATTTTTATTATACAGCACTGTATCTTTGCAAAAGTCAAATGTGAAACATTGAAATTCACACACACACACACAAATCAGGGACCTATGACCTTAGAATAAGTGGAGTGAGCCCAAGATGGCATTTCAGTTCATTGTTCTGAACCACCAGATTACCTCCAATCGAAGAAATTATAATATAGCATTTATCCATTTTCGACAGCGCTTGTTCACGATTGGGTGACAGGTGAGCTGCACCCTATCTCAGATAACTTTGGGTGAGAGACAGTGTACACGTTCTGGACCGCCAGCCAATCGCATGGCACAAAAAAACGTAAAAACTAAATAAGTCTGGGGTTACATTTTAAAATTTCCAATTATTGAAATGAGTGCCCTGAAAAGGGTCAAAATCATCAGGGATTGTGGAGTTTGCATCTTACCGACTTGCAAAGTTTCAAATTAAATTTAATGCTTGATCTCAAAATTCATGTGTCTCACTCACTGTTGAGACTCCATTTAGGAAGGTTTCACTTCAAAGGAAACATTTGCATACCGTGTATAAGAAATGCCACCAAGCTTCAGCTCAGGTGAGCAGTCAGAGAAATAAGGAATTAAAAGGGGCTAAACCGTATAGTTTGGAAGGCATCTTCTTGCCTGGATTCACTCATCTGTCAGCCGTCGCGCTCGCCAACACTAACATTCCCATGCCGTGCCGGTCCCGAGCGCATGTGTGTGTGTGTGTGTGTGTGGAGGATAGCCGTTGGGACAGGATGTTCTACTCCACTCACATCCTCATCCATTTTTATAAAACCAAACCATTTTGTCCCTGCAGACTGTCTACCGACCTCTCGTTCTCCCTCTCCCTACACACACACACACGTGCAGGCACACACACACATTTTAACTGTGATTGCTCTCTTGCCTCTTGCTCATCTGTCCTTGGAGGGGCATTGGGCCTTTTTTTCCGAAACGTGTAAGTGCGTGTGTGCACGTGTGTGTGTTCCGAATGTGCGTGTGTGTAGAAATAATGTAGTAAATCTGCAGAGATCTTTTTCCAGTCTGCTGTGCGACCAGCATTCTATCATGCTGAGCTTTTTTTTATTGGAGCAGACACACAAGTGCAACACGCAGCTTGTGCGTTAAGATCATATAAATGTGGTTAATAGTAAGAAGTGAGGTTGAAATACAGTGAAACCTTAACATAAAAAAATACATTCACACAAGGTATTAATAGAAAAAAAAACTTGAGTTCTACATGAAAACACCCAGTGTGAAAGTAAATAATGTTGGCATGTGTCAGCAGATCAGCAGGTTCACAAAAATACAGTAAAGTACATCACAGATATAAGCACACGCGGCTATCTGGCAGCCATTCAGTGCACTATTGATTCACTTTCCATCTATAATTCAAGATACAACATACACCTCTGTTTAAGTGGCAAAACACGAACACACTAGCAGCAAGACAAAAAAGAAAAAAAAAGAACCCCTAGTGATGTAAAAACTTAAGACACGCTGCAACATGCAGAATTCTAGCCAGCGGCTACCACTGCGACTACAGTTTCAGCCCTTTCTTGCCCTTTTTTTCATTCACCCCTCCCACTCAACTCAAACTGTCAAGACGTCTTAGGTCATTCATTCCCTTTCATTTCTTTTTTACAATCAAGAAAAATCCATTGGGGTCATTAATGGTGTAGTTGTTTTCTAGCGCGGGTTAAATTCACAGTAATTCACTAATCTGTTTTATGTCCAAAGTCAGCTGGGGGAGGCTACTGCTTTTCGCAACTCTACCATTGCCAGTTATATTTAAATATTCATTGTAGCAGAATATTGACAGAATTCAACCTGCTTGAATTCTACAAAGTACTTAATAAAGATAATCACCCACAAAAATACAAATCTGCCAATATTCTCTTTTGGATGTGTAGTTTCTTTGTGTATGTATGGATATCCAATTGTTGTTGTTGTACATATTATAGTATAAATGTGTACAAATTTAGCAAAAGGTCTTGGATGTCAGCATGTTAAATTCAATAGTTTCTATGAAGAAACAAGTTTTCAAAAAGCCCCAATATTTGAAGTTAGTTAAGTGGACACAGAACTGAGCTATTTGTCTGAATTTAAATCACGTGTTGACTTTTCTTTCTCAGCTTGTTATTGGGGTGTCTGTGCGACCTCGACAAAGGTTAAGGTGATTGAGACATCATTTTGCTTCTGTCCTCTCCATCGCAGCATTGAGATCATTCTATCAGTTAGTCAGTCCTACAACAGTACATCTTGTGGTCTTTTCTCAGTGACCCGTCCGCATGCCACATACAGACAGTGTGGGATGCGATGCCTTTATTCTCTACGGGCGCTGACATTTTTATTTCCATATTCTGGGCTCGCTGGCGAGATCCAGTCCACTATTTCACACGTAGGCTATATTAAATTAGCTAACACTGATACCTTGTGTTGGCGATCGTAGACGTGCTGGTAAAGTACGTGAGTTAGTTCTGCTTTGCAGTAGACACCTTGGACTTTATCTTCCTTTTTTAAGTATGAAATTGATCCCAAACTTTGGACATTCTCTGTTTTTTATAGTCTTTTGCTCCCTGGTGGTGCCTTGACATACAAGATCAATGACCGGCGAATTATGACATTAAAGCCGATCAGCCGATCAGCATAAAATGCGAATTATCGGCCGATACCGACAAGGCCGATAAAATCGGTGTAAAGTCTACTGATTGTGACTATATTTTTTAGAAGAAAATCATCCAGAATGGACACTGGATTGAGATGCAACTCCAAAAGTTGTAATGCATATTCATCAGAATCATCATCACAGACACAAAATTGTGCAACTTTTGTTGCACACATTACAATGCAAACAATTCATCCAGTAATGACATGCATCAAAAAGCTAATTACCCCCCCAAAAAAGATAATGCAATATATTATTGCTTCATCGTATTGGGAGGCTGTTGCATCATTAAAAACATCCTGTAGCCTTTTAACTGATGAAATATTAATAGACAATGTGACATGAGACCTGATGGCTAAATTGAGGATTACATCTTTCCATCAGTCACAGTGCAATGATTGCATTGTGTTGTACAAAAGCAAGGTGGAAATGAATGATTTGAATGCGTTGTATGATAGTTAATGATATATTAAAAGGTCAGTCACACACATTTACGAATATGTACATTTAATCAGTTAGTCATATACAAATTAGCAGTCAACTGTACTGCCCAACAAGTGAAATGCAATTTGGATATGGCCATCAGGCTGCACCGTCATGATCTCAATAAATGTATTTATTAATATGTTGTGGGGAATCAAGATGGGGTTTTCATTCGTCATCATCTGTTCTGTGTGGACATACAGAGTTCCCCTGCTACATTGCAGTTTATTGTTTACGCTCACACTATATTGTGTGTTTTTGGGTTTTTTTCCCAGGGCCATCTTAACACTATACTTACTTACTGTAACGCCCTTACATGTGGGAAAGGAGAGAGCCACGGTCACCGATGCACTTTCAAATTACAGTATTTATTGAATGCTGGGAGAACAGTAAAACAAAGTGAGCACAGTCACGCAGAAGCTGCTGTCACTCACAGTTCTCGCCCAGACACTTAACGCTTGCCTTCATCACATGGCATGGCATGGTACACACATTACAGAGACACAACGAAATGTATAGTATTTTCTCTCCATCTTATCCTGGCAATTTGTTTTATTCTGTTCAAATATGCTAACAATGTGTTTAAAAGTGTTTAAACTGTGTCTTTTAATAAGTTTAAGTGTGTTTTAACAAGCTTAAATGTGTTTAAAGCATGTAGGAGTGGTAAAATAAATTTGTATGGTCTCTGAATATCGCAGACTTTCTCGTATTCCAGCCATGTCTGGAACGTATCTCCCGGGATTACAATATTTTGAAAAAAGCTTTTTTGATGAAGTCAGTGGCAGTTTCTGGCATGTGCAATATATGTGGCCGCAGACAGCAGCATGGCTGGGGGCGTGGCAACATCTCCCCAAATTCTTTTTACATTTCCAAGTGAAATGGTTCTCTATTGTGTAATAACAGGACATGTCTGAAAAAATATTGATTTGTAAATGCAAATAAGAGATAAACAAGTAGCCTGCGGTTGACTGCAGTGTTGTTTATTATGCCTCCGCAGCTCCCGCAAACTCACATTATGGCAAGTGAGGACGGTACACTCTTAGAAGCAGCTAAGGAAACAAAAGGCAAATCCATAACACATTGCAATGTCAATCACTGGCATTTTGTATGGGAAATTTGCATCTCCTTGCGCGAGTTGCCTTGTAGACTGGCCTTAGAATTGCTTTTATAATTCTCTATTTGTTTCGTTAATTCTAATTATTATTTGCTGTTTTTGCATTATCTTTTTATAATTCCATATGATTTCAAGAAAATATTTCCACTCCATTGTGTTTTTCATCGGTGTATGTGTTCGTGTGTGTAGGTGACTTGCTAGGACTGCTACTGATTTCAATTTACCAAAAATTAATTCATTTATTTCTACTGCATCTAAAATGAGACCCGTCTGCCCGCAGGGTCAAAGCCTCACCAGAAGAGGAGGAGGCCGAGTCTCATCTCCTTTGGTCCCTTCCACTGGGTTTTCATTATAAAAGCTGCTCTTTTCTGCAGCCTCCCACTGTGACTCAACTGACGGATTTCATTGTGATCATACTTGTGAAGTAACTCAGTTATTCACTTGTGATGACAATGAAGGAGTTTTGCATTACAGCTCAAAAGTCGTATATTTGCATAAAAAAAGGACGATGGAAATATTTGCATGGATGGGAAAGACATATGCAGGGGGCAGGTGACGTTTCTAAGGGTGACAGGTCGCCATCGATGTGTCCTTTCTATTCGGTCCCTCGCCTCGAGAAGCCTGTTACTGCGGCGACAGGGTGCGTTGAGTGACAGATGGTCGCTGTGGCGTGTCGACGGTTGTTATGAGTACTTAATGTGTCAGTCACACTAACAGACAACTAAAGAGCTTAAATGATACACTCATAGTCGCAAGAACCTGCTGATATTCACTCAAGGTTTGGAGTTAATAAAGTGTGCAAGATTTGTGAAAAAAGGATTTCAGTCATTCGGAGGATGTCTCCTGGAACACATCTAAGCCATGACACAAAGCGAGACACCTTCCAACCCTGAACATGATAAGCAGCTCAGGGCAATGAAATGTACTTTGGCCTCACAAGATTTGAAGAAGTGGAAAGAATGGAAAAGTAGATGCTCACAGGATAATTTTCTTGGTGAAAAAGAAAAAAAAAACCTGCACTATGTTAACACATTAATTCTCTAGAGAAGGATATTCTCCAGTTTAAGGCTGCCACTATTGAATCAGAATCAGAATCAGAATCAGAATCAGAATCAGAATCATCTTTATTTGCCAAGTATGTCCAAAACACACAAGGAATTTGTCTCCGGTAGTTGGAGCCGCTCTAGTACAACAGACAGTCAATTTACAGAACACTTTGGAGACATAAAGACATTAACAAAAAACAACAACAAACAACAATTGTGCAAAAAGATGCAGAGTCCTCAGTTCGAATGGCTAATATCGCAATAGTCCGGTGCAATGACCATTGTGCAAAGGGCACTGAGACTTCAAGGAGTGTATGCGGTTTAAAGTGACAAGTACTGCGATAATCTGGGACAATGGTTGTGCAAATGTTACAGATACTCCTCAATCAGTGTGCAAATGGAGCAGATACTACTCTGGCATGAGTGGCCACTATATGCAAATAGTGCAGCACGGCGAGACAACTACAGTGAGTGCACGAGTAATACATAATACAGAAATGTGACAACGAACTCAAGTCAAAAAAAAAAAAAAATCTTTTTAGAATTGATTCTCCTATTGATTATTGATCGAGTAATCAAATAATAATCATCCCCCCACTATTACTAATTTTACCATACCATTTCAGATAAAAAACACTCAGCTCACTCATACTTATCATTTTATATGTACATTACACAGCTAACAGTATCTTAAAACTCACTTAAAGATGCTCCTTTGTTGTTTTTGGCAAAGTGTTTCATTGGCCCAACACTGTGTCCATCTGTAATAAATCTCTGTGTGAAACATGGGTTCAGGTGACGGTTTTTTTCCCCACATTTTTTTATACAGTTTGGGAAACAGATTATTTGAACAGATTAAAGCAAAGTCAATTTGTAGCAGAAGGACAGGAAGAGAAACGTAGGGAGAAGGAAAGGAACAGCTCATGATCCAAAGCATACCACATACAGTAAGTGCTGAACATGGTATGGCATGCACATGTATGGCTGCTAATGGAACTGCTGTTTATTGATAAAGTGACAAGGTGATTTTGAGGGGTATGTAATAGGATGATATTCTACTCACATTCAACTTAATGCTACAAAATAAGATAGCTGAATAATGATGCTAAATATAACATGAAGCAGCTCAAGACTTTTTGAATACAAATGAATATATATATTTTTTTCCATTGGCCAAGTCAGTCACCAACTCAATAAAACATAGTTTCCCAAAAAGTAAAGGAAAATGCATCAAGACCCCTAAACAAACAATAAGGTGGCTGCAGTAAAAGCATGGCAAGCTCACAGTTTGGTGATGCCCACAGGCTCCTGACTGCAGGCCGTAATTAACTACAATAGATTTTCTTATGTTATTATGGACATAAAAAAAAATATGTCACTCACTTTTAGGACACTGCATAAAATGGTTGTCAATCCTAAATGGTAAATATGTGTGAAACCTATTAAATTAAGGCTGAAGTCTAGACATCAATCACATCTTGAATGCCCAAATACATTTGGACCAAATTACAAAAACAAATTCGTGAGAGGAAGAGGAAAAGATGAAGAGTCTGCTGCCTGCCAACAAGCATTTCCAAAGTGTTATAAATTATCTTTGTCCGTGGCATTTTTCCAAACAACATTAGATGGGGCAGAGTGACAAATAATAGATTGTTAGGTGTCAATCCATTCAAATTGAGTTTTCACTTATCTAATAGTCTGGCAATATGTCAGAGACGGTTTAAGCATGTCCTCATAAGAGTTTAAAGCAGAGATTGATTACCAACAGGACAATGTGGAATGCTGCCCAGGTGCCTTGGAGACCAGGGTTACTCCAAGCTATTAAGGTGTACCTCATTTAAATAATTGCACATTTGTAAGATATTGGGAGAACTTAAGTGCAATACCAAGTATGCTCTCTCATTTAGAATCACTTATCTGATCTTGAGAAACAATCAGAAAGGAATGGATTCAACAAATGATTTTTTCTACTGAGGCAGCACGGTGGAGGGGGTTGTCACATCAGCCTCACGGTTCTGAGGTCAAAATCCTAACCCTTTTTCCTTTATAATTTGAAATGCATTGATTTTACGCCTCATAAATGTACCAAGGGTGAATATAAAGTTGAGTATTGTGGATATCTTGCTACCAAGCATGTCTGTATTGTTTACGGTTCTTGAGCTACAGGGTACATGTATTTTTACACACTCTGGAGAGCAAAAAAAATGGTTTATGAGCAATAACTTGGAAAAATAATGATGAATGTATTCAAGTCAAACATATATATGTCTTTTGCGGATATTGTGGTAATAAAAAAAAGCATGTCTGTAGCTAATATAATTCTTGAGATACAGCACGTACATACCTCTGAAGGCCTACGTGTGAAAACAAAAATCAGTCAGTTTATCAGTCATTATTTCACAAAAACATTTGCTGCTTCATAAATGTTGAAACCAGATACAAACTTGGGTATTGTTTGCGTTTTGATCTGGATCTGTTACAGTTCTGGAGATATAACATGACAATTGGACTTTGTTTGAGTCCGAAAATTCTACATACTCAAGCCCTAACGCTACAATCTTGTGATCTTATTTGTGAAGGAACTGAACTGTTCTTTAACTGTTTCATATGTCCCACCAGTACGTAGGGCTTAAAATCAATGGATTTCAAGTTATCAAGGAAAAAAACAGATTCTTGGGGCGGCCATCTTGGATTTTGGGGCCTCCATCTTAGAATTTTGCATGGCCGGCGGTATTTTTTTAAAAGGGTGGGATTTATGGAGAATACCATGTACCAAATTGCCTCCTTGTATCACCATTTCACTTATCTGCTCCACGAATATGTTTTCACAACATTGTAGGACATCGAATAGAATTCATATCGTTGAACGTTCAACGTTGAGTTCAAGTAAATCAAACTGGTTAAGCTGTTTGTTATACATTATAATCTTTACTTATATTTACTCTTATACAAAGATTTTGTTGCCTTTTAAATTCGGCATTGGGCAGCAATTTAGCACACACCAGCTGAATGAATTTCAGTTTCATGAACCACTATACTATCAATGGCCAGCTCCATCCATCCCTTTTCTGAGCCGCTTCTCCTCACTAGGGTCGCGGGCGTGCTGGAGCCTATCCCAGCTGTCATCGGGCAGGAGGCGGGGTACACCTTGAACTGGTTGCCAGCCAATCGCAGGGCACATAGAAACAAACAACCATTCGCACTCACAGTCATGCCTACGGACAATTTAGAGTCTCCAATTAATGCATGTTTTTGGGAGGTGGGAGGAAACCGGAGTGCCCGGAGAAAACCCACGCAGGCACGGGGAGAACATGCAAACTCCACACAGGCGGGGGCCGGGGATTGAACCCGGGTCCTCAGAACTGTGAGGCTGACGCTCTAACCAGTCGGCCACCGTACCTCCATTTTAATCTGAGGTCATCTGGGTGGCATCAACAAATCTTAACCCCGGAGTCCTCCTGGGAGCTTTGCAACAGCCCTGAACCATTGTGGACGCTAATGAAAGATGTTATGATAGAGTCTGACAGAACAGCTAGCACATCATCTATCTCGCTCTCCTCTTACACACACATCAAAAACATGAACACTGTTGTGGGAACACTGATGTCAAGAGGAACTGGTGAATCCCCCCCGGGGCTCCCTATTGACAATTTACTGCAAAGGAGGTTCTTCTAGCATGATGTGAGTCTTTAAAATAGCGTACACACATATATGGGGCAATGACGGCAAAGGTGTTTGGATGGGAGCTGTTGGCAACAGCCAACCAGCAGGCTGCATGGTGTGATGACTTTGATTGAGGGCTACCGTTTCCACTTGGCATCTCCTCTCCAACACCTTTTCACTGCATGCATCCTCCACCTGGCATGTTTCCCTTATCACATCGACAGTCACAGCGGTTTGCTGCAGGCTTTTTCCATTTTTTTCTCTGCTCTTTATTCGTCATTGGTAATTCCATTCATTTTTGTGGCAAACAAGTGAGGTCAGCGCTGAATAAAAAGCAGTTCAGAAACAATATAATGACCTTATTTTCATATTTCAACATTACACCCCGAATTACTTTGTTACTGGTTGTAAGTGCAGATGTGAATGCAAAGAGTGATTGTCCTTATTTACTTTATCAACCTTGTACACGCTGAATACATACGGAAATACAACTAAGAAACTAAACCTCTCCATGAATACCAATAATCTATCAAAAATGTGAGAAAGAATTTGACTAACAGACCTGATTGGATGTAGCGAAATGCTCATGTGTTGCTTCTAAAAGAAATAAAAGGTCACACAGGAGAATAAATTTACCCTAGCAGCTTGCTGGTAAACATTTGTTGAAATTTAACTGTCTTAGGAGTTTTATTTCAACCACAGTGTGAAAGAAGAGAACAGCTGAAAATTCATCATGTAGATGCAGTACATAAATAAATCTTACTAATAATATAAAATGTTGTTTAACACTATGAACAAAAACCCTTAATCCACCCACAAGAGTCAAGATTTGTCGCTGCAAAAGTGCAGGCTAACGCCATAGTTATTATCTTAGGTGAAACAGCCAGGTGTCCCATTATTTCCGTTACATGTATTTTACATTAAGAAATTTACGAGGAATAGCCAACCATATCAACGTGAGCATCCATACTGTGAGCTGTAATATTGCACGCGGCATTGACAATGTCGACAGCCTCAAGGATAAAAACAACATCACCCAGAATAAAGCTCTTGCCTTTGGCTACCCACATCAAATTTGAAAGACTGACTTTTGTACAACTCCCAAAAACCTATTTCTACATTCTTTTTTAAATAAAAAGTATGTAATCTATGCAGTTTGTCAGAACAGTACAATAGTTTTCTATTTTCATGATTTGCTGATATAATGACTGGTTGATAACCAGTCAAAGCAGTTTACTCCTGCCTACTTTGTCATCCACCCACCAATTATTTCTAGCTGGTATCCATAGACATTCATTTTTTTTTACCTTGTGGAGTTGAGAAAAAGAACACAATGTTCGTACAAATAAACATATTTACTAATTTAATACTAAAAAAATAATTCTTGAAATTTTCTTTCCAGTCTCCCGCATTTTTCAGGGATTCAAAATAATGCATAGTCAAAAGCATACTGAGGGCAAGATTTACAAAATAGTTATGCTGCGTCAATGTGTCTTACCCTTTTTAGTTTGGCAGTCATTACTGGCATGTATTCAGTCTTTAGTCGATGAAAATAGCTGTCATTTCCCTCCCGCAATCTTCCTTGTGGCACTTTGTGAATCCCTTTTTACGCTTTAGTCTTCAGAGACAGAACATTTTCCTCGAGATTGATAAGGCACGAATTGTGTGCCATTAGTAATGCTCACTCCAGCACGCCCGCGACCCTAGTGAGGATAAAGCGGTACAGAAAATGGATGGATAGTAATGCTCAAAGTTGTCTTCAACCAATCTTTTGCTATGAATCTTCGATGCATATGCAACATGCATAGAGAGGAATGCTGGGAACATTTGCAAGAATAATACACACACTATAATACAAGCTGAGTGCATCTAATTGATGAAATTAATTGTTGAAATTCAGGCACAAAATGTCTGTTAGGTGTGATAGGAATAGGTACAAATCACAATAGTTACATTTTGCTGGAAGTTCATGATCATTGTACATAGTAAAGCACATTCATTATATGAATATTAATTGTTAATAAAGCATGGAACATAATGTCTATTATAGTTTTATGCTGCAATGTTCCCACAAGTCTACTATAATGCAGTTTATACAGATGCACCTCTCATGTACAGCATATAGGATTAATTGAAAGAATGCACAGTATGGTCTCCCTGCACTTGCTAATTAATTTACACCAGATTGAACAGCTAAGAAAATCTGATAATTAATGCAGCCGACGGGAACACTTTATCTGGAGATAATTATTCTGCTGAGAAAGATGTAAAAAGAAATTCACCTGGCATATTTTAAGGTACTGCAAAATTTCACTTAGACTCGGTGAAACGGTTGATTGAGGCAAACTGTCACTCAAATTCAAATCTACTCATTTGCCATCTTACATACACATGCTACTGTAGCATATATCAATCAGATGAATCAGTTTCTCTCTTATGTTCAAAACACGCACCAATATGCTCATTGCTGATGCAAAATGAAAGAAAACGGAACAAAACAAAACAACAGCAAATGACCAGGCAATGGTATAAAGGTGATCCAGTCTCCAATGACGTTATGAAGCACTATTCACACCAAAAGCTAAGTTACGACAGAAAAAGCTGGAACAGCAGTTCCACAGTAGAGTAGAGTGCACAACATAGTGTAGTCTATGTGGGACAGTACCAGAAGTGGTGAGGGTTAAGGTTAGGTGGTGGTACATAGCTCAAAAAGATTCACGTTTATTCAGCTTCATACAGCTACTCATCAAACTGTAATGATGATAATTTGTTCTTCGTAGAAAAACACTCACTAAATTGTGGTTCAAACTGTATGCTGGATTGTTAGCTACAGTGTAAATGAGACAGAATATTCTGTATTCTGAGGGAAGTTGGGTGACAGTTCAATTGTGGATAGTTTGATTTATACCAAAATGCACAAATGTTCCTGGAAACCTCCAAAAACCATACTTGAAAATGATACCTGATTTAAAAACCTGATAAAGTATAGAAGAGTACTGCATGCTGTTAGATTTTTCATGATGTGTGTGTGGGGAAACGAAATTCTCCATTATTGCCACCAGGGGTTGAATGACTAACGTTTTTTGGGAGTCGATGCAAATGTGATGAAAGTTGCGTCAGTCATATTAGTCATGATAGAAAAAATTAAACATTTGTCTGTTTCACTGGGCACAAACAGCTTTTTTTTTTTTCTTTTTTCTTTTTTTTTTAGTACTCTCGGACCCATACAAACATGAAGACTGTGTTGCCTTTTTGGCCAGTTATTCCGCTGCTCTACAGAGCATTATAGTGCGGCAAAGGCAGCAGATGACCGACTTGAAAGTCTTCTGTAAATTGGCCGATTGGAAGCTGAGTTACCAAAAATACATGATTTGGTATGAGTAGACTTCAAGCTTTAAATGACAATGCGGAGTACTAAAGTCGACTCGTCGAATATGCATTTCAACTCCTGGATGATGCCAAAATTATACATCTCCTTTCACCTTGTTGCTTGGAAATGCTAATGACTTGCGGTTTGTACTAGCCTAATGTGTCTATGTGTGAGAGAGTGCCAGTATCATCTCATATAGATTTAATGATGGAGTCAGCGCCCATTCGTGTTATCCCAGGTACACACGTGTGATATCTGAGACGACTCACCCCTCTGACACAGACATGCACACATACCTATAGCGCCTTGTACTGCTTCATATCTATTTTCATGTACGGAGAAGGTGAGGTGAGACCCTGCACGCCGTTACAGGTCATCTATCATACAAAACATGGACCAGTCAACTCCCAGACTATTACCAAACCATATCACACCCACCCACCATGTTTGATCTGCAAAGATACCTAAAAAAAAAAAAAATTGGTCCTGACCTTTGCGGGGGCTTATGAATCATTTAGCATAAAAAAAAAAAAACGATTGGTCCATTCACCTTTAAAATAGGGTGGAGTCTGACATTTGATCAGTGTTGATGCACTGATGGAGCTGTTGGTCAGTCAGCACAGTGATGAAGAGATTTCGTTTGTGACTGCATTGAAAGCCTTTTTATTTGACGCTGAGTGACAAAGGAAGGGTGAATGAAAAAATGTGCAATTGGAAAAACAGAAGAAAGAGCAGTGGCAAGGACATCCCAACATCCCTTGAGCAGCTCTTCATTCCTTCTCACTGCACTCTTATTTTCTGGTCAAAGTTCGATCAGCGATCATACAGTTCGAAGGCCCTATTTCAATTTGTTTTGCAGGTGTGTTCCTCGTGGTGATATTCAATTTTTGATAGTTGCGCCTGAACGGCTCTGTAATGGCGTGTAAACAGGTCAGCAATCAAGATGACCAAGAGAAATTAATCATGTCAGTGTTGTTAAAACAACTATGTCAGACCCCATCCTGAGTAAAGCTTTTAGGAGTAAAGTTCTGTCTTAGTATCTGTGCACATGCAAGGGTTTTATTGTCACGATCTAATCGGTGACACCGCCTTCATAACAGCATTTTATTCTCAAGTCTATAGTGCGGGCGTGTTTGTTTGTGCGTCTTCAGCATTTCTCTAGGCAGGCAAGAGCTCTGGGGGGAAATGACAATGAATAGTAAAATGTGGAATGACAGATGTAGTAATTGGGAACATGGTAGGTTATCTACACAATTTGCGTCTGGCGGGAAAGAAATACCGAGAATGCTGAAATGAAATTTGACTGCCAAGCTATTTTGATCAAAAATCCACAGAAGTAATGAGTAGACAGAAAGCAATGGGGACTGGGATATCAAGCATCTTGTAGCTTATTTGTTAACACCGCACTATCACAAAATAGACTGTGACAAGACGTACATACCACTTTGCATGCAAAGGTTGCAATTTATGATAATGTCGACATTTAACAAGTGGAATAAAACAAATGATCCTAATGAGCCTTCAGACACACGACACCACCAAAGAAATTCATTTTTAACTACAATTTCTTCCATTAAAAGAACAATTGCCAAACTGGGTTGTTTGCTTGTGTTTCAGAAACAAATGCAGAAACAAAGTATCTAATAAGCTCTCAGGCACACCGAAGATGACACCCCTCCAACATTGTTCCATTTTCTGTGTGTACACCTAAATCCTTTAAACATAACTACAAACGTAAGGACCGAGCACATAGGAATTGAAATTAGAAGAAAGCAGTAGTGACGAGAAGGCCTGGCTCACAGTCTCACAATGATTTGGTCAAGTTCTTCACTAAACTCATGGAAGCTGAAATTCACTCACAAAAATGTATGTTCACCTACATATATATACTTGTACATTGGGAAAGTGGAAGTTTGCAATTTACAAAAAGACACAGGAACACCTTTGGTCATATTTGTTAAAAGTGACAGTAATAAACCTGACAGTAGAACATTAATAAAAGAATGTATGAAAAAAAAAAAAAAAAAACATCCCTCTCTGGCCCCATCTGGTACATGAAATTTGAGTTTTATGAAGCCACTGCGCCCAAGGAAAAACAACCAATCAGGGACAGAAGGTGTGCCAGATGGCGTGTCAGTCATTTGCCATGAAATTGCAGGCATAGCCCCGCAGCCTCACACTGACTTGTTTCCATGGGCTTCGGGAACTTTGTGAAACTATCGTGGAATATCCACCAGTGAGCAACAGAAGTTGAAAAGAAGGACAGATTCTGAGACAAAATAAGAATGAACACTGCCTTTCAGAAGTAAAGGGCCCACAAGCAGTATTCAGAAGCAATGAGGAATTAGGAACATTTCTGCTTGACAGGTCAATTTATCACCTCTTTTTCATTTTTAATTCAACGTACATTCCAAAAATAAAACGTTATCCGTTTTGTGTCATTGTAACACTCTACTACAAAGAAGTCATGCTACCAACGTTGCAGCCATGACAAATGTCGACTTGTTTTTCAAAGGTTTCAAAACTCCAAACTCCCCCCTTGAATGTTGACTATTGAGAATATTGCCCAATATGAAAAGTGTGCATGACAGTTCATTCAGAAGATAGATTAGTCAGTAAATCATTTTTACAACCTTACTGATTCCCTTTCCAAAAAAACAATAATAAATTGACAAACGGTCCTTGAGTCAAGCACTAAAACGTGGTGCTTTGCTTCACCGTATTGACACAAGAGAACCATTAAGGGTGCTGAGTAAATAAAGATAACAAGACAACAGACTTTAAATACGCAGTGACCGCAGTACGCATACCCAAACATATATTGATCAAATTGAATGTGTGTGCCCTCATTGTGACTCAATGTTAATCTCATCCATGAATGCAAAACAAAATATGCAAATACTTGTAATAATTTGCAACAATGGCATTTAACAAAATCTGCACAGGCACACGCATACACATTTCTGTGGCCTAATGTGTGTTTGTGTGATACCCCAGAGAAAAGGCAGGAGACAGGCAGGGATTGGGTAGCAGCACGTAATGACTTATGGGGCCTGGGGTGGACAGGATCAGGTGGCACATTAGGTGGGTGGGCCATGAATCTGCGCGCACACACACACACACACAAACATACACACACTGGCAGCATTAACAGAAAACCCCTTCGCAGTAATGCATACTCACAGTTTGATCCAGAAGGGGACAATTGCTCATAATTGAAACACCTCACATACACACAGCCTTTGAAATACTTTTACATGAAGCCATACTTGCGCATCCCTCACATAATTCTCCTGACTCATCTTGACTGGCCCGTAACCCCCCAAACCCCCCAACCATTAGCGCGCTGTACGAAACCCGCGTGAGGTTCAGCGTGCACACGTATCCTCAGCTGTTCAGCTCACTCAATCGTCTCAAATGCTCAAGCGCATGACCGAGCTCACTCCTTCACCGTTTTCCCAGGATGTTTTGTCTGTCGTTGCCTTTGAATTCTCTTTGTTAATCATGTTCATTAATTGCAAAAGGTTGTAGTGGAGTGGAAGGAAGACGTGATCAGGAGAAGCAGCGTGGCAAATAAGTCAAGCATGCAGGCCATTAATCTATTCGTCACCTGAAGCAAAACCAGGCTGTGGCTAAGTGGTGTTAATATTTTAGTTGCTGCTGGGAGGAATGTGTTTTTAACATGATGGTAGCATGCAAAGGGTAATAGCAAATTTGCCTCTGCCATTAATCACTCAAGTGTGTCCTCAAAATAAGAAAGCTGGTTTAGGCTGGAGAACAACTAAAAAGATTCAATTCAAATGTTCGTATAACAATGCTTAGTATGAATAGATGATCATTAGTGTACAAATTACAGATGTAGCAAGTGCTATGTAAAGCTGTCACTACGTGTTTAAACACACGGTTCAGTCTGGTTATCTTATCGTCAACTCTGCATACACAAGGAAGGTCTCAGTGTCTTGGAGATTGGAGGGGGAACGATCAGTAACAAAGCAAATATTCATCAAATCCCATCAGAGGTGCATTATTCATCACATAGGGATTTGAATTATATATGTCCATCATCAAATATTTACTTTATTTGAGTTTTCAAGAACCGTGGATGGGCTGGAGTATTCCTGTGCGGCAGTGAAATGTGACAGAAAAGAAACGAGGTTTACATTGGTTGACTTTCTTGCATGTTATACATTGCTTCATTTCATGTTACACGCTGCTTTATGGGTTGATTTTTACAATGATGGGATGTTTGTAAACAGTCTTTACCAGATGCTCTTTATCCCCTTCTTTATTGTCTGTAACAGGGTGAAAATAAGGACGAGGAGGCAATGTGCTCAAACTGTAATCTCTTATATAAATGCAGACAGAGACCACCTCATGCCTGACAAACACTTTGGATTTGCAGCCAAGAAATACAGGTGGGCAAAATAATGGAAAATCAACTATTTCTACAACAATCTGAGCCAAGAGCCAAATCTACTTTACTTTTCCTTTGTGAATTATACTGCAGGATGGGGGTGTTTATGGTATTTTGTCCATTGACAGTGAACTTCTTCCAGTCAATAGTGGATTTATTTCTCCCAAAATAGTTGGATTTGGTGGTGATGTGAAGCAGATTAACTGTGTATGCATGTGTGTGCATAGGCTATAATTCTCCTTTAAAGAAGATTAAACCTTTATTTTGGCAAACATCTTATTCAGAACTGATCCTTCCTTTTACACACACACGCAGATACGCTGCACTGCGGGTGGGGGAAGCGTGCATGATGGGAGGGATAGCGGGAAGTCGTCTACCAGGGAGCACAGAGAGAATGACGGAACAAACAAAACTAACAACAAATTGACTTCACCGACTCATCAAAGGAAAACCCTTGACTGTCTTGGATAGAAGAAGGTAGGGATTGTACCTAAAACCAAGCGATTTGGGAATGACCTGCTCTTCCCCAGAGGGCAGGACTGGAATCAGGACGGATGTAAGGGGCCACGGTGGGTCAGCTAACACCTCACTGATGGAGAATTGGAGCGAGCCATCTCTCTGTTACTCTGACTGCATGAAGGCCTCTTTCATATCCATCTGCTAATGTGGGCTCCACTCTTCA
Organism: Phyllopteryx taeniolatus; assembly: GCF_024500385.1. NCBI lineage: Eukaryota > Metazoa > Chordata > Actinopteri > Syngnathiformes > Syngnathidae > Phyllopteryx > Phyllopteryx taeniolatus. The sequence goes on along the minus strand of NC_084513.1, from coordinate 14,471,613 downwards.
GAACTGAAGTCAGTCGAGCTACAGCATGAACTATCAGTGTTCTAAGATTTTTTTTTTTTACGACAGTTGGTAGAAATCACAACTGATCAAAGAACTTGATAAGAGAGAACTCATTAGGCATTCAAATCAAATAGGATTCAGGGATTCATGAGCCTCTTGTCTGCATTTTCACTATAGATGGTAGTGATGTCATTTATGTCCAGGAATATTTGGACAATGATGGTTTTTGAATGGATGAACTGAATATTCTTCAAACGCCAAGTCAGTTGTCTGATTTCAAGCCAACAGAGAATTGTTTTCACCCTCTGAAGACATGTGAAGGCCCGGCAAAGCGTGCCCAGGGAGGAAACTCGGAATTTTGTAGTCTATGGGCTCCACACTTCAGTCAGTCATTGATTGCAAATTATTTTCTTTCAAGAATGAAAAATCATGGGTCTTTTTACAACAGCTTGCAAATTGACGTAAAAGTAAGTTTTGTGTTCCGTTCAATTATTGTTGTTGCTCAGAAGTAGCGATTCTTTGTTGACTGATTCACAGACTTCAGGTACTACCCTTAAGGAAGGATGCCAATAAGTAGGATGGTACAGATCAGTTGATTAGGTATGCTTAATTCTTAACATCAATGCAAATGATAACTTGGCTACAGTGTAAGTGTTTATTTTATTTTATTATTATTATTTTTTTACATTATTTTAACTTTTTCTCCTGCTGTGTGGAGAAAAGCATTCTCCTAATTCGCAAATGAAAACAATTAAACCAAATTAAAAGACTATTACTTTGAGATTGCGATTGTCTCATTTAATTAGAGGCAAAGACACAGTGTAAACTGTACTCTGGATTTTATTGCCAGCTTGCCTTTTTTTAAATTAACTTCGTTACATTTTAAGGGGACAAATTAGAGTCGCCTTCACTTTTTTTTTACTAGAAAATCTCAATAGACTTTAGATGCATTGAACATTTGCCTGTACAAAGGCAAGAGCACTGCCACTTACTCTTGTAAGCTTTAACAAAGGGATGTGAATTAAAGGTCCAACACTGCTTTTCCACATTCCTGAGTGCCTCCAAAATTACAAGTAGTGCACAGCATCCTAAAAGTTCATTGTAATAAATCAGACAAAGTGTTCTTGAGCACAGCAGGCTTCCTTTCTTCTTATTCTGTTAATAATACGTGAGCTCTATTTGGATAATTGACACTAGCTCTGTTGTGTTTTTCTTTCGTAAGTAGGAATAATAATAATTAAAAAAACAAACTATTCCACTCCATTCCATTCCATTATTTCTTTGTTGTTTTTATTTATTTTTTTTAATTTGCAGACATAAGACTGCATACCAAAACATTACATAAAACAAATAACACAATATGCCAAATGCAGGAACTGATGCATTTTCCTCTTTCAAGTAGAAAGTTTTTTAAAAATCCAGTCCCCCCATTTTATTTTATTATTTTTATTTTATTTTTTATTTTATTTGTATTTTAGTAAAAATAGCACTCTACAATATTGTAATTTATGAAAACATACAGAAATTACATAATTAAATAGATGTAAATAATTAAACAATTTGTGCCGTACTCTTTGCTTTAATTCAATGGTCATTGAGCTGCTCCTTCTGATGTGCATACCTTGGCCACCTTGGGGTAGTATAATAGAGAGACGCACACGAAGAAGAGTTTCACAATTGACTTAGTGAGCTGCAGGAAAATTGGTCGTTTTTCGCAAAGGGTAAATAATATATGTGCCTGTGAGTCTTATATGTGTTGCTCCACCGTTTGTGTTCAAATATCCGCTCCATAAAAGGTTATTTTAATACTGGGACACTAATACATTTTGTTAATCTGTCTCAGAATTAATCTTAAATGCCTTCATTAAGGCAAAGCTATGTGGTTATTTTAAACCCACAATGTATTATTCTCTTTATGTTAAATTTGACAGTAAACTTGAACTGGGAGTGTCAATAAACAGCTTGAAGCACTTTTTCTTTTTTTTTAACTATTGTTCATTATTTGCCAAACTGCTGCTTGCTGTTGAGTGAGTTCAGTTGAATTCACTGCTACCTTACAGCATTCATATCTAAAATTTTTGCTCGCAAGTCAAACCAAAAAAAAATAGCAAAAAAACTGCTCATACGTATCTCGAAAAACTCATAAATTGGGTCACTCGTATGTCCGGGCACTATTGTATATGAAATCCTAGTTTTAATATTCTGATGATACAAATGTACACAATTCAATTCATTGCAGAAGATATTATATATGTTGTACAAAAACCGTTAAGGTTGATAACTAGCCAATAATGGTAGCGGAAACTGTACACGTAGTATAAAGTACGTTCAACTGGATGGATGCTTGGCTGCTTGTGCATGTCTGGGCAACCATGACCCAATTCCATTTATCTGCTACTACTTAAAAACATTGGCAAGAGGAAGGCCAACTGTGACAGACCATTGTTGAAAAGGCCTCATGTTGTCAGCTCACAGTAAACAACATTTTATAGCTGTGACTTCTAAACTGTGAACCTTCCTCAATGCACATGAGTAACACATTCACCACTTCAGTTACATCACAGAAAATAAAAGTCACAACATAAATATTAAGCATAGCACACTTTAGGAGTCTTGTATTTATGCAGTTATTACTCTGTGTTAATACATTGCGATAATGATCACTCAGTGTAACATTAAGAAAATTAAGAATCTTTCCAGTTTCAATTTCAGTGGAATTGAGAGAAAGTGACAGAACATGTCCTGGTGTCAGTGGGTGTTTTTGTCCTGAATAGAGTGGGATGTCGGGGGTTATCAATTTCACCACTAGGCCGCAGCTGCTTGTTGACATCATCACTGCAGGACATCTGACGGCAGCTGTGAGGCCACAGCGAGAGAAGCCCGCTTCGGTCTTTGGCTCTATCCTCTACTGTGATGGTGTTCACAAACTGATTTAGCGCTTGGTAATATCAGTGGAGGAGTCGTCACATGTTTCACAGGCCAAGCCAACAAAATGTATGTTTAATACAATCAATGGTTAGTGTCGAGGGCAGGAAGAAAAGTCGTGAATGAGGCCGGAGTGGGAGAAGTTGGATTTGATTGAGAAACAGTCAGGTTGGCATGATAGCAACTTGTCAATCATTACACTGAATTCTGTTTATTAAAGTACATCTTACATTTAAATATTTTTGTTTAAATTAAGTATCATATAGTTGTGTCTGAAATAAATTAATTGAAAATATATCATATTATTTTACTGTATTTTTTAAAAATACATCCTAGAAACCTGGTACTCGTTGCAGTTGAATAAATAAAGTGCCCATGCTCACCCTAATACAGTACATTTACCACCAGTAGAGGTGTCCCATGTTGACCATTTTAAATAATTAAAAATTGCCATTTTACATTAGCTGTGTTTTGTTTTTCTGCTTTTGGGTGGCGACTGGTTAGCACAATTGCCTCACAGTTCTGGGGACCGGGGTTCAAATCCTGGCCCCGCTTGCATGTTCTCCCCGTGCATGGGTGGGTTTTCTCCGGGCACCCTGGTTTCATATATATATATATATATATATATATAAAACCAATTGTTATGTGTCAGAAGCTGAAGAAGTCGAGCCAATGAACATACAGTATGTGTTAAAAAACCCACCTTTTAGTTTGTTGTACAAGCATTGCACACAACTGATGAGTAATGTTAGCACTGGCACTTATAGCGAACATGACAGTAGCGGTACAGTTTGGGCGCTGTTATGTAAAAATAGCTATCGTATATATTGTTGCTTGAAAGAGACAAGCAGGAGGTTCAAAAAGCTGTAATATCAAAAATCCAAGGACACAATGATGCGCACATTATAAACATTGGATGACCAATAAGAGTATAGTCTACACATCCATAGGTTTAAAAAACAAGCAGCGTTATTTAAGGCTCTAACAGTCAAGACAGGTGAGTTGTTACCTCTGCGTGATGATAAAATTGTATCTGTGAAGAGACAGAGGCAACATTTGACTTCCTTTATTCATGAGCTGGATTTGCAGCTAGAAAATGACCCAATGTGTTTATCCCAGCATGCAAAGCGGGCCCAGGAACCATTAAGTGTACACGCAGAGGATGCATTGTAGCTGGGCGACCATGGGCTTGGCTCAGTTTCCCACCACAAATTAGCCTCCCTAGAATCAATTTGACTGGAAAGAGAGCACTTCCTCGGCAGGGTCTTGTGTGGTGCACCAATGGGCTCCCGAAAACTAGCCATTGTGATTCAACCGCATGAAATAATTCACGTTTAAAAGAAAAAAAACAAAAAACCTCAACCTCTTTCTCACACTTTTTTTTTTTGTCTCAGTAATAACCACAACCTTCCTGAACAAACACACTGAAATACAATCTATAACAAGTTCAACTTCTGCACACACACTGCCAAAAATACAGCGCAGGGAGGTGGTTGCAGCCATAATTGAGGTTCCGTCAGTCAGTCTGAGGTTCACTCAATCAACAAGGCCATATTTCCTGTTTCTGTCTCAGACGCACACATACACACAGTATTTAAGATGCTTTCCATACATATTCTTTATGTGTACCAATTACTGTATATGAGGGAGACTGTGTCCAGACATGAGACCACAGTAGTACAAAATATACAGTATGTGCGCTGGGGGCAGTGGGGGATTTGTCTTGCCAAAGCCGTAAAAGAGGGGAAGCTGGTCCTGCATGACACACGCGCACACACACACACACACACACACACACACACACACACATGCACACACACACACACACACGCCATCTTCCTCCATCTGCCCACAGTGCAGGTCAATCATAACCTCATTCGGGCAGAGAGAGACACATTCAGTCTCCTGCTGGGACACATTCACTTCCCCTCTATGGGAACTAAACCAGTCTAAACCAGATTACCTTGCACTGATATTAAAGTAGAGTGAACCAAATCACCCTCATGGATCATATAGGTCGAAAAGTGGATTATTAAAACTTGGATTATTTTGATCTAACTATCAATATGTGGTTTAAAAATGAAAATTTGGTAAAATAATGGACTGAATCAGATTACATTACAGTGACCCCACTGGGATGATCCATTTTAATAAATGTGAACATATGTTTGCATTTCCAGTTAAGCCACAATTTAATCCGTTACCATATGGACATTTTACTGAATATCCTTGATGACTATGGGGAAATTAAAGCTCAATTAATTGATTGTTATTTTGAATTTTTTTTTTTTTAAATCTTTCAAAATGTTCTGAACTTCTGTTTTGTTTTCAGCAGAAGAATACTGCCCTGAGGAGTTGCAATGGTGGAGGTATGCATGTATGTAGCTCAACTTCCCATCACTGACGTCAGGTTGTTCTTCTACTGACGACAAACTAGTAGAGACTGAATAATCAGGCACATACAGTATGAAGGTGTAGCTAGAGTCTACAACATGATGGAAGAAGCAAGCCTCATTGCTTGGCCCGCAGGATGGAAACTTTTTTTTTGGGGGGGGGGGGGGGGGGGGGGGCTGGAAGAATGGAGAAGAACGTGGCTTTGTTCAAATTGCGCAACAAAGACTTTGCTCATCACCGAAGCACTTCAAGCCTATGTTGCAGCAGGCACGGACACCAGAGGTAATATTAGTATCAACAGTCAGTATGAGGCTTGTTTTTCAATCATGCAAATGTTTTTGGAAACATTTTTGCTCAGGAAAAAGATTTCCTTGAATTTACAGCCTACTGACAAACCCTTGAAAAAGCCTGTCACTCAAAAAAAGTCCAGTTGTAGGATTATAGTGGTGCCTTGAGATAAATTGTGCGCGATACAAGCCGTCGTTGGGATGATTTTTTTGCTTTGATTTGCAAGCAAAATTCAAACATTTGAGATATAAGTGCTGTATGGTGGCAGAGGACTAAACACACTGCACAAAAAACAGCAGTTGGTGAACATTTTTCAAAAAGAGCCTTCAAGCTTTTTAATGCCACTGTCAAACTAAACATACAACCACAAAACACCTTCCACTAGATTAATGTTAACACACAATACAAAACACCATAGACAGGCTAGCAGCATCGATAAGTGTTCTGACTCTTTAAACGGATATTTGAACACAAATGATGCATCAACACATGTAGACGGATAACAATATATTTATACTCATAATACACATAAATTATTTATCCACTATAAATGGCTAGTATTACTGCAGCGTACTGAGTTACTTACAGTAGCTGTGAATCTCTCTGCGTGATTGTATTATACTGTCTATCGGTGGCCAAGTAACACACCAGAAGGAGCCGCAATGACTTATCATAATGTGGAAACTGTTTACATTCTAGTTAATTATGTTAATACTACATGGTTTTATAATGTACAATAATATAGTGCTATTTTCCATATTGAAAAACATTTTTTGTTGTTTTTTTGGGGGGGCGGGGCTGGAACACTCATTTCAATGGGGAAAGATGATTTGATAAATGAGTGTTTTGAGTTACAAGTGTGGTCACCGAACAAATTAAATTCATATCTCAAGGCACTCTTTTTATATTGAATGATTCCATCACATGACATGATTATTTTAATGTATCATTTTTGACTGTGTTTCTTCAGGACAGTGTTGTGAAATACCTCACTAAAATGACAGTTTAAACAGAAGGCTAACACACAGTGTTTTTTGTGTTTTTATTTTTGCATAAGTAAACTTGGTACGTTCCGGACACCCCGTTGGTGCAACTCGTGGGGCGGAGTTTGTCATCCATTTTGCAGAGCATAATTTGCAGTCGCCGGTATCGGTGTGTTCAAGTCAGAGTACGAGTACGGACGTACAGTATCGGCACTAATCCGATACGCTATCGTATCGACGGCTCGCAACTTGTAAAACACGCACACTGGCACACTTGTAAGTCAAGGTGCCACACTGTATGATATTTTGTGTCGTATGTATGCTTATTTATTGCTTTTATCCATACTGGATAGGTAAACCACAAACAGCAAGTACTTGTATCTCTGTATTAGTGGCAAAGATGCAATGGCATGTATTTCAACAGATACAACTTTACCATGCCGAAAGCTGTATAGAAAATCAGGCCTGTTTTAAACCAAAACGTCTTCTTCTTGCTAAGCTTGACAGTCGGCATTATGGCCAAAAGTAGAACAGCAACAAGCCCAACATAATAGTAAGTATAGCGTACAAACTCAAGCCGCATCTCTCAGAAGCATGGGACATTGTTAGCTTCGACATTTTTGCAGGTGATAAACTCGTTCAGCGTAAGTTATGGTTTAAATTTTTAAGTTTTTAAAGTTAGTGGGTAATTTGGAGCATTTTAATTGTAGTCGCAAAAGCCTTAGCAGGCCTACCTGAGAGACGGTAAATTGAATGTTTTGCTATTTGCTGATGATCCATTCATTGCAATTCAGTAACACTCTCCAGTTTGTCCATATGTTCCCACCCTCACACCTTTGTTCAAACCCCTATTAAAAAAAAAAAAAGTACTGGTTGAGGTTTGTGAAGCGTGACGTGGCAAACATTGGTGCTGTGACACTGGCATTGAGAAAAATTGCATGTAAATAAAGGCACAGAAGAAATCAATTCATACCTCGCAGTCTTTAACAATGTGCCACATCAGGGGTACAGAAACCCCAACAGTATGCATCCCAAAAGCAGTCTTCCCATAACTGCTGCTTTTTAAACAATGTCTGTTTTTTCTTGTCCTCCCCCTTAATGGTCCTTCTCCAAAGTAGAGCATTTCTGCTGACTGACATTCCTGTTCTCAGACAGACTACATTCCTAGCCTCAAGCTGTACATGTCTCTGAAACCACAGCGATATACATGCAACTAGACAAATGCTTGTGTCCATCCGAAAGATATGTAACACACACACACGCACGCACGCACGCACATCAAGCTGATTGAGCAGTCTGTAACACCAGATGGCTCTGAACCCTGCAGATGTTTGTGTTGTTGTTGTCAATCGTGAATAAAGATGGCTTGTTTGCCATAATTGAATCTTATGACTGGTGTATAGTTCATGATGCAGCACACATAAACGTACAAGGAATGTGATTTAATGCTTTGTCCCACACCAACACACTGGTTCATTATTCACTTGTGGTCCATCAATGGACAGCTGGGCTAGACTGGTGTCCCACTGGCAGTGTAAATGTGTGTCAGAATCAGTGCATGTGTGTGTGTTTGTGTTTGTGTGTATATGACATATGGAGCTAGTTTGGTCTTTGCTCACAGGGCCAAGGATACTCTTTACGGTAACGCCACACTAAGTTTTAAAGAATTGAAAAAACATTTATTGAATTTGCATTATTAGGAGGTTATATTCACTAAAATCCAATGCCATTTCAATCAAAAACATCTTAAGTCAAGTTACATTTTGACATAAGAGTCCTTATGTTATATTTATATTACAGCAGCTTCACAATTCTTAAATCCATTAAACTTGTGACTTTCTGGAGCTTTTCTTTTTCGTCACACTTGCCACTCTTTTCCTGTGTGGTTGTCACGTTTACTCACAAATAAAAGCATACAATTATACCGGTGATGGCGGCACGGTGGCCGACTGGTTAGAGCGTCGGCCTCACAGTTCTGAGGTGCGGGGTTCAATCCCCGTCCCCGCCTGTGTGGAGTTTGCATGTTCTCCCCGTGCCTGCGTGGGTTTCCTCCGGGCACTCCGGTTTCCTCCCACATCCCAAAAAACATGCATGAATTGGAGACTCTAAATTGCCCGTAGGCATGACTGTGAGTGCGAATGGTTGGTTGTTCCTATGTGCCCTGCGATTGGCTGGCAACCAGTTCAGGGTGTACCCCGCCTCCTGCCCGATGACAGCTGGGATAGGCTCCAGCACGCCCGCGACCCTAGTGAGGAGAAGCGGCTCAGAAAATGGATGGATGGATATACCGGTGATAGCAGACCATTTTTGTGATATTATTATGTTGGGATTCAGTTCCTGATTCTAATCCACTACCCGCATGGATTAGAAACCCTGACAAGAACACAACGATTTTAGCGACGGCAACAACCTGTAAGAATAAATATCACCAGAAATATCAGATTCTAGCAGTTGGCAAAACAAATAAAAATAAAAAAATCACACTTTGGACTCTAAAGTATTGTGTTGTTTATATTGCTTCATTCAAGTGTGTTTATCTGCATGCACCATGGGACAGAGGTGACTTATCGAGGACAGGGACATCACAGGGAACAACAAAGGCAGAAATGTAATTTTCTGGAGGCAAATGAAGAGAACGAGCGTGACTGAGCGGCTGCGCCTGTGGACTTTCCTTTAATACAGCCATGATCATATAGAATACACAAAAGAAACAGCCAGGCGGGAAAAGCTTTCCTGCTGACATTGTTTTAATGTCTCACAAAAGTGTGCGAGAACGTGTATGTGTCGAGAGCTGCAACAGCTGAATTCAGCAGATATAAAAGAGCTCTGCCGTGTCACTCAAAACCAGAAAGAGAAAAAAAGAGCAAATAAGACAATTGCAGTACGTCAGAGGTAGAACGGAAGGAACCATTGGGGAGATTATATGTAATTTGATGTAAGACATTTTAATTAACTTTGTTCTTCAAATTCTTCTTAAATCATTTTACTGTTTTTCTATCCATCTGGATGTGATCCAGAGTGTGACACTCTTCACAATTCCAATTTTACATTGAGAATGCCATTTAACATTCGGGTGCTCATGTAGGATTGTATTATCTCCACCAAAGAGGTTATTTTGTATATTTGAGTATGTTTATGTGAGACTTCCTCACCACACTCTCCAACCACAAGTACAGATAACTTCCACAAGTACCAAAAGTTTTATTCAAATCTGACCCCCTTTGCACATTTGGCAGCAATTTAATTCGAATACAGAAAACCCCAGTTAGCATGTTAAGATAATTATCTCGCTGCATTAAATGTCACAAGGCTATAATTTCAGTTTCTAAACGTACATGTACCCAAAACATTGCAACATGTTTTATTTTGAATGCATAAATCAGCAATCTTATGTAGTTTTTGCACTTTATGAATTGTAAAAAGCAGCAAGCAGCAAAAAATGAATTTCCATGCATCCGACACCCAACAAAATGTACTTTTATAAGGACTAAGATGACAGTGATAGTGCGCAAGGAGATGTGTCAAAAGATTTGACGTATTACCCACATTCTCTGCATAAAGGGTAATTATCTTGAATTAATTTTCTCTCTGCAATCTTATAACGAACATAATATGACCACACTTCTGCTGGCCTAGTCTTCTTTGCCATCACCTAGGCTGCCTTCTGCCATGTTTCCTCGCACCATAACCATTTTAGCATGGTTTATCACAATTCACAAATAATATAATCTCTATGTTTTCTGACTTTGAATTAAAACATGCATCAACTATTTTAGTCATTTAGATATCCGGAAAATCAGCAACGGAAAGCATTCTGGATAAATTACCCAAATAGCAGAATCAAAGTGTCTCTGCGCTCTTATTTCTCTTGTTTTTGCACTGATACAGCTCTTTCTCTCAGGAGGACTGCAAACACAGCAATTCCCTAGAGCAAATGATGAAGAAAGCTGTGACAGAACCTCAAATTATTCAAAACGCCACCATGTCGCCATCTTTCCTTTTAAGTGAATGTGAAGTTGGACTTGAGGGTGTTAAAACAGTGTTGTGCAAGTTGGTGGGTCGTGGGGTGGGGGGGGGGGGGGGGGGTCATCAGGCATCCAACTCATGGGGGGCATCTGAACGGGTTGGGTGTGCATTAAATCCCCCACCTGCCCGCTGACGAATGTGTTTCAACGGACCTTTTATTAAAAATAAGCAATGCAATTCAGGAATCGGTGATATCTTTTGCATTTAATACAGGGGTGGGCTCATCTGTATTTCTTGTGACTGGTCAATTCTGTGAGTTACAATGAGTACACTGTGGAGGTAAGAATATTTCTTCTCTCAAAATGAAACTGCTGTCACAACTTCATTTTAATATTGCACACCAAATCAAAACACCAAATGATATGTTAGTAAATGAATTGTATTGTGAATATCGAACTACCCAAAGATTGAGACAACATTAAGTAATTAAGCAGTGTGAAAGTCAATGAGGCAGATTTTATCAAGGTGTTTATAATGTCAAAAAGTCTTATTTAGAGTGGCTTAAGAGTTGCAGGTTAACAAAAGGAGACAATCACACATTCTCATTAGACCTGTGAGTAGGCTGGTGGGGGCGAATTATGGTTTAAAAAAAAAAAAATCATCTTCAGGTACTGTAGCAACAGTGTGTTACCAAGGCGTTGTAACATTTTTGGAATGTCAAGTCTAAAGTAGCTTGGGAAGAAAATGTTCCTGCAAATGCAAATTGGAGTAGGAAGTGCTGATGAGTTGCAAATGTCAAAGGATGACATTTGTTGTATACACTATATCAATTTAGTGAACAGCTGGAATCATGCCATGCAACAATAACAAATTGATAACTGTGTAGAACAAGTAAAGAACAGCATCCTGGGTGCCCGCATTTCTCAACTAGTGGTACCTTGAGTGTAATTTGTTCCATGACGTGAAATGTCATTAATACACTCCAGCCTCGCAAAAAAAAAACAAAAAAAAAAACACCACATTTTTTATTGTTTTTAATGAAGAAGCTATTCCAGTTGGTCTTTTCACACCTGGCAATTAAGAAGGCCAGATTTCTCATTAATATACGATATGTAAATGAGCTTTGCTCTGACTGGATCACCCGTATGCCCTAATTTAAATATGGAAAACAGCTTCGCTCTGATTGGCCATTGGCGAATGGCGATATCTCAGCGGCCTGGTCAAGCATTCGTAGCGACCTAGTGTTCATTGAATTTGAACTCGGGGTGGGTATCATCCTCTATCATCATGAAGCAGAATTCCCCAAGCATTGGATTGTTTGCACACAACTCACAAGTCATAACAATATGTGTGTCACGTGGGTGAAGTAAAAGAGAGGCGTATATTGTGAAAGCAGCTCCCATCAGAATCAGGCGTTCATCTGTCACGTACATTTTGGCGAAACATGTATGCCTTTACTGTATATATGACACTTGCATGGCTTGTGGCGGCTGACCAAGCAGCTGGCTCGCTTGCTCTAAACCTGGAAAATAAATTGAAGCCATTTATTTTTCAACTTTTCTGAGTTTGGGAGGTGACGCAAAGTTTAAGCGTTGCAAAAGACGCAGCCGCGTTGCCATTCTTTCTGAGATGAGTGGGCGTGTACACACCACAAAGAATTACTGAGTTCACTTTTGACGGTCGTTTTGGAAGTGTTATGCGTTTATTGTCTAGCATTCAATCGACAAACCGCATAGATGTCAAACTTAAACCAGGTCACAGACTCATTTTAACCTTTGTTATGCATAAAACAGTCAAAAAAATTGGATTCTGATGGCATGGGACCTTTAAAGATTGATTTTTACAGTATCATTCAGTTACTTATATGATCAGACTGAAATGTATTACATGTATTGACAATATTAGTGACCTTGCTAGTGTCCTAAACAGACACCAACTTCCAGGTGTTTCGATCTCCCACTGTCGGTGATCATTTTCAAGTCGGATCTAATTCACATAGCGTCCAGCAACTCGCAGGGTCGCACTGAGCAAGGGTGGGGGGCGCATGTGGCCTGCCAGTTGCCCATGCCTGCCCTAAATAATTTCATTCATCCCAATAATGGAGATGGCAGGAGGCTACAAGCAGACAACAAGTTTTCCAACAGCAGAAGGAAGAAAAAGAAGGTGTTGTTGCCCATATATTTTAGATTTATTAATTTAACAAACAATTACAATGGTGTCTCGAGATACATCTTTAATTTATTCCTTTATATTTTTGGTGAGGGCCCAGACATATATTGAGTGTGTGCACGAAAGCTTTCAAAACTGGTTTCACAGCAGCTTGTGCCATTGTTTGTTTCCTCTAGAGCCCTGAAATGTTTTCCTGATCACAGTAATTTGTAAATCATTTCGATAGGACAGGTTCCTTTCTTGTCTTTCACAAAAAAACACAATGGATTTGAACAGAGCGAAGATAAAGAGTGGCGCAGTGGTTGAGGGGAACCGGGGAGGCTGCAGTAAAAAAAAAAAAAAAAAAAAGCAGTTGATAAGGACAGAAACGGGGTTAATGTATGAAAAAAAAAAAAAAAGTATTTTTGGAGAGGAAAAAGGGAAAGCCATGGTCACGGGGTCTGACACTGTCCCAGTTTTACGACAGCGTCTGTATCTCCTGTGGCTCTCCTGAACATTTCCACCCGCTTGATTAATGCTGCCATCACAACCATAGCCAGCATCTTTGAAGACGGGAAGAAAACTATGGTGAGCCACAAACAGTAGAACGCCACTTAGTTTAAGCCCAGTTATATTTTAGCCTTGATTACATGAAACAACTGTTCTGAGACTTGCATGAGGGTTGGAACTGGGACATAATGGATGTTCTATAGTTTATTATGGAACGTAACAAATCATATGTATGACAGCAAAATGAAGAACTTGGGTAGTTGATGTCCCCTTTTTTTCAACCATATTAATTAAACAATTAAAGTGTTTCAATGGATAAGTGGAAGCAATTTGTCTGTTCCACATAAGTCTGATAAGCTGTGATATTTTGCAAGTCTGTCACTGTTAGTTTAGCATCAGTGTAATTCTGTGTAATTTATGAATTAATGTGTCACACATGTTCAAATCCCTAGATGACAGTTTTGGAAAGAGGCATCAACTGAGGAAAATGTACCATTGCAAATTTTTGAATAAGCCTAGTTGTTGAATCCATGTAAATTCACTCAACTTTCAGGAAAATACAGAAAATGTTCAGAGAGGGCGACACGGTGACCGACTGGTTAGCACATCTGCCTCACAGTTCTGAGGACTTGGGTGCAAATCCGGCCTCGCCTGTTTGGAGTTGGCATGTTCTCGCCGTGCCTGCGGGGGTTTTCTCCGGGTACTCCGGTTTCCTTGCACATCCCAAAAACAGGGTTAATTGAACATTCTCAATTGTTCGTAGGTGTGAATGTGAGTGTGAATGGTTGTTTGTTTATATGTGCCCTGCGATAGGCTGGTGACCAGTTCAGGGTATACCCCGCCTCTCGCCCGAAAATAGCTGGGATAGGGATAGGGATGGGTTTGCGTGGTAAACTGGCAGCGGGTCCTCAAGCATGTGTCAATATTTTCTTAAAAATGAGACTGCTAGCACGGTCACTTGTAAAATATGCAAGTCTATACTGAAGTACAACAAAAGCACAAGTGCTATGTAAGCCCATCTGGAAAGGCATCTGTTTTTTATTTTTTTTTTATTGTATACTGTTCTTACAGTATATATACTGTAGCGAGAAGGGATCCTGCAGTTGTGTTACATGACTTTGTGTTGGTGTTGTACAAATTCCGAGTGTACTATGAAAGCATCTGAATGGCATTAGATGAACAAATCGGGGGTGGGGCATCATGTGCCACTCATGACGGCAGAGCGAGTGAGTGAGCAAGCTTGCGTTTGGGCTCGCCTCTTAAAGGCACGTTTTAAAAGTGTGTATGAGGAGTAAAACTATTACAAAAAATTTTTTTTATGTTTTTTTTAATATTGCCATTTTTTCGGGGGGTCTGTAACATAACTCCTGCGATAACCGTATATCGATTATTGTATATCTATGTGTGTGTTTAGTTAAGGTGAACAGTTATGCGTAGGATGAACCTAAATGTTGTTTGCAATTTCTAAAAGAAGACAGATATTGGACATTGGGCATTCCAAGAGGTTTTCCAATGCAATACGTAGCTGGTGCCAGATCAACGGCTTGATGACCTGCGGTGCTTTAATCGAGCTGGCAGGACTCGGTAGAGAAAGCCTGAGATGAGTTGGGACTTCAGCCAGCCGTCTGAGGACCCATGAAGGGAATGAATAGTGAGTTGAGTAGCAAAACGACTACAACCATTTGCTCGAAGTTGCTCTGAGAAGGCACAAGCATCACTTAGACAAAAAGATGGGAGTGATGAGGGAAAAGGGAAAGAAAGGAGAAATGACACATGACAGTGATGCACAGTGGTGGCGAAGGATACTTTAGTATTCAGATGACACTCCTCTTTAGTTTGAGGACTGTCAACACTGGTGTCTACTGGATGAATCTGCAGAATATCCACACTGGCAGCATATTAACAGCGGTATACGTAGTCTAAATTGTTGCTCACTGAAAAAATTAAAACTGACAAAAGAAAGAATAAAATATTTTTGAGAGTCCACCAACAGAATTCATAAAATAAATTCAACACACTGAGCCAATCACTGCGATCAAACGATGTGCCTCTCAATGAGATTTGTGCACCTGTCGACAGGTTTTTGGCCCACACCTTGTGAGTAAACTGCAGTGCAGCTGTCAGATTTGAAGGGCACCTTCTTCAGACAGCTCCTTTTGACATTGTAGATGTTCAAAAGAATTTAGATCAGAGTGAATCAAAGGCCACTTCAGAAAAATCCAATCCAATTTGTTCCTAACCATTTTTAGTTGTGACTTTTGGTTCTTTATTCTGTTGGAGGACCCATGACCTGCGTCTAAGAACAAGCTTTCTGACACTGGGCAGCACATTTCGCTCCAGAATGCCTTCATGGTTTGGAGAATTCACTGTACCAAGCACAGATTGAAGACATACTGTGCGGGACGCAGCAAAGCAGTCCAAGAACATAACCAAGTGTCAACGTCACTATGAAGATTGAACATTGATGAACATTTTGATCATGTGAACATTTTGCATGTGTCCCTGACTGGAATAACATACCTGCAAATAAACGATGCATATCCTCATTTCATTTATTTAAAAATGTTGTCTTCTGGTCTTATAAATAACTGTACTTGTCAGATATAATACCCCCACAACACAATTAGCATTTCTGTCTTTGTTCATAATTCTGCCTGTTTACTGCTGATCCATCGACACAAGCATGAACATTATTGCAGTACTTTATGTTACTATATACCAACCTTGTTTGCCTATTTTGTTTTTTGTTCTTGTTTTGTTGTATTTCTACTGTTGCTTTGTTTTGTTTTCTTGTTCTTGTTTATTTGTTTTTGTTGTTCCGTTTCTGGTTTATTTGAGAAATAGTGATTATTCTGTATAATCACTGTTGTGATTATTCTGTATATTGTTATAATGTAGGATCCCCTCGCAAACAAGATAGCATTATGCCATGGGTCTCCTCCTAATAATTAATAATAAAATCATTTATATATATATATATATATATACATCTTAACAGAAAGTTATCGAGAGATTATGTCTGTACTGTAGTTGTTCGGAGGGTCTGAATTGATGACTATGATTCTTTTGAAATATGTGTTGTGCACCTAAGTCATCTTCACATTCTATTTTCTGGCACATTAGCCTTTTTGGCAAGTGACATTTAAATTCATGGGTACATTTCACAAAGCAGTCAAGATGTCTTTTCGCTGCCCTGCTTTATCATCCAGTTACACACATGAAATGAAGCACTACTTAAATGATTTTGAAATATCACTTGCATTGTCATTCTCATCAGCCAGTATCCTTGACATGTGGTAGTATTGCAATAATGTGATTCAAATATAAGTGAGGTAAGAGTGAACAGGACGATCAGTGATGGCGATCTGTGATTGATTCTCACTGCGATTTCCAACCGAATAAGGACTGCAACTCTGTCTGCCACACAAATGTGTAGAATGTGAGTCACCCAGGACAAAAGAGAAAGCCCCATACTTACACAATCCACTAACCAAGAGAGCTACAGTTCTTATCTGTTCCTTTTGTATGAACACTGCATGTGTCCTTCATGATTTCAGTCCCAAACAGTTGAGATCAATCAGTTGCATCTTTCATACCAGAACAATCCGTAGTGTGACTGCACCTTGTATATCTCTGATATATTTTTGACAACTATCAGTTGAACCAATATTACTGTGTGATTTCCTGAAGGGCTGCTGTGATGTGTGAGTACAAAAGACGTCCGACAGGCTGATGCACTGTTATCTTCTTTCACAATATTTCTCGCGGGAAATTGTGCACAAAGTTGAATCCGTGGTGGCTTTTTTAATTTAGCATCGGATCTGATCGGATCCCCGCAATATTCCCAAATGGCTTGGAGGCGGAATCCTCGCATCTGCAAAATCACAACTTTTCAATGAATCCAATAAATGGCATCTTGCTTGAGTTACCTAAATCTGCATCGTTGAAGTTGGTCTTATAACTAATTCGCAATCATATTGCACACTAAGATCAACACAATACCACCCCCAAATCACGTTCTATTGTTGATTTAATATAGTAAAAAAATAAATAAATAAATGAAAAAAAAATTGCTCCTTCATTGCTGTCATTGACTATAATGCTATACGGACACTTCGCCACCACCAGCCATGCCCATCAAAGTCTGCGCTTGCGCCAAACTTTCAACAACACAAAAAGGCTGTGGTTACATATCTTCCCAAACTCTTCAAAGTTCCAAGAGCCATGAGTGATAATAATAATAATAATTAAATAATAAATGATAATAATAATTAAAACAATGAGTTGATGAAGCGGTGTAATAGGCGGAAGAATAAACTTACCTTTGTGGCTGACGCCCTTCCTTTAACAATGGACTATTACAGCTATCAATTTTTAACTAAATTTACTCAACTTTATCTAACCTAACCATTTTCACTCATAATTGTCTACAAAGTACAAAACATCCAGAATCTTAATCTTGAAGCTACATAATGCTGCACGGCTCACGCGGCGTGACAAAGAGGTGGAGTTTTATGACGCTTCTCAGACAGGGAAGTGTCCAAGAGAGTTAATAGATTTGATTTCAACCGATTTTCAACATTTTAAAAAGATGACGTGGGGACAGGCTAACAGTGTTGACTTGTGCAAAAATATGTAATTGACCATATTTGACCATACGGGGTTTCCACCAGAAAGCAAAGATAGCCTTGTCTACCCTTTACTATAGAATAATGCATTATTTACAATGCATTATTAGTCTGATGTTGTTACATTTTATTACATGTCAGCTAGTCCAAATTAAAATATCTTCTCCCAGCAAAAATTGCGGCAAATTGAAAAAAAAATTGGACTGAACCTTTTCCATTGGCCAAAGTGCTCTTATGTACAAATGCTAGTACCTGGTCAGCTGGGGTTTTAATCCAATACCCTGGGTGATGTAAACAAATGTTTTTTTTTTTTTTTGTTATCATCATAAAAATCTACAAGATATTATCACATAGCAAACTGTAGTATTTAGAACATTTTATGCTTTTTATACTGTTTTCTGATATTTCTAAATTTTCCACATTACATTATTAAAACCCCAATTGTAACATCTAATAAACCCTTGGCACGAAACTACAAAAAAAAGGACACCGTCTACTTCACTTCCGACAGATTCGCACAACAGGGATGTGAATTTGAGTGCCAGACTGATCTGTCTATGTTGCCATGGCAACAAGTCTTTGGTAATACGTCTTCTGTCTCCGACTCTTAAAGAAACAATCGCATGAATAAACCAGATATATGTGCAAATAATTTTTTTAAGGAGAACCTTAAACTACTTATGTTCCCATCACTTCCAAAATAAAACTGCCAATTTTACTTTTTTAGTTTACATTATCCCTGTCCTAGGGTTAGAAATTTGACACACCACATGAACAGACTTTGTTCTGACTTTTCCGGACACACACACACACACACACACGCGCACACACACGCACACACACGCACACACACACCTACCTACACACGCACACACACACCAAACACCAAAGGCATGAAAAAGGTGTTTTTCATGCCTTTCAGAGAATTTTTTTGATTCTAACATAAATTAAGCAAACTGGAAGACTCTGTACAATAAGGCAGAATCAACAGATTTTCTTCACGCAGAAAAACATTTATTTACACTGCTCAAGTAGATGTTGATGTACAAATTAAAGATGAAAATTAAATTTGCCTCATTTCTTTGCTTTTTTGTTTTGGCCTCCAACTTGAGCCAGGCCCATCTCCACCTGCACCTGATGCTTGCTTCAAGCTGTGCCACATGAATAGCATCCTCCTCTTTAAGCACTCTCATTCTGGAAAATAATTGACTAAAATCATTGTCTGTTTCACTTCATTTTTCACTATTACCAACTTCAAAGGCTAATCCCAAATGTATCCTTTAGGAAAATATTTTTGGCCATTTCTGAATTTAGTTTTAGTTAGTTAATTCTGTATTGTGACATAATCCCTAATAATAATAATAATAATAATCGCTCCGTCGTTTAATAAATTTAACATTAACATCCGTAAACTAATTAGATAATTGCAGGCACATTTCCTAAATAATATAAGATGTACTAGCGGATCGGCTCTTGACGCCGATTTTACGTGTGCTTGGCTGTTCTGCTGGGACCGCAAACATGGCCACGACCCGCAGCACCTCAACGCGAAAATAAGAGAGAAGTGCAACAAATACGAAACTGGCTGATCAGATGAGGAAAAATGTTGCTTAAACATAAGAGTAGCAATAGAGGATGTCCGCTCCAGAGGTGGGTAGAGTAGCCAAATATTGTACTCAAGTAAGAGTACAATAATGTAACTCAAGTAAAAAGTAGTCCTCCAAAAAAAGTAGTCCTCCAAAAAAAGACTTAAGAGTAAAAGTAATATGAAATAATTACTCAATATGAATGAAATAATTACTCAAGTACTGAGTAAATAGCACACACAATTAAAAACTGCACGGTGTTTTATCAAGTTATAAGTGAGCTGAAATTTCCACAGTGCCAGACAAATACTACAATACATGAAAGCTGTTGTTTTTGTTCGTCTAAATGTAAACAAGAGTAGCGCGCCGTAGCCTTCGTGGTAACGACGACCTTACCAAAATGGTGGCCACATACGCACGGCGATCAGCGGGACAGGCTTATCTAGTGTGAATACCTATGCCCGGGAAACCCAATAGAAAACGTCGTGTGAGGTCATGTGACTTACTTTTGCCGTTTGATTGGTGAACTAGACTTAAACGTCACTAGCACTTAAATTAGATTGCCGCAAACAGCGTCCAATGCGGAAGTCGAAGTCGTAGCCCCGCGCACGAAATAGTTGATAAATAACCAATAATTGATAAATAAAAGTAGCAAGTGATATTTAGATCATTGTAACGGAGTAAAAGTACCGTTACTGCTAGCTGCCAGCGTTCAAGGAGTACGAAACAGCCTATGACGACAGCGATGGCGACCCGCGACCCCACACACACACCACACCACCACCACCACCACCCCGGAAAAACTCATCGGATCTACACGATTCACGGTATTGGCCTATTTTGAGCTCAAAACGGCAAATTTCGACCAAAAGGCGACTGATTTGCATGTATGTAAATAAAAAGATCCACAGTGAATATGTTTTACACACCCACCAACAAAAAGCACATGCCACCAACATACTTAGGAGCATTTACTAGAAGCACTAACACATACCTGTGACTCATACAGAACCTGCAATGGATGTTTAGGCGCAGACGTCAGAGCGGAAAGATGATCGCAGCCATGAGGACTGTTGATCACAATGTCCCAAAATAACCCGGAATGTTCTTAAGTTGACCCACAAAATGTTGAACTGTTTTCAAAAGCATAGCTTACAGGCTAAATATGAACTATGTGATGTACTGTTCATATTTAATATTTTATTCAATACAATTTCATGTAGCGATTGTTACATTAATTCTGAGCCGTTCAAGTGGCGCCTCAATTGACTCATTTTTTGTGAAGAACATTTAGCAAGTTGTGAAGGAAAAAATATTTTGTTAAAAGAAACTGAACAACCATCGAAAGTTCAATCAGTCCCTCCGGCAAAATTGGGGGGATACAGAGATGACTGATTTCACAAAGACCAAAAACACATTGGTGGTGACGGATTGAATTGGAGAGCCGTGACAGTGAACAGCAGGTCTATGAAGAGAGAAACCTGTATTCAGTGCCATGTATCCCACTTCTTTTCAAATGTGTGTGTGTGCATGCACTGATTTCTTCTTTTGTTTCATCACAACACTCGTCACGTTTCTGTTTCCTGCCTGGTTTAAAGTGGGTGGTGGGCACGTTTCAACATCTCCCCATTAGAGAGAAAGCTGAGAAGGATGAGAAGAACATGCAGAGGCCTTTTGGAAACACAACACGAAAGAGCTGCGACATAACGCGTAAGCACAGCACACACCTGCTTACATTAAGGAGAATCCACAGTCCTCCCACAAATCCATTCCCCCGGGAGAACAATTTCCCTTTTTGCAGCCCGTCATGACTGGAAGTCATCCATTAATGCACGGACAGTTAACATTGTACTACACAAAGCAGATTTAACAAGAACTACAGTACAGAACTGACTCATCATACGTTCACCACACTGTCCCAGATAAGAAGGGAAGGCAGCATTTTGGCTAAAAACAAAGAACACATTATGAATAATCACCTGCAGTGACATGAAACTTAATTCAAACTGAGGTTTTATATCGACATAAGAAGCACAAATATACAGTATGTAAAACCTAAAATGGCACTCGGTGAAGAGCAGAGCCACCAATACAGTGCAACCTCTAAATTCTGTGACCCTGATAGCAACTAAAAAGGATCTGCTCTCAAATCATCTTTGCCCTACTAAAATGAATGGAAATTAGATGCAGCCTACACCCAAAAAAAAGCAACAAAAATATTTGGCATGCGTAAAATAGCACTATATAATATAGTAGTTTAATAAAAACATATAGAAATAACTATTGAATAGAAAGTAAAGAATGAAACAGTTTGTGCATACAGTCATGTAGTCACAAACAAAGAAGAGTTTCACCACTAATGTATGCTACTCAGTAAGCTGCAAGTTGTTGTTGGCAGAGGATAGAGAATATATGCCAGTGAGTATTGTTATATTTTCTATCCAAATGTGTTGATGCACCCTTTGTTCAAATATTCATTACTTAAAGTATTATATCACTGCCATAAAGATGCTATTCGTTATCCCATCTATGAATACATATAAAATCATAATAAAACTTAATAAAGGAGAATGTAAAGAAATAAACTGAAGTGTAATCAAGGTGTGCTCAGTATTAGCATCTACTCCATGCTCTGTGCAAGTGTTTTCATTATAAAATTGTGTGTTAGACAATGAATAACAATTTTTATTTTTTTCACTTCACTCGAGTGGCAGTGTATCTGAAGCTCACTCATAGCTCAAATTTGGGCTTGCAATAAAAGGCAAACAAAAAAAATAAACCGAGTGACGTCTCGTAACTCGACAAACTGGAAAGCCGGTGACCTTGTAAATGACCTCCTCTCTATTTAACACCTTACCTACAATAAACACCTACAAGTACTCTCTACAGTTGAATAATGAACCGTGAGGAATTATAGCAAATGCAGAGCCTATACAATTGTTGTCTGATATCAATTTTACTGATGAGGCAGTGATTAAACATGATAAAATTATTTTCAATCCAATTGGCAACCTTTGCAACTTCTGTGGCTTGGATATTGTGTGGAGAAAATTACACACCCTCTGAACCTGTCAAGACAAGTTAAGACTTCTTTCCTAAATTATAATTACCTCTCAAATAACACTGTTGTGCTCAAACAATTGTCCATTGCGCATAACGGAAGAAGTTTAACAAGCATTACGTGTCAGTGCATTGATTTCATTAAAAGCATTATGTCAATTCACGCCTGACTTTAAATCCATTAAAAGCAATGTACCAGACATTGTTGCTGCTTAACTCTTGCTCATTGCAGCTTCATCAAGAGTCTGAGTGGTGATGCAGTGATTACATTGAAAAAAAGAAGTTTCACTTCATATTGTTTAAATGCTGTGTATCAGACTAGTTAACTGTACACTCACTGATAGTGTTTTAAATGCCATCAGTGAAATGCGGGGGTCTGACCGGTGACCACTGACATCTCACCCTCATTTCCATAACAACAACTGCCCCACAAATGAGGGGGTTGACCTTTAACCTAATGTCTATGCGTATACGTGTGTATGTGTGAACTTGTTTGACTGGGGGATGGAATTGATGAGATTCCACCCATATACCCGTGGGAATCACAGCCAAGCTCCAAAGCTTGTTTAGGCTTTAGTGCCCATTATGTGCATGCACGTGAATACACGCAGAACGCACACAGATGCATACACACATGCAGACAAACAAAACAACACACATTCTTTGTCATTGTACATGTCAAACCATAAACTGCCCTTGACCACCACCTTGCCTCCATGCATCAATCCATTACCTGTCCTGCTTGCACATCCGTATGGACAGGATCGAAGGTGGATGGGAAAGAGGAAAGGGGCAAGGATGGAGGCCGATAGGAGATGACACTAACTTGAATTAGGCTGAAATGTTCCCCGGTAAAAACAGAAATGTGTTATGGACAGAACTTTCACATGGGGGACATATTAGCTGGTGCTGTGAATGGTTGCCTTTTGACATGGGGTTGGTGACATTGTTTCAATTTGACCTAAAAGGAGACTATCATATTATTAACCACAATATTATCATAATGGCACCATATTATATATTTATATAGCCCCTTCAGCAAAGAGTTTTTCAGTGTATGCACACACTCACACAGGGGTTTTGGGTTTTACTCAAACATTAAGAGAAAGGGGACACATTTGGGGTTGTGTCTGGATCAGACTACAAGACAAATTTGGTCTCTCACAATGGCACTAGGTCAGACTACTGCCATAAAATCCTGCCGTGTGAACAATGGCAACACTACATGGCATACCGTATATTACGATATCCAGTCTTTTACGATCATTGGGCTAATCTTGTTAAATCATGCTGTCGGGGGAGGCCGGACCGGAAAACGTGTCATCGCTACCTCATACATCCATTACCATAGCGGCAACAACAATCGATGCCTACAAGTCCGCTGACCCCGAAGAAGAAAGTAGCGAAAACCAACGAAGAACCGGTGAAGACCAGCGAAGAAGAACGCGCACGAAGGCGTGCTTGTGCCCAACGGTGTGGCAAACAAAAGTGTGTGTTAACTTTAAATTACCAGTCACCTCAGTGCAACATTTGGAATAAGATTATATTGTGCAAAGGAGGCTTTCACGATGTGTAGAAGTCTGACGTGCTCCCTCCCGAACCGAGCCTCAGCCTACATCGCGCGGAACTTCACCGAAGTCAAGCACCTTTTCATCTCGCCTTGACCAGATGACGTTTGACACAAAGGTTAAGGAAAAGTGGTATGAAGGGAAGGAGATTTGACCCAGTAACCCTTTATCCATACTTGACTTGTGGACATATAGAGGGGAAAACCCATTACGTACCAATTAGTATGGAGGTACTGGTTGCTGGACAGATGCTTCCAGAGAACGATGTCAAAGTTTTGACTTTGAAATAATCACGCGTGCAGAGACTGAATACTAAATATGCATGTCCTCATTTTTCACAGGTGTTTTAGATGGAATCACGATTGTTTTCCAAAACAATTCCACATATGTTTGCACTCCAGGCTCCAAAATGATGCTGTCTGATAAACAAACGACCAATACGACAGTCCTGGAGATGCCCTTGAACAAGGTACTGAACCCCCCCAAAATGCTCTGTACCTTACCAGTATCGCTTTAGTAATTTATCTTTTTTTTCATGTCGATGCCTATCCCTGCAAACACAAATTAAAAAAAGTTGTTCTCAAAATGTGGGATACCTTTTGTACAGTTTTGGTACCTTCTATTCTTTAAGCAGACGCTCAATATTCAAGGTTAGAGGCCTCATGAGTACGAAGAAAGCACAGTGGTTCATAGGCTCATTATTACAACTGATAACAGGCCATTTCCTTTTGGTGAAGCATCCAACTAATCCTTACACGTAATGACCAAGACGCACACAAGTGGGAATGAAAGGGCAAAGTCATTCTCTTCCTCTGAAGATAAAAGACGGTATTTTTCATTACCAAGGTAACCTCAGACGTCACTAAAGTATCCCCCAGGTACATTAATTTGATGGGAATGTAAATAGCTTATTAGTATGGGCTTCTCCCAGCTCTCAGTGTTGGTGGTTCTCTCAATAAATGGAAGGTTGTTGTAGTGAGAAACTCCATGTATCATTCATTAGTGTCTAGACGCTCTAATGAATGATACATTTAATAATTATAGTATCTGCTGTATTCAGCAGTAACTATCTTAAGAGGAGTCATATTATGTCTGTTTAGTACCCAATGTGGGCACAAATTATAAAAAGAACCAGAAGTGGCTATGGGAAATTTGGGATCAATTCTCAGATTTGTTGGTAGGTTTTGGTATCCAGTCATTTAAAATCCACTACTTTTGATGTATGCACAATGCCTCATACTAATCATAGGAAATCAGTGCCAGTAAAATTATTGTACAAGGCTGAAAGAGGCTTGTGATAATCTAAAGTATTTACTTTTATGTTTGTATATGTACTGCATATGCATTGTGGACAGGTCGATAAACATGACCATTATTTCTACAGTAAAACCTCAAAATTCGAAAGGCAGAAATTGCCTGCAATGACTGCCATAGGCCCTTTGCACAACGAGTAACGTGGCCAAACCCAAATGAACTGTTGTGCAGTGTCCAGGGTTGGGCAACTACCTTTCATGAGAGGCCAACCATCAGCGACTGGTTTTTCCGCAAATCAAAATTTGGTGAATGGTGTCGCAACATTGTAGATGTAACAGCCAATCAAAAATGCATGTGAGGTTCCACAAAAAAAATGTAAAAAAATAAAAATAATTTAAAAAATCCAGGTTCTACAATACTCAACTATATTTATAATTTCATATATACCTGTGGCTAGAAAGCAAAGCATGGAGTCTCTGTCGCTGAAATGCATGTATGCAGTCAGAGAAAGGGGCTATCAATCATTGCCAACAGCCTCTGAAAATATACACACTCTCTCCTTTATTATGGCCTGTTTCCTTTCTTTATGGCAATCAGCTTCTTTCTGACAATCGCACCATATTTTTTTGTGGTCTCAATCAATTATATATATATATATATGTTACAGTATACTTTATGTGGAGCCTCAAAATATAGGATCACGGTTTTTCTGTTGCAGCAGGTAGATGTGTGATGCTTGGTGTGCAGCGAAGCGTCACCAACTGTAATTTCTTTGCAATGGTCCTCTTCAGTCACGTTTGGCCACGTTACTCAGTGTGCGGCAGGCCGACAGGATGAACTCTAACAAGGTTGGATTATCAACACACTTACAAACTGATAATTAAGAACGGCACTCAATTGATTGAAGTTTGTCAATACCAAAAGACTAAGGGATCTTGTGCTATGATTCATCTCCAGAAAAGTTCCTTTGCTTATTTTTTTTAGTAATCCTGCAAACAAGTAAAAAACTGGGGGAAAAAACATACTGTAACCTCCTTGGTTGAGGTGAAAATATCCAAGTAATACCATGAATGTGTGCTGAGGTTCATCAGTACCAAGATAAAATGACAACATTTGAAACACAAAGATAAATAGTTAACTTTACAGGACCTCCAATCCTGTTCTTCAGTTTGCATTACACTGATGGCACAGTCACGACAACTCCTCACACTGCTGCCTCTGCTCTTTGTGGTGCTATGTCAGCAACAGTAATATTCTACATAATTAAGAGGCTGTATTTCAGGGCAATAAAATTGTAATACTTGACATTTCATTTTCCACATTTGAACAGCTTAAAAAAAATAAAAATAAAAAACAGTTTGTAATAAGTTACCATACAAGCTACTAAAACCTTGAACCAAGAGCACAAAACTGGTGTACTGAAGCCTTAAAGCATTGCTAAAAAAGAAGAAAAAGAAAAAAGTGCCCTCCCTCATGTATTTTAGTAAATATGTTATGTGGTTTGATGTGCAGCCAAAAGTCAGTTTATTTCTTACTTTTAAATGTAGCAGGTATAGCAAAGCATTTTATTTCAGCGGAGCACTACCATGTTTGAAGTGAGTAAGGAATTCATCAATCTTGACAAAGTCCTATTGGTCAAAACCCAAACAGCATTAAAAACGCTGGTCTTGCTGCAGACTCAGCATTTCTGCTTTCGCTTCTGGTTCCATAGCAACACCTTATTTACACTCCTCACCACATGAAGTAGTGTTCTTTTTGACCCATTTGACACCCTCGATAATAGTGTGTGTGTGAGTGTCATGTCGGATTTTAGTCCCCTTTGCAAGGCCCCGTGTTCTTTGTGTGCCGGGGGGGGGGGGGGGGGGGGGGGGGGGGGTACGCACACCAGCCCCATATCCCGTGGAGGAGATTAATTCTCACTTTTATCATGGAGCGTCACTCTCAGGGGAGTTTGGACTTGGGCAAAATGGCTACAGGGGATTGCGGATAGTAATGGTTTGTGTGTGCGTGTGTTTGTGCATGCATGTGTGTGTTCAGTCAGTAGCATTAAAGGCTACACACACAGTCGAGTGGTCTCTCAGTGGGGCCCTAAAGCAAACACAGACGGGTCACACCGCCGTGCAATGTGTGTACATTTCTGCGTGTGTTTTAGTGGCGGAGAACTGACTAATTTATTGATTAGTTTGTTAAATTTATCAATTCTGCGCAAATTAAAACTAAATTTGTGCACTCTCGCGCAAGGAGTGTGTCTCACACAATGAGTCAGCACATATCTTTGCTTCATGCACACGCACTGTACCTGTCCCGAAGGTTAGGTATATGGAGTGAACGGAAATGGGGTGTTAAGTATTAGTGGAAATGTCACAGAAGGTTTGAATTGCGTTTCATCGCCATAAACGACTGGCTGCTCACTGCAACTGCACTTCATCACTCCGAATCGCACCACTGCATCAATCAATGGTCAGCTTACCGTATAAGTCTTATTGTAAAGAGAGCGTGTGTGCGTGCAGGCAGAGGAGGGCGCTGTCTTTAGTAGCCTAATTATTCAGTGTCCCAGTCCTTCCTGGGAATTTGTGTAATTGCTGACAGCAAACACAGACTTACACTTCATGACAGTGAAGCCCAACTATAACACAGTTCATTATCTGCACCCCCGCTGTAACGCACATTTTTAAGTGGGCTTTACACGATCAGGATTTTTGGGGCCGATCACTGATCAGCGAGTTTAAAAAAACGATAACCGATCCCCGATCCGATCAGAAGATGGAGGAATGTGTCTATTTAAATGACCTGTTCATTTACTCCATACTCTATACACTCTACTTGTGTACTTAATTGCTCAAAAAATTATATTTATAATAAATAATGTATCTTTGTTCCTTTATTCATGCCAGTGAGGCATAGTGACAGAGAGAACAAATGAATGGTCTTCTATTAGATGGCAGGAAGTAAATACAGTTATTAATGTATCTATCCAGTTTTTGTGACATTTTTGTTTGTTGGTGTGCCGTGAGATCTTCCAATTGTAAAATATGTTCCTTGCCCCCATAAAGGTTGGAAATCACTGCTCTAGTCTGATCGTGTATTCTAATCAGTCAGGTCAAACCAACATTACATGACAGAAATAATGGGTGCTAACTTACTGTAATTAAATTACTTGATTTTTAATTAAATTACTTCACCCACACCGAAACTTTAGAGCATAATTCAACAGAACGGCGGCATGTTTACGTCCAACCGTTAGTGCTAGCAGTAGCTTGCTAGGCTACATAACATTTTATTGCCTTGTTGTGAGCCGTATCGTATTAAAAATACGTGAATATTCCTGAAGCAAGCCGTAAACAAACGTCCTCTCCTGTCCTGAGCACCGATGACCGCCAACACACGTTTCTCCCCATTTTGTCCTTATAATACCGTCGGCGCGATCCACTCTTGTTGTCGTCGCCACGGTAACGAGTGTATCCGGTCGCATTTGAGTAAACAAGATAAAGCCCAATGATAGTAATTTTTTTAATAACTTCTTTGGCCGTCAGATATTTACAGTACTACGTCAAAATACACGCGACAAGGCTAAAAATAAACTAGCTTTTGGATTCAATTATGCTGTGCACTGGGCGACGTGGAGTAAATGTCTTTTGCGGAGCCGATCAAGGACGTCATTGATCGGATCGGCGAATTATGACATTAAAGCCGATCAGCATAAAATGCTAAATATCGGCCGATACCGATCAGCCCGATCAAATCGGTGTAAAGTCTATTTTTAAGCAATGGGTTTTTATGTGCAGTACCAAGTTCTGTCACAACGCACTGGGCAGCACTGAGATCCACTGAAAGGAATGCAGCATGTCAATAAGAAGAAGAGGCAGAGAAGGTTTGCAAATAATCTGCAGTAGTAGTCGTCGTACCCACTGAGGAGAGAGAATATATGCCTGTGAGTATTGTTGTTTACTTTGTTTGTATTTGTTGCTTGTGTGTTGAAGTAGCAGATGTTTGAAGGTTTATATTTACCATAACAGCTATGCCAATTTCTGTTATCCTGTATATAGATAGCATTTCACATTAAACGGTAGCATTACGATAGCGGACTTTCGTCAGACAAATAATATGGTTATTTGAAGATTTCCATGTTTAAATATACAATGTTTAAATGTCTTTTGTTATATGCGTCGTATCCCCCCAATGAACAGGGGCTCACTGTACAACCAACTCTGTGGGGTTCTATCATGCCTTGCGCACAAAAAGCAAGGTGCAAAAACGCATGCTTGGGTGATTTTGCTATGGAAGAAATTTAGAGCCCTGCCCTCAACCAACCACCAACAAACACATTTGGATTGGACTAGAACAAAGATTGTGAGCCAGGCGCTCTTTCGGGTTCTTTCATCTCTTGCTGATGTCACAATCACCTATCAACAAGCCCACACTAAAGAGTTTATATACTGTATTATAATACAACTAAGCACTATATATTGTTGGTGAAAGACAAAGAAGCCAATTTTATTGTCCATAACAAATGGTGGCTTTCTGCAATATGTTAGAGAGCTAGTGCAGTCGAGGCACATGAAAAACATGACACTAATATTGACTAGGGGCTACAAATATTTATTGAGTTTATTAGAAGCCAACCGGCAGGAGTGTTTATGAAGTGCGACTCGGAAAAGATGCGTTCATAAGCAGATGCTCGAAATTAAACTCTGACAGCATTATCGGTGGGGACCACTAAAGGCATTAAATGGCCATCATGAGACTCCGCCTTGGCGTACGTAGCTCAAAACAAGACAGTGATTTTCTGCCCTCGAGAGTTCACTTCCTAGTCTGGACTAATGCAGAAGCAGGTGTCTTGGAGCGAAGCTTTATTTAACATTGACTTTATGTACTACAATGCTGGATCAACCTGCTTCAGACACCAGGAAAAACATCTGAGTCATGCAAATCGCATGCCAGTAAGTACTAAGTCAACTCTTGATCCGCAAGAAACACCTGCTGATACAGTACATCACAAACTACTCCTTTCTCCTTTTTATAAGAAATAAGACCAGCATTCTGTGCAATGGTCATATCCTTGCATTTTCTTGAATACAAAAGATAAAACTATAACTATGCACTCTATTATGCTGCAAAAACAATGCACTGCAGACGGCCTGGATTTCTTTGCTACTGAGCTCATGAAAGTTGGTTTTCAAAGGATCATAAGACAAAATTGACACTCAAAGTCCATCTATGCCAAGTCAGACCAAAGATACAGGGGCACAACTAAACAGTTTCTAGACAACACACATTATTCAGAAGATGACTCATCTGCAGTGCCATTGTACTGTTCACTTGAGCGCATTACAGTGCAGTCTCCTCCTGTCTGCATGTTCCACAGCGCGGTGCATGGATCGTGTTACCAGGTAAGTTTGTGATGCATCCCTATCATCAGACAATCTGTGATGTTATACGTCAACATGTGCACCTCTACAAAAGCAAACAACAAGCAAACCATGGTTGCTTTATAGCTATTAACTATCAGAGGTAATCAGGATAGAAACCATATCTTGAAAGAATATCTGTGCACGATGTATCCAATGTTATGCACTGCAGCAGCAGAAGCAGCGCTGCCGTCATCATTGTTGACACAACAGTATAGAAACACAAGTAGCAAGAAGTGTGACATCAGATGAATTCGAAAAGTGCAAACAAAAAGTGAGGAGATAAGCTACCTTTACAGGAGAGCTCCGGGTAGCGACGGGCATTTCTCTGACGGCGCTGCCCGCGGGAGACGCCGATATCGCGGCTGCGCAGCCCTGCAGCGAGCCCCCGGCCACGGGCTGCCTGCTGCCCGCTCGCTGAGGCCGCTGCTTAATGCCGTCCAGAAGGCGAACGAGCAGGATGTTGGCCGGGAGGTCGTCCACTCCGCAGTCCACCAGGATGCGACACTCCGGGCAGCGGAGCTCGTTTCGGGAGCTGACGATGTTCTCCAGGCAGCGTCGGCAGAAGGTGTGCTGACACGGCAGCACCTTGGCCGTGGTGTCCAGGCGCTCCAGGCACACCGAGCACTCCAAGAGATCCAGCAACGACGAAGACTCGTCCATGTCGGCGGAGAGGGTGATCATTTGGGCTTCAGGCTGCGTGGAGACGCGGCGGCGGCGGCGGCTGCTGCTCCTGCTGGTTCTCGTGGCGGAGGAACGGACCGCGGGAACAGAACATTCTGGGAGGCGAGCAGACGGGAAGCGGTCGAGGGACGCCCCGCGTGCGTCGTCGTGCACTTTCCTCCCCCGAGTCGTCTCCAGCGTGTTTGTGTGCCTCCCTCGGCTGTGCTGGAGGCGCTGAGGTCACACTCTCATCGCCATCCTCCTCCTCCTCCTCCTCATCATCATCCTCATCATCTATCGCAATTGTGGCGCGTGCGCAAAGCTGAACTGATAAAGACGAACGAGACGACACAACCTGTCAATCAACGCAAACTCAATGACTAAGCACGCAGATCGGGAAGTAATCACAACATCATCGTCAAATTTCTTTCTCCACACATCAATCCGGGCAAAAGGACATTGCCAATTTCATAACATTAAAGTCTAGAGAAAAGGTAAAAGTCCACGTCTGTATCACAAAGAGAAGAAGCGTGTCATAACAGACAGGCCGGCCACAACATTAGGTACACCTGCAAAATGAAAAACAACGCTCAGTTTTGTTATCGTTGTGGTTTAACTTCAGCGTGCTGTAAAACTGCACTGTATCACGTTAAAAAAATTCTGTCGTAATTTACCTGCTATTGATGCAGCTCAATCTTTTATCTCTTATTAGTACATAATGTTATGGTCTAGTGAGTGAAAGCAATCCATGTGAGAAATGACAAAACTTATTTGTGCGCCTTAGTTTTTCAAACAAATACTGTGCATAATTTTTTTTTCTTCTATTACCTGATCGGATGTACTTGCACAGAGGGGCAACGGTGTTCTCTGCGGAATAATTGGCTTTTAGTGCCACCTTCTGGTGAAAATTAAGTGTTTGTTTTGTTTCATTCTGATTGGACTCAGATGGGGAACATCGATAAAGGGTTTTTTTTAGTTTTAAAGTGTAATAACGATTAGACCATTGAATAACCAAGATTGAGTAATTAACAAACATAGAAATTGAATGGATATTTGCAGGGGGGGCATAAGTAGGAAAAGTGGTGAGAATTCTAAAAGGCCCATCACGGACAGGGCCCCAAGGCACCCCCCCCCCCCCCAAAACCAAAACAAAACTGGCCTGTACCACCGGTTATTAGCAACATTCACAGCCACTCTCTTTTTATTGAACATCTGCACTTTTTGTTGTTTTAGCTTGCACAGGTTGCTAAAAATATTGTCATCTGCTAGTACAATATTGGCACCCACAAGTAGTTGCACAGATGAAATGCAAGCTACAATGTGTGTCTGTGTGTGTGTGTCTGTGTGTGTGTGCACGTGTGTGTGCTATGAATGTAAGCCTATGTTACCTGTCCACCTGTTCAGACCTGCTCCACTCTCACAATCATTCAGTGCCTGTGGGATCAGAAGTGCATGTGCTCATCCTTGTGTGTCAGTATGTGACTTTTGCGGGTGAGAGGTAGGGGGGCTAATTCCCACCCACGATGAAAAGCTCAAGGTAGAGCGCTTATGCAAAAGGTGACAGGTGAGTGTATGTAGAAAATGTCATGGCAATATTTTATTACACAAGAGCACACCAGAATGTCCCTTGATAAAGACAACTACAATGACGATCTGAAACATGCCTGACTGACTGACTGTTGGTTAATATTGCCATAAAGATGAGTCGATTCAGTCTCAACTGGCTGCCCGTCTAAATAAGAACAACATGACATCAGCAAGGGGAAGATGAGTGACATTCGTGCTGTGGCAACTCCTCCGAGCAGTATTATTTGGCTGAATACTATAGTCAAAATAAGAATTAGCAGATATACTGTGCTTGGATATAAGAAGCAGTGGCATGTAAAGGGGGGGCGGCATCCACCTTGAGGGGGGTATCTAAACGGGTCAGGGTGGGCATTGAATCCCCCCATCTGACGATTGTTTATCCAGGGTGAACAACTTCAATGCAGCTCCCCCCTCCCCCCCCCCCCCCCACACACACACAAGCACTGTCGACAATAGGTTCTAAAGGTTAAAAAAACGTCGATCTTTCAATATCACAAAAACCTGACATTCAAATTAAGGTGTGTAGATTTTTACATCCACTAATTCAGTACAGTATATTTGAAGGTGTATCTATTGTGGTGGCTGATGATGTATATAATGGAGGGTGCAAACAAGGTTTAGTTCACATATATGTGCTAAAATGAAATTCTGATTGAACTGCAATGAGATTGTCTGGTACTCAAATGAAGGTCAAGTACTAGAAATCGGGGTCCCACTGCATTAAAGCCACAGGGACGTGTCATTTCTTAAAGCTCTATTTGCAGCCCAGACCAAGACTGTGGAATATTGCAATGCCACAGTCGTTCGTCCACCGAGAATGTGAGTCTGATGTTGTCAAGCCCTGATTTTCAATGCCTCACTCACGAGTGCTGGCAACAAGCCATTCCTCATCTCTCCCAGTCTTTTTCATAGCCACCCAGGTCTTATGGTCAGTATGTTTCATCTGCTTTATAT
Source organism: Phyllopteryx taeniolatus (assembly GCF_024500385.1). Classification (NCBI taxonomy): domain Eukaryota; kingdom Metazoa; phylum Chordata; class Actinopteri; order Syngnathiformes; family Syngnathidae; genus Phyllopteryx; species Phyllopteryx taeniolatus. Next base: position 14,437,691 of record NC_084513.1, on the reverse strand, counting down.
AAATGTCCACAGCAAATAATAGAGAACTAAAGCGAGAAGTGCTCAAAAGGGATTATTGAATGAAAATCCCCCTCAATCCATTTCGGCAGCAGCGAAGAGTGATAAGAAGCTATTTTGGAGATGCTGAGGTGAAACCGAGGCAAGTCAATTGTTTAATACGGATGCTAACATATACATTTACACACATCCATGCTGTACAAATGCTGCAGCCATTAAGTCGTGGAAAGGTTAATTTACAGCTCTATTTATAGGCTTTATTCAATCTATACATCCACACTGACATCATAACAAATATTCACACAAGCAGCACAAACATGTCCACATATACAAGCATTTGTTGAAACACAAAGTTCTAGTACCACCTTTAATTGGCAAGGTATGAATGCCTGGAGTTTGTCCAAGTCCCTACACCGCATGTATGTATTTAGTTTTACTGTGTTGCAATAAAAAAAAACAGCATGCATGGTAGATTAATTGAAAACTCTAAATTGACCGTAGGTGTGAACGTGTGCGCAAATGGTTGTTTGTTGATATGTGCCCTGCAATTGGGTGGCAACCAGTTCAGGGTGTACTCCGCCTCTCTCGCCCGAAGATAGCTGGGATAGGCTACAGCACGCCCGTGACCCTAGTGAGGATAAGCGGAACGGAAGATGTGTGTGTGTTGCAATAAACAAAAGCAATGAGCAGTCCTGATCACTATTAATGCACTGCAACAATTAAAGAAGTTTGACACGTGATGTCCTCACCTGACTTTAGCTTTATTTGCAATTTATTCTTTCCCTGATACCAAAATCAGCAACAATACTGCGATTTACTGTGCTTTTATGTCAAATATCATTTAAAAGCAAAGTCACGTGTGCATGTGTTGCATCTAAACCATACAGTACATCCCCTCATTCACCAATGGCCTGGGCTCATGCAAAAGTAGGTTAGCTGATGCGGGAGTTACCATGGGAACCGTCTCTTTCTTCCTTGTTATGGAGTAGTGAGTAAACATGTGAGAATGAAGAAGGCCAACACGGGTGTTAAAAGGTCAAACAGTCTACAGTTGGCGAACTTGCATAAATGGGAGACTTTTATCCAGTTTGAAAAACTAGAGGATGTTTGACCCTGGATAGTGTAAGTGGTATAGATGATGGATGGATGGATAGATGGACGGATGGATGGAGAACCTTGTGTATTTGTTGACTGCAAAGTCCTGTCGATGTATGCAGATGAAAGCCAACATTTTTATGTTATTTCCATTCATCATTTATGGTTTCAAATTTACATTTTCCCCTTTGTTTTTATATTTGAAAAAGGATTACATATTTTTTTGTACGTCCCATGGTAAAAATAAAACATGAGGCTGCATAGGTTTTTGATGATTGCATTGAAAAATAGACTAACTTCATTATAGCGAGCAGTAAATGAGGCATGCTGTTCTCATTGAGCCACACTTTGATATGTGGCAATGGCGGTTAAGAACAACAGTCTAATGCAGGTACTATGTAGTCATTCCTTAACTCTGCCCCCAACACGAATAAAAGCAGATTAAAGCAATCCACACAAACTTTGTTTTAAAATCTCGACGCATTTCAGCATTTCGTGTATAAACGCAGCCTACCTTTTGAGAGGTGTCAAACTCACTTTTGTCGTGGGCCACATTGTAGTTATGGTTTCCCTCATAGGGCCATTGTTACTGTAAAACCATATAAATGCCTCTTCATAGTATTACATATACACAACAAATGAATGGATAATGAGTTTTGAAATCAGAAGTCAAGCATAACAGTTTGTTCAACTGTTAAAGTTATTGTAAAAAAAGGCATTGGTAACAACATTTTTTGCAACATCTCAGTAATTATTTACTACATATGACGATTAGAAATTTTGGTACAGAAGAACCATGGAAGTTGATGCAAATGATTTGCTTTTGCGGGCCACATAAAATCATGTGGCGGGGCGGATCTGGCCCCGGGCCTTGAGTTTGACACACCTTTAAGATAATTGATTTTTTTTTTTTTTGTAGAGAGGATAATTAGGACTTATATATGTTTCTATTTTGTTTGTTTATAAACATATTTACTGATATATATACTGTACATAGCACATAAGTGGTGTTGCACATGTTGAGGAAGCTCACAGTTCAAATCTGGATAAAAATATGTATTCGTAACCTATTTGTGAACATTTTGCATTGCACTGTACCGACTCGGCTGAATGCAGCTCTACTTGCTATTTAACGCATTTCCATTGGCACAACCAGGTACTACGATGTAATAGTTCTATTACTTTGTCATACTGGGTTCCAAGTTTGCCAAGCAGATACCAACTCAACAAAACGCTCCACTATTACACAACTCCTCTGGGCAGCTTTATTCTGCTTAATATGACACTGGCATGAAAACAGGTCCTCAGAACATTTGGAGAGCTTCTCCGATTCCATGCAAACTATTGCCCATCTCCACTCAATCTCCTTCATCTTAATGTGTTGCTTTTAATTTGTTGAACAAATGCTTTATTGTCGTTAATTATGCTCCATTGTATGTTAAAATACCCAATAAACATCCCTCATCTTATCACATTTAATCTTATTAAGTTGTACTGTGGCCCATTTATCTCTTGTACCATCCATCATACTGAATACAGATGTGTGGCTGTGTACATTTGTTGTTTTCATTGTATCGCATTACTCTTCTTGTTTATCATTTCCTCATCCTGTATTTACCCTCTCATCTCATCTAATCTCTTCCCCTCGCCACCTCTTGTTTTTCCTGTCAGGAAGCCCCTGGCTCAACATAAATGACAAGCTGAAAGAGGATGTAAAGAACGAAAGATAAAGTGAAAACCTAATAGGTTTGTAAGTGAGGGATGGCAACTGAAAGGGGAAAAGAACAGGTGGAAGAAGAAGGAGCGGATGACCACCAAAGAGTAAGGATAAGAAGCAAGGAGACAAGAATATGGTCAGAGAGAAACACAACGAGACGGCGAGCGTAAAGTAATTACAGGACTCCCTGAGTTTTCAAAGCACCTCTTTTATCTCACCCTTCCTGTGGCGGAGAAAACGAGCAGTAGTGGAAAGGAAAGAGGGGAGATGAAGACCAAGCTTCGGTCCTATTGACACACACGTATTCAGTCATCGCCTGTGTGTATGGAGAGAGAGAAAGAGATTTAGGAGTATTCCTGTCACATACTAGAGGAAAACCTTCAAACTGCCCAGTCAGGCTCATTTTCAAATTTGATTTGATTTGGGTATGTACTGTGTTTCTATGCATTGAGTCTTTATATCATGCTGCAAAGAAAATCAATTCCATAGAGAGATCCAGTGATAGAGATGGAAGGATGACCATTGACCAGGTATTAATTATTTGTATTTAATTTTGTGAATTGATATGGGTGTGGAAGTACGCAGTATTAAAATGTGTGTCTTTAGTACTACTGCACCATATGTAACAATGTAAAAATGGCACTGAAATTTAAGTCTTCAATTTGTGGTTCATTATTATAATGAAATCCAAGCTTCCTGCTGAAACCTGGACTGGAGGAGCAAATATTGACAGGATTACTGCTGGCAGCTTTTCTGGGAGCTGACAGACCCCTCAGGTTTAAGTTTCACCGTGTCCTAAAAATCTCCAAATCACAAAGTTTTAGTGCCAATTGTGAAGGAAAAAGTTGAATTCTCAGGCTACAGCGGATTTTGTAAGTTGACAAGTGATGTGCATGCATGGTTTGACTATACACAGACTGTAACTACTTGCATAAATGAATCACATCATTGTGCTAACTCTAGTACATCGTACTGTCTCTAACATGCAAAACAAAAAAAACGCAAGGCCGAAGAAAGCAAGACGTCAAAGTCCAAAGTAAGCCATGTCGATTGCATTCTTCAGTGTGAGAGGCATTGGCCACTGCGAGTTCTGCCACATGGCCAAACTATCGAGTGACATGTCCACAAAGAGATCCTGCGGGGTTTGCTTCATTAAGAGCTTCACTGTGACAACACAATTGTTTACAATGCCCTGAGCATCCGACAATTCATGGCCGAGAAGAACATTGCCATGCTGGAGCAACCTCCCCACTTACCCGACCTGGGTCAATGTCATTTTTTCCTCTTTCCCAATTTCTCAAACAGCTCATCAAGGGGACCCGTTTGAAGGTGTGGACGACAACAAAATGGCCTTGATGATGACGGAGCTGTGGAGGATCCCTGAGAAATCCTTCCAGGAGTGAATGAAGGCATGACAGAGAAGGGCGGGGAAATACGTTAGATTTAGAGGGATTTCTTTGAAAGGGAAAAGATAGTCTGGATTTGAAATACATCTTTTGTGATATCAGTCCTGGAACCTTTCTGACACACCTCTCAAAAAAACCTCCTCACTAAAATTGACTACAGATTTTGACGTTTATACAGTGTTGTTATATTTAAACCTGTTTATTTAGCAACTTGGGGGCACGGGGTGGGGCGCTTTCCGCCTGTAATAAGGGACAGGATGTGATGGATCACGGGAGGCAAAACTGCTAATGAGAATTTTGGTGTTACTAGTAGGGTCCAGGATGCTACAAGGGCCTACTAGTTGGGCCTAGTACTGTAGGTAGTGCAACACAGTTGTTTACTAATAAGGGTTACTAGTAACTAACCAGTCGTCCAGTGTCGCCAAGGCTTTCCATATTACTATCACCTATTTATGGACAGTAGAGGGCACACTCGAGTCATGACCTGCAGCTACGCTCATTCCTGCTAGTTTACCTGCACGTATCCGTCTCAGGGGGGAGAAACATGCCCACTTTTTCCCGTTAAGGAGGAGCCTGCAGACACGCGCAACATGCACACTAAGAAAAAAAAAATCAGGCTGACACTCAGATTCAGCTGCTTGGAGTGAGGCATTCATATCGTCAGTCAGTCCCACAGTGATGCTGATCACAGGTTGATCCTGCTCAGAACGGACAAGGACTGACAGCTGATCCATTAGTGCAACATCCTCGGAGAAAGGAGACTGGCGTGCCCCCCCCCCACTTACCTCTCGAGAGGACTGCAGGTAGGACGTCTGAGAAGCTGTGGAATGCTGGGACAGATTTCTGCAAGACTTGGGGAAATTCCTGAGCAGTGCTCATTCATTGCTTAGCTTTCATTTTTACGTTTGGCTTTAACGATAACAGGCAATGTGGAAATCAAAGTATCTTTGTCACGTTTGTCAGTTTAGTTTTTGGTTAATGAATCGCTCCATCAATGAGATAACATTGTTGTATTTGACTGGTGGATGTGCACTAGCCAAACATATGCAATGCAGATGTTAAGTTTGCCTGCCAAGTGCATAACATTGGAGAAATGCTGCTTTATTTGCATGGATGACATGCACATCCCTAAACAGACAGTGTTTAATGCTTGAAAGGTTGGTGCCAAGGTTGATGTTGGTGCCAAGCTTTCAGCCTAAGCTAACAATCAATTTAGTTTGCTTCATCATGGGTTTGATAATCTGTAATGCTCTGCTTCATAACAAGGCCGTCTTTATGTTGTTGTGAGTGGCTTCGCTATCAACTTATTTCATCCATCCATCCATCCATCCATTTTCTGAGCCGCTTCTCCTCACTAGGGTTGCGGGCGTGCTGGAGCCTATCCCAGCTGTCATCGGGCAGGAGGCAGGGTACACCCTGAAATGGTTGCCAGCCAATCGCAGGGCCAACTTATTTCAATGGCCCCTAATTAGTAAGACCATTCCACGGGTGATTGCTTGTGTATGAGAATGTATTTTGGGGGCTATGTGTGCGGTTGTGAGCGTGCACACCTTCTGCCTGTCTGCATAATTGTTTTCTTGGTGCCGCCTGACTGTCCCGGGGCCCCCAGGGGAAGTCCTGCCCGCAGACAGGCAGCTCGGCCTGGGTGGGGACAAGCCGGGTCCTGCCGAGCTTCTGAAGTCTGCTGGCTGACTTTGAACTGCAGCTGCTGAAGGTGGAAATCTATCTGTCCCTCCCACCCCCCACACACATACAGCCCCCCAAACCTCCCCTGTTGCCATCAAGTCTTTCATGTTCACAGGTAGAAAGGCTAAAGAGGAACCCAGAAGAGGACGGGGATGTAATCTTCAAAAGACATACCTTTGAGGCTTAAAGGGGTAGTAGTAGCATAGAAAAAAAAACAGAGCATAAAGTCTCGTTCTCTCAAACTTGACTGAATTGAATACATAAATAGTTTAGTCACTCACCACTGTTGCTTTACACAAAATCCACATAATAACCCTGTTTAGTGGATCCGTGTGTTTCCTTGTGAAATATATTGAGGTGATTTATGTTTAAATGTCACAGCTGATTCTCATCCAAAACGCATAACCACAGTGAAATTTGTAGAGCTCCAGGGGCCCATTTGTTCATGTGTTACACATTTAAGACAGAATGAACTGCATTGATCAGCATTATATGTGGAAGTAAGGTTAATTCAGCTCATTTGTTTAGTATCGATTTAATTTAATTTAAAACACAACAGTGGGTTTTCTGGTGGGTAGAATCCTACAAATGTTCAACTTTCCCATAATCAACAAGCTCATTCAGTTTAGTTGTAGTACTCCACTAAATGCATGTCAAATATATATATATATAATTCCATGGAGCTAGTACTGGTTAGTCTTGTCTTCTATTGCCACTTTGCTCCCCAAGAGGCAATACTGAGTCTTGTCAAGAATTGAGCGGTCACTCACGTGTCAATATACACCCGTTTGTATAATGTATTCCATGTATGCAAATACCGTGGACCCCCACATACTCGCAGTTTGGCACCTTTTTTTTGATATATTTTTTCAAAGCTTTATTTTTTGTTCTTTTTTGGGGGGACATTTGTTGCTATATATATATATAAATATATACACACACACACACACTGTACAGTGGGTATGGAAAGTTTTCAGACCCCCTTAAATTTTTCACTCTTTATTATATTGCAGCCATTTGTTAAAATCATTTAAGTTCATTTTTTCCTCATTAATGTACACTGAGCACCCCATACAGAAAAAAATGTAATTGTTGAACTTTTTGCTAATTATTAAAAGAAAAACTGAAATATCACACAGCCATAAGTATTCAGACCCTTTGCCGTGACACTCATATATTTAACTCGGGTGATGTCCAGTTCTTCTGATCATCCTTATGACGGTTCTACACCTTCATTGGAGTCCAGCTGTGTTTGATTATACTGATTGGACTTGATTGGGAAAGCCACACCCCTGTCTATATAAGACCTTACAGCTCACAGTGCATGTCAGAGCAAATGAGAATCATGAGGTCAAAGGAACTGCCTGAAGAGCTCAGAGACAGAATTGTGGCAAGGCACAGATCTGGCCAAGGTTACAAAAAAGATTGTGCTGCACTTAACGTTCCTAAGAGCACAGTGGCCTCCATAATCCTGAAATGGAAGACATTTGGGACGATCAGAACCCTTCCTAGAGCTGGCTGTCCGGCCAAACGGAGCAATTGGGGTAGAAGAGCCTTGGTGAGAGAGGTAAAGAAGAACCCAAAGATCACTGTGGCTGAGCTCCAGAGGTGCAGTTGGGAGATGGGCGAAAGTTCTAGAAAGTAAACCATCACTGCAGCCCTCAACCAGTCGAGGCTTTATGGCAGAGTAGCTTGACGGAGGCCTCTCCTCAGTGCAAGATACATGAAAGCCCGCATGGAGTTTGCTAAAAAACACCTGAAGGACTCCAAGATGGTGGGCAATAAGATTCTCTGGTCTGATGAGACCAAGATAGAAATTGTTGGCCTTAATTCTAAGTGGCTTGTGTGGAGAAAACCAGGCACTGCTCATCACCTGTCCAATGCAGTCCGAACAGTGAAGCATGGTGAAGGCAGCATCATGCTGTGGGTGTGTTTTTCAGCTGCAGGGACAGGGAGACTGGTTGCAATTGAAGAAAAGATGATTGCGGCCAAGTACAGGGATATCCTGGACGAAAACCTTCTCCAGTGTGCTCAGAACCTCCGACTGGGCCGAAGCTTCACCTTCAAAAAAGACAATGACCCTAAGCACACAGTTAAAGTACTGAAGGAGTGGCTTCAGAACAACTCCGTGACTGTTTTTGAATGGCCCAGCCAGAGCCCTGACTTAAACCCAATTGAGCATCTCTGGAGAGACCTGAAAATGGCTTCCCACCAACGTTCACCATCCAACCTGACAGAACTGGAGAGGATCTGCAAGGAGGAATGGCAGATGATCCCAAAATACAGTGAAAAACTTGTTGCATAATTCCCCAAAAGACTCATAGGTGTATTAGGTCAAAAGGGTGCTTCAACTAAATACTGAGCAGAGGGTCTGAATACTTAAGGCTGTGTGATATTTCAGTTTTTCTTTTTTAATCAATCTGCAAAAATGTCAACAATTCCGTTTTTTTCTGTGAATGTGGGGTGCTGTGTGTACATTAATGTGTAACTTAAATGATTTTAGCAAATAGCTGCAATATAAAAAAGAGTGGAATACTGTATAATAATATAATCTCTGAATACTGTGAACCCCGCACCTCAGAACTGTGAGGCAGACGCTCTAACCATTCGGTCACCGTGTTGCCATTATAATATTATAATATATATAATATCACACTGATTCCGAAATATGTAAATAGTAACGTTAATTCGCTTACTTACAAATCCATGCAAAGTCGGTGATGCCCGATGGTGTGGGCATTTCGGAACAGTAGCTGCATCTTCTCCAACTCAGATGTCTTTAATAAGGTGGGGCTTTTCCCAGCAAGGTTCTCTTCGACACGACTTGTCTTGGCAGATTTCATTCTTACCCTCGCTTGAAGGCTACAGGAACTCTGGTGGTCTTTTACTGCCTCGACCTTAAAATTACTTGTTCCTACCACAAAATTGTTTGTTTTATTGTTGCCTGTGGTGTACATGCTGCAATCCCGACAAAACATTTAACCGCATTTTTCTGATCAAGCTCAACCCATTCACATCCTGTCAGCCATTTGGTGTTGAACTTTCTTCTTTTTGTTTCACACAGTTTTTCGGTATACTCATCATCCCCATTCATTTCTTCTTCTTCTTCTTCTCCTCAGTTGCTTTCCATGGTAACTCACACTGAAATCTAGGCTTGCCTTGCACGCAGCCAATGCACTTTATGCATCTGTGACCGGAGGCGTTCCTGCCCGGATTGTACCCCAAATTGCCTAAGTGGGAGTCGAGTGTGACCCCCATCAGGAACGCCACTAGTAAGTTAGGCTAGTTAGTTTTCATTACTACCCGCCAAAATGAATTTTAACCCGCATTTGGCGGCTTGGTGTTAATTTAGCACCATGGCTGTGTTGCATGGCTAGGATGTCACCACACTATTAACATAGCTAACTTTGCTGACGTAGTCACCCCGCCGGTGCAAAAGTAACTTTATTGCTCGGCAGAAACATGGTTTATGGTTTTAGCCCTGACACGCTTCCAATAGACAGTTGAACATATAAAGTTGAACGGTTCACTAATTGAACAGTTCGGAATCTGAGCAACATTTATGGGATTTAAAAAAAAAAAAAAAAAAGAGTGTTGCAGTAATACACAGTGTCGTATTATGAAGTGATGGCATTCACAAATGTGCTGAGCCGAGTGAGAATGGGGCAGCAAGGGAGAGGGGAGAAACGGGTGCTTGCGCTTAGGCACGGTACAAAAGAACTGGCACAAGTGTGTGTTGGATCTGTGTGTGTGTGCGCGTGGGTATGTGTGTGGTTGCGTGTGTGCATGCGTGCGTTCGTGTGTGTGTATATGTCTATGTTTTTAAATATGTATTCAAATGGCACAACTAAGGGTACCAGTGATAGCAAAGAGAAAAATATTCTATGATGGGCATAGAACTGTAAATAGAAAGCAGTAGTACACACATTTCTGTCCTGGCTACTAAATATAATATGGCTAAAGCAACAATGAATGATGAATGTTTTTCACATCCCTCGGTCAGTGTCAAAGTTGAGAACTTCCTCTGAATTAGTTCTTTTATGAAAAAAATTATTCTAAAGCCGAACAATTCAGAGGCCATCCAGCATCCCGGAACAGATTGTGTTTGACTTTTTGTGAGACGTTCCAGTGTTCAGTAAATGAAAGCAACCTGTTGTCATAATTAAGACTTCACTACTCTCATAAAAATGATTCAAGCCCTTCTTTTATTTTTTGTTTAATTTTCTAAAACAAATCTAATTAACAACTTATACATGTACTTCTTGTTAAGATGACGTAATACTTTCACTTTGACATTCATGAACTTAAAACAAATGTGTTTCTTTTGAAATTGGAATTGGGACCGCCCATTGCAACGCTCGGACACTTGTTCCTTGCGCTCTGAGCTTGCTTTCTTTATCGACATTCGACAATTTGTGGTGGTGCTGCTGAAAGACAGAAAGACAGCTGTAAATTCCCTCCCTGGTGAGTACTGATTGTTTTTATTAAATTTTTTAAAAATAACCTTTCCCAAAAGACCGCGAAGACCGTCAGCGTAGTATTATGGGCTAGCTAGCTAGCTATGCTAGGTTTAACTGCTCAGATGGCCTACACTAGAATGGAGTTTGAGTCGGACTACTCGTGTTTGTAGTTACCCTAACTAGTGTTTTAACCGCAGAACATGTTCTGGAAAAAAAGTGTACACGTACGTACGGAAGCTACGAACGTGAATTATTAACTAATAATTTGTTTTGGCAGAAGCCCCCTCCGCATAGCGCCCCACCTCCCACCCCCACCACTTGTGGATTCTGTTGAATGTATGTATGAATTGAAAGTTCAGCGACGTTTGTGCTTTATTCACTTATCAAAAAAAGCTGTATGAATGCAGGGCGGGTCATTTATGGGGCATTTATAATACAGTTTATTGTTAAAACACCAAAGGGTAGCTAAATAACCCATTGAGAGATGAGCAGCACTTGGCACGTGACCTTCTTCCCTCCTCACTCCCTTTTTTTCTTTCCGCAAGCGAATCAAGTTGGGCGAAAGCAGTTAAGAGTTTTTGACAAAGTGTTGTGCGTACATTAAAGTGGGTACAGTACTTATTGTTTACATTAACTGCACTGGCCTGTTAATGCAGTATTTGATTTGCTAATACTGAATCAGTGCGATTTTTAGCTGCTGCACCACTGTTGCGTTAAGAGTTTTAGCAAGACTGCTCGTCATTTTATTCTATCCCACTATTTTGGCCTTAACAACTGATAAACCATTGCTTTAAACAGCTGAATGTAATTTTGTATGTGGATTTCTGTTTGTTGTCCCCCGTGTGTTGCATTTTAATAAATTGTTTTGTGTGTTTTTTTTGTTGTTCAGCCTGCGGTAGCTAAGGAAGGAAGGAAGGAACATCACCACCACAGTCATAAAGATTTACACAATCCGAAAAAATGGACATGAAGAGCCAGAGGATGTGGGGATTGTGATCGAGGGCATTAAAGTCCGCAACAACGCTGGCAGTGTCATCATGGTGTTGATCATGCTGTTTGGGCTCATCAGGGCACTTCAGCTAGTCTTTCCAGAAAACCTGAAGTACATCTTTTGAGTATTTCCAGATGATCATTATGAATTTAGATGGACCCAAGCTAAATGCAAAGGTACAGCAGCTGAAAATCTAACTTTTTTTCACAAGGGACAGTCAAGGGTGTGTGCTCACAGTCCACGACTGTCATTGAAGATGCTTTTCTAGTACTTAAAATGTGTTAATTCATGATGCACTAACCCTTTATACAACTACAAATAAGCTTAAAAATGTAAGCATGTAAAGTTCAAAATGCATTTCCAAAGAATGTAATTTTATTTTGTGAGTTGTCAATAAAAACACATTTACCAGATTTCGTATTGTGTGAAATAAATTGTGGGGAGGGGTAAACGGTAAAATAATTTATTTTAGACTAATTATAGTAATTTGAGTTGGACTGATGTGAATCAATTTAGGCCACTTAATGTACGTATTTTACATTGGTTGTATTTGATGAAAATTGGTTTGGCTGACTCAATTATATCCCATTACATGGAACTACTAAGTTTGAGTTGGAGTTACACAAATAAAATGGAAGGAAAACCTGCCCAAAATTTGTGTTCATCCAATGAGTCATTTTTTTTAGTGTATTTCACTTCACTTCATAAAGAGAATTTCTATTGGGACTCATGTGAGAGCACTTTCGTATTCATCTCCTCGTCATCTGAAAAATACTAGACTCTTCAAAGGCTCCTTCAGTGGATCTGCAGGAAATTATTTGACCATGCTGCTCTCCTACATCACGTTTGTTCAAATTGACCAGTTTTAATCTAATCATGCGAATAAATAAAAAGCAGACAGATGCCGCTTGAAAAAAAAAAAAGGCAAACAGTGACAGTCTGAAAAAGATACTGAGTCACCAGATTATTGGTGGGAGGCGAGTTCTTCGAGTGGGTTAACCGCAGCTGTGGAGCCTCAAGCGTCATGATTTCTTGTCACCAAGTCACCACTGGGTCATTTTGCTTTACTCATCTGATTCCTATGTTGCCTTGAAAGTTAGGTGAGGGCATGGTCGTTTTTTTATTCCGTTTGTCTCAGGAGAAAATGTAACATTAGCTGAGAAGAAGGAGAGAAAAAAAACATTGGCATGAATCTTACTGTTAGCCTGAAAATTCGCTCGAATAGCGAATTGTGTTTTGAAGAATTCTCTGACCTCCCAACAGCTTCCATCCATCATGTCATCATCTATCAAATTTATGCAACCACAGGCATCACTGCCATAGTGCTCAGATTTGTCAAGGAAACTGCAACTCCAATTTAAAACTTTTTTACTCTTGACTATAAGGTCTTATTCATCACCTGAGGCCTCACAATGAATCCACCCACTCACTGATGTAAGATCTTTGAGGCAGTGTGTCTCATGCATTCTTAAATGATGTTCTGATTTTTTTGTAGACAGACGGCCAAATGCTTTAGCTGCAGGACAGTTCAACAAGGAATACAAATGCATTCCAGGCTGCAGATTAAGCTTCCCACTTACAGCCACGACAAAATAAACAGAGACAAGTCAGACAGACAAGTGGGAGACATTGTGGCCCTGCAAATCTAAAGAGAAGCAAACAAGGTATCAGGAAGAGGACTCGATGAAAGACACATTACCAGTAGGCAAATCATCAAAGAGAGAAGACTTTTGACGGTGTGCATGTGTGAGTGTGCCTTCTTTCATGTGAGTTTGTTTTTACTCCGCTCTGAGTGGGAAGTTGGCACTTAGTCTGTAATTAAAGCAATCAAAAGATGAAGAGAGACGAGGAAATGTATGCATCTGTGTATGCATTTCCTCGCATTACACACATCACACAGATGAGCTTGTGTCTTTTACTCAGAGGTGTGTAGAGTAGGCAGAAAGCGAGAGTAATGTGACTTGAGAATAATATGGCTCAAGTAAAAAGTACTCCTCCAAATAATTATTTGAATAAGTACTCAGTGGAAAAAAATACTTGTAGTAAGTGGTGAGCAACATTTTTAGATTGTCGACATGTTAGATTTGAACTAAATCTAACAGAAAGTCTAAAGGTAAAGTTGAATGCGGCTGAAGTCGTACAGTTCAGAATTCAGCTGAACTCTTAAGCCACACAAAAATTCATGTCATGTATGACGTCAACGAAAGGCTTGTCAAATGTTAAGAAAGGAAGAATGTTTTATTGCTTCTATGTTCTACAGTGGTTAACTTGTGTGTGACAGTTATGTACTGTATGTCAAAAAGCGCATTTGCAAAGCGCCATCATCATTAAAGTTAATTTTTTCAATATGATCAGTGGTTAACTTATTTTTAGAATATGACAATTAAGAATATGACCTATAGGGAAAACTGTCTCAGCAAACAAAGCGGTGATCAATCAGCATCCTGGAACTGATTGTGTTCACCTTTAGAGGTTCCGATGTATTTAAACTGACCTCGAACGTTTGAGGTGTCCCAATTGTGCAGCACATTAACTTACAACCATGATTTTGTAGTGGTATTGGAGGAAAGTGGTATTTTGCAAGGAAATGAGGTCCAGCTGTTGTTTGACATTTGCTTCTGCTTGCAAAGCTGGAAATCACTTAACGTGTGTGTTTATTTTCACGTCCAGCTTAAATGCTGACGATGTTGCTAATGAACTGTGTTCATCTTCGGGCTCATTTAGCTCCTGACATTCTTGATGGGTGCTCTGTTCAATGTCCACGGAGAAGATTTGTATAACTAGAAAAGTGCTATACTAGAACTGCAATTCAATTGCTGTCACCAAAACAAAATGCCAAATAAAAAATGTAACAGCAATACAATGTTGCACATTAGAAAAATCCCCATAAACCATTACTTATATGCTCTCTTGGGTCTGTGAGAACAATAAGAATCACTTAAGAGGAATTTGCATCAACAATTCTGACTACGGTTACACCAGATTGTTCTAGTAATCCAATTTCCGATTTTGCTTTCCATATTCGGATAAGCACATGGCAGTACCATAACCCTGACCCTATACACATACAGGCGCAAATATAAAAACACACTACCCACCAGTAATATTTGGTTAAATGTCCCCTGAAATGTTTCACCTCAACCAGACACCTTTGTAGCAATTCTGTCTGGATATTTTCAGTTCTTCTTTGTATTGGTTGGTTTTCACAAATGTTTCAATAAGATTTACGTTATGGGCATTGGGAAGGCCATTTTATCCATATAAATACTAGTTTTGATGAGTGTTTGTGAACATCGTTCGAGTTTTAGCCATCTAGCTGTAGATTTGAGTAAATCTGAGAAACAAAATGGTTTGAGGAAGACCTGAGACCTGAATCCAGCCTCAGTCCGTGACGATGCTATAACAATATTGCTTTGTTTCATGATGTTACCTATGATCTTGTCTTGACAAACGTATTTGGAGCGGAGCAGTGTCAAATAATGGCTCACCTTTCCCGACAAGATGCATGCATGTCTTTAACAAATGGGGGTGAAGTGCTATGTATTCGTGTTATTATTGATTATTTAAGTTGGAATATGTTTCTTTTATCCACCAACATACCAGAACGAAATTCCTACTCGACAATAAACTTGTTTGTAATGATAATCATTACCTACAATGACCCGCTGCCTGACAACCTTTAAAACCTACTTCAGGGCCAATTGCAAAGGTGAAAGCATTTGACGTTTGAGTGACAGATGGACGGCCAACCCTCTATTTATTCTCTTTAGCTGGCTCCTCATCCTAGAGACAAAATGCCAGCCGCCCATTCCTCCTGGATGATTAGTTAGGAGTGTCCCTCACTTTCCATCACTTTGATGTGTCGTGGCCAAATAACAACAATTGCACATTCTGTATTGCCATTGAAAGCCAGATGCTTAGTAACATTTAGGGATGATTGTCTTCATGGAATATTATTAGACTAAATCACTGTTTCTCTAATAATTATAGCTTATGAAGGCAGTTATCACTGTCAACTAAACCTAGTGATAACTACAGTCAATAGAAGTAAAATGAAGCACGTTGTTATGGAAGATTATGGAAACCAGGTGGAGTACAGGTTGATGCTAGATGCTGTTGTCTCTCATCTCAGCCCACTGAATGAGCCAGTGGATTTATATAGTTGATTTATTATCTGCTGTTAAACCTGTGCATAAGATTGATTGACGTTAATTTGTGCACATGCTGCACAGATGTGAGGGCACAATGAAGAGGAAAGTTGGAACTGTGATGTCAGTTTTGGAAAAAAAAGTCTGGAAATGATCTACACGGTATGTCATAGATGGAGAAACACATCGAATCATAATGTTAAGTCACAATAACCTTTTATTCTGCTGTCAAGGCTCCCAAGTCAGAGGGCTTGATATATATCATGTGCTAGTTATTTGGCTGAAAAAACATATAAAACATAATTAGATTTGATGGGTTGAGTCATGAAAATAAGTTAATTGTCTTTTTTCTGGCTACAGAACTCCGTGGTGGATATGGAGAATTGATTAATGTTGGAAGCAGCACTTTCAAAGACTAAGTGGCTGGCAGGTTCCCGATCTTCTTACCAAATTTGATGCCTGTTGACCAATCATAATTACAACCAAACAACTTGATGCTATTATCAAGTAAAGAAGAAATGCCACGTAACACTACTTCATAGATGCACTATGAAAAGACAAGGCATATGCAAAAAAGGACCATTTCAATGGGAGACAGGAGGTCCAAATAAAATTTCCACATGCTGTTAATTGAGTTGACATAGGAAATCAGTAAATAAAAAACACAACTACAGTAGGATACTTTTTGCCCTTTGTTCTCTTTTTAGAGATGTGTATGTGGAGATGATATCCTTGCATAACTTGCACACTGATAGTAAAAAAGCCTAAAGAGCCTAACCCAAAATCTTACAACAATTGTTTTTTTTTTGAAAAACACATTTCAGTAAATCCAATCACTTAACTCACCAAGGCAGGACTATGTTTCATCCAATAGATGGTCACAAAAACAAAAACAGACCTTTTTGACCACAATATTTGACCTTTATTTGAACAGACAGGCGAGATAAGGGGGGGTATTTCTGCTACTTATTTGGTTGTATTTGTATTGTGGCCATCACCTACCCTAGATAACCTAAATCCAGATGACTGAATATTCAATGTGTGCCTACCAAATATTCACATGTATAACAAACCAATACCTTTTGTACCCTTCCCCTAAATACCGTATATTACCACCCAGACAGTGTTAAATTGTATGCCTTACCCAGCACTTTAAATTGACACATTTAGCTTCAACTTTCACAATGCCTATGTTTGGTTGAGGCCCTACAATTCTGCCAAGAAGACCTGGTAATGACACACCTAAAAACAGAGGCGATATTTAGCTAAGCTTATGCGGTCGTTGGAAGATGAATAACCTCAGGGCCTAACTTTCATCCCAGACCTGCCTCGACACACAGAGATAAGGTTTGGGGAGATGAAGTGAGGGTTGAAAGAGGTAGTAAGGCTTGTCAAGAGACACAGAGAGTGTCTTCAAATACTGCTGTTACTGTATGTGTGCTTGTGTGTCAGATTAACTCTATAATGATTTGCCTTCAGGGGCTTCATACACATTTGTCAGTTCTTCATTTCCTGCTATCCAGCCTTTTATCTCATCAGCAGCGATGCACACATTTACAGACACTCACACACAAACTCACACAGACTGAAACCGGTTGTGGCCTGACCACAAGGACTGCCCTCAAAGACCAACTCGTATGGACTATATATATATATATTGTGTGTGCGTGAATGTGTGTGTGTGTGTGTAGTCAGTGATTATGGAGGATCGAACCAAACAGCTCAGGAGAATTAGCCATCAGTGAGGATCACATTTTTCGCGAAGACGAGTGAAATCTTAGGATGGAAATTTGGAACTGAACAAATATGTTGAACTGAAAAGAGAAAACTCAGGTTTTTGTAATCACAATTTACAATTCTATTTGATGCTTCAGGCAATACGAGGGGCATTTTAAGTTCAGTTGATCCAGTTTACAGTCTACTGTAGAAGAGAGGGACAAGACACAGCAGGTGAAATAAGTATTTAACATGTCACCATTTTTCTCACTAAATATATTTCCAAAGGTGCTATTGACATGAAAATTTTACTAGCTGTTGGGAACAACCCAAGTAATCTATACATACAAAGAAAGTAGAACAAATAAGATCAGAAATTAAGTTGTGTGTAAAAATGTGAAATAACAGGGAAAATTTATTTTTCCATATAGTATCCATATTTTATTTCACCTTGTGTTAGTGTTCCAGCATTTCACTCACTAATTGATACATCAAACCTTCCTGTTTACTTTCTTGTCCACATTTGCACACAGGCTTTGTACACAAATGTATCAACTGATTCAGACCAGAGGGGGAAAAAAACGTGAACGCAAACCATTTAGGACAGGTTTGTGTTTCCATTTTTGTGGGAAACGTTTGGAGAAAGTTTTTTGTTTCAGAAAGACTCTGACCCGGCATATAAAGGAAGGTAAATAAATCTGTCCTATGGGTGAGTTTTGTGAGCCCTGACCTTTAAAAGTTCCATCCATCCATCTTCTGTACCGCTTATCCTCACTAGGGTTGCGAGCGTGCTGGAGCCTCTCCCTGCTATCTTTGGGCGAGAGATGGGTTATACCCCAAACTGGTCATCAGCCAATCACAGGGCACATAGAAACAAACAACCATTCGCACTCACATTCACACCTATGGGCAATTTAGAGTCTTCAATCAACCTGCCACGCATGTTTTTGGGATGTGGGAGGAAACCGGAGTACCTGGAGAAAACCCACACAGGCACGGGGAGAACATGCCAACTCCACACAAGTTAATTGAATAAATAGCTACAGAATTACATGGCAGAGTAGCTGGATGACAAAAAAATTGCAGCCTTGTTATGTGTCAAAGCTTGACAACAAAAGGTTTGTGCCTTGCAGAGCTGGACCCTGCCCAGTGTTGTTCAAGTGTGAATGGCTAAATGAAGCACTGAGCTCTATTCATGAAGAAAAAACAGTGCTCCAATAATGCAGTCCATTTACTCTTGCTGTCATGAAGGCGCCACTTCGCTAGCTACTGCACACATGTGCAACATGTGGCTTGTCAGGCAGACGCCACCATTCAAAGTTTGTTTGTTTTAACCTTGATAAACAGGCCTTTTGGACGTTTAACCTCTTCTTGTACTTAGACAGTGAGTGGATGTCCGTAATCTGAAGTAATTAGGATGTTTCATGCCCCTTCAAAAGAGAAAATCTAACTATTTATTCTCAGTGAAGTCTACAGGTATTAGTGTTTTCTGTCTTTTCCATGAGTAATGCCAACTGAAAGCAACTTGCAGGAGTAATGAGCTCCATAGCTGTAATCACGGCAGTGATTGTGCTCGCCTACAGTATACAGTTCAACTCCACTATTTACAGTCTTTGGGTTTGTGTTACTAATTAAAATTTAACTACAAAGGGAGAAGGGACTGTCAGCTAGATAGGGAACGCATTTTTAGAAATGATAAAAATATACAGCAGGCTTTGAAAAATGTGGTAAGTCATACACAGAATGTTATTTATTTACGAACCTTGAAATAAACTTAAGAGTTTTTTATCAACATGATTTTCAATACAAGTTGCCTTTGTTTTTAGAATGTTTGGAAGCTGCTACATCCCACCACTGGAGAAACAAACAAATAAAAACAGCGCCCCATTCACAGTAGCTAAATAGTAAGTGCACAAAGATGCAAGGTTTTCTCACAGTGAGGTGAATCATACTTGGACCTTTTTTAGGGCTTTTATATGTACCTATGACTCAGCGGTGGTAACGTGTCATTGCTTTGCAAGTCCTAAGTAAGTCCCAAGTCAAGACAGGCAAGTCCCGAGTCAAGTCTCAACGAGACATGCAAGTCCCGAGTCAAGTCACAAGTCCTACACTCTTTTTTTTTTAAGCTGCCCTGTTCAGCTGCATGGCCTTGCAGAATGGTGGATCTGTATGTCTTTTGTGCTGGAACAGTTTTGCTGTGCAACAGGGGAGTTTGAAATATTCCTTCTGCTGATTTTAAATTTTATTCTGATAAAAGCGGCTGAGATGACAATCAGCACCTCCAAATCTGAGACCATGGTTCTCAGTCAAAAAAGGGTGGAGTGGCCGCTCCAGGTCGGGGATGAGATCCTGCCCTATGTGGAGGAGTTAAAATTGTTGGGGTCTTGTTCACGAGTGAGGGAAGAATGGAACGGGACATCGACAGGTGGATCGGTGCAGCGTCTGCAGTGATGCGGACTTTGTATCGGTCCGTTGTGGTGAAGAAGGAGCTAAGCCGAAAGGCGAAGTTCTCAATTTACCGGTTGATCCACGTTCCTAACCTCACCTATGGTCACGAGCTGTGGGTCGTGACCAAAAGAACAAGATCACGGATACAAGCAGCCGAAATGAGTTTCGTCCGCAGAGTGTCTGGACTCTCCCTTAGAGATAGGATGAGAAGCTCAGGCATCCGTGAGGGGCTCAGATTAGAGCCGCTGCTCCTCCACATTGAGAGGAGGCAGATGAGGTGGCTCGGGCATCTGTTTAGGATGCTTCCTAGACGCATCCCTGGCGAGTTCTTCCGGGCACGTCCCACCTGGAGGAGACCCCGGGGAACGACCCAGGATACGCTGGCGAGACTACGTCTCTCGGCTTGCCTGGGAACACCTCGGGATCTCCTCGGAAGAGCTGGATGAGGCACGGGGAGAACATGCAAACTCCACACAGGCGGGGCCGGGGATTGAACCCGGGTCCTCAGAACTGTGAGGCTGACGCTCTAACCAGTCGGCCACCGTGCCCTTGAAGTAAGTCTTTTTAAGTTAATGGGTTCAAGTCTGAGTGAAGTCACGAGGCATTGCTGTTCAAGTCCAAGTCAAGTTTCAAGTCTTTTAATATATTGTCGAGTCTAAAGTCATCAACTTCATGACTCGAGTCCACACCTCTGCGATGAATATTCTCATTCATTCATGTCACTGTATTCTCAGAGGCATTAAATCAATCACAACTCGACTGTCCTGGTTGACTTAATCCGAGCAGGCTTCATCAGTTCTTGCACATAAACTAGATAGGACAGCTCAAGCCAGAATGTTGATGTGGAAATTCAACTATTTATCCTCTAAATTAGAGGCACACCCCAACACAAGGCTTTTAACTTTTACAGGCTTTTAGTTTACTAAGATTGTTCCTTTGGATTTCAGCAGCGAGATGGGATATCATTGCATTATTCCCACCACCATCACATTCAATCTTGTGTGCATGTCTGTGTCCGCACGTGTGGATAACGACGCAATGTTGAGGTTGACCTGACGTAGTTTTTTTTCCTCTCCAAATGATTGTTATCACTCCAAAGAGCAGACAAGGCAAGATGCTCAATTTTCTTATGTAGAGGCTTGGGGTGTTTATTTACTCAACTCCAGATGGGGGGAGGTGTCATTTGCAAATTATAATCTTTGGTGGTTTAAATAATATCTATTACAATATATAACACAAAGGCACAGGCAAGGAGAAGCCAGGTGAGTTATTAATTGTTTGTCAGTGATAACGCCACCCTGTTAAAAAAATAATAATAATAATTGGGAGCAGAGGTTAGCCCACAGTGACGCGTGCTTGCAGATATGAGCTGATGCAAGGCCATGGGCTGTTCTGCTACTAGCATTACATGTTTATTGGCAATGATGTGATAGTTGCACTTCAGTGAACTCATCTGGGCCACACACTATCACAGCTGGCAGGATTGCTCATACTCACTCACCCCTTTGCAAAGGGAGAATGTTTGCATTTCTAAATGTATGTCTGAGTGACCATTATTTGTTTGATGTCTCCCAGGAAGTGAGAGCAAACATGCCACAGAGGAGAGGAACAACAAAATCCATCTTCCTGTCTTCAATTTTAGTAAGTGTTCTGAATTTATTTGCCTTCCTACCTGGCAATTCAAATTTTGAATCACAGCAAAAATAGTGGTCAATGGTTGGCAATGCATAAAAAGAAGTTGCCAAACCACGCACGCTGCGTGAAAATTCAGTTTTGGCTGCGTTTCTTGGTGTGCAGCGGGCCTAACAGGAAGTCCGGGACGCCTGTCACCATGAGGTGCTCTTGAGCAAGGCACCGAAACCCTACTCAAAACGGCTCCCTGCTCCCTCCCAAGTTCCCCACTGCTTCAGTGTGTTCTTCACTGCTGTGATGGGTTAAATGCACAGGACAAATTATGTGGATATGTACAAAGTATATAATTCATGACAATAAAGATGATTATTCTTCTTCCTATTCTTATTTTAGCCTGGCATCTGCTATTTTTTCATTCCTGCAGGTGGCAATAAAGTTTCATGTTGTTGAGAGCCACACTTCATGACCTTATCTTTTCCAAAAGATAAAGCATACAAAAAATAAGAAAACAAATAAGACATACTAGTGCTGGCCTGGCCAACCCGCGGCTCGCGAGCCTCATGCGGCTCTTTAACTAGTTTCATGCGGCTCTTCAGGAGCTGTCACATGACATGCGTCAAAAATGCTTGGCTGGCGCTGTCATTCACTCCCCCTACAGCTAGATGGCACACTGACCATGTAAGCCTGTTTGAGTGACGTCAAACGAGCGACGAGAGAATCTTTGGTGTGACATCATTTGTGTTGTAAACAATTTCCGTCAAGTTACCTCTTGAAATGGCAGGGAAAAAAAGCACAGCCAAACGAAAATATGAAGAAAAACACAGGACGTTTTTGCCAGAGTGGGAGAGTTTATATTTTTTTGTTAAACGTAATGGCAAGCCGATCTGCCTTATATGTCACGCAGCATTAGCGCATTTCAAAGCTTCAAATCTTCAGCGTCACTTCAGCTCACTCCACCCTAACATCGAACAGGAATTTCCAAAAGGGACTGAACTTCGCAAGAACAAGTTGGTCGCTTTGAAAAGCAAGGCAGAAAAGCAGGTGCAGTTTTGCAAAAAATTTACAAAACACTCGGAGACCGTAACGCTTGCATCATATCAGCTGGCTTGGAAGCCAGACTGTTTGAAAGCCCCGCTCGTCACAGATGAGGCTGCGGCTGAGTTGGAGATGATCGACCTTTGTGAGGAGGATCAACTGAAAGCTGTTTTAAGGGAAGGGACCGTTGAGTTCTGGAAAAGTGTGCCAATTGAAAAATACCCCAACATCAAACGAGCTGCGCTTAAGATACTGTCCATGTTTGGGTCAACGTACGTCTGCGAGTCTGTGTTTTCTACCCTGAAACATGTGAAATCAAAGCATCGATCTGTTCTGACTGACACTCATTTGAAAGAATTGCTTAGAGTGGCAACAACAGAATACAAGCCAGATTTGAAGAGGATTGTTCAAGATAAGGAATGCCAGAAGTCTCACTAAGCAGCATAGTAAGAGAAAGATGTTATTGAAAATTATTCTATTATTGTTTGTGGACTTGCTTGAACTGAGAGTTTGTGTGTGTGAGACAGTGCACACAATGTTAACTGTTGAAAATTACTGATATTATCATGTTGGTGTGGTTATTTTCATTAGATTTGGCTGAGCAGAGCTCTGTGTATGCGTGCATACATGATTAAAAGATGATGTTTATGTGTACCCGTGTATGTGGCTCTTTGCAGTAACACAGAAAAAAAAGTGGCTCTTAGTCTCTGACTAGTTGGCCACCCTTGTACTAGTGGATTGGTTTATTAGAAATTTTATACACATTTGAAAATTTCCTAGCAGGGGGGTCACCAGTATTAAACATGCATAATTTATAGCACTCAAAAAGTTAGTCGTTCAGTCATTTAATTTGGTTGAACAAATTAAGTACCCCGCCTCTCGCTCAAATTCAGGTAGGATAGGCTCCAGCTCACTAGTATCCCTAATGAGGACAAGCCCCATTAGAGATTACATGGATCAATAACACACACATGCACACGTCCATGCACACAAGGCAGGTAAATCACAACAACGTGTTCCTTCCCAAAACTCTCAGAGGTGTGCTAGATGTTATAACAACCCTCAAAGATTCTGTTTACAATTAATCACATCTGCCTTTTGGCAACAAAACCACAGTGTTAGATTTAACAAAACATCAGAGTTTGTGTTTTAATACTTCTGTGTAACCCGATGAAACTATTTTGAAGACAAAGGATGAGCAACAAATGGGTTGGATTAGCAATGCGTGAATTTATATATATGTATCATTTGCATATGCTACACATAGTGTAATAGGATAAAGCTGGGGGAAGATCACCAAAGGTTTAATTTATTAACAAAAGTAAAACATGCTTCTAATGACAAAATGAATTTAGTGCACTATAGTATTGTATTGTATACTACCACATTCTAGTGACATCTAAATACATGAATCGTATTGAAAATTCTGCCTTTACTAAAATGATAATGCTCACTTGTGATTGTCACATCGCAGTATTATGCAGTGCAATCCAAGGAAGTTGTTAAAGTAATAGTATAATGTTTGGAAATGCAGAATCTTTAATTCTTGTTGGATCTGCTTAGATTGTGCAGCCATACCTGCTGAAATACTGTATACAATGTATGTATGTATGTGTCCTTACATGCATTTTTGTTTTCAACTGTTCCATTCATTTACAATTTGTCCCATTGTTACATTTAACGTAACGGTCCTTGCAGCCATGTTTGCATTAGTGCATTATGTGTCTATCATACTCTCAACAACTTTCATCCTGCCACTGATCCATTAACTCCCACAATGTACAATCTTTCTTTGTCTCTGTAGGTGTGTTGTATGCTTGCAAGTGCAGAGTATTCCAGCTGTGGAGAGTATGAGTTCTTAAACCAGACCAGTAACAGCTGTCAGGCATGCCCACAGTGCCAGCCAGGACAGGAACCACACATGGTGAGATATTCACACATGTATAGCTAGTGTGTAAACCCGTGTGTCACTTGTCATTTGCCTAAGTTAATATTTCAACCATAAACTAATTTTGATTCCACTCCAAAATAGAGTAAAACATTCATTCAATTTGATGTGCAAATCTTTCCATCTCAGGACCCGTAAAACATTCATGTCATCCCCGAATCATATAACAATGTCTTGGAACCAATGTGTGGAATACACTGAGACCACCCACCGTGTCCGCACACATTCAACATCCTGTTCAGTGAAAAGCGACTTAATTCAAATTAACAGTTCCTGTACAGTTAATCGCTTTCACTGACGTTAATGTGAAGGTATGTGTCAAGGTGAATGACGCGCATTAGTTACAGTCATGTTACCACTGTGGCTGTCTGTCCACATCGGCAAAAAAAAAACAGAGCAAAGTTAAAACGCTTTGTTGGGCACCTAGCGGGTGGGGCCTTCTTAAGATTGAAACACCCCTACGGATAAATCGACAACAGAATGAAAAGGAAGCTCGTAGAGAAATTGCTGGAGTCGTTTATGCATTGCATCATAAAGAGAGTTGCATCAATTAATGAAAACATGGATTTTATTAAGATTACTGGAATCTTAGAACATAAACAACACTGTCTCACTGAACATCAGCAGGTAAATAGCAAATAAATTGCCTCATATAATGCATAAAAGCTTCAGTCACAATTAGTTACTCCTGCATAATATAAATAAATTGAATATAAAAGCATGTTCAGAGATTAAATAATTTGACAATATGGTTAGCATTGTGTTTGGAGTATGTTTTGTACAGCTGCAACCATGGTGTTTCCTATATTTAAGTAAGATAATATAAATACTGTCAAGTGAAAAATGTTACTCTTTGAGTAGATGAGATAGGACAAGCACTTTGAGAATAATGAAAGATCTAATTTCATAAAAACTTGCCTGCAACAAGACAGTTCAAATATAACTTTATGACTGGTTTCTAAGAAGTGTTTGCCTATTTCTCTTTCGGCAAGGTCATATATATACACACATGAACAGGCAGTTATCATCCGCCTAATGCAACTGACCCCCAACCTCCGACATCTTGCTCACAGCAAAGTAATAATATAAGAGAGGAACAAGGTCTACTTTCTTATCTTCACACTAAAACAAAGATTAAATGAGGTTATAATTAACATAGAACCCCAATTCCAATGAAGTTGGGACGTTGTGTTAAACATAAATAAAAACAGAATGCAATTCTTTGCAAATCATGTTCAACCTATATTTAATTGAATACACAATAATTGAATGTTCAAACTGACAATCTTTATTGTTTTTAGCAAATAATCATTAACTTAGAATTTTATGGCTGCAACACGTTCCAAAAAAGCTGGGACAGGTGGCAAAAAAGACTGAGAAAGTTGAGGAATGCTCATCAAACATCATGTTTGGAACATCCCACGGGTGAACAGGCTAATTGGGAACAGGTGGGTGCCATGATTGGGTATGAATTGATTACTCATTCACAAGCAAAGATGGGGCGAGGTTCACCTCTTTATGAACAAGTGCGTGAGAAAATGGTCGAACAGTTTAAGGACAATGTTCCTCAACGTACAATTGCAAGGAATTTAGGGATTTCATCATCTAAGGTCCATAATATCATCAAAAGGTTCAGAGAATCTGGAGAAATCACTGCATGTAAGCGGCACGGCCGAAAACCAACATTGAATGCCCGTGACCTTCGATCCCTCAGGCGGCACTGCATCAAAAACCGACATCAATGTGTAAAGGATATCACCACATGGGGTCAGGAACACTTTGTAGTGTATTCTATTAAATATAGGTTGAACATGATTTGCAAATCATTGTATTCTGTTTTTATTTGTTTAACACAACGTCCCAACTTCATTGGAATTGGGGTTGTAGAATATATTTAGAAGTGCAAGAAATAATTTTTCCTAACAAATATATATGTGATGGACCTGCAACCATTCCAGGGTGTACCCTGCCTCTTGCCAAAGTAAGCTGAGACAGGCTTCAACTCACACCAGTCAATGGATGCATGGAAGACAATATATATTTGAAACATAATATTCACCACTCCAAACTACAACCACAATTTGAAATACTAAATTAGAAGCTCTCTGACACTGTGTCAGTCAGCAAAAAGCTAAATTTTTGATGCAATGGGTTATTCAAGTTTTGTTTTTAACTCTCCAGAATGCATTGCATTACGTAATCTATTCCGCTAGCGTCTCAAGAATATGACTGACTACACTGCAATGTGCTATTTTCAAAGACTGGTGTGAACTTGCCAAGTCGGCTCTCTCAAGATTCTTCAAAGTTCTTAAAGACTGTCAGGAGACAACAACTTCCTTCCTTTTTAAGCAGAATTAATTACACTATTATCAACTTCCTTTCTCGTTTAGTACCCTAATCCAATAAGCACAGTTCTCACTGTACTTATCCCTTGTTTCTTCAATGAGGACCTCTGACTCATCCCTATTATCGCCTAGACTAATGTAGTCAGTTTCGAGCCAAAGAGAGCGAGGTTAGAAAGAAACAAGGATCAATCAGAGGAGCGTCGCTCCTACACTTTCGCCAGCATGTCTGATCCCCACGGAGCCTCTAATTTATGTGTTAGCTCTCAAGTGTGTGTTCAATCATGGCGTAACCACAGGGTGCATCGTCACACTGACTTCAGAGAGCATCTGCGCTTGCACGCGCACACACGCGCACGCGCACACACACACACACACGCATACGATACTTCAGGAAGTCGAAGCTGTTCAAGCCCCCCCCTTTACCTGTTTTTTGTATCCATATTGTGGTTAATGCAGCTGGTTTACATATCCTGCCTCTTCCGTACCCCTCAGCAGACACAACATTAGGTATACATAATCCCATCCATCCATCCATTTTCTGAGCCGCTTCTCCTCACTAGGGTCGCGGGCGTGCTGGAGCCTATCCCAGCTATCATCGGGCAGGAGGCGGGGTACACCCTGAACTGGTTGCCAGCCAATCGCAGGGCACACATAAACAAACAACCATTCGCACTCACATTCACACCTATGGGCAATTTAGAGTTTTCAATTAACCTACCATGCATGTTTTTGGGATGTGGGAGGAAACCGGAGTGCCCGGAGAAAACCCACGCAGGCACAGTGAGAACATGCAAACTCGACACAGGCGGGGCCAGGGATTGGCCACCGTGCCACCCTAGATAATCCCATTACAGTAATTCCAATACAAGAATCATAGTAGATAACACACTAAGACAAAAAAACTGAAAATGACCATTCCTAATGAGACTATGACATAGCACATAAACTGTCATTGAAAAGAAAATTGCGTTGAGCTGCAATGATGTGTAAGCTTATCCTATTTCCCCCACCAAAAAAACATAAAAGCGCATAGTAAGTCTGAGTGACGAGACTCTCCCGAGGGCCCAACACTGTTTAATGTAAGAGCCATGAAGGTCAAAGTGGAAGGGAAGACTTATGAGCTTCCTCCAAGAGCTGATCCCCTCTAGCCTGAGGCCAATGCTCACTTCAGTAACATCCTGTTTGAGACATGATAGATAAAAGACTACTTTGCTACTTTGACTTTCGAGAGAACCAACATAAGTTTTCCAAGTTACGAGCCATCGCTCTATTGTGTTTTTTGCTTTGTATTGCATGCCAAAATTTTAGGTATGAGCGAGCTTCAGCTACAGACACCACAGCATCCACCCAGCATGGCGCCTCACACTCATAACTTGAGACATGAGTACAGTGATAGGAACCGAGCCCTACCGTGAATCTGCAAGTAATGTAATTGACGAACACCCAAAAAGTGTTTCAATTGCCGATAGATTCCAAAAGATGGCAGAAAAACTGTTTTCCTTCTATTAAACAAGGCTGTGGCCTGACTAAAAGTGGCAACGCCATTATTTTGGGATTTTCTAAAAAACATGGAATGAGCACTTAAAATGCCTCAAAATCCTCCGTAACAAATACATTCAGGGGAAAATGTTTTTATTACTGAACCTCTTATACTGCCTACACTGCTCTTCTCAAGAATAATGCTCCATTTGGGCTATTTAAGCCGAGTAGTTAGGGCAAGTGACACCATTTAAAACGCCATGGAAATTTTAACACGTCAACTTGGAAAATCCCAAGAATGTCAGCCTGTACAAGCTTACCAGTGGACATTTTTACCTGAAAGACAAACAGAAAAGGGGTTCCCCGAGTAACAGACGCAAAGAAAAGGGTTAAGGAGACATGTTGAAAAATAATGAAGTTAGACTGTTTTACTCTAATTTGAAGGTGTTATTTGACCAGCTTTTTTTAATTATTTTTTTTTTACAGGCGATATATATTAAAAAATACATAAAATCATTCCCCAAAAGGGACAAAACAAAAAAAATAAAATAAAATTTTCTGGAACCCATCATCCTATTTTCAAAATTCTTGGTGCTTTGGACTCAGGTTGAAGTGGCTTTTAACTCCACTAAGACATGAATTTAGAAATGCTGAACCGTTAATATGTCTGGGTTCTTTACATTTAAATTGAGTTGTATGCTCATTCACTGAACAAATTAAACTCATCAGTCAAGGTAACATTGTATACACCCACATGAACCCACACAAAGATGGAATTGTGTCACTGGACCACAGTAACATGATCGCTAGGTTCATCTTTTTCAACCGAATAATAAGATACTCTATGTCAACAGGGACAAGCTGACAAATTGTTTGATGCCCCCTTCCATCACTGTGTGTGTTCTAGACCTGTGGCTATGGTGTGAAGGATGAGGACTTCTCCTGCGTACCATGTCCACATGGGAAGTACTCCAAAGGCAAATACGAGATCTGCAGACGACACAAAGACTGTGACGCTCTCTACAAAGCCACAGTGCGTGCCGTGGGAACGCCAGACAGTGATGCAGAGTGCGGACCTTGTTTACCAGGGTAAAGCAATACATAGGATACACAAACACAACAATAAAATGTGATGAGAACGTTTTCCAAGAGGAATGGCAAAAGGCCATTTTGTTAATAACAAAATAAAATGAGTGAGTATGAGAACATAATGAAAAGTTGGTTGAAGACAATTTCTAATTTGGGGACAAAAACAACATTTTAGAGATGCTTATTAGGAAAATGTAATTATATGCAGAGTTCTGTGTTTGCTTGAACATAACAATGAGTCATTCTCTGTCTAATGTGATCCAGGAATGTACGTGTTTTTACATTGGGTTCAATATTTAAAATATTTAATTTATTTTGGGGGGATTAGAGCTTAATTCTTTATAGCTGCCTCAAGCAACATTTTAAGGTTTATTGTCATTTAACTAAAGAAACCCATCATTTTCTAGTTCAAAAGCAGAAAATAAGCTTATTATAGTTTCACTGAATAGTATGGCAGCTTGAGCAGCTAACAAACAAATGTATTAAATCCACCTCACTTAAGCGCTTTTGAGTGCCAACATGGCTGAGAATAAAACATTTTGTCAGATTCTACAGTTGTACAACACTATAGGATTTATATCACAATAGCTGCATCTTAATACTGATTTGCCTTTGTTATATAAGTGATATAGGACTCCCACGATATGGTCCAAACTGAACAAATTATATTTTATTTGTATCTATCTTCAGGTTGCAGGACATTACTTTCCCATTACAACATATTACTAATAATATTCCAAAGATGAATGGTTTAATAGTACCAGTAATTCACAGACTCTATCTTGTCTCCTTATCTTCAGTTTCAAAACAGATCTGTAGCAAGCCATGTTTTTGTGCCTTCGGGCTACATTTCATTATCTGTCAGGTCTTTGTTTTATAAACAGTAGAACATACTGTACTCTACTCTGTCTCCTCAAAAAAAAACTTTCACACACTGCACTTCTGCCTGGTGCCTTCTGAGAAGATTGTCTTTCAAAGCTGATTTTAAACTTGTGATGGTCTCTGTTATAATACTACTCTCTATTTTATGTCTTGTCTTTCATGCAGGTACTACATGCTGGAGAACAGACCGAGAAACCTCTATGGGATGGTTTGTCACTCCTGCCAGAATGCACCACCCAACACCAAAGAATGTAAACACAAAAATCTACTCTATTTATTTGTGTCCTTTGGCCACCATTTCTATAGCTTTAGTCTTTGTATTTCACCTGTAACTCGACACCCAATTAGAATAACCTCCTCGACTGTGCATAAATACATCAATAAGTTAGAAACACTGGTGTGGAGTTCTACACCATTTACTGGAAACGCACTAAAAAGAATTGATTATTTCTCCCAACCCTAGAAGACAGGCACACACTTGCCTTGTAAATTTTAAATTAGTCTGTCTTCAGCCCTGCTCTTTGTGTGTGTGTTCGTGTGTGTGCGTGTGTGTCTTCAGTGACTACAAGACAAATGATTAGCATGTTAGCACTTGTGTTGATGCTTTGGTAGACATGTTTGTGTCATGTGAATTTTAGACTATTTTGATACATTCTGGCTCCCTCCCATGCCATTTAATAAGTTAGAGCCATTTAATAAGTTAGAAAGACACATAATGCGGCTCAATAAATGTTTGATGATATTAGTTTTGTCACTACAAAAATGCACAAGAGCCCGATATTCACATACACACTGCAGTGCGTCCCAGGTAATATATATGCGTGCAAGCTCCCTCTCTCTCTCTCTCTCTCTCTCTCTCTCTCTCTCTCTCTTTCTGTCGGTCTGTCTGTCTCTCTCTCTCGCTCTCTCACACACACACATTCAATACGTGAATAAAACATGTATGCCACGGCAGGCATTGTGAGGTAAATTAAACACATGGCTTAGGTTTAGAAGAGTTGTAGGTGGCAAATGTGGGCATTTTTCAAATATGCGACTGTCTCTCCCAAACCACAAGCACTGTATCAAACCATAGTAGGACGCTACGCGCAGTATCGCAATGAGCCCGAGTCACAGTCGATCAGGTTTCTCATCTGAATCGCGAGATTAGATTTGCCCCCGTCCGCTCCCAATACACGTTGTTTCACAACCATCCCGTTTTGTCCACAGTGGCCTGAATTGAGACTGCCACGGCCGCAGGGAAAATCGTGTAAAGGCAGCCTAATAAGCAGGAATCCTTGCTAACACAGGCAATCTGTCCTGTATTTAAACCTGAACAACCAGTTTGTGTGCGTGTGTGCATGTGTGTGTTTTCAGTCTGCAATACATGATTAAGAGAGAAAACCAAAAGACCTTAAACAGAGTTCCAGTTAAAGCTTCTAATCTTATTAAGGGAGTGTAAACACATACGGGAAGATGTTTAGAGTCACGGGGCAAATAAATGTGTGCATTCTTTTTTTTTTGTGTATTGTGTGTATGAGATCAGAGGTTTGTGTTGTGTGGATGCATGTAAAAGAGGTATTCACATTCACATTGGTGAGAAAAAATAATTAAGTGTTTGCTTATCAATGAGCTCCTATAAAGTTCAGTTAGAAAAATGAAAGAAAGGAAAACTGATGGCATTGAATAGAC
This sequence comes from Phyllopteryx taeniolatus, assembly GCF_024500385.1. Lineage (NCBI taxonomy): Eukaryota > Metazoa > Chordata > Actinopteri > Syngnathiformes > Syngnathidae > Phyllopteryx > Phyllopteryx taeniolatus. Next base: position 14,405,946 of record NC_084513.1, on the reverse strand, counting down.
CAAAGACATCTAGCAAGGCCAAACATTCTTGTACTTTCAGAGAATTGAGAGATGTACTTTCAGAGAAACGTAACTTCAAAATATAAAATGTGAATCAATGACAGCATCTAGATTTTGATTTTGATTCATAAAGAAATGAAGAAACACGTGAAAATCTTTAATGGAGAGAATTTCTACCAATAACACAATTAGTGTTTGTTTCACAGGCATGCAGACTAATGGGCCAGTACAAAAACCTCAAGTCGATCCAGGCAGCACAACCGTGTTCCCCCATCTCCAAAAAGGTACACACAAACACACAATTACAGAAAATAAACACACAAAACTGAATGCAACTCATTATGCTTTGTCATCTATGTCTCAGATCCAACAGGACAAAGTCACTTAGCATCGGCTCTCATTATCGCCATGTCAACCATCTTTGTCATGGCTATTGCAATTGTTCTCATCATTATGTTTTACATCCTGAAGGCCAAGTCAAGTGGGCAGGGTGAGCACGCATAACACACATATCCATGCACAAACACACACACAGAGTGTCAACAATTCACCGCATGTTCTTATAGACACTCACATTATGCATGAATCTGTTTACAGCATGTTGCAGTGGACAAGTGAAATCAGTCGAAGCTCAGACCAGCAAACAAGAGGACAAAAAAGACATCCCTGGTAGGACAGAAAAGACATACATAGACACATATGCACACCCACAAACATACACCAACACAAAACACACTTTTCACAACAGTAAGAATGTTTGCATGCACACTCAACCTGGTTTGAATTATCTTGTAGCTGTGATGAAACATACGCAATTGTGTTCCTTTATATCCGCGTGATCCTAATTTTGCTATGATTTAAAGTCATATACAGTATTTTGGTTTCCGATTTTAAGTTACCTCAAGTATTTATCACTTCACATTGATTTTAAGAAGCAAGTAAAAAGTGTTTTTCCTCCTGAAGCATTATTTTGTAGTGAAAAGATAAAGACTAGATAGTAACATCTGCTTTTTCATTACAAATTGCAAATATAAACCACTAACAGTATAAGTTTCCGTAAACACACGTGACACCACTTCAAAAAGAAGAGCCTACAAAATACACAACAGATTTTGTTTAAATGGAATCAAACTAAACTGAAAATCATACGTTAAGTGTAATGACAGTATAAGCAGCATAATATAATATAAGTATAATTTATTAATAGAATTTCCATCTTTGCTTTAGTGATGGAAAATGAGAAAAAAAGAAAAAAGCCTTTGCAATCCAACAAGGCTAATTGTGGCTTATTCTAAGCTGTGCTTTTTCATAAAATATATGAGTGCGAATGGTTGTTTGTTTCTACGTGCCCTGTGATTGGCTGGCGACCAGTCCAGGGCGTACCCCGCCTCCCGTCCGAAGATAGCTGGGATAGGCTCCAGCAGCCCGCGACCCTAGTGAGGATAAGTGGTCAAGAAAATGGATGGATAGATGGATGGATATTCAATTATCTTTCACGGCAAATTAAGTTTTTAAGATAGCAATATAGGACATACAACTCTCAGTTCATGCTTAAAAACGCAAGTCTGTATCCTTATACATGGGAAGCTCTCAGATCAATTCAGAATATGACCAGGCTTCCATGGGAAAAAAAATCATGTTTATCATCATTTCTTGTGTGACAAAAGGGCATTTTAAAAGTGGGATATGAAAGGAACATTGTTCCACCTCTCGCCTTCAAATGGCCTTGCGCCACTACCATTTAAGAGTATTTGTTGTTGATGTTTTAGGTTTCAGTTTTAACAGTTGTGAACTTTTTATATGTATATGTCTGTAAAGAAAGTTGAAATATAGTTGAGCTTTATGATTGTGTTTGACCTTGGAGGTTCCTTAGTATCTCATAAAACACATTTCAACATCCAATTTCAAGTCAGTCTAGCAAGCGTGCATGAAGAACGATGTTTCATGGCATAATATTCAGTACATGTGAGTGTGTTAGCGGTGCACTCATACCGAGCATGTGCAAATCTGTGTATGTGGATACGTGTGTGTGGGCGACCAGAGCTGCAGCGTGATGAGTACATCCTGGTGGAATGTGGAACCTGCCCAGATAAAGTCATGCATCCCTTAAGGCACCATTTCTGCTGACAATGATGCTCTGTTCTCCTTCATGTGCCGGCTAACTGTTCCTCATGTTCTGAACAGAGGTCCACACACGCACATGCATACTATACAACAGGGCGGATTAAAAATAGACTTAATAATATAATCACTAAAAGCTTGGCAATTTATAGACTTAATAATATAATCACTGAAAGCATGGCAATTTAATAGGCTATAATTCACAATAAAACATGTTGGCACTTAAAGACAGGATAATATTGTGTGTGTATACATGGGCGAGACGCCATAGCTCCAAGCTCGAGCTGTCATTTATATAGACTGAGTTAATCAGACTGCGAGATGAAAGTCAAGGGTGCTTACACACACACACACACGCACGCGCACGCACGCACGCACGCACGCACACACACACACATATATTTTTAGTGTGCAGACTTTAATAGGTACAATCTTAACCATTCCACAAAACCTAACCCTCACTCCAGTGCTTGCTTAAATTAACCACGCTCAAAACGCAACCACAGCAACCAATATGAACCCACAAAACCTTTAACTGCAACGCTTGCAGCCAGAATTGGTATTCACTGTAATTGGTTTTTATGTACCACATCGACTCCAGTGCCTAAAGTGGTGTTATCTTCTGTGAATAAATATGTTCATGGTTCAAATTTTAACCATGCATGTAAGAAAATGAATTGTAGGAATAAATTGAGACTATTGATTTCCTCAAATAGTGGTATTCATTCCAATAGTCGCTGTGCTTCAATTAATCACTCTCTATTTGAGCTACCATATTTTCACGACCATAGGGCGCACTGCCCAGTTTCTGTCCATTACCATGGCAACCAAGCACAGCAGTAAAAGCTGACTTCTCGTGCCCCGTTGTGCGTATCGCTACCGTGGTGGTACCCTTTGTCTCTACATTGTGGTTCAACGGGATGTCGAAAGTGAGCGGCACCTCGTCCATGTTGTTGATGTTGTTGGGCTGGATGTGTTTGTCGGCAATCTTTTTACTGCAGTAGGAGCGGAAGATGGCCAGCTTTTCCTTGTAATGCGCCAGAAGTTGCTGCGCCACGGTAGTCCTTTCCCGGATGGATAGATGGCGCCGTTTCATGAAACGAAAGCACCAAGACGGACCTCCTTGAAAATGTTCGATTTCATTTCTTCTGCAAGCGTTATTGCCCTCAGTCGAATGGTGACTGTAGAGACGCTTCTTCTTTGCTCATTAATCCATTGCTCAAGTTGGTCTTCCAACTCGGGCCACCTCGCCTTGTTTCCGCGTAAACTCAGCTTCGTCTTCTTGACTTGGCAAATCTCGTTTTCCTGTTTCCTCCACTTGCGAACCATGGATTCGTTGATCTTGAATTCTCTCGCGGCTGCTCGATTCCCATATTCCTCCGCGTAAGTAATAGCTTGCAGTTTACACTGTGATTCGTTAGCGTGTCTCTTCGTAGGTACCATTTTCGGGGGTCCTTAGCCAAACCGATGCACATACCGGAACTATATACCTACTGGGGGCTTCTTTAGCGTCCTCTGTCACGCGCACTCTTTCCCCTTTACGTCTGCATGCTGTCCTGAGTCACGTCCGCCTTCCTCTATATAAGCAGCGTGTCGGCAAGAAATGTTCACAGTCAGTCAAGCGGAGCGCTCATCACGTAACAACATTTACAGATTTTGGAACTCGGTGCACACATAAGGCGCACCGCATTATAAAGCGCCCCGTCCATTTTGGAGAAAATGTAAGACTTTTAAGTGCACCTTATGGTCGTGAAAATACGGTATGTCATCTTTTATCCCCTCAAGCAACAATAAAAGGTAATTGTGCAAAAAAGAAACACTGGTAATTGTATAACTTGTACCTTTACTATGACTGATACCACCATTTCACAGTAAACTTCTATCCCACAGTACAGCATCTGTAAAGCTGGAATCTGTAAAGCTGAGGTTTACGGTGAAGTTTAGAGAGAAAGTGCAAAGCTGTTAAAACTTTCAACACTGTAGTAGTTCGCAGTTTGTTTTGTTCAGTACAATTGCATTTTCACAGCAACTCCTTGTATTTACAGTGAAATGTTTGTACAAAAAATGTCTTCTCTTTCAGGTAAGGTGGTGATCTACTCAGAAAAAGATGAGTTTGACAAACTTCAGGCCTCACCTCAGATGCCAGTTAAAAGGTAAGAGACGTGTTTCATTCACTTATAGTCTGCTGATTGTTGGCCGTAAGTGCGTACAGAGAGAAGCAGAATAGAGAGGAAGGTTTTTTTTGTTTTGTTGTTTGTTTTTTTAAAAGCCCAGCTTGACAGCCAGCATGAAGACTGGGGATTCGGGTTGGCAGGGGCACTTTAGAACACCTCATTGTCGACCGTGAGTGCACCCATATCACAGAGAAAAAGCGGAATAGTGATGTAAAAAGATCTTTTAAATGTCCGACGTGACAGCCAGCATGCGAACACGAGAGACAGGGTTGCTTCGTTGTTGTGACATGGAAAAGCCCCACAACGGCTGTATGCGGATATATTTTTGCTTTTTAGATTTTAGATGAAGTAGCATCTATTTATCAAGGTCATAGAAGTGGTATTTGATAGACAGTTGAGCAGGCCATGGTTTCAGCACAGTCAGCGAACATGGCCAGTCTTTTGTGAGGGGAGATAACGGCTTGATTTTTCACAATCTTGAAGCGTGATTTTACGTACTTTTCTAACGATTTGTATTTTATTTTTATTTGATCATTCAAATTTGGCAGGTTTGTTAACACCACTCTTATTTGTGTAGTGTCAAATTTAGAAGAAGAAGAAAGAAAAAAATATTTGTATTATTATTTTCCCTCGACAGGCACCTTAAGTAGTTTTGTATAAGTTAGTTTTATTTCGCGTCCCGAAGGTTATCCAGGTTAGTCTACCGGTACTTATAGGTACTCTGGAAAGGAGGAAACTTCCATTCCCTAGTAAGACATCCCAATTATTTTTTCGGGAAATTTTAAAGGTAAATGACTGCATATTGTTGTGCATGTGAATAACACTTAAATATACGTGTGGCAGTGAAAACGATGCCTCGTCAGAAAATGAGCAGTTGCTGAGCCGCAGCATCGACAGCGACGAGGAGGCAACATTGGAGAAGCAAGGCTCCGCAGAGACAAACAATCTGACCCCCAATTCGGGCCTCATCAATTTGGGGAACAAGCCAGACCTCTGCCTGCTCACTGTGGGAGTCCTGGACACCGATCACGCATGCAACGGGACCGCCAACCTTGCCGCTAGCCCCAAGAGCAACCTCCCCAGTCCTAGCCACATGGGCAGTGTCAACCACATCCCCAGCGCTAACCACATCAGCAATGTGACCGCAATCAACAATAGCAATAAAAACCCAGGGGTAGGAATGTGGATCCTTGAAATATGTACTATACATTTATGATTATAAACAGATCTGCAGTTCTGGATCATCTGGCTCACATAGCGTTTCCTTTATTTTACTACACAGATGTTACAGAGTCGCAGGAAAAAGATCCTGGATCTGTATGCTAAAGTGTGCAATGTGACAGAGGGTGAGTTGCTCAGCAGAAAAGAATCAATGATGAAATTATGATTAAGATTTGTTGATGAATGCTACTATTGACAATACACCTCCGTAGATGCTACATTTTAACATGTTTCACTGATTAATGTGGGAATGAGCCAATTGAAATTGCTGTTTTGTAAAATCCACGAGGGGCCAATCAGATCAACAAGGTAGCGTACTTCTGTCTACACAAATCGATACGAGTGTTGCTATTATTTATAAGATTTTAGTGTCACTTGTCACTTTGTCACTTCACAGTTCTGCTGTTTGGGGTTCACAATTTGAATATGGGGTCTGGCTTTCATGTGGGCTTATGTGCACTTTCTCCCACATTCCAAACACATGCATGTAAGATGAATTGAAGACTAATTGCCCACATTTGTGAATGTGAGTGTGAATAATTGTCTATATGTGGCTTACAATTGGCTGACGACCAGTCCAAGGTGTGCCGAGCCTCTTGGCTTAAGTCAGCTGTGATAGACCCTAATGAGGAAAAGCAGTTTATAAAATGGATGGATTTCACATTTGCTTACGTGACCGCCAAACAAACTAAATGGAAACTTGATACCAAACTCCGACATAAAATCTAATATACTGTATCTCTACTCCTTAGGCCTGAGCCCCACAGAGCTTCCCTTCGACTGCCTGGAGAAAGCCAGCCGCATGCTGAGCTCCTCCTACAGCAGCGAGGCCGCCGTGGTCAAGACATGGAGGCACCTGGCTGAGAGCTTTGGCCTGAAGCGCGATGAAATCGGTGGCATGAGCGACGGCTTGCAACTCTTTGAGAGGGTGAGCACTGCAGGATACAGCATCCCTGACCTGCTCACCCGCCTGGTGCAGATCGAGAGGCTGGACGCTGTCGAGTCACTGTGCTCGGACGTTCTGGGAGGCAATGACATGGCGAGTGCGGGTGGCCGGCAGGGCATCAGCAGTTTCCATAGCCAACTGGTGTGCCCGTCACCATGCCAGCCCCCCTCGCAACGCTGCGCTAGTGTCTAAAAACACGAGAAGCAGAAACTCTTAAAGTTGAAATCTGCCTTAATGGAAGATGCATACAGTGACTAGACTGTACCCTCCCTCATCACATGAAGAACGTTGGTGGACCTCAGTGGATAAGTCAAGAAGATGCACATTAAACATTGTAATTAATATTGGCTACAGAATTTGAGAAAAAGAGTTTGTTTTTTATTGCTAGTAGGCTTCTGTACAGATGGTTTCACATCTGTTAGAATTTGAACTTTATGGAAAAAAGTAGCAACAAAATCATTGAATTAATCAGGACAAAGCTGTAGTTTCTCGTAATTTACAAATATTTTACATTTTCTACAGATGCATGCTTCCAAATGTGTAGATAAACTTTGTAGAAGGCCCTTTTCTATGTGGAAAACCTTAAAAGTTAAGAGTCTTGATCCCAACTCCATCAAACACCTTTGAGGTGAACTAGAATAGATATTCCTCCTATTAATTTTGTTGTCAACGTTTCAATCAATTAGTAGTAGTAGTAGTAGTAGTAGGAGAGTACGCTATATAGCTTTCCTGGATGTGGAAAACATGTACAATGCACACTCAAATGTAGCGTTTTGTACAGGAAGGGTTCACCAACTCATATGTACACGTTTGTACATTTGCACATGTAGTCATAGATTTACAGACATTTCACACATGTGCCTTTATAGCTCCACACACACGGAGCAAACATCAGTCTTACACCAACGACTTCCTCTTCAGCAACCTTGTATGTGACCCCAACCCAACCTCCATACCCCTCATAACTTTTCCTTCCCTTTTTACCTCAATGCTGCCGCCAGATTTAACTACGGGTGTGTAACTCCCCAGGGCCCCTAATAGTTTAAAGTGTTGTGGTTTATATAGTGGGTGCAAAGTGCCTGTGATTTCCACCACCCAATTAAGCATTTAGGGCCATTTAACCAATGAAAGTCCAGTGGAAAAGTTGTAAAAATATGGAGCCACAGCAGGGGCATGACTAACTGGTCAATCCAGCTGACATGGACAAATGGAGGTGGAATTTAATACTACAACAGCAAGAACACAACTCAAAAGACAATGCTTGATTTTATTCCTTTATCATCAGCATCAGAATCATGTCGGTGAATCAGAAGCACAAGTTTAAGACTCACTCCACTTTGTAACTTTTTTTAAAAATATTTTACATTGTAATATCTGAGGCTGGACTCTGTCATTCTAGCATGAATTCTTATATTTTTTACAGCAATAAATAAAAACCTCAAACTATTAAATATAGTGCCTTGTTCAAGCTATGCCATCTTTGTGAAATCCACTTTGCTGTTTGCTGAAATGTTCGTAAATGATCTAATTGTTGGACTGAACTTAAGTGGTCCCCACAACTGTTTTTAGACGGGCAACATCTTACTTGTTATAGAGTATGTCAGTCCTGAAGAGACACAGAACATTAATGGGATACCTCAGTGGCACCAGCCATGTAGCAGTGTCATAGAACTTATGGAAAGAGACTCAATTTCATCACAGAACCTGTCTGATTGTATATATAACTTATTATTGTACATAATATATATTTTAATAAAAAAATGTATGAAAAAATGGCTTTATATTTGACTATTTAACTATTAGATGCACCATTTAACATATTTTCATGCAGTAAAATACCTCATGTTTTTTCATGATACAAGGTGACTTTTAGTGTTGTAAGAGGTTGCCTTTAAGAGAGACAGTGAATTGTCCTGCAATGCAAGGAGAATGTAACTTTGTTTTACCAGATATTTTATAACAAAAGCATAATAGCATAATTGCCTAAGTCATGTTTGAATGTTTTCATATAGCAAAAAAACTAAAATCAATAAACAAGAAAAGTCTAGTTGCCTCGATTTAAACTTTGCCGATCACCATGGACTGGATGACATGCAGCTCCCTTATTGTGTTTAAAACAAGAGTAATAAAATAAAAATATACAAATCAAGTATTAACACAACTTTGATGATGATGAAGCTAGACTATGCTAGCTTGACTGTTGTGATTTCCTTGCTTGGACCCGTTATTCTGTACTCAGGTTTAGGAGTAGGACCCGATAAGTTTTTTATTTATTCCTACTTCTATTAGTATCGAAGGCCAAAATCAACTTCTTTTGTTTGTGTTTGTTTTGTTTTCATCTTTTTTTCTTCTTTTATATTATAACAACCAGTCCCGTTTGGAATTGTTCATATATGTTCAATAAAGTTCTAGAAAAAATTAATCGGCACAGACATAAAAAACATTTTTTAGCAAGCACATTGGTATGTTTTTATTGCTATTGTGACAGTAAGTTAGATCATTTGAAATGTTTCAATAAATTTCTTTTATTGGTTCTAATTAGATTGTGCCGGTCAGGTGAGTGTAAAAACATTGCAACCAGTCTACATCATGTGAATCATCTGTGAAGGCACTGGCGGTTCTATATTGTCAGCTGAGTCAGCACACACTGACAGGGTTGATTAATATCTTCGAAACAACAAATGGAAACCCACTCATCGCAGTTGCCAGTTGACTCCCTCGACTCTTAATTATAGTGCATTAAATTTGACACATTAACCAGCCAATTCATTTAAAGAGAAATCATTTGACTGCAAGCAGGAGAGAGTAGTCAACCATGTTTTCATGCAGATAGGATTTGACATGTTCCAATCTGTGTTGATCCCACATACTGTAGCTCTTGAAATGCAGCATTGGACTGTCAGATGGTGGTACAGTACTTTTTGCCTGGAGCCTGACCCCATAACAGCATGTGTGAGCACATTTTGAAATGATAATTACATAGTCGAAAAAGTCCTTGTCCATATTTAAGTGATATATTTTAATCAACATAAAAAAAAAATTCAATTAATTTAACTGCCTTGCTTGAGGTTGTTGTGATTAGTCGGCAAAGGGCAAAGGCGGTGCAGAGAAACTGATCTTTGACTGGCTCAACTTTGCAGAGTAGGCTAGGAGTCAGAAGCTTAGGGAGGGTATCAGGAGCTTGCCTGTTAATTCAAGATGAAAAGAGCATGATAGGGTTCTTTGGAGGTCAGTCTGTTTAATAAAAGGCCATTTTCCCGCCTTGACATTTCTCATATACTCTTTACGAGTCCCAAAGTGGACAGTGAGGCCAAATTTTATACTGGACACTTTCAAGTTGCCAACTGGGAGACAGGAAGGGGAGGTCTACAACGTATCTTGTCTGCAAGATGATGAGATCAAGTTTTAAGGGGGCAAAAGGGGTTTTTAAAGCTGAATGCGGAGGCTCAAGCCATCTAAAGCAGTAGCTGACAGTATTGTGACAAAAAAGAAACGGTCTGTTAAATGATCACAATTTGTGTAGTGTACCGAATGAAGACCTTCAAGCTGGTCAAAGGCATGTCCCTTCTATGCAGGTGGGAAGTGGTAGGACCAACACATTTTACCTTTATTGAAGACTCTTGATGTCGTATACAGCGAGGAGGACAGACGGCAAGGCGTATTCCACAATGCAAGCTTTTATTAACAACCCAGGGAAAAAACAAGGCTCCTTGTCTGCTCGGCGACACTTGGATAAGTTGGGGCAACATTGGCGTAACATCCTGTCAAAAGTCAGGCTTTCAAAATAAAAGCATTTCACACTTTTTTCAGAATCAGAATTGGTTTTATTGCCATTGTCAGTGAAAGATAGATTCACAACTATGAATTTTTCTCGCTCCGATGGTACAACATGAAACATAGATGACAATAACAAAAATAAATAAAAATAAAAATGTAAGTAGACTAAGAAGAAAGAAAATAATGTTCCATTAGCATAAAAACTGCAAAAATCATCAGGTGTAGTAGTGAGGTTTTAATGGGTGATATCAGTGTATTCAGTGTTCATGATTCTGATGGCCTATGGGAAGAAACTGTTCATGTGGCGGGAGGTTCTGGTCCGAATGGACAGTAGCCTCCTGCTTGAGGGGAGAGAGTCGAACAGGCGGTGTCCAGGGTGACTCGGGTCATCTGTAATCCAACCTGCATGCCCCTGGGACATGGAGACGTACAGGTCCTGGATGATGGGAGTCCAAAGCCGATCACCTTCTCAACAGCATGCACAGTGCACTGCAGTCTCTGCCTGTCCCTGGCAGTGGCACCAGCGTACCACACGGTGATGGAGGAGGTGAGGATGGACTCGATGCTGGCCATGTAGAACTGCACCAAAATCTTGGTTCGCAGCTTAAGTTTCCTCAGCTGAGCCTTTTTGATGAGGGAGGTGATGGTCGGCTCGCACTTGAGGTCCCAGTTGATGGTGGTGCCCAGGATGCGGAAGGCGTCTACGATGGGGATGGAGGAGTCGATGAGGGTAAGTGACTTGGAAGCTGTGACTTTCCTGAAGGATCATCTTCATTCTTTTTCTGAGTGTAAAGCGTCAGGTTGCTGTGGTTGCACCAGGGTCCACCTCCCTCCGGTAGGCAGACTGATCACCATCTGAGAGATGCCTGATGAGGTTGGTGTTTTTTTTAGCTCGATGGTGGCTTATTTCACAGTCACACTCAAAACTATTATGTGCTTGTTAATAGAGTGCGATTGTTAAATAAGCCACGATGTTGCCCAAGAAAGTGTATTGAAGCTATTATGGTGTGTGCTTTTAATATGAAGGTCTGACTTTGGACAGGATGAGCTAGCTTTATGTTTTGCCAAGTGTTGCAGAGAAGACCAAAGGGATTATTGCATTGAGTTGTTAATAAACCTTGCATTGTGGAATTCGCCTTGCCATCTGTATACACAACTTACAAAATGGTTTTGATGAACATGCATCGATTCCAGGAATGAATGGCGGAGTCATGCACTTTTTTTTGTAAAAAAAAAAAAAATAAATAAATAAATAATTCAACTGAACGGGCGGCACGGTGGCCGACTGGTTAGAGCGTCAGCCTCACAGTTCTGAGGTGCGGGGTTCAATCCCCGTCCCCGCCTGTGTGGAGTTTGCATGTTCTCCCCGTGCCTGCGTGGGTTTTCTCCGGGCACTCCGGTTTCCTCCCACATCCCAAAAACATGCATTAATTGGAGACTCTAAATTGCCCGTAGTGTACCCCGCCTCCTGCCCGATGACAGCTGGGATAGGCTCCAGCACGCCCGCGACCCTCGTGAGGAGAAGCGGCTCAGAAAATGGATGGATGGATGGATAAACTGAACGGATGCAGAAAAACCGGTACAAAATTTAGACCTCAAAAAACATTGTAAACCGAGTTATACTAAATAGGGCATACGAAAACCGAGGTTCCAGTACAGGTTTTTTTTTTATGGACATAAGTTTTCCATAAAACCTTTAAGGTGCAAATCCGGCAGTGGTAAGTGAGGTCGTTAAACACCCCAAGGGGTGTCAGTTGGGATTATTTTTTTTAATAGTGGCTACCATTTTTGGCAATTCGACACTTCAAATTGTAAGACTGCCTCTACGGTCTTTGGTCGAAATGCAACGTTTAGTCCGTATTCGTAAGCTTCTAGAAGTCGGACAGACATACAGTTGAAATGAACGTAGAGTACAGACAGATGAATGACCCTCTAGCCCTAGGTCATTATGCCATTATACCTGCTAACTATTATTTACGTTAAGTATATGATTTGAAAATGTGCAAATAGTGTTAAAATAAGTCTAGTCCAAGATGTTTCGTCATGAAGACAGGGTGTATACCAAATTTGAGAACTGCACAGTATGTAAAATAATAAAAACATACAACACATTTTGGGAAGCTTTAAAGCAGAGGTAAATGGTGTGAAACGTTGCACAGCAGCTGACACTGCATATTGTTCATAAAGCCCCATTTACAGTCTGGTATATTAGCAGAACATTCATGTGCTTATTACATTACTTCAGCAGCATGCACACTGTGGCTGGTGGAAATAATATATATTTTGTGGTCTGCCACGTCAAACTGCTGATTGTCTTGACTTTATGGCTCAGCCCAAGTGGAACCGCTAATGCTTCTCCCCCAACAACCAAATAGCACTTTAATGAGCTTAACCAGCCAGACCGGTGGAGGGGGAGCTCTTTATGGCAATTTAAAGAATATTTGGACGACAGAAAAAACCCCAAACATCAATTACTATCAGTGCATAAAGTCGTGTGGGTGATGCATCGCAGAGTAATTTGGCAGTTATATGTTGGGGAACATGCACCAGACACTGGCAAGCAGAAAGTCATGAAAGTAAATCATTTTGTCCTTGACAGTTCCCAGAGAAGACACGCACAATAACAGCCCCTTCAAGTCTCTAGAATGATACTTCCCACAATACAATTTCCGTTTTACGGACCTTTACAAGGTCAAATGTATTTTTTAGAAAAACAGGATAAATCCCATTGACTTTTTGCTAGATCACAAATACCACACAGTGCAGATTAATTGACACATATATTTATTTAAATGTGAATAGTCTGAGGAACATGTTTGGACAGTCAAACTTAATGTAATAAGGTCTTGATCACAAAGCTGGATTTGACCTATTACAGTATCTAAATTTCTCCACACGCAACCACAAATTCATATCAGTCACGATTGCAGAGGAGTGTGGTCTCTTACTCTTTAACCCTGCCAGCAGTGTGACTGCATGTCTCGAGGCTATAAAATCTCCATCGAAGCCTGTGTATTGTGGAAAAAAACCCGCAGAAAATAACATTGTGTGCTAACCCCCCAGGAGAGGAACCGGAGGGTGTCGGCTACAATGCATGCAGGGTGATGGGCGAAGGCTTGGGACCTTGGCAGTCCGATCCCGGGCTACAGAAGCTTGCTCTATATACGTGTACTTTTTACTTACGTTACAAACGTAATTCTTACACAGTTATATCAGTGCAAATATGGGTAGTTTGAGCAAATATTGTAAAGGTTTTCAGAGGGTAGATGTTTTCACTAAAAAGATGAATCAGAATCATCTTTATTTGCCAAGTATGTCCAAAAAACACACAAGGAATTTGTCTCCGGTAGTTGGAGCCGCTCTAGTACGACAACAGACAGTCAATTGACAGAGAACACTTTTGAGACATAAAGACATTGAGGAAAACAGTCACTGAGCAATAAAGGGTTGCTAGTTATCTGGTAATGCCGGTACACTTTTTATTTATTTATTTTTTTTGACAATTGTGCAAAAAGATGCAGTCCTCTAGCACTTAGATCAGTTCGAATGACTAATCTCGCAATAGTCCGGACAAAACCTAAAGTGATGTTAATGTTAGATCATTAAATTTTCCATAAAATTAACTACCTGCATCTTTGTGTGTGTTTGGGTTCAAGAAAAAAAAACCTCTGGATGTCTAGAACTCTTATCAAAGTTTCCTAAAGGTTAGCAACCTTCAGATTACGAAACTGATAAAAAGGTTTCTCGTCGTTTTTTTAAAATCCTTCCAGAGTGCATGAAGACGTGGCAGAGAACCCTGGGTCAGTGCATTAGACTCTAGGGGGATTACAAACGTTGAAGGGGAAAACTTTTTGTTTGCTGTTTGGATTTCGAAATATATCTTTTCAGACAACAGTCCTGGAACTTTTCTGAAACACCTCATGTAGTCTTCTGACTTTTATTATGCTAGAGAGTTGAAATAATGTGACTTAGATATCATCAATCATTCAAAGTCATCAGGGTATGTGCATGAAATTTGACAGATGTCAAACCTTATTAATACCACAAGCTCCAAAACAGAGGGACACACGTTGGTTGTATCAGACTTTGTGATGATAATTGTATTTGATGTTAACGTTAACTGTAACCATCAGACCACAGCATCTTTCACATTAATGTGGCAAATGTGCACCTAAAACCTTGAAGCGCCTAGATATCAACCATTTGTTTCTACTTAACTTGCCTTAAAACACAATCTTGAATGGCCCTAAACTTCCACAAATATACCGAGGGAACACTATCTGAACAACAGAGGCATTTTTGGCCAGCAGATATGTCATGCTGGCATCAATTCACAAGGAACAATTGGAAAATCTGATTAAAAAAATGAACTAGATTGAATGTTTTCAAACAACGAAATATGATCACCTTATCTTGAGATTGGAATTTGAACAAACTCAAGAATACCCAGTTTTGCACACACACAAAAAAAAATCACAGACCATTTGTCCTTTCAACAAATGAAAAGCCAACCAGGAGAAATTACAGGGAACAAGAGGATAGAAGACATTTCTTGCCTGGACGAAATTTGCACTAAGACAGGCAAATGAGACATCAAGAAAGCAGCGGCAAAAATGTGTTACTGAACTTACAATTATGAACTATTACCAGAAGCCCATGTAACACTTCAATCGACATGAGCATTTACCTATTGACTGTGGGAGGAACCCAGAGTACACAGAGAAAACTCAGGGAAGTCAAGGGAAAACATGACATGCAAACTCCACGTAGAAAGGCCCCAGCCTAGATGCGTACCTGCGTCCTCATCTAAACCACCTTGCTGAGGGGCAGTCGTGTGTCACTTCGCTTCCCCAATTAAAAAGATCATAGAAGAAAAGATCAGAAGAATAAAACAGAAAAGTCATTATGTAGAGATCCCTTTAGTAGTCCCAGAAAAAGGAAATAACATTTTGGCTACACGCAAAAGGTTTAATATACAGTCAGCACCCACTACGCTGTGTGAATGGTGTGTGTGACGATTATTAGACTTCAGTTTTTCAGTCATTCTTTTTACTAGCAAACTCCAAGTGTAAGTATTTCTTTCCCTATCCTGTCTGCCTTTATTTCATGTAGTAAAGGCTAACAATTAGCAGGCTTTACAAGAGTCTGGGTCACCATGAAAGTCATAGTCAGGCCTCTGGGCCTCGTTACCTCTGCTGTGCATTAGCATATCACACTTTTAAGAGATGTAACCTTACAACCCTGGTAAATTCCTCATGTGGAAACACTGCAGATGCTGTCTGGTCCAACACGTGATATTTTTGGCCAAACATAAAAGCAGGGTGACCAAAGTCTAATATTGATCTACTTCTACATCCAAAAGAGTTAATGTAAATATATTAGTAATTGTCTAGAAAAGGTGTGAATCCAGTGAGATGAAAGACTTTGGTCCCAATCTAATGTAATCAACTCATCAAGTAGTTAGTACAAGAACACTTGTCTCTTCAACCAACTTTACATGACAAGACATGCATCCACTCATTTTCTAACGCTATTTTCTATACCACTTATCCTCACTAAGGTCACGGGTGAGCTGAAGCCTGTCCCAGCTGACTTTGGCCAAAAGGCGTGGTACACCCTGGACTGGTCGCCGCCAAGGCAAATCGTAGGGCACACACGGACAAAAAAAAAACATTCATACTCACATTCATATCTATGGACAATTTAGAGTCTTCAACGAACCTAACATCCATTCAAGCCCAATTACTAATGAGGAGGAGGAGGGTGACTATGCCTTTTGAGCCTCAGTTTGTTTTTCCTCAGTGTCCAGCTATGACGTCCCCAAGATGTAGACCTCGGAGGCCGATGATTACTTTAGGTGTGTATGTGAATGGATAGACGGAAGCATGAAGCAACAAACATAATGTGGTTGTGTTGTATTGTGTGTAGCCTATCTGTGTTAATTTACAAACACAAATTCTTAAAAAAGACTTTTGTCAAAAGTATCAGCAAATTATTAGTTGTTATTTTAAGAGTGATATAAATAGTTGAATGTGGTGAGTTCTGAATCAATGAGACTCTTTATACTTCAAGACCATATGTTGGCTGTCCAGAACCAGCGCCAGCACATAATCTCCGAACAGGTCAGAAGGTGACACACACAAAAAGTAATTTAAACCCTGAATATGTTTCAAATCAATTCTCCCTTATGCAGTCTTAAAACTCGATTATAGTCTTGCAGCTAAAACATTCCAGGGATTTACTAATAATGACACAGTTAGCTGGGACTATAACTGTAAAACCTCTTCAACCTGCCATCAAGGCACCAGACTGTGCACTTGAACTCACCTGTTTTAGCAGAGGCCCTTCTTGCATGCATCGGTGCAAGATAGAAGAACCGTGCCCCGTGCTACGTTCACTCCTGGTGCATGATGGGACATCATGCTATGCATGATGGGACATCCTCTGATAGCAAGCCGTCATGATGACGTCAACTACGACTCCATCATTAAAACATGGCGGCTCACTGTCAGAGGATGTCCCAGCGTATAGCACCATTGTATAGTTGTTAAACTGCTGTTTTATGTAAGTTAGTCCCCTAATACCATAAATAGTTGTAATAATATGAATGTTAATAGAGTTTATATGTGTTTATTCCCCATCTGCTGCTTTTGTTGTGTCCATCCATCCATCCATCCATTTTCAACACCGCTTATCCTGGTTAGGGTCGCGGGACGCTGGAGCCTATCCCAGCTGACTTCGGGCGAAAGGCGGACTACACCCTGAACTGGTCGCCAGTCAGTCGCAGGGCACATATAGACACGGACAACCATTCGCACTCACATTCACACCGTCACTGAGTGGGAACTGAACCCAAGCTGCCTGCATCAAAGTCAGGCGAGTGTACCACTACACCATCAGTGACTCTTTTGTTGTGTCTTAAATTATTTGGTTTTTTTTAATTATATTGCACCAGGAGTGATCGTGTTATCCGGGCGATTGACCTCTCTAGCTTTCAGTGGCGCAAGCTGGCTTATGTGCCAATGGCGATGTGGGAGGTAGAAAATACCTCCATAAAGCCACAGTGTCAAAACAAAACACGAGAGTGCATCACAGCCTGGGTGCCTGGATGGATGAGTTGCATTCTTGTATACAGTACAGTAACTGCCAACTTTATTAGGTACAGCTGCCTAGTCTAATGACATCTAATACAAAAGGGTCTTTGTTTTTCATAACCTTCCTCTAAATGTGGTTGTATCCACTATGCACTAATAAACTTGGACTTGCACTTTGTGTCGTGAGGCATTATCTTCCAATAAGCCTGATGTGGATTTGTTCTGTTGATGCTTTTAATGACTCTGTAAATGTTTGGACAATGCTACCTTAAGGTTTTCACTGCTGTGCATGAAAAAAAGATGAAACATTTATTGTGGATGCTCAGTGCAGTTGATGTAAAGTCAAGGCAAGCCCAAACCTGGTGCACACACTGGCGAGAAATAGAATCCACACATTGAAAAGGTTTTGAGCCTAGAGAAATAACGATAGGGGGGTTTATATAATATAATGTCAGGAGACGTGAGAACATAGCCTGAAAGATCAGTGGCCAACATTGGACCTAGATAAAACGCCAGTATTCTTTTAGATTGTAGAATTCAATGTGATGTATGCAATGTGTACAATATGTTTGGTTCTTGTAAATGTTGAAGCAAACCAGCTCACATCTGCAGCAACAGCTGGATAAATAATGTCATAGAACTTTAACTACTCCATTGAAAAGTACTATAAATAGGAGTTACTGGCTATAGTAACAAATACTACCGTGTCCAAGTCTTTATGAACTGCTCTCTAGGGTTCAAGTCTGTTGGGTTTAAGTGTATAAATTATCAATTTCAGTTTAAAGCAATTTGAATATTAAAAAGCTTCACCATGAATCAAGACTTTTTACTTTAAACCTGAACCTCCATGAAGTGCATTTTTTCCCCATTCACACTATACAAATAGTGTTATTTTGAGCTGCACACCTTACAGACATCCGCAAATTAACGATTGGATGTATATGTCTTCAAATTATTGTTGTTGTTCTTCAGCAGTGTTATTGCACTAAAGGTTATGTCTCTGCAACTTGGTCTCTGTCTTCATGTCATTGGTCATGTGCTGCAGTGAGATACAAAATGTCAGATATCCAATTATCTGGAGAAACCATCTCCATTTGTGGTTTGGATCAGTCTTGCAAAAAACGGATTTCATGTGTTTTTTTTTTTACTTTGGAATTCATGAAATTAAACTTGATAAAGCTGGATATGACAAAAAAAAAAAAAGATTAGAATTATGTTGGAGTGATGATGTGGGGACAATGGCCTCTTTGGAATGGCCTGTTCCTGGAGGTTATTCCAGAAACGTCATGGAAATACATGGGGAGATCTTCTGATAGGAAAATGACAATACATTAAAGAACACATACTTAGTAGAATGGTCATTCCTCAGCGGCACGGTGGAAGACTGGTTAGAGCATCTGCCTAACAGCGTCTGACGAACAGTTCTCAGGACCGGGGTTCAATCCCCGGTCCCGCCTGTGTGGAGTTTGCATGTTCTCCCTATGCATGTTCTCCCCATGCCTGTGTGAGTTTTCTCTACAGTACTGTACCGGGCGCTCCCGTTTCCTCCCACATCCCATGCATGGTAGGTTAATTTACAACTCTAAATTGCCCGTAGGTGTGAATGTGAGTGCGAATGGTTGTTTGTTTGTATGTGCCCTGTGATTGGCTGGCAACCAGTTCAGGGTGTACCCCGCCTCCTGCCCGATGATAGCTGGGATAGGCTCCAGCACGCTCGCGACCATAGTGAGGAGAAGTGGCTCAGAAAATGGATGGGTCATTCCTCAAAATTCACTCTAGTGCCTGCTGTCAGTTATTGTTGTTATACAACCCCCTAAAATAGGAACAATATGCCTACCGTGATATTCATCAAATAGAACTGCTGAAAGAACAAATCCAGTCTGACAGGAAACCAGTAGGCTTCTCCTCTAAAAGATGCATGGAACCAATAAATCAGAACAGAAAGATACAGCTGTGATCCAAAATGTATGCAAAGAAAAAGCACTAGAGCGCTGCTATCTGTCAATCTCTTCACCATCTCAGGCAGCTTTCACCTTTGTCTCCATTGGCTCCCATGATATACAATATTCCCCCTTTCTCCAATGATGCGGTCATACTGGTCAGATTTCTGACAGATTTTGGACTTAAAGCGCATATGTTGCAACAATCGTGGATCATGTTGATTCCTGTTGAACATGTATGGCACTGATGACCCTAGAGACCCGAAGTAGCATGCTGGGTCCTATGAGTGAGCTGACATTGGGGGACTCTGAGGCCAGAAAGGTGTACTGATTGAATATAAGGTAAAACCAAGCTACTTATCATCACCAAAGACAAAACATACAGATGGAAACTTCACAGGCAACTTTGTGCAAGGTAACAGGTAAGAGGCTGTTCAATACAAAGCGGGGGCAGCGGGACTTCAATCGCTTCTCATTACAGCACAAGATGGAAGTTGACAGGTTTTCAGCAGCAGACAAAGCACGAAGCCATGCAGTCAAGGGACATGCAGTGATAAAGTGTACGTTCTTCGCTTGAAGTACATAGAAAGCCGCCTGTTGTGACTCCCCTACTTATGTGGGTTTTCTCTAGATACTACAGTTTCCTTCCACTTTTCAAAAACATGCCTATTGCAGACATGCAAACACCAAAGGCATGAAAAAGATGACCAAAAAAAACATTTTGGGGCGGGGGGGTCTGGGGGATCCCCCGAGTCCCCGCAGAGAATGTTTTACAATTTAACATAATTTAACCAATCTGGAAGACTCTAAAGAGTACAATAAGGCAAAAAGTAATTATTATTATTCACGCAGAAAACTTATTTATACCACTCAATAAATGTTGATATGCAAATTTAAGATACAAATTAAATTTGCTATTTTGTTCTGGCCTCCAACTTGAGCCAGGCCCATCTCCGCCTGCACTTGATGCCTGCTTCAAGCTGTGCCACATGAATAGCATCCTCCTCTTTAAGCACTCTCATTCTGGAAAAGAATTGACTAAAATCATTGTTTCACTTAATTTTTCACCATTACCAACTTCAAAGGCTAATTCCAAATACATCCTCCAGGAAAATATTAAGTACATTTTTGTTTTGTTTTGATTGGCCATTTCTGAATTTGAAATGATGTAATCATATTCCTTAAAAGCCTTCCGTCGCTTAATACATTTAATACATCAGTGAACTAATTAGATAATTGTAACTGCGTTTCCTAATTAATACAAAATGTACTAGCGGATCAGCTCTTGTCGCCGATGTTACGTGTGCTTCGCGGTTCCACTTGGGGCCACAACCAAGGCCCCGACCCGCAGCACCTCAACGCGAAAATACAAAAGACCAGCGCATCAAATACCACACTGGCTGATCTGATTAGCAAAAATGTTGCATAAACGTAAGAGTAGCAATAGAGGATATCCGCTCCAGAGGTGGGTAGAGTAGCCAAACATTGTCCTCAAGAGTACTGTTACTTGACAATAATGTGACTCAAGTAAAAGTAAATAGTAGTCCTCCCAAAAATTACTTAAGAGTAAAAAGTATGCAGTGAAATTATTACTCAAGTACTGAGTAAATAGTGAGTAACTTCAGATTTATTTATTTTTTACCACAGCATGAACATCAGTAAAAAATGTTTTTAAAAATTACAAAATAAAATGTGAATGTACAAATTCTGATGTTGCTGTGTGTCTGTGTTTGTGTGGGTGTGTGTGTGTCTGTGTGTGTATATGAACAGTCAAAACTACAAAAAAAAAAAACATCAGCAATTTACTGCACGGTATTTTCTCAAGTTATAAGTGAGCTGAAATATCCACGTTTGGGCAGACGGTGCCAGACAAATACTACAATACATGAAAGCTGTTATTTTTGTTCCTCTAAATGTAAACAAGAGTAGCCCACCGTTACCTTCATGGTAACGATGACCTTCCCAACATGGCCGCCACATACGCACGGCGATCAGCGGGACAGGGTTATCTAGTGTGAATACGTATGTCCCTATGCGACTGATTTGCTATTTAGTTCATTGAACATTTAATTTTCCTTTGCTGTGAACAGTTGTTTGTCAATATGTGCCCTGCGATTAGCTGTCAAGCAGTCCATGGTGTATCGTAACTGCGTTTCGCCCGAGTAAGCTGAAATAGGCTCTGAACCTCACAAAACATAAAGTGCCTTCTTTTGGAGAGGTGTGCTCTGATTTAATTGAAGAAATATCTTCAAAAAATCACAGGGCAAGAGGCATGGCCATTGAAATACTGGCCATGCAGACTTCTCTGTCAAGCATGAAAGCACATAAACAAGCGGTTATAATGGGTATGCTTTGAAAAGGCAGATTTAATTATGTTGCTGACGAGGTGTGTCAGAAAGGTTCAAGGACCGGTGTCACAAAAGATGTATTTCTAATCCAAATTAAAAGTTTTTTTTTCAAAGTAATCCCCCTGGGCCCGGTTGTTCAAAACTCGGTTAACTTTAACCGGCTGTAAACTTGACCTGAAAGTTAACACACCTCAGGGCCACCGCTAACATTTTAACAGTGTGGTTAAATCTCAAAATTGCATTCGCGGCTAACGATTCGTTTCAAACTTGGTGTGTATCATCTCAAGACATGGGACATTAAAAGTTGGGAAAATAACATATATTTCATAGATTTATTCAATAAATAAAACATAACTGTGATCTATTTGGACATTTGAACGATCTTACATAATGAAGTCAAAAACAAATATTGGAAATAGATAAAGATTGCGTCTGTATGAAGCACGCATAAGATGAATATATTTTCTTTTCTTTCTTTATTAAGAATAGTTATGTCCCACAATGAAGTCAGTTTTTCAGTAAGAGATATTGACAGAATCATATTACATCCATGTGAAGCACCCGCAAAATATCTGTTGTAAAGTTGTTACTGATTTTCTCTGTTCACTGGATCATTGAATACCATTTAAAGTTCGTTCAAAGGGACATGGCAATGATGATACATTTTATATAAATACATGTAAAAGTCATTAGTGTTTATATTGATTATTATATTTCAAAAGATTATAAATAAATAAATAAATAAATAAACAATAGAAAGTACAATGAAACCTAAACTGGCATTCAGTATAACAATGATAAAAGAGATGAGTTCATTTTTTGTTTTTTTTTGTTTTTCAAACCATCCTTATCAAAATTGGGTATGATAATTATTGCTTGATATGAAGCATAAAATCAATGAATCGTCTATAAAATCTCCAGTAATTGTAGATGATGACCCTTCTCTGTATTCAATCTTAAGTACAAAACAGAGAGCTGTACATGTTTGGAACATTAATATTACCGATAAATTCAGTGAATTTCATTTCACTATGATACCTATTATTAAGATAGAGAAGCCATAATTGTT
Source organism: Phyllopteryx taeniolatus (assembly GCF_024500385.1). Classification (NCBI taxonomy): domain Eukaryota; kingdom Metazoa; phylum Chordata; class Actinopteri; order Syngnathiformes; family Syngnathidae; genus Phyllopteryx; species Phyllopteryx taeniolatus. Next base: position 14,383,256 of record NC_084513.1, on the reverse strand, counting down.
CCTGTCGACTATGTTACAGTGTACAAAACAATAATAAGGTTATGGTTGTTTAATCTTACAGGAAAGTTCACCAACATTTGTGTGAAATGGCCCGGGTCTGCTCACGACAGTTTTTTCGCTAAACCGGAAGTCAACAAAATGAGGAATTGTGGGAAATATTGGCGCTGACCAGTGACGTCAACCACACGGTTATCTTTGACGCTGCCATTATCTAGCAACGTGACTAACCATGTTTTGAACAACGCATCTTTAACGGTCGGTTAGCTAACGGCGGGTTAAGAATTTAACCGGTGGTTAGGGGTTTAACCAGTGGTTAAAGTAACCGAGTTTTGAACAATCGGGCCCTGGCGTCTAACACACTTTTTCAGCCTTCTCTACCAAGTCTTCATGTACTCCTGGAAGGATTCTTCTGGGATCCCCTGTAGCTTGTCATCCACGTCTTCAAAACGGGTGCCTTTGATGATCTCCTTAATCTTGGAAAAGAAAGGAAAAAAACACACACAGCCAGGTCGGGTGCGTACGGAGGTTGCTGCAGCGTGGTGAGGAAATTTCAAGATGCAATGTCATGGTGAACTGCCACGAGTTTTCCACCAACAACTGTCACCTCTTCGCATGCATGCAACCAAGCAAACGCTCCAGGATCTCATTGTAGTAGTGCTGGTTGATCATCTGGCCCCTTTGAAGGGGTTAACCCGTAGTTTGTAATTTGGGTGGGAAATATATCATTGTGACACCAGTCCTGGAACTTTTTCTGACACACCTCGTATGACAGGCATCGTAAGATTAAAAACGTAAAACGTTTTTTTTTTTAATTTCCTGCATCACTGTAATCACAGGCAAGATGACCGACCGGTTAGCACATCTGCCTCACAGTTCTGAGGACCGGGGTTCAAATCCCGACCTCACCTGTTTGGAGTTTGCATGTTCTCCTCGTGCCTGCATGGGTTTCCTCCCACATCCCCAAAACATGCGTGATAGGTTGATTGAAGACTCTAAATTGCCCGTAGGTGTGAATGTGAGTGCAAATGGTTGTTTGTCTATATGTGCCCTGCGATTGGCTGGCGACCAGTTCAGGGTGTACCCTGCCTCTCGCCCGAAGATAGCTGGGATACTACAGCATACCCGCGACCCTGGTGAGGATAAGCGGAAAATGGATGAAGGGACTGTAATCACATTTTAACGTGATTAACTAAATTTGTGGTCTTAGTGTAATATAAACTGGCAAGTGGCCTATGTTTTGACTATTAAAAATATTTGCTGTACATTGTATTAAAACCCTTCTGTTGCCATATTAACCAATTCTTCCATAATAATAATAATAATAATAAAATATCTTTGCTATAAGCTTTTCTAAATACTCAAAGTTTCCTTACAAGTAAAAGTTAGACAGCAATTACAGAAAGTTAAAAAGACAAAACAGTGTGTGCATCCATCAGGGGGCAAATCCAGTTTTGATGAGTCTTTAGTTGGGATTAAAATGTCTGTAAGGAGTCTGAATTTTTTGTTGGTAAAATTAACCCTCTTTGACTGGTTTTCCAGCCTTGAACAATGAACTATCGATGCTAATCAGTACGATGACAACACTGTCTCAAAGTCACTGATCGCTTAAAGTCACAGCTATACAAAAGCACTGTGTAACAGCGTCATCTTCTGGCCGAAGTATAAACTGCTAAATGTGAAGTTTTGGCAAAATTCAGGAGCAAAGACTTCCTCTCTCCCAAATTTAGGATTTGAGTAAAATGCTGTAAATTATTTTACTAATCATCAAGAAGGCACACATTTATACATCATTGTCTGTTGTCTTAATCATTTATATTGTATGTGTTGATGTTATATCAATACATGGTGTTTCTTTCACACATACAAACACCAAAGGCATGGAAAAGGTGACCGAGGTCCCCCGGCCCTCGCAGATAATTATTTTTGTTTATTTTAACATGAATTAAGAAATCTGGAAGACTGAAGAGTACAATAAGGCAAAATAAACAAATTTTCTTCATGTAGAAAAACATTTATTTACACCGCTCAAGTACATGTTGATGTACAAATTTAAGATTAAACTTAAATTTGCCTTATTTCATTGCTTTTTTGTTTTGGATTTTCAGGTGTATAGCACAACTAAACACAAAACAAAATACTTGTTCTTATCATAATAAGCTGTCGAGGGTATTGTGGCATGTTTCAGGGGTTTCACAAATGTAATGATTCATATTTGACTGACATTAGCTGTTGTTTAAGCATGACCCACCTCTCTTGTAGGCTGAGTCCCAAGGTTTAGTCACAGGTCTGCAATGCGCGTCAAGATCTTGGCGACTCCCATTATTGTCAAGTCTGAAATAATATCATATCTGAAACTTGTTACTTTGACACTAGAAGTTATTTTACCTACAACCCCAATTCCAATGAAGTTGGGATGTTGTGTTAAACAAATTAAAAAAAGAATACGATTCGCAAATCATGTTCAACCTATATTTAATTGAATACACTACAAAGACAAGATATTTAATGTTCAAACTGATAAACCTTATTGTTTTTAGCAAATAATCATTAAGTTAGAATTTTATGGCTACAACACGTTCCAAAAAAAGCTGGGACAGGGTCATGTTTACCACTGTGTTACATCACCTTTTCTTTTAACAACATTCAATAAACATTTGGGAACTGAGGACACTAATTGTTGAAGCTTTGTAGGTTGGAATTCTTTCCCATTCTTCTCTTGATGTCAGCTTCAGCTGTTCAACAGTCCGGGGTCTCCGTCGTCGTATTTTACGCTTCATAATGCGCTACACATTTTCAATGGGAGACAGGTCTGGACTGCTGTCAGGCCAGTCTAGTACCTCCACTCTTTTACTACGAAGCCACGCTGTTGTAACACGTGCAGAATGTGGTTTGGCATTGTCTTCCTGAAATAAGCAGGGGCGTCCATGAAAAAGTTGCTTGGATGGCAGCGTATGTTTCTCCAAAACCTGTATTTACGTTTCAGCATTAATGGTGCCTTCACAGATGTGTAAGTTACCCATTCCATTGGCAATAACACAGCCGCATACCATCACAGATGGCTTTTGAACTTTGCGTCCATAACAGTCCGGATGGTTTTTTCCTCTTTGGCGTGGAGGTCACGACATCCATAATTTCCAAAAACAATTTGAAATGTGGACTCGTCGGACCACAGAACACTTTTCCACATTGCATCAGTCCATCTTAGATGAGCTCGGGCCCAGAGAAGACGGCGGCGTTTCTGGGTGTTGTTGATAAATGGCTTTTGCTTTGCATAGTAGAGTTTCAAGTTGCACTTACGGATGTAGCGCAGAACTGTATTTACTGATATTGGTTTTCTGAAGTGTTCCTGAGCCCATGTGGGGATATCCTTTACACATTGATGTCGTTTTTTGATGCAGTGCCGCCTGATGGATGGAAGGTCACAGGCATTCAATGTTGGTTTTCGCCTTTGCCGCTTACGTGGAGTGATTTCTCCAGATTCTCTGAACTTTTTGATGATATTATGGACTCTAGATGATGAAATCCCGAAATTCCTTGCAATTGTACGTTGAGGAACATTGTCCTTAAACTGTTCAACTATTTTCTCACGCACTTCTTCACAAAGAGTTGATCCTCGTCCCATCGTTGCTTGTGAATGACCTAGCAATTCAGGGAAGCTCCTTTTATACCCAATCATGGCACCCACCTGAGCCAAGATTCAAACCTCAAATCTCAGAACTGTGAGGCAAACATGGTAACCACTAGTACACTATGATTCCATAGAATTACATCTGAAAAAAATGCTTTCTACATATTGGCCAATTAAAAAAAACAACTGAATTTATTCCCTTGCCTCTCAAATTTAAATTGATAAGATATTCAGTAAAGACTGCACAGGATGTTGCACACAAACAAACTTCTGTGGATGGAAACTCAATCTCTTTGACAAAGGTATGACTTAAGAATATCGTTTAATCAATTGTATGTATGTGGCAGTCTTTTGTTGGACTGATTTCAGTTATTTTTACTTTAGCAGTTCCTTTTTTAGCTGCTTGGGTGAATGCTAACACTTGAATTATTGAGCCTGAATTCAGTTACAGACATTGTAATAATGAAACTGTAGGCACCATTTTTCAATAAGCCGTTACATAAAATGGATGGATGGATAAGCACCAACCTGCTCCTTCCTCGATTGTTATTTTTGCTCTTTTTTTGTCGAAGTTCGACAGTTGAGCGTTAGCAGTTTTTCCCAATCCATTACTTTGAAATCAATACACTTCTGGTTTTAGCTAAAAAAATAAAGGTTTTGCAGTGAGTAGTACATTATTTTGAAACTTCTTTTTCCGTTTTTACCTCACTTGTGTGTACTTTTCTTTTTACTACCTTGACTCGTGACAGATTGTTGATCGCCTCCTACCTTGCCAACAGTAACAAGTGCCTCATCTCAGAATTACAATAAATTTTGTTTAAATAATCACATAAGTAAATGATTTACTAATTATGTTTTAACCAATCAGCACACGTTGCATTTGAACGTAGCTATTTTTTGTGTAATTCTTGCAAAAACCCAGAGGGTGTCAGTGTTGCCATAGTGTTCTCTCAGGGGACCAGTACCCTTTATTATTTTTATTTAGTTACACAGTTACAGTACAGTTTAGCAACAAGAGCAGGAAGGCAATAACGGGCATCTATCAAGCCATCTACTTGATTGTTGAAGATTCTGTTTCCACAGAGTGGAAAACACTCCAATTTTACTATGCAATATTCAGAGGATAACTAAGTGAGGTAACGGGTTGGTCGTAGTCTCTAGAAAATCAGTGCATGTGTGTGTTTATATGGGTGTGTAAAGTGATCAAGTGTGAGCAAACAGTTTAGTGGCAGGAGGCCAGTTATCTTCTTGTACCTCCTGTTTACCAACAAATAAGACAAACGCATACGATGTGACCCAGGGGACAAAACAGACAAAGGCAATCAAGTCCCATCAGTGAATTAACAGCATAATGTTATGTTGTAATGCTGAGGCAATTATACACACACACACACACACACACACACACACACATTACAGTGGCAATGGTAAAGCACTGCTGAGAAAATGATTGCTTTTCAATTGGCATGACTCTCTGCAGCCACAGAGCAGCAGTATGTATGCTAATACAGCTTTCAGGGCTTCAGAGGGGCCCTGGAGCAATTACTCTGCCTCAGAAGACTGGAGACGATACAGAAATCTTTTTATGAGCATTTCACTGTTAAAGACTATTATTTTTCACATCTCGGGGATAAAGTGGGAAGTAAACAGAAAGAAAAAAAAAATCAAAAACTGCTCGACAGAAATTGATAAAGTGTAGATAACAAACCGATAGGATAAAGGATCCGCATCAGACTGAACAAACCACAGAAATGAAAATGTATTGTCAGCTCCAGTGAGAAGCATGACACAGGTGTAAGGACATCAGTGATACGAATTATAGGTTCCACAATACCCCCCCCCCCCCCCCCCCCCCAAAAAAAAAAAAAAATACAATGAAATAAAACTGTCAAACTACAGTGTGACGTTTTAGGTTTAGAAAGCTATATAAACATATAGTCCAACATTTTATTTGATTGAAAAGTACACGAGCTTGAGATAAATGCTTGGTTGTACTAGTACTATTATCGTACGTTTTGTTAGTCATGCAATTAACATGATTAAATCTTTGATTTATCCTCATAATAACTACAATATAACCCTTAGGTTAATTTTACTAGATTAATTTCTCGATATGTAATGGATACATTAATATTTTAATGTTTATCTTTAACACACTGTGCAGGGCCTATGGGGTTTTGGAAATGTATTGAGGGGAAGAAGTAAAAGAAATCCTCCTTTGCCAACCCACCGACTAGTTTTTTTTTTTGCTTGGGGGTGGAGGGTTAGTTAAACATTTAAATTAGTCTAATTATTAAAATTTCAAATATATACTGTATTATCTAATCACGTGAAGTATCTGATAATAACAGTACCTAAATGACAAAATATAAGGTCAGACACATACACATACAAAAACGGATGTGATTTGATCAAAGTCCACGTAATCCTTTATACAGTATGTCCTGGCATGTAAATTGTACAGATTGTTATAGTTCTAGGGAGCTGTATACTATTCCTGTTTCGATCAGAGCATGGATGTGTTGCTTTAATTTTTTATTTTGCTGACAGACTGTATTAATGTACTTTGTAACAGTTACTTCAGCCATGGAAGGCACTAAATATACGATCACATTCCCTGATATAGAAGTTAACTCTGACGCAGAATGAATTCTTGTTTGTGTGTGTGTGTGTGTGTGTGTGTGTGTGCGTGCGCGCGTGTCAGTATACGTGTATGTGCAAATTTTGCAAAAGTAAAAAAATGTGAAATGAAAAAATTTTCTCATGCAATTAATAGGGGAGATTGCATTAAAAAAAAAAAAACAACACACATTTTGTTTTATTTGTTAAAACTGACAGTCGTGCATACGTAAAATGATCTGTGAAAGAAAATAATCCCATCTTGTCCATCTAATTTGATTTTTAATAAATCACCGCACCCGAGGAAGAACAACCAATCACAGACAAAAGGCATGACCAATGATGTGTCAATCATTTTCTGTGCACTCACGGGCACACTCAGCGGGATCCCCTGCAGCCTCGCACTTACATGTTAACTTCATGGACTTTTTCAGGAAAGCTACTGAACCTATGAAGAATGTCCACTTCCGGAAACAAAAAAAAAAGCCCATTCGTTGTTTGCTAACAAATGGGCATAAGACCAGAAAAAAAAGAATAAGACCAAGGGAGCCCAGGCATCTGAGGGTTCAGAACGCAGAATTAGCAACATTATCATTATTGTACTCTTCATCATTTATGACCTCTTTTTGATTTTTTTATGTTCCAAAAAATAAAAACTACACGCCGATAACATTTTGCGTAGTAACACTTCGTATCGAAAAAGTCATGTTACCAACTAAGCAGCCGTAGCTAACGTCGGCTTGTTACACTGCTAATGGTAGCTTAGTATTGCTAGCGCGGCTGTTTTGCTGAAGCTGGAAGTGCGTTCTCTGTGACTATCACGACTATACACTTTTATTATCAAACGCCATTATGAATGGCCATGTTTGAGTATCGTGTTCGTGCACATCAGTGAGGGGCACGGCCTTGGTCAGAGACTCGAAGGGGAGAGGGATTAGTGAAGTGAGGCTACAGTCGAAACTTGCTTGCAGTTTTAAAACTGCAAACTCTCCTTTAAAAAAGAAAGTGAACTTTTTTATAATGTCTTTACTGAACATATACCTGGTCCACAACAAATCAAAAAGCGAAAAACAACCAATCAAAAGGATGGCAACAGTAGATTTCATCCTTCGACAGATGTACAGGTATATGTGCAATAAGCGTAGGAAGAAGTAATAATAATAATAATAATAATAATAACTTATCAGGTCCTACCCCTAATTCTGAGTACAGGTTGCAGTTGATTGCTGGACTGTTTTCTGCTGACGATGCATAGGAGAAGCCATAGTCTGTCACCTGTTCCAGTACTGGCCTTCCCAATGGTTCACAAGACAATAAAGGACAAGGATCATATGATACAGGAGGGAGACATGACGAAGGACAGAGGAGATGGCAGTAGAGACCAGCATATCAGAGGGGACCTTCCTCAGCGACCCTGGCAGTGCTGTAATTCCTGCAGGATTGTGTCATGTGGGATGTTTCTGGGTCGTCTCTGGGCCCGGCAGCCCTTTTTTGGGAATGTCATGTTTTAACAACTCCACTGCCGTTCTTATTCCTGCTTCTGAGGGACTGTCTGGAAGTTATGGAATGTGTGTAAGGCGGCAGGCCAGATGCTTGTATTAGGAAATAACCCGTCTGTCCAGTCTGATTGACCCTATATATAACACACATGCATGATGGACCACACTACCGCACAACCTTTGATCCAATTTTGTAATGCTTTTATGTACGGACAAAGGCTAACGATTTTTTGTCCATACCCCCGTGAAAAGTACTTATGAAATGGCTACTATAAACCGAAGGAGGAAACTAAGAGACACGGGTACAGTTAATGAACCGTGAGTGTTCATATCCGTGTGTTTATCTTACGGTCTGAAGGAGGATGTGGAGGAGTGTGATGAAATAAAGCACAACAACATAAAAGGAACCTAACTATTCCCTGAAGACGAGAACATTTATGAAACTCTCCAACATCACAGCATACCAAAGAACTTGCTTAAAGAACTAATAAAAATACTGTAGATGGATAAAGTGCATTCAGGTAGATAAATGGTTAGAAAAAAATGATGACGTATGCCAGGTAAGAAAATATACATTTATAGCATATAATAGCACTAGCGCTTCTGCCTCACAATCAGAGGTTTCGGTTGGGACCTTGGGGAGTTTGTATGCTCGTTCCATGCTTGTGTGGATTTTCTCTGGTTATATTCACGCTTCCTCCCACATTTAAAAAATATGAATGTTAGGTTAAATGAAAACTCTAAACTCCCCATAGGTGTGAACGTGTATGGTTGTTTGTCTATTTGTGTCCTGCGATTGACTGGCGACTACCCCAGGGTGTATCCCGCCTCTTGCCCAAAGTCAGCCAGGCTAGGCTTCACTTACTGTACATGCGAACCCGAACAGGATAAGCGGTATAGACAATGGATGGATAGAAAGAGGACCTGAGAGTACATAAAAGCATGAATGGCTGGATATTTTTTGATAGGAACTGCAGTTTTTAGCTTTCTGTTTTTTTGTAGCAACTTCAGTGTTTCCAATACGATTACTGCTAGAGAGAAGGATGAATGTTTCATAAAAGATAAGTGAACAATGTAACAGAGATAAACAAAATGACAGGAGGAGGAGTAATGGAAAGTATGAACTCTAGAACTCCCGTCTAAGAACTTTGGAATGAGTCAGAACCATTTCTCCAACCATCACTAAATTATTTTTCCTTAGTTCGTTTTCTTGTGTTCTATTTGGATCAACATTTTGCCAGACCATGCAGTCACAGCTGCTCACTGGCCTCAGAGGTCAGTGCGTCCTTGACAATAAGTCTGTTATTGGGCTTCATTCTGAACCTGAGATTGCCATGGCCATTGATGCCTCACCATGTTATAGTCCAAGGCTTACAACAAATGTTTGAGAGCATTATGCATCACAAGCTTTTGTGACATATAATTAAAGGGTAATGTGATTCAGATTTTTCAATTCATCAGTCTTATTAAAGTACCATTCTACTTGACAATAGTGGCAATGTAAAAACTTTTAATTATTTGTTATTACTTCTATTATCACCACCAGGATTGTATTGCAGTGGAAAGAAAGAGGAGTCCAGAGACATTTGCTTTGTCAAAATCTGGAATCCAAAGAGTCAGACTTGTTGGCATGGATGTTCGATTACACACACACATGCATTCATAGTAATAATAGTCATTTTTTTGCAGAAGATAAAGAATAATTTGCCTGTGACTGTCAGCATTGTTATAGTGCCTGTCTGCATGTGTTGCTGCGCCATTTGTGTTCAAATAGCCAATGATCAAAGCGTTATAACACCACCGCATAGATGCTCTTTATTACCCCGTCTATGGCATTTCTTATTATGCGTTACCATTAAGTTAGCACACCTAAAGGCAAAGTTATGTGGTTGTTTTAAATACACATGTAATTCTCAATGTTTTATGTTTCGTTTGACAGTAAACTCTTTTTTTGATGAATTGTTCACTATATGCCAAACTACTCCTTATTGTGAAGTTGATTTGAATTCACAGCCACAATACAGCGATCGTGTCATAAATTTTTACTCACAAGTCAAAACAAAAAATTGGCAGAATGACGGCTTGTATCTCAAAAACTCATAAATCCGGGCAATTGTATCTCAATCCTATCTTTTATGTCTGCCCAAAACATTACGTTGTTACATGTCGCTTGTCTTCAGTACGAAGTTGATGGGGAAGGTGGGGTCTAATGTAAAAATGCATGTATTGAAGGACATTTGAAGGACATTTCTCACAGAGGAGTTGGAGATACTCATTATAAACATAGTATGAAAAACAGTGGTTGTTTTGTTACATTCTTTTAACAGGACAAGCCGAAAACAGCAGATAATCTAATTATTTTAAAATGCCAACATCAATATAGTGGAGAGATAGCGGACAGCAACGGTATTTAAAGATTTACGAATTTATAACATGGCCAAATAAAATCATTGAATGAAGTCGTTTTTGTAGTGCAGCACAGTATGTCATTTAACAAAGGGTCAGTTCTCCTCCTGAGCTCATTTGCATCTTCCTTAGTCTGAGGAGCAACCCCTCACAAACCATTTTCTTCACTTCCACATTGCAGTTACACACACACACACACACACACACACACACACATTGAGGGCTGTGCGTAGGCAGATGGAATAGAGAGGAATCCCTGATAAACCAGCAGCCCGGCGGAGGGCATAGAAAGAGGAATGACAGCTATGCCGGGCATTCACAACACTGTGTGGTATTACCAAACAAAGCCCTCTCTTCAACCACTTGTCAAAGACACTATTGTAGTGTGAGGGGTGAGCCTCAGTATCACACACACACATTCCTCACCGTACTCTAACAGACACACACACACACACACACACTCACACACACACACTCACGCACACACTTAGATCTATCCTTGTATACCATTTCTTATACAGTATTATAATTTTATTACTCAGTCGTACTATAAATGGGGTGGCACATTCGTAATAAAATATGTATTAAATGAAATACAGTGGTGCCTTGAAATACGATTCACTCGCTTTGAGAATTTTTCACGATAGAAGCCGTCATTTGGCCAATTTTTTGCTTTGTCTTGTGAGTGCAGACTTGAGAAACGAGTGCTGTATGATAGCAGTGAACTCAGCTCAACACACTTCACTGTAAGCAGCTCTTTGGCAAGTTGTGAAAAATTGTTTAAAAAACAAACAAAAAAAAGACAATCTGTTTATTGCCACACCCACCTGAAGTTTACAGTCAAATTAAACAAAACAAAGAGAATTACATCTTGTGTATTTACAACCACATAGCTTACTTAGCCTTTCATTCAGCTAGCTGTTAAAGTTAAATGGCATCTATGCTACCTTTCAGCAATGGATTGAACACAAACGGTGTAGCAACACATGTAGACAGACAACAGTACTCAAGAGTCATTTTCTGTATCCTCTGCAGAGAATGACTTACTGATGAGCTGAGAGGAGTTGAGACATCTAAATGAACAGTATATCCGTCTTTCTGTCTTATACTGCCTCACAGGGGGCCAAGGCACGCACACCAGAAAGAGAAGCACAATGTGTAGTCAATGGGGCATTGATGCAGTGTGACAACAACTTTTCAATTATTTTCAATTCTAATTATGTTACTGTATGTTTTACATACAATATTATTTTCTCATTAAAGTACACATTACAACAATTTTAGATTTTTTTTTTTTTTGTGTGGAGGGAGGCTGGAACAGAATGGCATTTCCATTCATTTCAATGGGAAAAGATTATTTGAGCTATAGTTGTTTTGAGTTCCGAGCATGGTTATGGAACAAATGGTTTCTCAAGTCACCACAGTAATGTGAAAATCCATGTGTTCTCACACAAGGAGCAAAAGTACCAAATATGATATATATGTAATATAGCATGATGGACATTAAGGCAGCTACAGTATATTTACAATAACATTAGTGGAACAGTGGGCAGTTTTCTAGCAGTTGAGAGAGTATGGTGCCTTACTTAAAGGCATAGTAGCTGTTCAACCAAACTGGAACCTGAGTGTTTCATTTTACCATGACACTGTGGGCAAGTCTATGCTTTCAACTTCAGTGGAACAGTCTATGCAGTTTATGAATTTGGTAAGGAAGACCCTTGGCTGGGAGTCCTGACTTCAATCCCATCGAACACCATTCAGATGACCTAGTTTAGACTAACGAGACTAGGCTTTCTTTCAAGTCCATGATCAGTCACTTCTCAAATATTGTGGATTAATTGGCAAAAAATAATCACACAGACGTTCCAAAATATTGTGTAAAGTTTTCCAAAATGAATGTAAAAAAATAAACGCCACCTTTACCACTTCAGACAGCTGTCCCAATACCTTGGTCCATATAGTTTAGCTTGTTGGGGGTTTACTGTAAATGGGAATGTTAAAATTGTGAGACTTCCTGCTCAGTATGTTGCCATTGCCAGTATGGAGCCCCAGTGAAAATCACCTGGGAAGGGCTGAGAGTGAAAAGGAAGTTCCCTGCTTACTGGAAGTCTGAACGAACCTACAGCCCACACACACACACACACACACACAACCACACACAGGGGGGTTGACAGCAAGTGTTGCAGGTTTGTTCCTATAGTAGAGAAGGAAGCTGTTTATGTGTGAGAGGCCGACAGCAAGTATGTTAGCGTCTTCCTGTTGCTCTGACGTGCTCCTGACTGCTCCTGCCACCTCCACCTCCTCCACAAAAGACTCATGGGAAGGCAGACGTGACAGGAGGGTGGGACTCCCATATGTCTTGTGTCTGACTTTGCCAAATGGTCTTGCAAGGACCTGTCAATCACTGTAAAGGCAGAATGAGAGTTGAACTGTAATTTGTGCCTGTGTCAGAAAAAGAGTCATGGAAAACGTGTGTTTAACTGGGCCCTGATGTGCAACTATATGGAAAAGCATATTTTATCGATTAAGAGAAAAACTGATAGTTTTACTTAATTTTGCAAACTGAAGTGCAAATACCAGAAAAGTGATGAACAAAATGTAGTTTACCTCACACCAGTTTAATTGTGCGATGGGTGGGCAACCAATGCTGACATTCTCATTTTGGGGCTGGCTCTCCTGTCAGCCTTGTGGAGGGCTTCACCACGTGGGGGCCATCACCACATAGGAAGTTCCCAACTTGGCTTCCCCAGGTTACAGTGACAGAACCCACTGAGCTGCTGGCCCTGGACAAGACGTCCTGCTGGGGAAGGGGCTCTCTGGCCACGTGGTCCCTTGTTACACTCGTGGAGAAAGCCTCTGACAGTAGGGGCCCAATGCAATAACAATGGAGAGACAGCAGAAGGTTGGCAGGGGAGCAAGGAATTACCTGCCAATTAGGCAAAGTTAATAGGAAGAATGATGGATGTCAACCTGTCAGAACCCAGGGAGTTTGAGAGATCAGCCGGATAATCTTCATGTTATCCCTCAGATTACACTCTCTGCTGACACGCACTCATGCACACACACACTGAGATACAGGGATGTTCTAAACCCTAACACCTCGCCCTAACATGAAGGCAAGCTGGTGAAAGTACTATAAAAAAAATAATTTAATCAAGTCAAACATAGGGCATTGGCTGCCAAATGGATGTCAGTTTGGGCCAAAAGAAAAAGGTTTGAGGTGGAGTGTTTGCATGGCAAGTGTTGGTTCAAACAAGCCGCATGTCACGTCAGCTGACAAAAAGGAAGTTAGGGCATGTTGACTGGGTTGCGTGATTATGACAACAGTTAGACAAAAGGACATTACAGGAACTAGCCAGCCATTGTCAATACCACTTATACCATTTAGGGTCACGGGGATCTGGAGTCCATCCCAACTGACCTTGGCTGAGAGGCGGGGTACACCCTGGACTTGTCGCCAGCCAATCGCAGGGCACATATAGTCAAACATCCATTCACACTTACATTCACACCTATGGACAATTTTGAGTCTGCCATTATCCTAACGTGCTTGTTTTTTAAAGGTAGGAGGAAGCCGAAGCACTCTGACAAAACCCAAAACAGCACAGGGAGAACATTGAGCCAAGATTCAAACCTGGGACCTCCTGATTTTGAGCCAGACGTAACCACTAGTTCACTGTGCTGCAATTGCAGGAAGAGATACTCACTCATATTCACACTCAAAGTTGACAGACATGCCAGAGCTGGTTTAAAACACTTCATTTTCCAATGAAGACAGTTTGAGAAGTAGAATTTAGGAGAAAATGTTAAAATTCACACAAGGCAACTTGGTTGGTTAAAAAAATGGTAGGAGAGAAAATGATGTCATCTTACAATGTGCATTACTTTTCTTAATACAGCATACAAAACTCTCTTAAGAGCAGAATTAACCGCACAAACATTATACACTGTACATCATTGCCAAGGATTCTGCTATTCTTTTTTTAATCAAAACACTCTCATGAGAATAATACAGAATTTTTTATTTGGTCAGCACAAATGCATCCTGCTGACTTGATTCCAGTGTTCAACTCAGGAAACCATCTTTTTGTTCCTTGTGATTCTCAGAGGAAACATTATCTCAGTGACAGCTCCAAAGTGTAAACAAAACAAAAGCAAACATCTGAGTCAATGGTCCGGGAATGTCTCTCTGGCTCTGGTATGCGTGGCATGGTCACTACAGGCAGCATTGGGAGCAGCAGGTAGGGTCACATTGGGCCTGACTGAATGATTGACGGGCAGGTGGCTGGGCAAGTGATTCCCTAGTGCTGTTTGTGTGTAATGTTTTTTTTTTCAATTATGGTATTGCTTAATTTGTACTGTATCGTGTAATAAATTAAAACAGTGACAACTGTAATTTATTTCAACAGTTGAATTCAAAATTGTACACTTTTAATTATATAGATTCATTATACAGCGAGTGAAATATTTCACGATTTTATTTTATTTATTTTTTTTTATCATTTTGATGACTACTGTATAGTTTAAAGCTAATGAAAATCCCCAACTCACCATTCCGAGAAATTTGATTATTACATAGTTATATAGAAATTAGGCAGGGATTGGCCTTCTAAAATAGGATTTTCCAACTTGTTTAATGAATATATAAGACATGAGTTTCACTTTTTGGATTGAAATCCTGAAACAAATGAATTTTTCAATAATATTCTAATTTATTGATATGCACCCTGATGTCAATAAATATTTTAAATGTGAAATAATATAATTAACTTAAGTAATTTAATTCAAGATACAAGCAGTAAACATTTTTTAAAGTAAAATACTAATAAATTTAATTTACCAACTACTACACAATCAACTAAAATAAACATTTTACAAGAATATTTATTAACTTGCACTGTATAATCTCTGTCTTTTGTCCTAACTGTAGCTGATGCTAATTGGCTACATGACAGGACCATGATAGATCTGTATTCTGTAAACTCTCAGCACTGCACCTAACCTCATTATATGAGTGGGAGTGAAAATGCGTGTTTGAGGACGCTGAATGAGTGTAGAATGGATGATAGCAATAAGTGACAAGATGAGAGGGTGAAGTGTGATTTAACAGGGTTGACGGCAGAAATGTCATTTTTTCTCTTTAAGGACAGACACTGATGCCGCTTTCATCTAGATGTGCAGTTCACTTTGTATGAAGGGTCAGTAAAATTGTAGCAGAAAATAATACAAAATAATACAGTCAGAGGACGCAAACGTATTCAACATTAAAAAGACTGGTAAAAGTAGTTTTACTGCACTAAATCAACTCCACTTGAATAAAAGTAAAAAAAGTACAGGATGTAATGTATTTAAGTACAAGTAAAAGTTAATGTTTACTGTCAATTATATACAGTACAATACCTGTTTTGATAACTTTAACTTGACATAAAAGAAAAAAACTTATCTTAGACAAAATAGTTTCACTCTTTTATTAACATGCAAAATGCTCAGAGTGAGAAGAAAACATCACTAGACATTCAATTAAAACAATGTGTTCCCATAGCATTGCTAACCTTGTGAACTGACTAACAAAAAAAGCTAAATAAGCTAATGATAACAACTGATAAAAATATACCTGTATGTGTGTGTGTGTTTTTTTTTTTTATTTTAGATTAGACTGAAAACCCTTTGAACATACACAGACAAATGACAACTCATTCTTGGAGCTGAGAAAATAAAAATAAATCTCTTAATTAGGGCATGGATGGGGAATATTTTACTTCCCGGAATCTGCTCCCGTCATCATTAATGCTCGCTGGTTTACATTCCTCAATGTCGCTGCAGTCTCTTTTCTTTCTGCCTCATAAGTCCCCACGATCTCACATCAGTTAATCAATCAATATCTCAATAATGGTTCATTTTACTTCTCTCTATTTACGACTTTTATATATCTTGTCATCATCTGTGGAGGTTAAAAAAAGTAACAAGCCTGTTATATTAAAGTACACCGTAAAAGTAAAAAGCCATCAGGAAAATAAATACTCAAGTACAGATACCTGAAATATCTACTTAAGAATTTGTGTTTCGCTACTCCCCCTACTGAATACAATTGTGATGAGATGATTACAGAAGCCTGATACTAACATGGATGCGCCTGGCAGAGATGTTACTGTCTGCATCAAATGTGCAAAAGAGACAACCACCATATGTACAGTATATCATGCTCTTGGAGAATGTCACACTGCTTCCTGTTGTTCATTTTTCTGCGGTTGTGCTATATAAGTGAGCTTCCCCACAACTAAGAGTTGGTCCGAAATAGCAGATTTGGCGTATAAAAAGTCATGACGTGGAATCCTGCTTGTCGAAACAGAGGACAGGCCTTGCTCGAGCGGCTGGGCAGTGAAGACTGAGCTGGGGGGAAACAGGTGTTGGTTGCTAAATGTGCTTTGAGTGAGCAGAGGAATGACAGCTATGTACTGGCCTCTGCGGTTACTGGAACATTACCCAGAGTGGAGCTGACAGCAGTAACCTACTGAATGGAATGGAGTGCCGCTCCCCCTGATTGGAACAGGATTGGTGGTTTTGGAAACACACAATGAATGCAAGGACAAAGATGAAGTTATTATTTTGTTGAATGTGAACGTGAACCAACTGTTGGTATTATGCAGTCTATGCTATGATTCTGTCTCTAGCCCTCCCCGACTGCCTTTTTGCTTTTACCACATTTGGTGTAGTTGACAGTAATGAAGTGCAAATACTTTACTGAAGTAGAGTTCTCAGGAATCTGTTTAGTTGTTCATTTAAAAGGATCACCATTATTTTGTGCCGTAGCAGTTTGCTAATCTTCCTGGGGTCCACATATAATCAACAATACAAATAATAAGTTAGTACAACACGTAATACATCAAAAACTGTAGTTACGCATGATTCATCGATACAACGACAGAGTGGAACAAGTCAACAAAATTTATACAAAAGGCACCAATTATTAATCTGATAATTTGCAATTATTAATCTGATAAAATATGAAAACAAATATTGTTAAAACCTGTACTGTACTTTAGTTCAGTTTTATTTCTCTTTTTTATGAGATTGCGCTGGATAACCATTGATGTGAATGAAGGCACTCAAGTTCTTTTAAAGTGGGGGGGAAATGGACTCCTGCCTAAACCGAAGTGTGTCGCTAGGCACCATTTTAACCACATCCCCACAACTGAGTTTGTACATACTGTAGTTCCCAGACTGCACATTTTCAGCTATGGTCTTCAAACATGTTTAATGTGTTTAGAAACAACATTTCTGAATTCAGCCTTTCCGATGGTCTGTCGGGTAAATATTCAGTCTATAGTTTACCCACCATAAGTGTTTATTTCGTACTTTGGTCCAACTATAAAGTGAATTTTGGTTTAAAAGGTGTGACATGCTCATGATTTGCTATTCAGGTATGTGTGGGTCCTACAGAATTGATGAATGGCATCTTAATGGCAGGTAAGACCCCTGTAGAACTGGAAACCTATATTCTCTAATGACAAAACATTTTAGGAGACCAAACCATTGGAAGAAGCCCAAATATCTTAACATCAACTATGCTTATCTCCAACGACTCATGATACTGAATGAGGGGTTGAAAAGAAACAGCTTAATCAAATACACCCGAATAAATCACACAAGCCAGCTGGGGTAAGGAGCAGATTTTGCTGACATATGATAGGGCAAGCCAAGCTAACAAGACTGGGGCTGAATCTCAATTATTCCATCGCATGCATCCTTGGTTAGTATGTTAGCTCCTCTCACCAGAGTGAGTGGAAAATAGTTTGGAGAATTTACATTTCCCAGATCTTTCCCTTGATGTTGTCATTTCAACGAGATGTCAGTTAAATATGACACTATGGCTGTTTTAACAACTGCTTCAACATGTTCATGACAGCTTTATGTTTTATGTGTAAAACTTAAATTAAACTACAATCTGATGAAAATCAGTTACATAACTTAAAGCAGAGCTACTCAAGACCTACTTAGAGATTTAATTCAGATGAACCAATGAAATTATAAGAAATACCGCTCCAAACAAAAGAAAAATGATGCAAAATATACATCTTTAAACTAAAATAATGACAAAAACAAAAAAAAACACGATTTTTAAAAATCCTGCTAGTTAAAAGTACTGTACACCCAAAAGACTTCTGCAAAAGATGCACCAGTGATTCTTGGATCATAGCTCATATGTGGAGTGCATATTTAATGCATATTGTTATTTTCCCCCAAATCTGCATTATTTAATGAAAATTAACATAGCTCCAAACAGAGAGAATACATTTTTTTTCAGGAAAACAGATCATTTTCTATCATGTTAAAAGTGTAGCTGATGGAAGACGGATTGGGGAAAGTAGTATAGCCAACTATATTGAATGTGTACATGTTGCTGTATGTCCTTCATTAGATCAGTATGTTAGCAATGAAAGCGCACCTCAAAACATATTTGGTCTATCGTGCATTATGCTGACTCATCTTTGGAGACTAATTACAAGGAGGACATGTTTATTTTTTATTTTGATCGAATATTCCATTAGAGTGTGTGGATTGTTGTTTGTTAATACATTGTTGGAAAAGGGCAGCAATCACAATAATCCTAGTCTAAACTCAACAAGGGTTGAAATGGGGCTCAGCACAAAAAGAGAATACAATCTAATTATTTTTCCAATTCCTTAAAGCCAATACAATTTTGCAGTACTGAATTGAAGCGTATTGGATTTTAAAAGAGGCAATTCTTGCAAAAAAACAGATAAGGAGAAGACCCAGATGGACATTATTGGCTACAAGACTATATTCATTGAAACACATACTTGTTAGTAACCAAGTACATTTACTCTCGTATATCTATTATTGTCCAATTCTTTACTACAGTAAATAGGCAGCTATGTATTTTGTTGCTTCCTCTGTATTTTCATTTCATTCTAAGCTTCCTTTTATAGTTTGTGAACATAAATACAGTAGTATACATGGGGAATCAGCAAAATAACCACACTTATTTTGAAAGCTTATTTTAATTCATTATATTATATTATAAATTCATCTTCATCTTCCGTTCCGCTTATCCTCACTAGGGTCATTACAAATTCATACAGCAACATGGACACATTCAATGTTGTTGGCTATACTACTTTCCCCAATCTTACTCTTTGTTTTCCATCAGCTACACTTTTTACGTGATAGAAAACATGTTGTCAAAATTAGCTTATTTATAATTCATTCTAAAAACAAAAAAACATATGACATAGCCCTGACTTATGAATAATTAATGGTCTCAACTGACTTTTAAAGAATCCAGAATTGTCTTTGAGAATTTTCTTGTTCTTCCTGCAGTGGAAGTGCCTGGAGTGATGCTCCAAGGGTGCCAGTGGGATGTCTGTTAGCATATAAGTGCTCAACATGCTGATGCAGAAGCTACATGCTAATGCTATTTTGGTGGTCTGTGAGAAGAGACAATCTATGTAACTAAATCTTTCTAAATGTTACCATTATTTTCAAAATGTGTCATTTTGTTCCCGACATGTTCCCTTCTATATTTCATTTTGAATTGATGACTATATCTTTGAGTGCTGAGATGTTTGTTTGTAAATGGGCAAGATACCTGTTAATATGTGAACAAAATTCACTTTAAAAACACATGCCCTTTTACTTGAACCACAGAGGGATAACATTGAGCCAAACAAAACTCAAACATTCAAATCTAATAAAATCTAAAAGACACTTATCATAAAATATTGTTTGAAAAGTTAGTGATACCGTACATGATCATTGCACCTGTTTTTTTAGCCTGTTAGGAACCTTTTATCCACCTTGTGTTATGATGTAATGTAATGAATTATCTAAATATGTAACGATGTACAGTTTGTTGTATTTGTATTTGCTTTTATTTTGCTTTGTTTTACTGTGCACACTCTCTGTCTATCTGCCACTGTCTGTAGCCAGGTCAGCATTGCAAATGAGAATCTGTCCTCAATTGCCTTCCCTTATTGCTGTTTCACTGTATTTGTCTTTTCCCATTCCGTACAAACTGTTTTTACTTTCAAAAGTCATTGCATAATATTGAGCAAGAGGCACATTTTGTGGTTTGTTAAAATTTGCACTGCTTATTTTCCTTTTCAGGGTCATGCATCTTGGGATTCGATCCTCAAGGTAGTTTAAAAAAAAAGAAAAAAAAGAAAAGACAATTGTTCAAATTAAAACATTTCCTAATTCATTCCAAGCCAATTCTTTCCACATCTGTCTCTGATGTGTTGCACTTAAGACTTTCTGCTTAATGCTAAATGTTGTTCCTCAAATACTGCTGGCTAATATTGTAAATAGAACCACATACAGGAGAAGTAGAGGCTGGATTGTCAGTGGGCGGCTACTGTAGATCATACCAGCTGATGCGTCTCACCACCTTTTCCTCAGACAATGCTGCTTTTTAACTTAAGAAACATACCTAGTCTTACAGAGTATTAGTAGTTTTTCGTTCTCAGCTCATACACTTACTTGTACATCAGAAGATTAACTCTTTGAACTGAAAACTCTTTCACTATATTTATCCTATTTTTATGTGAGGTTTTATTTTATTTATTTTATGAAGTCTACTTTGAGTGATATTGCAGGAGAAACAAACCTGCTCACGAATAGCACTGACTGTCCATGTCTGCCGTGTCCAGTAAACTTCCTGTCCAGACAGGACAAATGCATTCTTGCTGTTTGTCGGCTGTCTGTGTGTGAGTTAATGTCCATGTTTTTGTGAGGAGAGGCAAAAAAGAAAAAAGAAAACCTGACCTGTTATGGTATCTTATACTATTTGTGGAATGCAGCCTATTTCCTCTTGTACTGCTGGTACAATGTGAGGGGTTTTCAATAACCCTTCACTGAGTAGTTTAAAACTGTAAAAACTTCTGTGTTGGTCAGGAATATCTGAATCCTGCATATGCAAACATTTGAAAGAAACAGCAACATCCCTTATCCAAGTGTTTCAAATAAACGGTTATTTATTGGCTGCACCTTTTATTTTTTTTACTATAAAATGTGCATGCTTACTCATCAATCTTGTTTTCGGCTCACTGAGTTTTCCTTTTTTAACTGCAAAATTGAGTCTCCAGTATGTGCCTAATAATGTAAACACATGAAAATGGCTACATTTGCAAATAGAACTTCATAATTTATTACTTACAGTATCAAAATATACGACACATAATCCCTTTCGGCAAAGATTCAAAGGTATCATTCAGGGACAGACCATCCAGCAAAAAAAAAAAACAACAATAATAATAATAAAAAAAAATTAGTATGTATATATATATATACACACACACCCACACACTTAGGCAAAACTGTACATATTTGCTATTCAAATAAACAGTTCTTGAAACAGAACCACTTTAACCCAAAAAATGACACTGTTTTTGCCAATAAAACATTGAAGAAACGTCCTTCCGCTAGTCTGTGGATAGAAGCTTCACTCTCATCGGCTACATCCTGCGACCAAAGCATCCCTGTTAACTTCAAGCCTGAGTCAATCTTGATCCTAGACTGTGTGGACAAGGCAGGAGCAGTAGTAGAAGAGTCCGTATTGTACATTGCAGTGCTGGTTTAGCAGTTATAATTGATGGTGCCACTTAGTGTAGGTGAGTCTTTCTCTAATGCATGTCAGCAATTAGAACCAAACTGATGACTTAGCTTTGGTCTGCTCATAAGCTGCAGAGAGACAATAAAGCTTTGTTATTCCCACTTCTCCTACTTTGTTTACAGTATGCTTGACTGGATGCTTGTGACTGCACCTACCTGAATCATACAGCTCCAAGGATCCATGGAGTGGTGAGGGGATCCAAGGGACTGATGAAGTCATGATTGGGCTACTGCTACTGGGGTCCATTTCTGTCTTTGCAGTCTCGCTGTGTGGGGAACTCCCTGCACTGGCTGCTGACTGGCTCTGATTCCTCACACCAGGCAGCAGAAGAGGACTAAACCTCGCCTCTAGTGCTGAGCCGTGGCTTGGATATGAATGAAACATTTGTCGGTGGTGGTGGTGATGGCGAGAATGGATGTGGCCATGGGGGTGAGGATGGTAGACATCGTGAACATTTGGATAGCCACTTGGGCTTTGGGGGTTCAGGCTGTAGGTCCAGCTGTCTGTGAGGCTAGCCAGTGGTTGGAGGCTGGCTTGGGAGAGCACATGACCAGCCCACAGACCTCCATCAGCGTGGTTTAGGGAAATGGGGCTTGGAGAGAATTCTGGATGGACTGACACCGAGACAGATGGGAGGCAGGTAGCAGGGTGGGATGGATAGGTGTTGCTCCATGCTGGACTTTTCTGACCATCTGAAAGTGCCTCACCATCTGAAGCCAAAACACGAATCACAGTCAATCAATTATAATGTCTGAAGTACATTTTTAGAGAAACATATAATATAATATATATATATATATATATATATATAATATAATTCCAATGCCTCTATTTACCTTTCCATGATCCGGCAGAGCTTGAAGCAGATGTCTGAGTCATCCGGAACGGCTTCGTCTCCCTGTTATGTCCAATGGACTGACTGAGGGCCCGAGAGAAATGTTCATCCACCACATCACTGATGTCCCCTTGGAAGTAGGTGAACAATATGCACCGGGAGTTTAGATACTCTGCTCCTGCTGGTTGAGTTCCATCTTTAACCTCCAAATCATGTATTGATACACATCCAGATTCGGTTCTAGGAGCCGAAAAAAGACCCTGATCTCTGGATAGTATTCCTCGTCCTCCACCTTGTTGCTGGCCCGAACAGTTGTGCATCTTACTGTGAGCATTCAGCCTCCTCTGGAAGGAGAAATGAAACAATGAGCATGGAATCAACAGAGAGTTAAATTAAAATACATGAAAAAAATAATTCTATGTATATTCAATGTTGAAGCGTGTTATAGAATCTATTCTCTTCTTTTCTATTGGACCTAAGTGGAATAGGTGGCACAGTGGACGACTGGTTAGAGCGTCTGTCTCACAGTTCTGAGGACCGGGGTTCAATCCTCGGCCCAGCCTGTGTGGAGTTTGCATGTTCACCCCGTGCCTGCGTGGGTTTTCTCCGGGCACTCCGGTTTCCTCCCACATCCCAAAAACATGCGTGGTAGGTTGATTGAAGACTAAATTGCCCGTAGGTGTGAATGTGAGTGTGAATGGTTGTTTGTTTATATGTGCCCTGCGATTGGCTGGGAACCAGTTCAGGGTGTACCCCGCCTCCTGCCCGTTGATAGCTGGGATAGGCTCCAGCACTCCCGCGACCCTCGCGAGGATAAGCGGCTCAGAAAATGGATGGATGGATAAGCGGAATAGGAAAAGTTGTTCGGTCGAACTAAAGTTCAAGTTGTAACATATAGTGAGTAGTTTGTAGAATTAGTAAGTAAATATGTTCGATAAGAGATAAGTGAATATGGGATTATTAAAGAAAAGACAAAAATATATTATTTCATGTTGAACGTAAGAATCTCATCTGAGATGACATGTCCTCCAATACCTCAACCACAGCCACCTAACCATCGGTATGTGTGTGTATCTGTTATTTTTTTGTTTTCCACTTCCTGACCACAGTTGACATTATTATTCGTCTGGATCTGATCTAGCCATTTTAATTAAACCTCAAAGACCCCATTCAACTTTTTCCACATACTTATAGCACTATGGGTCTGTATAGAACTTCACCACGTTTATCTATTAAGAGCTAAGAAGTTCACTTAATGATTCTGCAACTGATGAAACTCTTCTTTAGTGTATGTTCATCTAATCCAATAAAATATGTCACTCCTTGAAGGAAAGTGCTCTCACCTGTTGTTGTTGTTGTTGCTGGTAATGGTGGTTGTAGTATGTTGACTTGTACGCTTCTGCAGGGAGGAGGTGTGCTCCATAGTTTTGGTGGTACATCACATCCAGGCAGCTCATAGCAAGAGAGAGAGAGAGAGAGAGAGAGAGAGAGAGAGAGAGAGAGAGAGAGAGAGAGAGATGGTGAGAAAGAGAGAGAGAGAGAGTGAAAGAGAGAGAGAGCAAGAGACTATCACTGGACTCAGCTGACAGGGGCTGAGAGGCTTCAGGCTGGTTGTGTCCCCTTACTCATCGGAGCCTCCATATATTGGCAAACACATACAATGGCCATGCCGTCCTGCTTGAATACTGACAATGAGCCTCCCGCTGTGCACCAACCGGGACCACAAAGTAGACCAAAAACCTGTGACACTGGAGCCCAGTGAAAAACTCATGTCAAGATTTCAGACCTCTTCTGATTGGCTGTTTGCTGAGCAGTTCTCACTCTCACCCTCTCTCTCTCTCTCTCTCTCTCTCTCTGTCTCTCTCTCTCTCTCTCATTTTTGGTTATGAGGGGGGAGTGACAGAGGGCTGGAGCACACTGACACACGCCCATTTGGGAAGTGTCTGGTCTGGACACACACGTTGTATCTGCACTAAATACATGAACACTTGGTTTACTGTACTGGACCCTCCCAAATCATTTTACACCATTACAAGTTAGTTTTTACAACACTTCAACACTTCATTCTAGCTTCTGCACCCAAATCAAATACCGTAGCATGCTATTCTTCATAGTTTTAAGATTTTACTTTCCAGAAACCCCAAAGTTCTTAAATTCTCTTGTCGCAACTTTTTTTTTAACCTGGCTGTGAAGACAAATTGCAGCATACTGTCCCCTCACTGTCAATAACATTAGGTACTGCACATCTACACAATTTAATAAGATCCAACACAAGCTCTGTACTCAAACATTATTTCTTTTAACAAATAAGAAAAGTAGCTAGGTTGAGTTGTTCATTATCATGGTTGTGTTATGCAGTGCTGCACAACAGATCTGCACCATATGCTGCTTCTATTATTCAGCTCCTCAGGTGAAACTTAATATGGCAAAGAAAATAGAAATGACACAAAGTGGCCCAAGGACTTAGGGACTAGCAAATGTAAATGGTTCCACAGCAATATGCCGGTTTTGTTTTTGTGGCTTCATAAATGCTGCTTTTCATTCTGAAGATTCAACAGAGTTTGAGAAATGTAAAGTAAGGATAGTTGTGGTCTGAATTTGTATGCAGTAGCAGGAGAAAGAGTATGAGGGCATCTTGTGGAGAAAGTGTTGATCGCAGGTCAGGGAGATTTGTGACTGTATTTGGATTCAGGGTCTGGGGCTATATGTTAACTCACTGTATAAGAGATGGCTGGGGCTAAATATTAGATATTGCCTGGTAAACCCAAATTCTAAAGCTACAGCAATGTCTGGTAAGTTTCTCAAATCTATGTTAGAAAAGCCATCTGACAAACTAAGCAGTCAGAAGTCTAGTCAGAGGGCTACTTCCATTAATTATCACATAAGACTTAAGATCTTGTTACAGTTCATTCAAATCAAGGTTGGATTTTTTTTTTACCACAATTCCAAAAGGTGTCTTTGGTGCAAACACAACACTGCTCATCACCAAAAGAACACCATATCAAAAGTGAAGCATGATGGTAAGCTTCGGAGCCGTTTTTCTTCAGCTGGAATTTGGGCCTTAGACGAGGTGGAAGGCATTATGAACATTTCAAAATAGCTGTCACTGTAAGCACAAAACCTTCCAGCTTCTGCTAGAAAGCAACAAGATGTAAGGGAAAGCCTACTAGAGCAGTTACCATTTATTTGAGGTTAATCAGAGGCACTTTAAATTGTGGCAGGTGTTTATTTATTCCCATTTAACATGAGTTTTAATGTGATTGGTTAATTTTGAACACAGCCAGATCCCATTTATAAGAGGGTGTACAGACTTGTGAAACCACATCATTATTATTATTTTTACTTCCCTTTGAAAATATTGAGTTGACACTTGAGTTGTAAAGATTATAGGTCACATTATTTGTGGAAACGGTTTTGGAATGATCTATCTTAGTTCATTTTTATTTATTTTTTAATATCACCAAAAAAAAAAAAACTGGCATTAGAATGTAGACTTTTTATATCCACTGTATGGTTGTTCCAATGTGGCTGGACAAATAAAAATACAAAGAATCATTTTGACAAAATATTATTATTAATCTGTTGTGTGAAACAAGCTTTTTAACAACATATACTGTACACACACACACACACACACACACAAACACACACACACACACACACACAATTTTAACAGTAACATCCCTCCTGTTTACTATTCATTATTGCTCATTTGATCTCAGTAAGACATAAATAAGACAACAGGGTGATTTATTATTATTCCCTGGATTGGCCCAGCTTGCTGTCTTGTCGAGTTTCATATTCGAGTTGCGGGGACTGATGAGACCTGGGGGACTCAGACAAATAGTTAACGCTTCCATCACTTTCAGCCATCTTTCTTTCACTTTGATCTCACTGTTGTCTCCTGTTGTGATTAGACATCTCAGAAATAGGCCGTCAGTTTGAGAGAATTGCGAGGTGTAAATGAAGAGTTGATGGTCACATGATTTCAATTTGGGTTTGTGATATGCTGCTGAATGAGTATTCCTAAACTACTGAATCAATACCAAGCTACAGTATGTAATTCACTTTTTAAGATGTATTTTTTTCAAATTAAATAGGTGTTGTTATTTTTTTTAAGTTAATGTATAGCAGTGGTATCTCCTTATCTCCATCTAATGTTCCCATAGAAAGATTCCTGTCTTGCATTGTGTCGAAGTGGGGCAGTAGCACACTGCAAGTGCCTTTCGGGACACACATCGCACACTTGAGAGTGTACATTACAGCACAGATACACATGAATTCTTCGTGTCTGACACCCGACCTCGGGGGTTTTCCACCAAACATCTGGAACAGCTCGTGCCTCCACTCCTCTGCGCCTTAATGAGGCACAGTGATGATTATTAGAGGATGTTTTAAAGGGGGGACATTGAGGGAAGAGAAAGAAAGGAACATAAATTACTCAGAAGTTTTGGAATTGTTTGCGTTTCCAATCCTGTAAGCCCTAAAGGAATGGAGGAAGAACCTCCAGTGCTTTAGATCTAAAGACATTTTACGATCGAGACACATTTCAGAGGCACATTCTGTTTTGATGATATTTTGAGTCTGTAGATGTCCTTGTAGCAGTGTTCCACATATGAGCTGCTAAAAATGTCTGACGATACTGACTGAAGATATAAACTGAAGTGTGTGAGTGCAAAAAAAAATGTAAATAAATAAAAAGACAATATTGTGGTTAATTAAGATGAAAGTTTATCCTGCATTCCTGATGAAGCAGGTGTGAGATGCTGCTGACTGCTGTTTATGAAAAATCACATTAAGCAGAATGCAGCATCAGGAATATCCAGCAATATAATCGCTATCACTCTTTCCCTGGGGAGAATGTAGAATAACGCACACCTGCCTGAGCTCTTTCTGGACAGCCTGATGATGATGACAGCTATTCATGGAGAAGAGGAAGAGGCAAGCAGCCATACAGTATATACCCACTGGCCACAGCATTAGGTATACTCTTTTATTAGCATCAATACAACGTATGTATTATGTACTACACAGCTATAACAACAATGCTGCCATTACAAAGGTTTGGATCAGAGTACAAATAGAATAAGAATGAATGAATTGAATCCATGAAAATTTTGGCGCAAATTCAGACAGAAGAATGAACCATAATGAACCATACAGGTGGTATCATGGTTTGCACGTCTGCCTCACAGTCCAGGGGTCCTGGGTTTGAATCTCCGCTTAGATCCTTCTGTGTGGAGCTTGCATGTTCTCCCTGCGCTTATCTGGGTTTTCTCTGGCTACTTCAGCTTCCTCCCACATTCCAAAAACATGCATGTTAGGCTCATTGAAGACCCTAAATTATTCATACTGTGGGGTGAATGTGAGTATGAATGAGAATGGTTGTTTGTCTATTGTTCCCTGTGATTAACTAGCGATCAGTACAGGGTGTACCCTGCCTATTGCCCAAATTGAACTGAGATTGGCTCCGACAAGATCATGACCCTAATGAGGATAAATGCTGTAGAAAATGGATGGATACTGTTGTGGCTGTTGTCAATACACTTCTCTTGTGAAAAAGTCAGTTCAAATAATGCAGAATCATAATACATGCTAATGCTATTTGTTTGCTTGTATGTTAACAGATACATCATACATACTTGTTTTGTATTTTCAACACCATGGTGTAACTCTATGCCAGTGGCTTTTAATTCTGCGTGATCCCCACATTACAATTCTGCAAGACATTCTAACAGGATAAACACCACCATTTGCGTCTAATTTACAACAACTCAAGTCTTCATGTTGAAATCAGTGTAAGACACCAAATAACACATTAGGCTTATTTGTAATGTGGAACCAGTTTAATGAGAAACAGAGACTCATTTGAACATTAATTGAAATTGAGTTGCAATGTGCAACGACAGGAAAAAAGGAAAATAATCCAAGTTCTTTTTTGTACAACAACAGCACCACGCTTCCCTAGTTTCATTATCTGAATCTTGAACATTTACTTTTAATTGTTCTTGTCATTAATGGACATCTCCTCAATGAGAGTTTTGATTGCAAAGACAAAGAAGGGCTTTCCTTTCACAGCAGGCACTTGTATGTGTGAGGGCGCATACTCATGATTACTGTATATGTCTCTTGACAAAGTGACCAGAGAATATTGCCTATTCCCTCAGAGTATCAACACTAACCTTACTTGAAAAGCACATAATTACTTCGTCCTCATCCTCCAGTTTTACCACTCATTCTGCATGTGTGAAGATAATGAAGCTGCCCTGGCTGCTGGCTAAAAGTTAATGAGATGATGAAGACTCAAATGCAGGGTCATTTTGACAGAGGGGAATCCATTCAATGACAGATATGGCTCCATGTTGGAGGGTTAATGCTACTTTGACATGCATTAAACATTTAATCTAAAATTCCACAGCATATTCAGAAAATAAAATATAAACCCATTTGTAGCAAATGTTTCAGTTTGTGTCTTGGCTATGCATGAAATTAAGGCATAAAAGTCCCTCTCCATCCAATTTAACGCACACAGAACTCACTTCTGCATAGCTAAAAACAAAATAACCTAAAAAGAGAAGTAACAAACCGGCTTACAGTAAATACACTCCATTGTGTTTCAGTAATGAACTAATCACTAAATAAAAGAGTATATTCATAAATGCTATAGTCCGTCATCTGTTTTGAGTAATTGTGTGTATATTATACATCCATCCATCCATCCATTTTCTGAGCCGCTTCTCCTCACTAGGGTCGCGGGCGTGCTGGAGCCTATCCCAGCTGTCATCGGGCAGGAGTCGGGGTACACCCTGAACTGGTTGCCAGCCAATCGCAGGACACATACAAACAAACAACCATTCGCAATCACATTCACACCTATGGGCAATTTAGGGTCTCCAATTAATGCATGTTTTTGGGATGAGGGAGGAAACCGGAGTGCCCGGAGATAACCCACGCAGGTACGGGGAGAACATGCAAACTCCACACAGGCGGGGCGGGGATTGAACCCCGGTCCTCAGAACTGTGAGGCTGACGCTCTAACCAGTCGGCCACCGTGCCGCCATATATTGTACAGTATATTTAATTTTCATAATCATATTGAACATTTTGCATGTGTCCCTGAAATTGCTGTCCACTCTGTCATTATAGTGTAACTGCCATTTTAAAAAAGAAAATGATATTCTCAGTGACACTAGTACCAGCACCAGAATCAGAATCAGAATCATCTTTATTTGCCAAGTATGTCCAAAAAACACACAAGGAATTTGTCTCCGGTAGTTGGAGCCGCTCTAGTACGACAACAGACAGTCAATTGACAGAGAACACTTTTGAGACATAAAGACATTGACAAAAACAGTCACTGAGCAATAATGGGTTGCTAGTTATCTGGTAATGCCGGTACAAATTATTTATTTATTTATTTATTTATTTTTGACAATTGTACAAAAAGATGCAGAGTCCTCTTGCACTTAGAGCAGTTTGAATGACTAATCTCGCAATAGTCCGGTGCAATGAACATTGTGCAAAGGGCGCCGAGACTTCAAGGAATGTATGCAGTTTAAAGTGACAAGTAGTGTGATAATCTGGGAAAATGTTGATTGTGCAAATGTTGCAGATACTCCTCAGTCAGTGTGCAAATGGCGCAGATGCTACTCTGGCATGAGTGGCCAGTATTGGTCAACAACAGATATGAAAATAGTGCAGCGTGGCGAGACTACTACAGTGAGTGTAATGTATAATTGGCCCGACAGAAATGTGACAACAAACGCAAGACAAAAAAATTGGCAGCATGTTGCAATGGAATTGTAGGTTAGCTGTTT
The DNA here is from genome assembly GCF_024500385.1 of Phyllopteryx taeniolatus. Lineage (NCBI taxonomy): Eukaryota > Metazoa > Chordata > Actinopteri > Syngnathiformes > Syngnathidae > Phyllopteryx > Phyllopteryx taeniolatus. The sequence continues at coordinate 14,352,820 of NC_084513.1, read as the reverse complement.
AAGAAGTTGATTGCAAGAAGGAAGAAGCTGTTGGAATGTCTGCTAGTTCAAGTTTGCATTGATCGGTAGCGCCTACCTGAGGGAAGGAGCTGTAAGAGCCAGTGACCGGGATTTTGCCCGCTCTTGTCTTAGTTCTGGCAGCGTGCAAGTCCTCAAGAGTGGGTAGGGGGGTACCGACAATCTTTTCAGCAGTTTTGATTGTCGGAGTTTGTCCTTTTTTGTAGCAGCACCAAACCAGACTGTGATGGAAGAACACAGGACTGATTCGATGACCGCTGTGTAGAACTGCCTCAGCAGCTCCTGTGGCAGGCCGTGCTTTCTCAGAAACCGCAGGAAGTACATCCTCTGCTGGGCCTTTTTGAGGACGGAGTTGATGTTGATCGCCCACTTCAGGTCCTGAGAGACTGTAATTCCCAGGAACTCGAAGGTCTCGATGGTTGACACCAGGCAGCTGGACAGCGTGAGGGGCAGCTGTGGCTAAGGATGCCTCCTGAAGTCCACGATCATCTCTACAGTCTTGAGCGTGTTCAGCTCCAGGTTGTGTCGGCCGTACCACAGCTCCAGCCGCTCCACTTCCTGTCGATATGCAGACTCGTCACTGTCCTTGATGAGGCAGATGACAGTGGTGTCATTTGCAAACTTCAGGAGTTTGACAGCCGGGTGCGTTGAGGTGCAGTCGTTCGTGTAGAGATAGAAGAGCAGCGGAGAGAGCACACAAACTTGGGGCGCCCCAGTGCTGATGTTGCATGTGGATGAGGTGGTCTCCCCCAGCCTCATCTGCTGTGTCCAGCCCGTCAGGAAGCTGTAAATCCACTGGCAGATGGCAGGCGAGAGGCTGAGCTGGAGAAGCTTGGAGGAAAGGAGTTCAGGGATGATGGTGTTGAACGCTGAGCTGAAGTCCACGAACAGGATCCTTGCGTAGGTCCCTGCACTGTCGAGGTGTTCTAGGATGAAGTGCAGTCCCATGTTGACTGCATCATCCGCAGACCTGTTCACTCGGTAGGCGAACTGCAAGGGGTCCAGCAGGGGACCTGTGACGGCCTTGACGTGGTTCAGCACGAGATGTTCAAAGGACTTCAGGACCACAGATGTCAAGGCGACAGGCCTCTAGTCATTTAGACCCGAGATTGTAGGTTTCTCAGGGACTGGAATGATGGTGGAGCGTTTGAAACAGGATGGTACTTCACACAGTTCCAGAGATCTATTGAAGATCTGTGTGAAGACTGGAGCGAGCTGGTCCACACAGACTTTGAGGCAGGATGGGGACACATGGTCTGGGCCTGCCGCTTTGTTAATCTTTTGTTTTTTGAAGATGCGTCTCACATCCTGTTCGTGGATGGTTAACGCAGAAGTCAGAGGTGTGATTGTGGTCGGTGGTGCGGCTGCGTGGGTGTAGGGTGTGAAAGTGTCCTTTTCAAATCTGCAGTAGAAGGTATTCAAGTCGTTGGCTGCCAAACCTAAGCAACTGTCATGAACGGAACAGAGGATAGTACCCAAAAATGCTCGACTCCAAAACAAATGGACAGTTTCAAAAAGAGAGGTTTACTATACGGGTAGAGGTCGGTACACAGGCAGGCAATCCAAAAAAGTCAACAGTATCCAAAAAACGTGAGGCAAAAAGGCGAGGTCGATGATGAATAAAGATGAATAAATATTTAGACTTATGTTTGGTAATTTTCATCGTTATGTGAGCAAACAAACATGTCCACCCTCTCATACTGTAGTGAACTATCAATTGATATAAAAAGCTTTTGTAAATTTGAACATTCAGCTTGCTAACTAAATCATGTTGCTTAGTGAAGGTCCACCATGTGCTCATTAAATGTTAACACTAGCCAAAAAAGTCCACCTTGTCATTGTCCATCCTGTCACCAAGTTCACGTCTTTTGTTGATTGCATGTACATTGTCTGCTTGTGTGTGTGTGTGTGTGTGTGTATGTGTGCGTGCGTGCATGCGTGTGTGCGTGCGTGCGTGCGTGTGTGTGTGTGCGCGTGTGTGTGTGTGTGTGTGTGTGTGTGTGTGTGTGTGTGTGGAGTGTGGGAGCTTGACTAATATGCATTTCTAACAGCATAACATCTACGTAATACAGAATATGAAGTTAAAAGGATTTTTTTTGGGACAAATTACAAATGTTATCTGACTTGAACATAACTATATTTGCTTGTTGTAGTTATTTGGCCGTCTTCACGACCTATACTTACTGTATAATATAGGACACAAATTGAGTATTTGACAAATGGTATCTACCATTTAATATATTAACACCCTCAAACTACTTTGGAAACCTTCACCTTCGTTTACAGACTGAATAACTTGTCCTCTGTTGCCCTTCCAGTCATAATGACTTTAATTCCCTTATGCTGATGATGTGTGTGAGCCAAACTCCTGCTGGGACCACCAGCCTACATCTTGTGGTCACAGCCTGGCTTCTGGATGAAGACGCGCACACGTATAGCCTTAGGAAAGATGGTTTAATGCATGTCGGGTCTATCTCCACACAGATTGGCCTCCTTGGGCAAAATGGACTTGTGGATAAAAGTCAACATCATTGGAGCTTGCATGTGTGACATCCAAAATTGGCGCCAGCAGCATGTTCATGCAATAACAACACATCATGGTTTGACCTTACTCGCAAAACCATCAGTGAGTCGACTGGCTCTGTGGTCCAAGTGCACCTGCACATGCTCAATATTTCTGTACAAGACCTTGGAAACTGGGGGGTTGGGAGGCTGGGGTTGCAAGTGATGATGAGCAAGCACTACAGGGGGGAATAATCTCTTATTACCCACAATTCCCTTATGCTCTCTTGTGCCAGTGAGCATGAGTGGAAGCGTCCCACGGGTCGACACAAATGGAGTCACTCAGTCGATTTATTGGAGCATCCTTGTCCTCCCTGTTGCTTTCACAATCTTCTGTCTGCTTCCTGCATCACTCCTCTTGGCCGCCTGCTGTCTTCCAGATGTCCTAAGTCACAAGTTGCAGTCCATGTTGCAGTTCTTGTTCAATCAGTCCCCCTGTGTTCTTCAATCAATTAGCCCTCCATTTTTGTGACAATCCATCCTGGACCCCACATTTATTTGATTCCTGCCTCATTCTATCTACGTGTCTCTATTTGAGTATCATTGCTACAGCCATCCATCAGACAGCACCATTGCTTTTCAAAATCCCCAGCCTCCCATCACAGCCCCTTGTTGCTCTGTGTTTGCATACGGACATATGTCAGACTTGTTACATGGCAGGAACTACAAGAAACAGACATATAAGATGTCTTATTATAATTTGGAATTTATGCCATAGACTGTAGATATACATCCCAAGTCCCCAGAGAACATATAGTTGAAATTCTATTGCATATGACAACACAGAAATAAAAGAAGGGATATGTTTTGTTTCAGCCAAAGGAGACAAATACAATCATTGGTCACAGCCTTAGGTACACCTGGAAAATGCAGTAAGATCAAATCAGAAAGGCATTAATTTAACGATTTATTGTTTTATTTTGCAGATTTTTCAGTCACATCACATACTGGTTGTATAAGGTTGTTTACCTTATTTAGCAACATTAGTGTAAAAAAATATTAGAAACAGCTCTCAGTGCACGTAATTGCAAACTACAACCACAATAATAAATAATAAGCAAAAAAAAAGCATTACTGTGATATTGTTTTGATCACTGTTTACATGTCCTCTAGTAAACAAGATTATATAACCCATTTCATAAAACTTTGCAGTGGGTTGGTACATACCCATTCTAGTCACATATAACAACAGCATTTTACACAGCCAGTCAAATCCATAATTTTCCTGTCTCACTTCTAGTTTTTGTTCTGTATAAACTGCACAGACACGATCTGAGAAAAACAATGTCAAACCACTACAAAGATTTGGGAGGATTTGTTTGGACTCCTTAGTTTCAGTTCCACAAAGCGACACCCATCGCTCTCATCACTGGTTCTCCACGAGGAGGTTTATCTGTACAGAGGAGGAGAAAACACACACAGTTGTTATCAGCCCACAGCAACTTTACAGACATCAAGTGAGACGATTCGAATGATTTGTTCAATAATACCGCAAAGCTGAATAGCTTGGCGTGCTTTATGGCCGCGACACCCGTGGATTGTTCAGAGTTTTCATTTCACACATGAAAGTCTTTCCAGTGTGTGTGTGTGTGTGCATGTGTGTGTGTGTGTGTGTGTGCATGTGTGTGTGTGTGTGTGTGTGTGTGTGTGCGCGCGTGGACCCATACACTCAATGTGTAGTGCTTTAACAATGCATATTGCCCTAGGCTAAATGATAGACAGCAGTAGAATGTGGAGGACCAAAGTGATGCCAGATAAGAATTAACAGAGACAAATTGGAAATGAAGTTATTTCCTAATTATAATAATAAAAAAAGATAAAACTGATTAAACGGCCTCTTTGTTTTTCAGTGGATAGCACTTCTTCTGATGATGACCAATTTTGATTTTCAAGGACATTAAAATACAATGGAACCTCCAAAATCGAACATGCTTGTTCCGTAATGCTGCTTGACTTCCAAATTAATCTAATTTCCAAAAACCTTTGTCCTTTACTTTTCATTTTTACATATAATATAACATCTTTGTCCATTTGTCCCATGCTCAAACTGTTGAAAAATTAACCACTCTACTAAAACAAACATAGAGTTTTAAAGACCTACGCATCAGTTGATTATTCCTAACAGACATATAATAGAGATGGATATGGAAGGACTTTGCTTAGTGATGCACATCTCGTGTTTTGTGTTTACGTTGTTGATATGTACTGTTAACAAATTGATATACATACAAAACAAATCATGTTTTCAGTGTAGTTAAGTGCACCTCTCTCATTACTCCACTGTGCTGCTGCAAGTGTTTGTTTCAACCAAAAATTACATTTTAAATTATGTTTTAATAAATACATACTTGACACTGGGGTACTTTTCACCAGCCACCTTGTAGACAAATGCAGGGTTTGCATACCTGGAGGAGCCCTAAACGCTTGCAGCCAATTTTTCACCACTGAGGCCCGATGATGATGAGCCCATTTAGTGGGGGGAGTCCCCGTGGTCCTCCAGTGATTAGTGGGAAACATCTTCCCTAATAACCTTAACAAGAACAACGCCTCAGGACGACATGCCGCTGCACACACGCACACACACCTCCTCGGAGATAGAAGAGCTGTGGGCTTCCCGTGATCCCCCCCCCCCCCCCCCTCCTCTTTTAACTGGGCATCTCCCACCATTTCTGCCACCCATCACCAACACCAGCACACACATGCTCGCATGCACTAAATTGAGTTGGCTATGGTTCATGAGTCCCACCTCGCCACATAAAGTTGCCCTCAGCATCAATATGAAATAAGACAATATGAATACACAATAAAAGGCAGTGGAAGCCCTAGTCCCTTGGGGTGATGAGATATGGAAGGAAATTAAGAGAAGATAATAGTATACTGTGAGGAATTGGATAATGTTTTTGTTGTTGTTTGTTTTGGATTGTTGTTTTTGTTGCTGTTTGTTTCAAAGGATTGGAATAAACTGTGTGTTGTTTTCTCACAATCATTTTGTCTCACTGATGCATCATGCAACACCTAAAAAGTAAAAAAAAAAATACTCATAAAAGAAAGATGTACACTAAAAGACAAAAAAGCCTGCCCAGTCTTACACAATCCTATACAATAGGATTTAACATACACTCTACTGAGTGGTGTTTCTAATATTTAGTTGTTGTTGTTGTTGTTGTTTTGTTTTTGTTTTTTTTGCAACACGAGAGAGGCAAACTATTTGAAATAGCGATAAGCACAATGGAGTGCAGTTCCAATGCCACTGTAAACTACAGCTGGATGTGCATGTACATTGTTGATCGAAATTTTCCATTCCTGAAAAGGGGTATTGTGGCCCGGACACTTCGTCGTATAGTGTAGGGCCGGGACATATTTATTTGTGAGGTAACACATGATTAATGGAGCAAAGCGCCACATCGCATAAATACTGCACATAGGGTAAAAAGTGGGGATGCACGTGCCCCCAGTGCCCCCCTGGTTCCGTCACCCCTGTCTGATGATACCAATCTGCAAATAAACCAGCCGTCTGAAAACTGTTCATTGAACTGAGTGACAGCTACAACAGCCATTAATAATAAAAGTATTAGTGCCGTACACCTACAACAGTGTGACATCTAAACTGATCATTATTATCTTTGTAAAGGCAGATTTTATGATAATGGCATGTATTTGATCTCATTAATTTGTGAAGCTTTGTTTAATCAATTGTGTGTACTTAAAAATATTTGTTTTAAAGTGATGAAGCATATATTGTTCATCACAGTCAAAACATTCTGTTCCTTTCGATCGAGAAGAAATTAAATCTATTATCACGTCTGTAATTTCAGTGCTGCCTTCAAGACCTAATCTAAACGGAAGAAAACAGCATGTGTAGCAATAACTTTCACGCTGACTTGCTTGTAACGACATCGCTCCTCTGCAGCCACTGTGCTGTAAATGTGTTAAAAGAGAGCCATTTTCTGGTTTAAAAATAAAAACAAACAAACAAAAAAACTGTTTCTCTTCTATTTTTAATCAATTCGACGTGCGTTTCACGAGGAACAAGTAAAGGCAGCATCGGTTGCGTCCCGTTACGTCATCGAGAGCGGTGGAGCCAGTCAGCTGAGGGAGGAACTGAACTCCCCGTCAGCACAAAGTCAACCAGGAAGACACGACCGAGACTGCTAAACTAACACACCGGCCTCTCGGTTCGTCAAACACTGAGCTTATTTACGACAGGAGTCGTTTCAGTGTATTTTTCCGTAACCTTCGTATTTTATATAAGAGTCGTTTTCAAAGCAAAACGATGGCTTCCCTGTTCAAGAAGAAGACTGTCGACGGTAAGTTTGTTTTGTGTGAGAAGCTAGCTAAATTGTGTTTTTAGCTGGAGATGGTAACTAGTCATTCCTCAAACTCGAACTCGTTTGACCTGTTTTAGATGTTCCATGAGTCATTGGACACATACTGCGTCAGTAGTTTCTATTAAATGTATATTTATATCTAAAATAGAATGTTGTACTTGTGAATCTGCCTTGAAAATGACTACGAATCTCATCTAGTTACTTCACTCTATCGGCTAGGATGTATTCAAACATGTCAAAATGGCAAAAATGTAGTTTCGACTCTAAATGATTGGAAAAACCGGTCTTCTCACGAAAGTCGTTTTCCCTTTTTGAATTTAGCCTGTGTTGGTTATATTACAATATTCACCTTAATGTTGCATTTTAACTTGCTAAACAGTAGTTGTAGTTTGTGATCTATCTATCGATCGATCGATCGATCGTATAGTATCAACATCTGTATATCATTTGGCTATAATCTGCCTGTGTCTTATCTGTTGGACGTCTGCTACTGTAATGAACTTGTTGTATTGTTCCATGTTAATTTTAGTCGATACAGTACTAAAATAGTTTTGAATGCGTTGATTTTTTTATATATAGCGTTGTCACAAATCTGAGTGGTCTCTCAATCTCAAAGTATTATCCTCCGGCTAGATAATCAAGGCTGACAAGGGCACAAGCCGACCCCAATAAAAAGAAATTAATAATTCAATCCATAATTAAGTGTGATTATATAGAGTACAATTGGAAGATCGCAGAACAACTGGCATATAATCTTAATGTCAATTTCACCACAAACCTTTTTGTTAGTAAAAGCACAAAATAAATAATTAGTGCATCTTAAGGGAAGTATTTTTCCTGGACCTACCTACTCCTCCCAAAATGGGCATCCTAGTTTCACTCGTAGCGTTGGTCCACATTTGGTTCTTACCATCACCGCAGCCTTATACCAAGCCAACATCAGATTCTTCTCAGCTTCTTAGGCAAAATTCACCAAATGTCCTCACTATGTCTTGTATCGTCGCATCATTTTTAGCCTTGGGTTGTAAATGGTTTCTGGTTATTAGGTGATTGGAAAATAGGGATTGGGGGGGGTTGATCACTTGTATTTGTAGGACGATATCCCTCCCACTTGAAGATGTTGTTGCTGCGTCACCGTGTACGTATTCACGTTTCGCTCTCGTAAGTGGTCTAACACGACGTGACGTGGATCCACTGACTTCATGGGAACTTTCTGCTCCGCCGAAGCGATTTCTTGTTGTTTCTTGAACTCTCTCTTTCTTTCAAGGTGTTATGCCCCCTCCTTTTTAAATGGATTCCAACGTTGAGTGAATTGAATTGTACACTTGGTTACAATTACTGTTACTTGTTTTTATTCCAGAGAATATATTGATTTTTTGGGGGATTTTTTTTTTGTACATGGAAGCTGGTTGAAGTCTTTCCTCTCTTGATGATCCTAGATTAGATCCTTTTACCTCAGATTCAAGGAGGTCCTTAGCCATCAAAAGGGACCAACAATGATTTTGTTTTATTTTTGTACTTTTTATTTTTGGCCTGGATTCTTCACTGATTTTTAAAATATTTTTAATTGTTTATATTTGTATTGTATTACATTTATTTAGTTTATTTGGTTTTTTTTCTATTTCATAAGTAATTAATATATCAAAAGATCATTTTACCAAAGGTACGGTCTAAACTACTGAGGTTTTGAGTGTGTGTTAGGTCAAGCCACTGACTTTTTTATTCTGCCACACAAACCTTGTGTGGATTTATGGTCATGCATTATCTCACATGATGCCACTTAGCAATGTTGTGGGAGGTATTAAGTTGACTCAGTAGCGATGCGGGCTGTCCGTGCAGAGCTGCCGTGTTGTGGGAATGTGCTGCCGGAGACACTGCTCACTATTAAAGCAACTGTGTCATGTTTTAGATTTTTAGTAATGCCGATAGATGGATTTGATGAATAGCTAGATAGACTTTTAAAATTAATAGGAACGATCCTACATAATCCTTGCTGTTCTGTTGGCTGCAAACTTTATTCATTGGAGATTAGATGTCAAAAGCAAGAATAGTCACCACAGCATTGTACAGAAAATATTTTTTGTCATTTGTAGGGTTACGACAAACTGAGAGGGATAAGTGTGAACAAGTATTTCCTCTTTAGTTCTAACTTTTGCCTACCTACCCAATCTGTCATCAAGTTACAGAACTAAATTATGAAACTAAGTCGATTTTGTTGTGGGCTACCTACAGTGAATTCAAAAAGTCTACACACCCCTTTTCGAATGTTAGGTTTTTGTGATATATATATATATATATATATATATATATAAATGAGACAAATATAAATGATTCTCAAACTTTTTCCATTAATGTGGCCCATTACCTGTGGAACTCAGTTAAAAAAAACATCTTTGAGAGGGCAAGTAAAAACAAACAATTGAAATAATGCGGTTGCACAAGTGTGCATACTTTCTTAGAACTGTGATGTGGCATACTCAGAAAAAAACTAGTCCTATTCCAGCATATGGAGCATAACAAAATCTTACAAACACGTGTAGGAAAATGTCTTATGGTCTGATGAAACCAAAGCTAAAGATGAGAAGAGGTGCGGCTAGGAAAATGAATGGATGGATGGATATATTGAAATAAAACTACACCTTTTCACAACCCCTAAGTAGCGCTATGCATCTACACAGTGGGGTATTTTTTCTCCATTTTCCTTCTATGTATAATATGCTCTATCAACTTTTGATGATTTTTTTTTTAGGAATAAAAAGTGTGTATTATACATGAGAAATTACGGTAATTGTTCTTGGCAACTCCCTACCAGTTCATGCCACAATAGCAACTAAACAAAGAAAGGTATTATATTAATAATGTGTTCTTCTAGTTTGCAGTGGTGTAAAAATACACTGATATGTTGCTATCCTGTTTAGCTACAAGCAGGGAAGAAATAATTAGACTATCCACCACAAGGTCACAGTTTTGTTTGACATAGGTGTTAACATTTTGTGTTTAGAACCAGTACCGGTACTTGAGGGCCAAAATGATGTTGTCTTCTTGATTGTAATTTATTTTTATTTATTTATTGTCTTTTAATTAAATAATTAATTAATCACATTTCTGTCTGTCAAGTAATTTTTTTTGTGTTTGCTGTGAATAATATTGTACAGGTTTACCTAATGTTGAGGGTGGTGAAGGGCCACTGTGTTTGAAAATTCAAAACTTTCTCTCTTTCCCAAGACATTATCAAGGAACAATCAAGGGAGTTACGTGGCACCCAGAGACAGATCACAAGAGACAGAGTGTCCCTGGAGAAGCAAGAGAAGCAAATTGTGAGACCCTAACATACACAAAAATGAGAAATAAATAGACCATTTTGTACATATTTATTGCTACATATTGCATCAATCCCCAACCATGACAACCTTGATTTGCAGACATTCAGAGACAGACTCGGTTTCCACTTGCTACTGCAGGCATTGTGTCTGTCGGACTAATGGGTCTCAATTAATAGATATGATGGATCTGCTGCGTTGGCTTTGCTGCAGGCAAACCATGCAACCATTCCTCTTTATCTCACGTCGACATACACGCTCAACACACATCCACAATAAGGCCGTTTGCACAAAAGCACACATTTCCTCTCGCTGCCAGATGAAAGAAACAAGACGTGTCCTCTCGCCTCTATTGTATTAAGTAAATATCATACAGGACATAATTACTTCCCCGGGGGACAAGGTTTTAATTTCACATTTGCTAATTGGTTGTTTTTGAACCTCAGTCGCATGTTCTCAATAGAAGAAATGTAGAGCTAAGAGGTGGAAATGACCTATATTTGCAGTTTAGCCCTGAGTACTTGCACACACTTGCACTTTCTCCAGCAAAAAAATGCACAAATTACAAAACCAATTTTCCCCCAGGATGGAAGTACATGACGATGATTTTTTTTAATTTTTGTTTTCCATGGGGCTACATATTTGTGCAACTCACTGAATTAGAATGTTGTGAAAAACGTAATTTATTTCATTACATTCAAAAAGTGAATTTTATACGTGAAATATTTCATGATTTTGATGCTTATAGCTAAGAATATCCCAGATTTTCACCATCTTAAAAAAAAATTAATGACATCAAATGATTTTTAATGTAGGAATTGGCCTTCCCAAAAGTAATTTCCTATTTTTATTCCTATCTATATGATATGAGCTTCACTTTTTGAAATAAACTACTGAAGTAAATGATCTTGTATATGACAATATAATATAATCAAATTCACTGAGATGCACCAGTACACATACAGTAGTTGAGTGCTCGTTAACAAAGAGCATAACTAGAATGTCTATTTTAACTTACTAGCCCCCCCCACCCCCAATCAAGCATCTATGGTCATTTGTTTTTAAACCTTCCACATTTTTTGAATAGCATGCAGTTTATCTGAAAATTTTTTGTCCTATATTGCCATGTATTCGCTTCAGTGAAATGATCGCTACAGCAACATTGTGTCCATCTGTTGTTCAGGCATCTGTCTGCCTTTAAGGTTCACAGTTGTTGGATTCACGAAACACTCCACTTCACATTTCCACCTCAGGCACAGACAGTTGTGTCTTGTGCTCACTCCTGTATTTGAATGAAATAAGTGAAGTGGACATTATAATAATCACCGTCTGCCTCTGTTTCATGCATAGGTTTCTGTCCAAATTTACTCGTTGCGGGCTGGCGCAGCAGGTCTGATACTCATGCATCACATACTCTGGTTTCTATGCGAGCCTAGATTCAAATATGAATAATTAATTATTTCCGATCAAGGATGCTTACAGCGCACACACATGAAATAAACAAGGCTGCTCAAAGGCCTGGCTAGCTTCCTGTAACCTGGAGCTCCACTATTGTCTCTTGGGAAGTGTACACAGACAAACACACGGATGCGTCCACACCGCTGATGGCTGTGGGCATTAGTGTACATTCTGATGTTTACAAAAGCTAAAAGCTTGCATTTGCATCTCACTGAATGTGGCCTCAACAATATTGGCTGTGTTTCTAATATCTATATTTGTACACGCTGTGATTCTCTTGGGAGCTTTGTGGGTATGTTTGTTGGTTTATCAATACATGGTTTTATTTGTTAGCCATCCATCCATCTTCTTCCACATCTGAGGTCGGGTCGCAGGGGCAGCAGCTTTAGCAGGGAAGCCCAGACTTCCCGCTCCCCAGCCACTTCCTCCAGCTCTTCCAAGGGGCTGCCGAGGCGTTCCCAGGCAAGCTGAGAGACGTAGTCTCTCCAGCGTGTCCTGGGTCGTCCCCGGGTTCTCCCCCCGGTGGGACGTGCCCGGAACACCTCACCATGGAGGCATCCAGGAGGCATCCTAAACAGATGCCCGAGCCACCTCATCTGGCTCCTCAGTGTGGAGGAGCAGCGGCTCTACTCTGAGCCCCTCCCGGATGACCGAGCTTCTCACCCTATCTCTAAGGCAGAGCCGGACACCCTGCGGAGGAAACTCATTTCGGTTGCTTGTATCTTGTTCTTTCGGTCACGACCCACAGCTCGTGACCATAGGTGAGGGTAGGAACATAGATCGATCAAGTGGATCTGTAGACACCCTTATGCTTGAACATGGTGTTCGTTATGGACAATGGTGAGGACAGAAGTCCAATAACAGAACACCACTCGGGTTCTGATCCATTCCTCCCAATCACGCCCTTCCAGGTCTCACTGTCATTGCCCATGCGACCATTGAAGTCCCCCAGCAGAACGATGGAGTCCCCAGCGGCAACGCTCTCCAGCACCCCCTCCAAGAACTCCAAAAAGGGTGGTCACTCTGAAATGCTGTGTGGTGCAAAGGCACAAACAACAGTCAGGACCCGCCCCCCCAACCGAAGGCGGAGGGAGGCTACCCTCTCTTCCACCGGGGCGAACCCCAATGTACAGGCGCCGAGCCGAGGGGCAATAAGTATACCCACTCCTGCTCGGCGTCTCTCACCGTTTGCAACTCCAGAGTGGAAGAGAGTCCAACCCCTCTCAAGAGGACTGGTACCAGAGCCCAAGCCATGCATTGAGGTGAGCCCGACTATATCGAGTCCCCGCCTTCGGCCACCGTCCAGATCACACTGCACCCGACGCCTATGACCCCTCCCACAAGTGGTGAGCCCATGGGAAGAATTTGTGTTATATGCATTTCTATTGTAACAGACTTCAGACTTCCGACAAGTTATTGGATTTGTTACTTGGACTAAGAATTTATCATTATAACTACAGATGATGGGCAACATTTTTCATTCACTTTAATAAAGTCTTTGGGACGGTGTCCTCTAATGTTGATTCTCCTCTCCAGGAAGCAGAGATCAAGAAAATGGCGAAGAGTGGTAACCGGCAGGCCTGTAAGATCCTAGCCAAGCAGTTGGTCCAGCTGAGGAAGCAGAAGAACCACACATACGCAGTCAGCTCCAAAGCCACCGCCATATCTATTCAGACCAAACTCATGAACTCCCAAATGAAGATGGCTGGGGCCATGTCTACATCAGCAAAGGTATTGTCCTTGATATGACACCTTATTAAAAGGAGGTCATTCAAATCAGTTCTTAGAAACATTGATGTAGTTGTATAAGGTAACAAACATACAAGGTTGTTTCTGGCCCAAATTGAGGCGGAGGTTGTACCACTGTAGCCATTACACGCATGTGTATGCTGTGCGCACAGTGGCTCAAACAAACACTATCTCTGTGAAGTATTTACATGTATTTCATTGTTATTTAATGTTTTCTTTTGTTAAATCATATTTTACTAAAATACAAAAAAGAAAAGATACAGGAACCCTGTTTGATATTCAATATTTAATGATAAAGTGCATTGTGTGTACAATTAAATGGGAGTGGACCACAACTCAGTTAACCGTTTTAGAGCTAGAGGCAGAACATTTCAGCCTCCTGTTTTTAATTTTCTCAAATAGTCATTTTAATATGTAGTGCATTAAAATCACTATTTAGTGCAGTCGTACATCCCTGTAAATTTCGTGTCGGTGAAAAGCTGTTTTACTTCTGCCTCTTGTATTGGATCTTAAAAGATTGTGTATGCTGAGACTAGTCAGAGGAATGTGCTGAACAGTTGTTTAACATGAAATTGCACTTTTGTCTTTGAACACAAGAAAAAAATAGATTACCAGTGGATCTAGTACCATCAGTCAAAAAGCTCTAAGTCCCAGTAATGATGAAAGAAAAAAAACAAGTTAGGTGTGTCACGGTTACAATTGTGAACTATTTTCAGTATTGGTATCCATATTTTAGGACGTTATTAAAGTATGAATGTGATTTTTTTTATTATTTTTTTTATTTTATTTTATTTTTTTGTCCCTTTGTGAAGCTGAATCTCAGCTTTGCTAATGTTGTATAAGAGGAACAAAAAGCCCAGAAGCCACATGCTCATTTCAGAGGCAAACCTCAGCAAACACACAGGTCAGCTATAATTAATCCCTTAATTAATGAGGTATAATCTTTAGGCGGTTTCGGCATGAGGATGTTGAGTGTCTGCGTCATTTAGTTGACATGATTAGTTAGTCACCTTTTACTGGCACTTGTTTTTCTGACAGCACACAATGAGAGTAGTATTATCTTGAACGTGTGGCGCATCAGATAGTGCTGCATGAAAGTAGACCATCCAGTTTTGTTTTCTTTTTTTAGTAATTTTCGACATACTGTATTCTTGTTTTGGGATAATTATATATATATATATATATATATTTACCTGGATTTAAAAAAAAATGGAAAGATTGCATCAGGAAGCGCACGCCAAACATATATTGCGACTCTGAGTGACTTGCTGTGGGCCCCCTGATGAGACAAGCGAAATGTCGCCTCAACATATTAGTTACATATATACAACATATTAGTTAGTTCAAATTCCGGCCTCGCCTGTGTGGAGTTTGCATGTTCTCCCCGTACCTGCGTGGGTTTTCTCCGGGCACTCCGGTTTCCTCCCACATCCCAAAAACATGCTTGGTATGTTGATTGAAGACTCTAAATTGCCCGTAGGTGTGAATGTGTACGCGAATGGTTATTTGTTTATTATGTGCCCTGCGATTGGCTGGAGACCAGTTCAGGGGTATACCCTCTCGCCCGAAGATAGATGGGATAGGCTCCAGCACGACCCTTGTGAGGATAAAGTGGTACAGAAGATTGATGGATGGATGGATATTAGTTATAAACATCCCCAAACTAATGTGACACTCACAGAAACTGTCATTTAGATTTAGTTTAGTTTTCAATGTATGCTCATAATGGCATGTAAAATACATTGTAAGAACTATCGCTGCAGACATTATGATATCTCGTCTTATAAGAGGATTCAGCTTACCCTGTCTGTGCTGCTGGTGTTTTGTTCCTTTGCACTCTTTTCATCATCATCGCAGCGGCACTGAGAGCCTTCAACTTAAACTGTGTTCGTAAATATATCTGCAGACAATGCAAGCGATAAACAAAAAAATGGATCCTCAGAAGACTATGAAGACCATGCAAGATTTCCAGAAGGAAAACATGAAGATGGGCATGACGGAGGACATGAGTAAGGAACACACACAAACACGCACACACAAACACCTATGCATGTGCAAAGAGAGAGAGAATGTGAATGAATATCGATATCTACATTTTGGGGGCATTCAATGTATTCTTTGAATCAAATGCATTTCCTATAGCGCTTGACCTCATTGTGAGCTGGAGACAATCCTAGTTGACTTGACATGATTTGGAACGTGGTAGGTAACTAGAGTACCCCCTCAGAAAGCACACGCAAGCCAAGGAGAGCATGCATATTCCACATAGGAAGACTGGAGCTGAGATTCAAATCCCAGACTTGTTAAGCAGTCGGCCACAGTGCTGCCTGCATTAGCAAGAAACTATAGAAAAATGTGCTTTCAATCTCCAAAGTACAAAGTGTGAGCAAAAATCCTTGTTTCAGACCTACTTAAAGGAGTTGTTGTTTTTTTCCCCTTTTTTTATTTAGTAAACGATACCATGGATGACTTCTTGGATGAATCTGGAGATGATGAGGAATCTGAGGACATTGTCAACCAAGTTCTGGATGAAATTGGTATTGAGATCTCAGGAAAGGTAAGGAGGTCCAAATGAGAAAGCATCTTAGTGCCTGTCCAACACATTTGATCACTACATGACATTTTACTAATGCAAAAGGGACAAAATAATTTAAGGTACAATTAGGAAATTATTTATGTTTCATTAGGCTTGCAAGGGGGTGGAAAATTCCTGTAAATTTCAATTTAAGATGGGGAATTTTCCAAATGCTTATTAAATGTAAAATGTTTATTAAATGAAAAAAGTATAATGAAAACTTTTATGGGGATTAATTCGGAACTAGGGCTGCACGATTAATTGAATTTTAATCATGATCACGAGTTTGGCTGCCACGATTAAATTAGCCTGATCATCTGCGATTTTATGTTTTTAAATGAAGTGCTTTCTAAACCAGTAGTCAGCCAACCAGCATTGAGCTGCCTAAATACCAAGCGAGCGGTGCCGAGCTCAGCCTGCTGCAGGAGACTCAGTACTCAGTCAAGCAATCAAGTCATGCCGAGAGATGAAAGTATAGCAAAAAGTGCAGATGATGATCATCACGGTGAAGAGTTAGTGCCTCAAAAAGGGATCAACATCTATTTTCTACACGTTTCCATTCATGGCAAGTGATGTTAAACAAGACGTCTACACTTCTTGTTTAACGTTGTTCTTCAAGAGTGCAGCAAGAGTTGTGTGCCCCGCAGGGTAACAACTAATCTGTTCACCCATCTGAAAAAATGGCAGAAAAAAAGTCAAAGTACTGGACAAGAAATATGTCCCCCGTGCAGTTATTTCTCCAAAATGCCATTACCTACACCGTATGAAAAACAACTGCAGTCAGGCCATCCTCCAGTCAAAAAGAAAGTCAAGCCAGCCGCCACAAAGATTTTTCCTACTCTGCATTACGGTAACACACCGCCAATGCGCTGTTTGTAAATTCCTGGTTTATTCAATCCCATTGAACGTTTCCAACTGTGAAGATTTCCGGAATTTTGCACCCCTATGTGTTACGCATGTATCTGATTAAGCCGTATGAAGTGAGCTTTGAGCTCTGCTAATGGCATAGCAGCCGCCACAAGTTAGAGCTGATCTCTCAGTTTCTCTGCTCGGAGTTAAAGTACCAGGCTGGCAATCTGCCATGAGTGGGTGTCTAAGTTATAGCATTTCCCTCACCGACATTGTCCAATAAGCAAGAGCACAGCTGTAGAGCAGGAACAGAAATCTTGAAGCTGCTTCTAAATTTGCAATTAGATAAGTAATCATGATCTGCATGCTGTCATATATTGTACCCGCTGGACAAGAAGAGCTGCCAGTAAGCATGTTTTCATTATTTCTGCCTCTGTGTGTGTGTGTCTGCGCAGATGGTCCGTGCTCCAGCTGCAGGAAAGAGTGTCCCCGGAGCCGCCGCCGAGTCCAAAAAGGCCACTTTGTCCGACGAAGAGATCGAGAGACAGCTCCGCGCCCTGGGCGTGGACTAACATCTTTGGATGCATCATCCGTTCTCTTTCGTACGGCGACTGACGCACTGACTTGGTCACTGGTTAAATTGTTACACGCACACACTCGCACAAACACACACTGACCCAGTCAATCCATTGACAGGCCTATTACTGGTGGATGAATGATCCACACTTGACTCAAAAAAGCTGGAAGCCACCTGCACTCGTGTTTACGGTGCAGCTCATTCTCTTCAGAAGGGCTACATACAGTGCATATGCAATTCATCATCTACCTTTGCTGAAACTTGACGCTATACACGATCATTTAATACATTCTTGTTCACTTCTAACAAGTTTTATTCCTTTATTTGGAGGGCAAAATGGACATAAGCAATGAGTGAAGCATCAATTGAAACCTCAGCTTCACAAAGTAATCAGAGATTAAACTTTGTAAAGATTTTCTGAGACAACGCATTTACACTGCTGACTGTTGGTACTAACCAACCACTGTTAGCCATAGAGTGTTCCATACTTAGTAATTACTTGAGGGATTCTGGGGGTTTCTTAGTTGGTCTTTATCTTATTGTAGAAATCACGGGAGTTCTTCAGTGATTGGCGGATGGCGCCTGTCCTGCCGTCCTTCCCTTTCAGCTGCTGTGCAGTTATGGATGTTTTTTTTTCTTTCCTTTTTTTTTTGACAAGCTGCTTCTTGCTGCAAACATACACAAAAACTCAGCAAAACAATTGTCACTGTGACACAAGAGGTGTTCTTCCTCAAGAGATGAAGCTGATTCTGCGCTTTGGTGTCTGGGCTACCATGAGTGACTTTTCCATCGTTGTCTTTGGACTTTTTGCTCTTACTTTATCCCCATTTTCCCAGACTTTTTTTGTTTTGGGTGCATGTATCACACATGCACAGCATACAATTAGTTTCTTCATTCAGTCCTACATTTGTAAACATTTTAAGAAGATCCATTGAGCAAAAACATATTTGAAAATATGATTGCGTGAGAATTCTGTTTTAATTTGTGTGTGCTTGTTTCCTTAATTACGGGACTCTGTAAATTGGATTTTATAAGTAATAAACTTTCTTCTGGTACACCATTTTAATAGTGTGCATATTTCCTTTTTAAAGAATGGACAGTTAAGTTGGAAGGGTTTAGTATTACATAAACTGCTAAAACAAAGGATCTGAATGCACATCACGACACACCAATTGGGATTTTAATTTTACATCAAATCCCAATATTTCAGCAACACCACCATATGCAACAAGTTAAACTAAATGAGAGACTGGTGGAAAATGTCATTTTCATTTACACATGAAATGTAACTATAAACAAAACCCTTCTGACTTTTTGTGAGATGTCTTCTTTTTAAAACAACCTTTCTGGAGCTTGTCAGGCTTGTGGTAACAGCATGTTTATTCTTTATATAAACTGTATCCATATCTGCATTCATAACAAAGGACAATAGTATAGAGTAGGATTCTAACCAAGTTAAGCCAGCTCAACTTTTACATAGTCGTCAATGTATTTAAAATTGCTTATCATGCAGGGGAAAAAATGTAACAGCAGGTGGCGTAGTTGTCATATCCAACAGGATTTTTATTTTATTTATTTATTTTTTTATTTTTTTATTTTTTTACTTGAACGTTTTTCACCGACAGATGCATCGCCTTCATAAATATGTTGGAATGAATAGGCGTTTAGAATTAATTATCTTTATAGCTTTAGCAGTTGCCCTCAAATGCATCATTATATACACATATGTACATACAGAAGAAAGACAATTTGGGAGTCGTTCAGATTTCTTTTATTCGGTCTCTTTGGAGAAATGAACTAGAAAAGTAGCAATAGTAAGGATATAAAACTCAAGGCATTTTAAAGACAGCTGCAAGTTTCTACCAACATTTTTTTTTATCCTTTACAAAATAAACGTGTTGAAAGATGTGACTTAACTGCAGTTAAAAATAAATTACTGCCAGTTTGGTGCCTGTCCTCTGGTTGGACTTATGAATCACAACTGATGCTTTCACCAGTATGACACTGAAGCTAATTTCTCTCGGTAATACCTTGTATCAACTCACAAGCTTACACTGCAGGCACCTGTGGAGTTGTTATATCACAACAACCCAAAATATATTAAACAAGAATGTTTGTGCTCAAACTATAATTAAAAACCCAGGAATTTGGCATATAATATATTAAATCTGAATAAATAATTTGTTGCCAGAGTTCAGCTATTTTATCTGGTACAACATCATAATTCTAATTAGTGAAATAAGAACTGCATCTCTACTGACAAATATATAAATACATCAACAACTTGTGAATTATAAATGAAAACATACAAATTTAGTATTTAAAAAAAACTTCAACTTTAGCTGACAATTCACCATATTCCAAAAGCAAATATTCCTGCAAATTAGACATTTAACCAAAATATATGTATTTTCATTCATGCTACAACAATGACCTTTGCTAACTAAAAAGAAAAGTGCTTATCTAACTACCTCAATCTTTTTTTTATTAATTTTTTTTATTTCCTGTTTTCAAATTTCAACTGACTCTTTTTGTCCTACTGACTGGCAAACTAAAACTGACATATCAGGAATTTATCCATTATTTATATCAGTGGCTGGTGTGTTTTACTCATCTGGGCTATGCAGTTTGGACTTAATTTGGCCAAGCAGGAGCTGAGGCTGGTTTTGACCCGTTTCTCCCTCTGGCGCCTGTTACAGAACCACACCCGGATCACCTCCTTCTCCAGGTGGAGCCCTTTGGCTATCCGGGCTATTTCCTGGGAAGATGGCTTACTTTTTTCTACAAAGCTGTGCTCAAGAGCCTCCTTAGCTCCCAGGCTGCATTGAGGGTCAAGCAGAGAATAAAGAACTATTTAAAAGCTGCAGTCACGGGCAGATTAAAACAATTCTTACCTGATAGTTGTTCTTCTTTTCCTCTTCCGCTCATTTATTCCAATTTTATCACTGTTCAGAGCTGAGGGGGGATGTGAGAAGAAGGTGATCTAGATAATGAGAGGTGACTAAAGCAATAGGAGGAATCGGCGACGGGCTCACCTCGAGCGAGCTCAGCTTCGTCCAACCACTTGGCCAGAATGGCCTTCAGTTTGCAGGCGTTCTTGAAGCTCAGCTGTAGATTCTCAAAGCGGCAGATGGTGGTCTGACTGAACTCTGACCCGTGCACGGCGGCGAGGGCCTCACCCACGTTGGTCTGAGTGTAGCCTAGTAGTGCACACACACACGCACACACACACAAAGAAAAATGTAATGGTTACAGCAACTTTCAAATGCATTGGGACAACATTTGTGCAATTTTACACCTGTGGAGTCATAAACTCGTAAGTTGTATGCGAGGGTATTCCTGTAGGCTGGACATGCAGGCACAAATACATACTGTATACTTAAAGAAATTACATTTTATTCAATTGGAATATTAAGAAATAACAGCTTCAGTGTAATTTTCAGCATTTGTAATGTAAAGGTTGATGTGCTTTGCAAGATTCAAGTGAACTTGTAATTACTCCACATTGCTGTCAATTGCCTGTGTCCAGACCTCTATTTTTGGATTTCATATTGTACTGTACATAGTACTAACCGGTCTCATACAGAAAGCGCTATATGGTGCCTTGACATGTTCAAATGTGTAGTAGGCTATTCAAATCAACAGTATGTAAATATTCATCAAAGTAGCACAAAGCACAAATATTCCAGCAAGAATATAAACGATATAGAGTTTGATAACATTTCAGGCTTATATGGTTTTTGGAGATACGAGCTGTTGTTCCGAAGATTTCCATTTATTTTAATGGTGAAGATATACTACAGAGTAAACGCACCCGTTTGAATACCATTTTTTTCCCCCAATGGTAAAAAAAAACAAAAAAAAAGATAAATACAACCTATATCATGAAAAGTTCAATTTAAAAAGAAACATCTGTTGGGAAGGAAACAAAACCTACATTAAGCAGGTTGCGAGGTCACTAGTATGCTGGACATAAAAAGAACAGCGTGGACAAATCTACAGCTCA
Organism: Phyllopteryx taeniolatus; assembly: GCF_024500385.1. NCBI lineage: Eukaryota > Metazoa > Chordata > Actinopteri > Syngnathiformes > Syngnathidae > Phyllopteryx > Phyllopteryx taeniolatus. The sequence continues at coordinate 14,331,378 of NC_084513.1, read as the reverse complement.
GCCATTCTAATTTTAGTTACTTGTGGGCCATACCACAAGAGGGCGTGGGACAGTAATACTGTTCATCACATCAGATCCTCACCAAGTTTGATCCTCCTTATCTTGAAGTCATTAGCAAACATCTCCAGCTCTTGAATCTGCGGGGAGTCCATAGCGGGGGTGTCCTCCAGCTCACGGATGCTCTTCCTCTGGATGTTGACTTTCATCTCACCCACAGAGGGGCCTCCTGGGGCCTCGTCAGTTATCAGGAGGGCCGAGGGCAGTGAGGAGAAACCGTGACTTAATGCACACGAGCTGCTGCTCAGACCGGGATCTGGAAACTTGTACAGGCATGGAGTCAGTGAACCTGGACAGAAAGGCAAGGTAGGGAAATTGGTATGAGTCAACAGGACTTTGAAAGACCAGTAGAGACACTGATGATGTTGTGGCACTTTTACATGCAGTGTTTTACTTTTGATGGTTTCTAAAATTGTGACCTGATAGTGAGCTACAGTGGTGCCTTGAGATTTTTTTGTTTTTTGCTTCAGCAGTTTTGCAGATAGAATTAATGAACAAGTCTTCAAAAAAGAGGCTTCAAGGTTGTTTGTTTTTCCACTCCTAGTTGGATTTTACTGAAACTAAACATGCATCTAAAAATAAAACAAAAAGAACTTCAATTTGTTTTTTTGCATTACAGTAGACTCAATTAATGCTAACACATAATGGAAAAGCCATGGACAAAGCAAAGCAAATTTATTTATATAGCGCATTTCACACACAAGGTAACTCAATGTGGCGGCACGGTGGACGACTGGTTAGCGCGTCAGCCTCACAGTTCTGTGGACCCGGGTTCAATCCCTGGCCCCGCCTGTGTGGAGTTTGCATGTTCTCCCCGTGCCTGCGTGGGTTTTCTCCGGGCACTCCGGTTTCCTCCCACATCCCAAAAACATGCATGAATTGGAGACTCTAAATTGCCTGTAGGCATGACTGTGAGTGCGAATGGTTGTTTGTTCCTATGTGCCCTGCGATTGGCTGGCAACCAGTTCAGGGTGTACCCCGCCTCCTGCCCGATGACAGCTGGGATAGGCTCCAGCACGCCTGCGACCCTAGTGAGGAGAAGCGGCTCAGAAAATGGATGGATGGATGGGTAACTCAATGTGCTTTACATGATTAAAAATTTTTTTTAAAAAAAGCTTATCAAAAAGAGAGAGAAAAAAGTACAATTTATACAGCATACAGTGCAAGAAATGCTCTAAAAAGCATGAGAAAAAAGAAGAGTTTTTAACCTGGACTCATAAACATTCACAGTCTAACAAAAAGCACCAATGTGGTAGCGTTACATCTGAACAAAACAGTGCAGCAACACATGCAGACAGACAATATAACAAGATCACGGGCATATATTTTTTTATCCTCTGAGACTAATATTACTGCCGTACTGAAGAGCTGAGACCGTCTCCATTCACGAAAATGAATAATGTAATGGGAGTTTTTTCTTATTTTTTCCAAGATGATGCAATGCTGGCCTCCTGTGTTGGTCAGGCTGTGGTGCACTATGTTGCCTCACATCTGAAGACAGTAACGATGCACTCAGTGGCCACATGAGGTGCAATCCATGACATCTAATACATCCATCCATCCATCCATTTTCTGAGCCGCTTCTCCTCACTAGGGTCGCGGGCGTGCTGGAGCCTATCCCAGCTGTCATCGGGCAGGAGGCGGGGTACACCCTGAACTGGTTGCCAGCCAATCGCAGGGCACATAGAAACTAACAACCATTCGCACTCACAGTCATGCCTACGGGCAATTTAGAGTCTCCAATTAATGCATGTTTTTGGGATGTGGGAGGAAACCGGAGTGCCCGGAGAAAACCCACGCAGGCACGGGGAGAACATGCAAACTCCACACAGGCGGGGACGGGGATTGAACCCCGCACCTCAGAACTGTGAGGCTGACGCTCTAACCAGTCGGCCACCGTGCCGCCCATCTAATACATATAATGAGTAAAAAAATATATGTTTTTTAAAAATTTTATTTCTAATTATGGCTCTCTCATGTAGATAGAGGAATTCAAACAGCAGCAGCATTGTGATGCAGTGTCAGACTTCAACTTGTTGTTTTCCACTACGGCATAAGTTTGTTTTATTGTTAGCTTTATGACAGACAATCCAACCTCGGCATTTTCACATTTCTAATATTTTGGATGTTGTAAAATTCTTCCGGCGTACCTCATTGAGTGGCAAATATGTGTAAATATGCATCCATATATGGAAACCCATTTGAGCATCTATTCATTATCCTTGACACATCCATACCTGATTAAACTTCTCCTCGGACTTTTATTCGGAACAATTTACCTGTTCAACAATAGGTGACATTATCTTTCCATCATAGACGTCAATACATATTTTTCGAAGTGAATTTGATTAAAACTATTCAGCCAATAATTCACATGAGTACCGCATGAGTACTAAAATGCAACATTTTAGAATTTGTATTTCTTTTTCTTCATACCTGTACACACAATGTTATGTCAAAAAAATAAAAACAATTCCCCATCTTCACACCTATTTTCTTTACAGTGATTTGCAAATTAACTTATTTGCCCATTTTTGGGGTGTGTGGGGAGGTGGGGGCACATATCCTTCGCTTTTTTGCTGAAAAACTCACCTATTTGCTGTTTTGTGTTCAGGCTAAAGCCCTGTCTCATGTAATATAAAAGCATTGCTTCGGTGCCACCTTGGTACCAAGGAATTATGTTGAAGTGAAGGGAGGAGGTTCCTTTAGTCAGGCCATAGCCCTTTCTAATAGAAAAAAAGGTGATTTGGCACCATAGGCCATTAATAATATTTGTAGGGGACGTCAATTGTTAATTTTCACTTCAAGTTGGGGGACACTGTACCACTATTAGGGTCCCAAGTGAACTGGAGGCTGTCCCAGCTGACAGATGTGTTCAAAAAGTGGGGTACACCCTGGACTGGTCACCAGCCAATTGCAGGGCACAAATAGACAAACAACTATTCACACTCACATTCACACCTATGGATAATTTAGTCTTCAATTCACCGAACATGTTTTTGGAATGTGGGAGGAACCCAGAGTACCCGGGGAAAAAATCCACGCAAGCATGAGGCGAACCTGGCCGAACACTTAACACACATAACATTTAAAGATAAATAAATACATAAATTTAAAAAAGAAGAAGAAAAGAAATGAAGTTAAATATTGAGAGAATCAAGTTCTGTTCTGACACCAAAATAATTCTTCAGTGCATACCAAGCACATTGTTTCTTTTTTTAAATTACCATCACAAGATCCTATGTTAATGTTTTTAATTTTTTTCAGCTCACTCCGGACTGTCTCCTCTCTCAGCACAGCAACTAATGGAAAAAAAAAGACTGAAGAAAAAAAAGATCCAAGTAAATTTTTTTTCTTTATTTCTTTCAAACTACTGCACATCCTCTGAAGTTTCTGAGCTCTGAAATGAAACGATCAATGCGTTCTCAATGTTCTCTTTTCTTTTTATCTTTTTATTTAATTTTTTTTTAACTTTGTTTCCCACAATGCCGAGGGCAAAGCATTACCAGACATAAGGTTGTTAGAGTGAAGAAAGTGAATTTGGGCTCTTTTGATCATGCATATTGCCCTCGCTCGAGACTTTTTTTTTCTGGGGGGAGGGTCGTGGGGGTCTCGATTGCAGTGCCAGCAGACGCTCCTTCCATTTGCTGTGCCTATGTTTAATTCCAAACCTGGTCTGAGTTGTGTCCTTCACCACTGATTTTACAAACTCCAAATAATCCTAGAATATCAGAAAGGTGAGCAACCCGTTATTTATGATTACCGGTACATGTCTTAATAATTGTCAGTATAGCAGCAACAGGCATATGCAGTGACACATTAGTTGCAGACCAAACTCTGTTAAGATCAATGCATATGCAATTATCTTTTCAAGTAATACATTGCATACATCGGTAATAAATCTCATGAAAGGCAAACCTATCCATTCACTTTCCCGAGTGCTTGTTCTCATGATGGTCACGGTGAGCTGGAGTCTATCCCAGCTGACTTTGGGTGAGAGGCTGTGCACCCTTGGCTGGTCGGCAGCCAATTGCAGGGCAAAAATAAACAAACAGCCGTTCGCACTCACATTCACAGCTATGGACAATTTAGAGTTTTCAGTGAACCTGCAGAGATGCTAGTTGACGGTCGAAGACAAGATAATAAGGTCTTGAGTCTTCTCCGGGAGCCGAACCTGCTGCAGATCGATGTCAAGACTGTTGCCTTTAAAGTTGTGCCATGCCTTGTTAAATCTTTTTGGTGGACGGTGAATCTGAAATCTGCCCAGTCATTATTGGACGACACAGACGCACGTTGGCCCTTCTGATGTAGAGAAAAGGTTAAACTCTTTTTTTTAGTAGACAAAGCTATCTTTCTGTGTGGCTAGCTGGCTAGTTAGCTACCTAGCGAGCCGAGGCCGAGGTCAGCTAGCTGGCTAGCTAGCTAGCTAATCTCAAACTGACCAAATATTTTGTGCTTTCAGCCACAAAATCTAATTTTTCCATATTGCAACACACACATGAGTGCGCAGACTCGCTAAATTCCATTTCCTCTGTATAACCCACAGATCAACTTTGCTGTTGTTTCCGTCATCTCCCAAAAGAGACAAGAGCCGAGCTTCTCCTCTTGAAGTTCGACACGCCACCTCCAATTTTGGAAGTCTTGACGAGTGAGAGAAGTCGAGTGTTGTTACTTGCCGGAAGACGTGTGAAAAGTAAGGTTTAGAATGGTTACCGTGGACTGCTTCGATGGGTGCCATCGTTTGTTACATTTATGCTGCTGTTGTTGGTTTCAACCATTTACATACTGCTTCACACATCAGTTTAGGGTAAAAGGGAGATTAAAATTATACCATATATTATATATAACCCAGTGAAATTATGTGCTCATTGCTTATTTCATCAAAATTACAGAACTAAGTCATTCTATTACGCCTCACTTGTATGGTGATTTTTTTTAATTTATTTTTTTACCACTGAATTTGTTTGACTCTTCAGAGTCAATTTATCACTTGAACTTGAATCCACTTAATGTGTTTCTGACCTTCTTTTCAATATCTGCTCAGTCTTTCAATTGTTACATCCATCACATTATTGTTACAGTAGTGGGAATAAAAGCCACGAAAAACCCAGTGGAAATCATTTGCTCGTCCTCATGTTCCTTGTTTGAGGGGACATTTGATCTTGATGCTGGTGAATGATGTCATATATTTCTGTGCAGGACGTTGACACAGTGAACATAACAATTCATTGAGTCACTTCAGCCTCATCTTCATTTGAGCTCTCCAGATAATATTTACCGGCCGTCTCTCCTCTTAAAAGAATCAACGTTATTACCGCTTTGGTAAATGTTAATAATTGTACTTGACCTCCAGCTTCAGGTCATATTCCATCTGCTCCACATGGTTACAGCATCTGACTTCGACTGCTACAGTTCTTGTCTTTCCTTCCCTTTTCTGAATATTAACAGTATGTCTGGTGAATTCTGCACCCATTGGACATTTCATTAGATCAGATCCAATTTACAAGCTGTATCAGAAATCCAAGGCTTACAAAAATAATAATATTCAAGTGCTAATTTAACAAAATGTTTATTATTGTGGCCATAGTATGCAGTGGTATAGAAGTGCACTGTTTTATTCTGAAAATCATTTGTAATATTCTTGAACTTCACTATTGATGTTTTAAAGCAACATGAGAAGTAACAGCAACAGAACTGCTATGTTGATTTATAAAATCCCCCATCGGAGAAACATTATATCAACCTTTGTAGTGTTATTTGCGTTTAGGTAAGTGCAGAATGTGTAGGGCTGACTCACAGTAGCCATCAACACCTACCTACAGCAGTCTGCAGGAAAGTAACTGTAAATAACACAATGTTTGGCAAGAGTATAAAGACAATCATTCCAAATGAACAATGTTTGTTCGGGTCTCTGACACACAGAAAAGGTTTTGTTGGTTAAAAATTTGAACATAGCATATTCCACTTTGCACCAGGGAACAATTCAATAACAAATTGTTCTACCTGTTTTTTTTTGTTGTTTTTTGTTTTTTTTTACAATGTAGCTCATAAAAAAACCTCGAACATGAGCACCAAGCAAGGTACTGTAGTCAGCTCTGAAATTAATGTAAACATTTATCCCTCAGGGCTTGTTAGATTTTCTCACCCTTTTAATTTTCTCATTGCCATTTTTGGCCACATAAAGAATTTATGTGTAATTTGAAAAAAAAAATTAAATAAAATTGTGTCCTTTTTAAAAAAAAAAACTATATTGTTTTTTAACTGACAAAATATTCCTGCAGTTTTATTTTTTAACCATTCAAATTCCAGTTTGTTTGCACACTACAAGTTATAAAACAACCTCAAACATGACATTTTTATGTATTTTCAGTTCCACCAACTTTTCTTATACTGTACTGCTAATATTAGTCTAATAGTAGATTTAGAAGCTTCCCCTTCTTAAATGAAATATAATTCTTCTCCAAGGTCAGCAGGCTTATTCAAATTTAAATTGCGTCACTCATTGGCTCCACCGGAGTGCAGTGCCATTAAAGGTCTCTTACGGAAACTAAGAAAATTGGTCCCTGGTCCCCCAAATTTTAGATGATGTAATTTTGTTAAAACAATAAAGTGTAGACTGAAGCCCATTTTACTGTAATTGTATTTAATTAAATCCAGTAAATAACAAATAAATGTATTTTTAATGCATTTCAATTGGCCAAAAGGTAAAATTGGATGTAAACAATAAGAGCTGAAGTTGTAAATTACAAAATCATACAGAAATCCCCACCCTTGGGAAGTTTCATTACATTTGCATTATTCATGCACAAATAAAAAAAAAAAAGGACTTGAGATGGTCACAAATGGCAAGCATAGAGCTCCCACTGATTTAATTCAAAACAAACAAGTGCACTGCTCGTTGTAGATAAACGGATGAAACTGCGTCATGGTTACCTTGCAGCGGGTTTGCAGCGCTCACCATGTTAGGTGGAGGGACGCCACATGTTTGCAGGATACAAGTCTGAGAAATACTTGCAGAGAGCATCTCCTGAGCTGTGGTGTAAGAAAGACAGAGAGGCACCTTTAGTCACACTCAAGCCAATCATAATTGCCATTAAATAATGTTTTCATTGTTAGTATGACATCCTTCCATCCAGCTGGTTGTAATATATAGATAAACATGAACTGTTCTGTCCCAAAATGCTGTGTCCAAGGTGCATGCTGTGTTCGCCAGGTGTGAAGTACTGTATACCTTCCCAATGTAAACTATAAAAACAAATGTTTAAACAATCTTTATTCCATTATTATCGCATATTTTCTATACATGTGTTGCTTGCAATTGTTTGTGTTCAAATACAAAAGGTTTAAAAGTGCGTTTTGTTACTTTGTAAGTTTTAACGTGTTTAAAATCTGTAGGAGGAATAATTTAAGGCTTTAACTATACTTGTTTTTCATAGGTTTTCACCCATCATGTGTGGGTTTGGTACCTCGCATGATGAATGGAGGATTGCTGTGTTTAGACTTTTGTTTCCATCACCTTTTGTTTGTATGTTCGTGAGCAGGAAAACCCAGAAACTTTAAGCAGTGCAAATAACCCCTTACATCTATCGTGCTAAACAATGTACTTTTAATGTAGATTTTGTTTTAATGTATAGGACAATACTGTTTTAGAGATGAAAAGACAAACTTTTGAGTGGAGATGTGGAGGTCTTAAAAATAACAACTGCGTTAACCTTCCTATCTAAACACACACACAAAAAAACATCTCTTGTAAAAGTGAGCGCAAGTATGTCACAGTTATTCATAAATGTCGCAATGTTGCGTGAGCTTTTCAAGAAAATGAGCTTCTCCAGCAAAGTCTACACCGGACACAAGTTACACAATACTCTCAACCCAAATATACAGTAGTCTACACAACATTCCAAAAACACTATTAAAAAAAATCTCTTTACCATATTGTTCTCATTTAAAGCTCAGTTTTAATTGATAAGTGAGCATACTGCCAACCTACCTGCCATAATGCCATAGGTAGCCTGCTGGTTGCTGTAGTGACACGGGGTGACAGGGTAGTGGAGGCTGGGGGGGCTGTTGCCAAGAGGGTTTCCCAGGGAGGTGGTGGATAGTTGCATTTGGGAACGCTTGGAGGGCTGACCCAGGGACAGCCCGGATGACACTAAAAGGAAACAAACATACAAGGAATAAAACAATTAATACAGGCTAGGGTCTTTCTTTCATGCTAACTGCATTTGCTCTCTAATCACATGATTATTCATTCATATATAGCAGTGGTTTTACACCAAGTACCAAAAAAAAAAGATCTATTTATATTTTAGTACCATCATCATGGGCAATATTAAAACAGAGTAGCGTATTAGGTCTAAGTGTTCATCAAACCTGAGACAGTCTTATTCCTACAAAAGCAGATTTAGTATAATTGTAAGCCAGTCATTTCAAATGTACTGCACATAAAAGTTAAAGAAAATTGTACCCGGATACGGTGTTTAAAACAAACAATTCTTCAAGATTTAATGCAAATGTATTGAACTTCAGAGTTAAATATAACTGAACTGCACTCAAGCATGTGATTCTATCGTGTACCGAGAGCCCTCATCCCAACCACACTTTAAGAATGAGCCATCAAATAACACACAAACAATGTGCATCTTGCATTCTACGCCACCTTACAGATTACAGTTTCCGTAAGCGACCGAGTCCACAATGCTTTTCCAGTTCATGATTTACAAGACGGTGGCATCAATATCAGCTAGAGCACATAGAGTATTTTTGAGCCCGGAAAAAAAAGCATCAGTACACACCAGAAGCAAGGTAAACAGTCTTTTTTTTTTTTTTTTTTGATGATGATCAGACGTTTGTAACAGAACTTGAAAATCAACATTTGTATTTCATTTCTTTCAAAAGACTAAAAGCAACTGCAGTAATAGCTGCTCTTGTGTGAACATAACCTTTTGTTAATCCTGATGGGATGTGCATTTCTAGTTTTACATATTTGCACTTAAAGGAGACCACACTGTGTGTCTTTTCTGACAATAATGTTATAATAACAAAGAAATGTGTGTCTGTGTATGTCCACTTATATTTTGACAGCTGCCTATGCACAATAAACACTCATGCATAAGCAAAGTCATTCTTGGGAAGCAATAGTACTTGAATAATTGAGTCATTTGTTAACTTTTCATGGGGAAATTTTTTTTTTTCAAATGCAGAGTGAAGGTGTAATACAATGATGAGGAGGAGATGCATAGTTTTTCTTTATGAATGTTTTAACCCCCCCCAAAAATAAAATGTATACACACGCTGCAGCATTGATGAATTAATACAGCACTGCATGTGGTAACTCAACAAAAGCTCATTTTTCAAATCCTCACTGTCCCGTGGAGTACACATGGAAACATCAGGAGAATGCTGCAATTACCATACTGTATAGTATCGTACATTTTACTGCTTAATTGTTAATCTCACAGTTTTTATATGCATGAGATGTTTAGCATAATATCAATGAAATCAATTCATTCGTTCTATATCAATTACCACAAACAAAAATACCTGAAAAACTGTTCTCCACAATGCCTGACTGTGAAAGGAATAATGTTGCAATGCACCGAGATGACCGGGCTGAACTACGTGATTGGATGCATTTTGCGACATTACTGTAATTTCTGCCTCTGTGCTGGAGGAGAGCGCAACTGTCACAGAAGGAATGCGTCTGCCATGGCGGTGCGTGCTGTATAAGCTGCAACATTATGACCGCAAGCAAGCCCACACAGGGAAAAATGGCACAATGGCAACGTGCCTTGTCTCTTTCCAGTCAAAAGAGATTAATGTAAGAAATGAATTAGTACAGTAATTGTTTGCAATGATGTTCAACTGTACTGCATTGTACACAGAGATACACCATAGGCCATCATGTTATTTTTATCTTGTGCGTGCGTGTGTGTGTGTAGATGAGTGGCAGGAGGGGGTTGATTTTAACCATGAAAATCACTTTCAGCTGCGTTTTTTTTTCTTTTATAAAGCAAGTTTGGTTGATTGATTGACTTCATACAGGAATGCCAGAGCTTGGATTTGAACTCCTAGTCAAAGAACTTGTGAGGCTGATGTTTCAACTACAGTCATCCACACTAAAATAAAGTAAAAACAAACAGCTGAACATATTCATTTCAAAAATATACTAAAGGGAATAGTCTCATATACTGTACAGTATACATTTGTTTCCTGATGTTACTTCATATTGCAACTTAAATGGTGATAACCTTAAAAAGAATGCGTCAAAGCAAGTCCATGAGTACATAGTGGCCAAAAGAATCATGTCAGTGTTCCAGACTGCTAGGCCCACTTACCTGCAGAGACCATGCTGTGGCCGTGGGAGGTGCTTGGCAGGCAGTCACTGGCAGAGCTGTGGTGCATGAAAATTGGCAGAGGAGAGTCTCCTGCCAGAGGCGGGAAAGAGTCAACACCGAATGCCTGAGACGCCATTTGGCCTCCTCACGTAGTCTGATGCGGTCCACTTTATCTGCTATCGTAACTTCCCCGACCGTCTCAAGTCATCATCCCCTTCTTCTAATTCTCATGCTGTACTAATATATCATTTTAAGGGCGTGCCTGGCTGTACTTCATATGCGGCATGTTCTTGTTCTTTTCACCCTCAACTTTTGAGGTTGCCTCAATTCTGATGTGGATGACTTTTATCTCCCCAAAATAAACACTAAGCTGCGCTCTACATCCAAGTGAGTTTCCCTTTAAACTTCTAAAACACCTCAAGCATCCGTGCCCCAGCTCCTTTTCCTCTATCCTACCAACAGGCAGGTCAGTGTCTGTCACCCCCTGGAGACTTTGCATCCTCCTGCAGGTATTTATACCCCCCGCCAACCTGCAGCTACTCCTCACTCCACCCCAGGAGGCCCCTTCTTTCACATCAATCTCCAGCTGCCAATCCCATGCCACTGCTGTTATTGTGTTTTTCCGTACCTGCCTTTCTGTTATCCAGTCTCCAAATCCAGGATTAAGGTACAGAGCGGCAGAGAAACCTGATCTCGCTGGACCCTCGCTCCCTCCCGACGCTGCATCCCCTGCGCCTGATTAAAGGGTTCGGCTATAATGGCGGCGTCCAATATAGCAAATGCTTGATTTGATTTGAATGTGCTAATATGTCTGCGCCGAATGAGGTGAGCAGATATGGCACAAAATTAATTAATCCCTGATATCATTTATCGTTAATCAACACCTTAATCAATACCTTCAACAACTTGAAACACACATATTTTCTTTTTACGATAATTATTTGAATGTTTTTCGGAAGTAACTAGTTTTTGCCAAAAGAAGAAAAAAAATCAATCATTAGAAACAAATAAGTAATATTAATAATGTTTTTTAAGGTCCTCTCGACACACAACACACCAGTGAATATGACATCAAGCCCTGCCCTTATCACACACACTTCTTTGTGAGAGCTGAGATCCAAATGGAGCGCTGTATTATGGCTCCCTGCTGAGGCTAAAATTGACATAGTGTTGATTTCGAGAGAGCCAAAGAGAGGAAAATGATAAATCATCAGACAAATATTGATTCAGTTAAACGTGACTGAATGTGGCCACAGTGTGAAACTCGCTACATACATACAGTACATACACACATCCTTCCATTTTCTATACCGCTTATCCTCACTACACCAGGTCGCGGGTGACCTGGAGACTGACAAGAATGACAAGTATTATTGCAACTTACTGAGTCAGTTGTGAAACTCTTCTTCACATGTGTCTCTATGTCTGTATTAAACTGCCCCCAGGAGGCCAAGGCACACACGGAGGAACAGCACATAGTGCATTGAATTGAACCAAAAAAATGTAGCAAAAATGGTTGAATTCTTTACATTTGATTTAATCGTCATTACTGTATGTTTTTATAAAGATACAATATGATAGAGTGCTTTATTTCTTATTCAAAAACAAAGCTTTTTTGTGTGTGGGGGGGGGGGGGGGAACTGGAACGGATTTGTGGTACTCCCTTTCATTTTTTCAATGGGGAAAGATGATTTGTGATGGAAATATTTTTAGTTTCAAGCGTGGTCGAGGAACAAATTCAACTTGTACGTCAACGCTACATCTCCATTATTTCCTATGGGAATATGAAATTGACCTGCCTCCCTGAACAGTTTGCGTTTAAATGTGAACTTTTAGTTATTAATAACATTTGATGGCTGAAAGCCTTTCAAAAGTGTTAACCTCTTAATAGCACACTGGCTTGTTATAAGGAGAATGTGCCTGTGTCATTCCCATGGCAACCTTGGTTCATCTACTTTAATGCTCTTTACTAGTGATGCCCCTGCATGGACAGTTTGTTGTTGTTGTTGTTGTTGTTGCGTCAACACTAGCATCTATTACAACCATCCAAGCTTCACTGTGCTAATGCACTTTGTTTACTAGTTGTTGAGTTCGTTAACACCGACAGTATCTATAATCTATCACCTGTCTAGCACTCTCTGTACTCTTTGGATGTTGCTCAGTGTGCACAATGCCCAGTGTTATGAAAAATGATGATGGCGCCAACGTTTTATCAGTGTAGCAGGACCCGGAGATTTAAAAAAGAGCTTCGACCACAGCCGGCACAATGGGCGACTGGTTATCACATCTGCCTCGCAGTTCTGAGGACCCGGGTTCAATCCCCGGCCCCGTCTGTGTGGAGTTTGCACGTTCTCCCCATGCCTGGGTGGGTTTTCGCCGGGCACTCCGGTTTCCTCCCACATCCCAAAAACATGCATGGTAGGTTGATTGAGGACTCTAAATTGCCCGTAGGTGTGAATGTGGTTGTTTGTTTCTATGTGCCCTGCGATTGGCCGGCGACCGGTTCGGGGTGTACCCCGCCTCCTGGCCGAAGATAGCTGGGATAGGCTCCAGCAGCCCGCGACCCTAGTGAGGATAAGCGGGAAGGAAAATGGATGGGTGGGTTCGACCACACATGCTACATTGCATTAAAATCCTTGTTAAAGCACCTCTTCTTGGCAGCAAGGCGGCCATTATCCCTGTAGAGCTTAATTAGCTGCAGCAACAGAGGAAAGGTGAATCACTGATAATGCACACTCCCTCGGTGCCGTGACCTTGGGATCTGCCTCCAGCTGCAGACCACATCACTCTGCAGAAGGTCTGAAGTCACGGCTGCACTGGGAAACGCAGCCATTTAAAAGTCCCAGCCGAAAAGGAGGCTGAAGCGTGTCGCACTCTGAGCTCGGCTTCTTGTTCTTCTTGTCACTTAGTTGGTGTAACAGTGGCGCAACTCTAGAACCACCACGTTCCACTAAGGTTTTGGTTCATTATATAAAATAGGTCACTTAGTCTGCTGTCCAAAGCGGAGAACTTTTTGCCTACATTTCATGACTGGTTTGAAAAAGAATGACCTCTTGGAAGACTAGGAAAACTGATCTATGTTTCTCTTGCTGTCTAAGATCCATTTTAGTTACGATTGGTAAACAAAAATGTGGGTTTTTGGGGGTGCGGGGGTGGATGCACGGTAACCTTGTGGTTAGCACAATCTTAAAGTTCTGAGCTTCAGTGTTCGAATCTCAGCTGCGATATTTCTGTGTGGTGTAGGAATGTTTTTACGTGGGATTTCTCCTTATACTCTGGCTTCCTCCCACATTCCAAAAACGTACATGTTAATTAAGATGAATTGAAGACGCTAAATCAGGGACGGGCAACTGGCAGCCTGCCTATTATATAACTGTATGCCCGTAGAGTACTATATAGTAGAATGCTATTTTTCTTATTAAAGGGGGGCTGGAACACATTAAGGGCATTTCCTTTCATTTCAATGGGGGAAAGATGATTTGAGATACAAGTGTTCTGAGTTACGAACGTGGTCATGGAAGGAATTAAACTTGTAACTCAAGTTGTATAGATATGATAGATAGATATGTCGCTGACGTACAGTATAACTTACCTCCGTGTCAAATACAGTGCTCCTCTCTATGTCGCAGTTCACCTATTCCAGATTTGTTTTCATATTCATTCATTCATTCATCTTCCGTTCCGCTTACCCTCACTGGGGTCGCGGGCGTGCTGGAGCCTGTCCCAGCTATCGTCGGGCGAGAGGCGGGGTACACCCTGAACTGGATGCCAGCCAATTGCAGGGCACATATAAACAAACAACCATTCACACTCATATTCACACCTACGGGCAATATTAGTATCTTCAGTGAACCTACCATGCATGTTTTTGGGATGTGGGAGGAAACCGGAGTGCCCGGAGAAAATCTACGCAGGTACGGGGAGAACATGGAAACTCCACACAGGTGGGGCTGGGATTTGAACCCCGGTCCTCAGAAGTGTGAGGCGGATGTGCTAACGAGTCAGTCACCGTGCCGCCACGCACAATTTACTTCCTAGCCTAAAAAACTGGGGGGAAAAAAATGAAAAATACGATGCTACTTTGCATTACTGTATGTTTAAGAGTTTAAAAGATGTTTAAGAGTATAAAAAGTGTTTCTAAGAGTATGGTAGAGGGGTTGATGGGGAAGATTAATAAGATTCTGGGGAGGTTCATACGTCTTAAAATATGTGTAAATGATTTTTTTAAATTTAGTTGTTACTTCATTGATTTTACCTATTGCAGGGGTGATCCAGAACCTAACAATAAACCAGAATTACTGCATGTGATTAGAATAATACAATATAAAAAATGGATTCCGTTTTCATGCAAATAAAATAATCTAATCAACTGAATTGCAGGATAGTGAGCGATTTGCTGTGGCGCGGTCAGGCAGCTGGTGCAAAGCAGCTGAAGGGCTTGCAAGAAGCACAACAGTCCGCTCCGCGTCTCAGGGGGCTTACTTGATGCCTCCATTTGCATGACATCACAGCAGGTCGGATAAAAAACTAACTGGCATTCATTGTGCGGCAATCTCCACTTGTTTGTGGGCCAGGTTTATCCCCAGCGAGCCAATTATCTCAGAGTGAGCGGAAGAGAAAGTTGCCATTGTGTCCGTATGGTGTCCGTCTTGCGCTGAATGCGGAGCGCTCGGGCCAAAACAGTGGGCCTCATCAGGAAGGACAAAGGTTAAGCTGAGGAGCACGGCCGCCCATGTGCTCTCTGTTGTGTCTGTATTTGTGTTGATCCTGGGCTCTGCTTCACTATTGTTGATGACGGTGGGCAGCAGGTGAAAAATAGCATGTGGGTGGCAGGCATGATTCAACTTGCTCGAGCACACTGTGCTAATTTTGGGCTTAGAACTGTTTCTCTGTGAGCTAAAACAAATGTGTGGTTTGAAATGTGGTTCATTGTTTTTGTTATTCAGGCCCAAACTGACAAGGCCCATCAATTTTTGGTGCGGAGGCCATTCTAGGATATGAACTTTTATTAACTAAGCTACAACTCGAAACTTTAAAATGTCTTGTAAGTCAAGGTAGGACTGTGTTAAGCATAGAGTGGCTAGTTAGTGACTGTAAATGAAAGCCGCTAACAAAGGTCTTAATGCAACCCACTCCTTTCCTTCCATACGAGGGAAAACATGTGTCATTGATATGTACGATGTATCTACTTTTGACTACAGCAACTTTCACTCATCGCTTGCCATGATTGCATAGAAAGACAGAAATTGATGGTGTGATGCGAAGAGGGATACTTGAAATACGTCCCAGTCTTCTTTCATTTCAGCCAACTGCTCCCACTCCAGTCAAAGATCATCATTGTTCTGGCTGCTGAAGGAAGGATTATTTTGGTATACTGAGACGCCTCATACTTTTGCACAGTACATTATTAATACTGTACATGCAGTAAGTATGTATTGCTGCACATTTCACTGAAACAAACAGGCGAACATTTCCTCAGTATAATTCATGGTCCTGCATATCAAATGGTTAACTTGGAATACAAAAAAAATGGCAAATTAATGCATACATTTTAGTATTTCAAAATACCCAACGAAACAACATATCCTCAAAAATATCCCTGAAGAAATTCACATATATATCCTACATTCACATTTAAATTATGGGTTACTTATAATCTTATTTCACATCTAAATGTCAATTTAAAAGTAATGGTACAAAAATTGTGTGATTTTAACATCCATCCATCAATCCATTTTTCCGTACCGCTTATAATCTACTAGGGTTGCAACCGTGCTGAGCCTACTATCCCAACTGACTCCAGGTGAGAGGCGGCGTACACCCTGAACTGGTCGCCAGCCAATCGCAGGGCACGTATAAATAAACAACCATTCGCACTCACATTCACACCTACGGGCAATTTAGAGTCTTCAATTAATGCATTTTTTGGGGATGTGGGAGGAAACCGGAGTGCCCGTAGAAAACCCACGCAGGCACGGGAGAACATGCAAACTCCACACAGGCGAGGCCGGAATTTGAACCCCGGCCCTCAGTACTGTGAGGCAGATTTGCTAACCATCCACCGCAAAGTCGACAAAACTAGCAAAAAGTTTTTGACACCAAAATAACCTTGCTTCGTGCTTCATTGAAGAAGAAGAAATACTTTTAACATCAGCCCTTGTTACCAAACTGATTTTCTGGCATATTCTGCTCACCCCAGAATCTGTCTCCTCTCTTACTGTAGGAACATGAAAAAAAATTGCCTTGAACAAAGATAGTCAGCATAAAATGAATGTTTGAAAATATTTTCCATTCTTTTTCTGCACATCCCCTGAGGTCCTTTGGCAATCTCCGGGGGAGGCGTGCCTCACTCTTTGAAAACCACTCGTGTGGATGGCACCTTGAGGGACAGAAACAGACCCCTGCTGAACCCTATTTTCACAATATGTACATGCTTGCAAGTGGGGTCATTTTTAGGCTGAAGGAACATACCTATACCCGCATACCCTAAAAGGCTGGGTTGGATGGAGGCATTAGATAGAGTATAGAGGCAATTTACGGGGGAGCCAAACTATGGTCTGGGTGGCATTTCTGCCGTTTTTTTTTTTTTTTTTGACGCCCTCTACAAATACTAAAATCAACAATCGACACAGCCCATTTGCCTGCATTGTACTACTTACTTTCTGTACTGTGAAAGACAGGAGATGAGAAGAATAAGAACACATTTCATTTCCCTGATTTCCCTGGAAATTTGCCGATACTAATACTGCACCTCTGTACAGTACTCGGTACTCGTAAAAATGTTCAGATGCTTTAAAAACATACATGACAACGGCGACTGCAAAATGGATGACGAACCCCAGTATCGGCACTTGGTATCAGCGAGTGCTCCAATGTACGTACTTGTCCTCGTCCTCGGTCTGAACAAAAAGTGGTATTGAGACATTCCTAGTTTCCACAATTCACACATCATTCTGTAAAACGCCTTGAACTCACAATTGCTTTCGCCACTTTCTGCTCCGTGTCAAAGTCAGCTCAGTACAGATTGCTCTTGTTTTGGTTCTGAATGTGGAGATGTGATTGTGCTGCTACGTAGTACAGGTCAGGCAGATCTATTCCAGTCGGGCACCGGGCCGTAGGCCACACAAAAATACTTGACTTTTTGCTTCATCATTTAGCTTTTTTTCGATCAATAAATCTATAATATATACAATTGTTTTGTTTATCTTTACCTAAACTGAAGGTTTGGTTTTCGCGTGTTAGATAAATTAAAGGTGAAGAATGGCAAAGTGGCTCTTGCACACATCCATTTTTTTGTATGCGGCCCTCGGAAGAGAACGTTTGCCCCCCCCCCCCCTGATCTAAATTATAAACATCTAATAGTAGAGCAGCCATTTCCTCAAGGACACATTTTAAGAGCAGGGGAAATGGGACAAATACATTTTTTAATTGCTTGGTGCAGACAATTTATATGGCATCATCGTATTAATGCAGACTAACATTGTCGTTCTCATTTCCATTAACAGTGTCTGCAAATTCTGCTTTCTGAAGTGCACCATTGAGCACCAGCTTTGAGCCTCGCTGGCTCCGCATCGGCAGTCTCCACGTTTTCACTCACAACTCATCGACTACAGGAGCTTGTTTTGTGGCCCTATACTCATACAGTACACCCCAGAGTTTTGGATGCGCATCAGCAACTTGGAAATAGGTAATTGGTAACTCCTGCTATCATTGTGAAAGGTCTCTGATTGAAATCAATCCATTCTGTCGCCAATGCAATCAGCCTTAGACCGAAATAAATGGTTAAAATAAGGAAAGTAAGGAACACACATAATCAGTTTAGTGCGAGCTTCAGTGAGCTTTCTAATTGGCTATCGTTCCATCTAATCTCACCTCTGCAATTTCAATGGTAAATTTGCTAAAACTGATTGAAGATCTGGTACACGCATAAAGACTTTTCAAACCTTAAAATGTTTTTTATCTGTGACAGACCCCTCACATAAAGATAAAAAAACCTAGCATTTAACAGTTTTGGTTGTATTGTGTGTGGTATGCTGCGACAATATCAACACAGAATACTACACACATCAAGATTCTGTTTTACCGCCAAATTCGATCTCGCGTGATCACATGTGATCTCACCATACCAAAGAAGAAGAAACACTTCCGGCGCTGATGTTTCCCGAACGTTCCCGAAGGTCACCGGAGCCGGGAGCCTTGAAAAATGGTTACCTCCAGAAACGACTTGGAAAATAATTCTTGCCATCTGGGGAACCCACCTTTTATAAAAAAAAAAAAAAACTCCACATTTGGTAAGACATGCTTGTTTTTTTACATACGGTCGTGTCCTTTTTTATATCTTTGATTGACTTAATTTTGTGTCACGTCACCATTCTCGGCGTGATGACGCGGAAGAAGTCTGCTCTCCCCCACACGAGTTTTGGTTGTAAATATACACATTTATTATTTAAGATTGTAGGGCCCGACCTGTTTCAGACCGTAAACACACATCATACCTAATGCCAATCTTATAGGTTAATCTTATACGATTTAAGATTGTCTGGCGTTTGACATGCTTGGTCGGGTACGGGCAAAATCAGCACAAAAACAGGCCGATTGTCATTGTGTGTGTATTGGGCCTTAGCTTGCGGCTGCCAATGGAGACCTCGCCATCTGTTAGATATTTTTCAGAATCAGAATCTTTTTATTGTCATAGTAGCAATGAGACATTGTACAAGGAAATGTGCTCGGGAGATAAAACATTCTGAAAAAAAAAAGGGAGGTAAAATAAATAGAGATATACTAAAAAAAACTAAAACTCACACAATTACACAACATATTGCACTGGTGCCCTTAGCTGGTGTTAATGCGAAGCTGTTGTAAATGTGTAAATGTGAGACAGTATGTAAACATGAGACCATATGTAAGCATGAGACACTTCATAAACATGAGTGTGTAAAGTCATAAGTGCAGTCTTAAAGTGCATTAGATCAACTTAAGCAGCATTTAACATGGTGATGGCAGAAGGATATAAACTTTCTTAATCTGTTTGTTTTAGTCTTTCTGGACCTGAAACGTCTGCCTGAGGGCAGGCGTTCAAACAGTTTGTGTCCAGGGTGTGATGGATCCTGGAGAATTCTCTTGATATTCCCAAGGCAACGGGAACCGTGTAGATCTTCAAGTGAAGGGAGAGGGCAGCCAACTATCTGCTGGGCGACCTGTACGACCGCAGTCAGTGCTACTGCTCTACCCATATTATTTTCGGCTGTAAGTTTTATCTGCTTATTTTCAACATTTTAAAAGCCTTGGAAATGCATCAGCAAGAACAAATAAAAAAGGTAGATTGGGGCAAATACCTTGCATAATTCAAATATCATCTGATAATTTAGTTACAAAGATAACTGAAGGATGCTGTTAATGAATGTAACGATGTTTACATGTTACAATACTTGTCATTGTTTAACAGACAGCTACAGATATACAGTATAGTTATAAATATACAGTGGAAGTTCGTTAAACGGACCCCGATATAACGGCTATCGGGTAAAACGGTTGTCACTTAAACTGGCGTTGACAAAGTCTACCAGTTCCAGAATTGGCCAATGTTGTTTACTGCCGTTCTGGTGCAAAGCAGGCAGAGAATGGGACTGATATCTTTCCAGGTCACACATATACAAAAAAAAAAAAACACAAAAATGTTATGATGGTTATATCTATTGTCGATTGTGCTGTAGAGAGAGAGAGAGAGAGAGAGAGTTTGGATAAAATGTGAAACTTTGAAACATCTTCAACCTTGTTTTTATATTTATAACTTTGCACTTTACTGGGCATTTTAGGCTATGAAAAGCCTCCAAAACAATAATTTTACAATAATTTGTACAGTAATGTGGGTGCATATGGCCTCAAAAAAAAGTGCTTCAATGTAACGGACAATCGGCTACATTGGACGATGCCCCCCGCCCCCAATTGGTCCGTTCTCTCGAGGTGCCACTGTATATAACCATACTGTGGTTGTACAGCATACACTATATTTCACCAGATACACAAACACACACGCACACACACACACACACACACACACACACACAGCAGGCCACTAATCCAACTAGCAGTGGGAACAGAGCAGGGTGACACCTTCTCACAGGTATCATCTTTGTTTGTACAGTTCATGTGGTGTCACAAATTACAAGCCTAACACAAAAATATTGGCCAACAAAATAAAATAGAAGGTGCTACGATGGAGAGCGGATTTGAAAACATTTGTGTTTCCTGTTTTTCTTCTTTGTTCAATGAGTGTCATGCACCACACTGAACTGCACCACCATTACTATAGTAAAATGTAATTACAACTACCTCACCCTATTGCTTCATATTTTTCTCCTGTGGGGAACAAAAAGGCATCATGGGGGGGGGCGTTCATTTGTTCAAGTTGACTATACACCCCAGCAACTAATTGAGATACGGTGTGCATTACAAAGGAGGCCGGTAATTGCAGAAATACACAATGGGAGCAACAATTATCAGAGGGAAATTAAATAAAATGTTTACATTTCCAAAGAAGCTTCAATAGCTTTTCCTCTCTCTCTGTATCACTTGCACGAGCACACACGCACGGACGACATGCGTGCGCACACGCACACACACGGTGTCCACCTGGTACACTGTATGTATGGATGTGATACCTGTGAGAATGTGTCACCCAGCAGTGTTCCCATAACATTAATGGCCTATGAGTGTGCATGTATACGTGTGTGTTTTCTTGTATCTGTTTTTGTCTTCGTCCTTGCTAGTTTGTCGTACAGGAGTTTTACAAGAGTACATTCATAAGGGGTACTTTGAGCGGTTTATTTACATGGGCTTTCATGTTTGTGCGTGTGTGTGTGTGTGCGTGTGCGATTGAGGGTGTTGTGGGGAGGGAGGGGGGGTGCTAGGTGGAGCTAGGCCAGGTGCTTTAAAGAAAACTTCACTAATTATGTTTACGTTCTGTGTGTGTGTGTTGGAACAGAGGAGGTCAACGAAAATGAGGGGGGTTTATTCTGATGTATCAGCAACTTGTGATTGTGTGTGTGTGCTTAGAGAACGTCTTGGTCTCTTTACACTGCTTACGATTGCGATGAACAAAGCAGTGTAGTGCATTTGATTGCCTTCTCATTTGCATTTTACCAGCCTTTAATTAGACTACCCAGGATGTAGCATGCACATTTCGTTTTATAAAAATAGGGCATTCCCCAAAGACAAAAAGAGTAATGGGACATATCTTGGAGAGAAGACGTTAATATCTAGGCAGCCATTGTGTAGTAATGCTCCTTCCTTAAAACGTTTTACAATTCAGAGTTCAGCACAGTACGAATCTAAAGGAAATACCTTCACAAGTGCATTTTGTCTTTTCTTATTTTTGAAGCCACCAGAAGATGGCTGACTTAAATGGCGCGTAGCTGCAAGCATAATAACCAGCATGGAACTGACCAGAGAAACAAGTATGAAACTGGGTGAGTTTTTTTTTCCACATTCAATAATTTTTTTTATTGCCAATACTCCATATATCCGGGACATACGGAAGAATTTAAAATGACATTTCTTCCTCTGTACTCGACACGTAGACGGCTGAACTAAAATAGAACATACAACATTAAAGAGAAGAAAGGAGTAGTTCAGTAGTGTATAGCCTTTTTAGATGCCCAGTGGAGTACAATATATTAGCAATGTGAAAGTCAAATTTTGCTTTGAAATTTGGAAGTCATTCAGGTTGGAAGTCAACCAGCGTTACAGAATGGATTGGGTTCAACTTTGGAGGTTCTGTTGTCTTATCAAATTAGTAGTCTCATATTTTTCAATTATTAAAGGGTTTTCATTAGAAATCTGAATGTTTGAGTAACTTTTTGTCATAGGCCAACAAAATTAAAAATGTTGAAAAAATGAAAGATTTCTGAAAATTCCAACAATATATTTCACAAAGGTTCACAAATGTTCAATGTGCGTACCTTTTTGCCTTCCTCTTTGCCCTTTTTTTTTGCGTGTGTCATGTCCAATTATGCTTTGTACTTGGTGTGTTTGTATTGTATTTCCTCAAATGCACACTTTCCAGCATATTCTGACAAACAAAATCCCTTTTCATTGCTTGTGAATGCCATTCTTCACCCTGAAAAAAGAGAAAAACAAACTTGAATAATAATAATAATAACAACAACAACAACAATAATAATACTAATAATACAATTTGAGATCATTGGAGTGACAATTGGCTATGTTCCGAGGTAACGAAAAGATGTAAAAAAATAAATAAATAAAAAGAACACCTTGTAGTCACAAACTATTGCGAACCAAGTTTTTAATCACAAAAATCATGTGGTGAAATCAAAATCATTCAACAGGAATGACCATAAATGACACAATCTAAGCCAAACCTTAATGACAGAATCGCGACTGGCCTGTTTTCCTTCAACGGGAGCATAACAGAGGAAAAGTGGGCGTTGCAGCAATGGGCTTTTGGTCTTGTTTTGGCATTTCTATTCATGATGCGAGGGTAAACTGGGAGTGGGGCACATCACGGCGGAGGTCAACTCTCCTGATGAATATCAAGCGTGCCTCGCGCACCACTCCGACAACCATCTGCTCGAAGCTACGGCTGACTCACCGGCCGCAGTGCAAACATATCATACAAAAGCTAATTTCATCAACATATTCAACAAAACTAACTGGAAAGGCAGAGGTAAACCATTCCATTCGAGGAAATAGGAGCAGGTCCCACAACACAGATTGCAATCTCTCTTCAAGGCTTAAATGTCACCGTCTAATATTTGTTGGTCAAAAGTCGTTTATTTACAGATCTCCGTCAAGCGTTCAAAGGACCCCTACAGGTTATGGTCAAGCGTCCTTATCTTTAATTTAATTCCCTTACCTGAGTGGTTGACCATGCAGGTATTTGCAAATCGAAAGGGGAGGTGACGGGTAGATGGTAAGCTTCCACTTACAAGCACTTCATAAAAATGGGCGCCCCGGTTTGAGAAACCTTGGGTCATATTTGATCAGGCGACATGTATCCTGGAGAAAATGTTTGTGGGCCATTCCTCTGAATTGGTGCTATTTGCTTGTTGTAACGCTCGCTATAAATTTAAATAACTTCTTTCTGCTCTAAATCTGATAATACAGTACACACACTATATTGAACTACTAAAAATGTGTATTGGCCTATCTCAGGCAACTTTATTTTGTTATGTCATCATTTTATTGGACTGGAAATCCTCATTTGAGTAACAGGACTGAAAGTAACATGGGTGAGATTTTAGCGTTGAATTAGCAAATACACGAAATATAGCCACATGACGTTTATGCTAATAGCATATAGACTAAGCCCATTACTGTTTAGGGATTCAACAAAGAACTGTATTTTGAATATAAATGAATAATGTTCAGAAATAATTGAGGTAACAGGACTGTCCTGACATTCTAAACCCCCAATCACAGTTGAAATGTCATCAAATATACAGGAAAAGAAATGAGTGTACATACTTTTGGCCTTCCCGTGGCCTGCAGAGGATCTGAATGATGCAACTTCATGTGGACCATGTGACTTGTGGAATGTTCCAAATTTTTCAGAGAAGGAAATTGTTAGGATAACAAACAAGACTGAGTTCAAACGACTGAAATGTAAATTTAAACAATTATTGTTTTAAAGATAATAAGCTTCAAGTACAGTTGGGATAAAGAGAATCATTAACTTAGTGTTTATTTTTTGTTCAAATCTTGTTAGTTTTGTTATTTGAATGTAACTTTTTCACATGACATACAATGAACCTAACATGTATATTTTTGGAATGCGGGAGGAAACAGGAGTAAACCCACACGAGCAAAGGTAGAACATTTAAACTCCACACAGGAAGGTCAGAGCGGAGACTCAAAATATGACCCTAAAAACAAACCCCAATATGTTGATCAATTGTTTGAATAAAGCATTCAACAAAGAACAAATGTAAAGTCCATCAGGATCCCAGAATGTACAGTGGTCGGCATTGCAGAATAGAATGTACTGTATAGATAATGAATGCTGGGATTTTTAAAGGAATATATTTTTTTAGATTATGCTGATGAAAAATGAGACTTTGATACATTTGTGAGTTTAAGCTTCTTGATAGTGATGCCTTTCCCCAAACAAAGATCAAAAGATCATTTAAAAAAAAAAGTGTCCTTAATCCCCTTCTTCACAAATATGTATACACTAATTGCGCTACAGATGTCCCAAATTCAGGAACAGACCAGCTCTAAGTGCATGCATACAATAATGATTTGAAGTGGCCAGCTCCATCAATGTGTCATATTAGGTGACTCATGTACACTAATCACGAGATCATTATGTCATGCCTCATTATGAAATGACTGTTAGAACGTGAGCAGCATTGAACAAAAAAAAAGAAACTCCATCTGCGCTTGACACATTATTGTCATTCATTTCTATAGTAACAAAAAAAAGCATTTCCTTTCGACTTCATGTCATCTTTGGGTTGTGTCTGAACGACATACCGAATGCACTGTCCGTGTAGAGCAGTGATTCTCAACTGGTGGATCGGGAACCAGCTTGGGTGGTTCGCGGACAGCTAATAAAAAAATGTACTCGTATTCAGATTTGTTCGGTACAGTACGGAGTCGTACCAAGTTCCCACATGGAACTTATTAGGTAAGTGACAGGAAATGTTACTCATTTGTGCTCTAGTGACTTGTTTACTTCATAGTAAACAAATACAGCGCAGCTCAGCCTCTGGCTAGCGGGCGTAGTTTACTGTCAAACTAAACATAAAACAAACCGAATTGCACGTTGTGTATCTGTTTCGATAAGATGTGGTCACGGAAGAATATAAATTTGTATCTTAAGGCACAACTGTACTTCTTTTTTCTCGAAAATTTACAATTTATTCTTATAATATGATGACTTTAATCTTGCAAGTAGATGGCTTTAATACATTCATTTTTTTTTAAACTGCTTATCCTGATTAGTGTCGTGGGTCAGATGGTGCCTATCCAAGCCGACTTTGGCCGAGAGGCTGGGTACACCCTGGAGTGGTCGCCAGGCAATGGTATGGGGCCTTTTATCTAGAAAACACCAAACCTTTGCCTTGTTGATAAAAAGCTTTATTCTCATAATATTATGATATTAATTTTGTAAAAACGTTACAGTCACTAGCTTATCTAAAATCATTTTAATTGTATACTGGATTATAATAAAGGCATGGAATCACTATCATTGTCATGACAACACTGTTGCCTGGACATATTTTTGTGTTGTGTAGATTTAGTTTCCCTTTTCAGTTCAGTTTGCGTGAATTTTTAATTGTCATTATCCTAGTTCATTGTGTAAATGTTATTTTTATTCCGACTTTAAAAGACTTTTCGTTCTGCCTCACCCACTGTCATCTGGATTTTGGCCTTTTTTTTTCTGCCGCTTTTCCACCCCCTCCTCCACTTGGAGAGCTGGCAAGATGGCGAGGATCGAAGTGAGGCTCTTATTTCATCGACCGGCCGAGACAAGATCTAAGGAGAACTACTTCCTCGGAGGCGTCCACCTGCGGCTCTTCATTTCATTAAATGGACTCTCATGCAGTTTTAACTAACATCGTACAGCATCATACCATGTGATAATGTTGTCCACTCGGCATCCAGGAAGAGGGATCTGTTATCCCTTTTTAAGGTTTCTCCTATTCCCCCCTATTCCTTTTCCTTGTCTATCTAAGCCAGCCGATTTTTGTGAACTGTTGGCCTGTGAGGTCCTTTGAGACAATTTTGTGATTTAGGGCTATTAAAATAAACTTGAGTAGCCTGCATCTCTTTCTTCGATTTTGATTCAGTTCTAACGTTTTGTCTCATACTGGTACTGTATATTTAATATAATTCAAAATAAAATAAATTGAGAATTAGTTTCACAGTGGAACCAGATTGTCTTATAAAACCACTTCCATGGTGCTTCCAGTATCATAAGCAAGCAGAGAATGCCGATGGGATGCATTGGATTAATCTATAATTGTGCATTTCTAGATAGAAAATGGGTATTCAACATGTACTGAGTAAATTATGAATGCATAAAGCATGACTAACCATATTATATATTCAAGCTTAAGGTTAAGCTTCACACGTCATCTTAACAAAAATGCATGTCCGTGTAAAAAGTAAATTGTGCAGATGGGGCTGCTTTATAGCTTTCTAATTTGTTTTACCCTCCCTTTTGAAGAGCCATTATACTCCCAGCGTATTACAACATTTACCACTTCATGTCTTCAAATATGCATGTGGAAAAATATTAACAGCTATTATTACATCCATTATGGTTTTAGAAGCAGTTCTCTGATGCTCGTAAACATCTATTTTACTGTATGATCATATGGTACATGTTTGAATTTTCTTGGGTATTTACCTTGTAGCATCCCGGCCCCGCCTGTGTGGAGTTTGCATGTTCTCCCCGTGCCTGGGTGGGTTTTCTCCGGGCACTCCGGTTTCCTCTCACATCCCAAAAACATGCGTAGTAGGTTGAAAAAATATTCATATTTCCACATACAGTTCTTGTTCCGTTTGAGTTGTGAAGGACACATCTTATGAATAGCAAATAGATGCAGAATTAAAAATCAATCAAAAGGACCCTGTTAAAACATGGAAAAAAAAAATTGTGTAGAGAGTGACAACAAATATGGCACATAAACTGATGAAATTATAATGAGGAAAATAAAGCAGCTTCTTGGAATTTATTTCAAATGCAAACAGTGAAAGCAGCTGTCAAATCACATTCAAATGAACACTATGCCTTTCATGTTGCACTAATGTCTCTTTTCTTTCTTGTGTATGTTTCGTTCCTATTTGGTGTGAACTAGTTGTGTCAACGTAAAGCCCATTTGACATAATCAACACCTACATGAATGCAGTAAGGATGATTCAACCTCTACTCGGCTGAGCTGTAGAGAAATACAAAATAAAACTCAGGCAACAATCTGTAGGCAGTAACTAGGCAACAGGTACAAAGGCTGGCCAGTTTACTTATGTGCACCATAAGTATACGAGCTTTATGAGTTTCCACCCCTCTTTCCATGCTCGAAACAAGAGGCTGTGCCCTGTGGGCAACCACAAGAGGTGAAACGTGCAAAAGAGCTGCATGTGGTTTTTGACTATGATTAATGTATGGGACATAGAGCAACTGCAGTATGCTTGAATTGTAAATTGAATATGTTTTTAATTTAAAACTATTATTTGGAACCATCAAATAAATAACAAAATAACATTGGACGGCTCACAGGGCTTTAAAAAAAAGGACGAATGCATGAAAAGTGTGGGTGTCAAGAAAGTGGGGGGTTGCAAAATAGCCACTGACACCTACTAGAACTACTACTACAAATAATAAACTGGTTTTATATGAACTTTTCCAGATTTGAAAAGCCGCAAATAAGCTATTTACAGCTAAAACCGTGATATTCCTCTTCATAATGCTAAACAAAGTTCCGTTGCAGAAGCAAAAATGGTTTCCTCCACTTTCTGCTCCGAAGGTCCAATTTGGATACAGGGAGGCCACCCCAAAATCAAGAAAAATCCTGCATAATTGCATTATTACCTTTAAAGTATGTGTAAAGTTAAAACACAAATGTATTCTAAATTCACCATAACACAGAGAAGAGTGTTGTTAACAAGCCTGCCATATTTGAAGGAATATAAAAATAAAAACAAAATAGCCAATATAAAATTAGGCTTGAAAATCATGAAAGAGCAAGCCCTTCTCTCAGCTCTCAGATGCTGTGGGCATGTCCGCTGAATGTGCTGAAATCAGGCCCCACTCAAATATGGTCAAACGTCCATCTAGCATTTTTTTTATGCCTGCACATCCCTATATGTTTGAGCCATGAAGATATTATCTCCAAGAGATAACACAATGCTGATTAAGCCATTCAGCTCCTCTAACATCTTGTTGTGTTTTTCAGAACCTTATTCTTTGTATTAAGTGATTGCCCAATTAATTTCACGCACTGGCCCGGTTGTTGGCGCACTGCAAATGACGGCACGGAAATTACGCATGTCTTTCAAAAATAGTAAAAATGTTGTAGAATCACAAATGAGGGGCAAATATGCATTGCCTATGTCATATTGAAGCAACAGCTCTGTTCTTTTGTTGTAATGCCGAATTCGTGCTTTGGCGCAAAAGTTACATATTATAGTTTTAAAGCCTCTGATGGCTGGACTGTTATCATTTACGTTCCAAAAATGCTTATTTGCTTAATGTTCCAAAAGTTCACATTGAATTAGGCAAGCAATAATTTATGTACTCTGCAACTGCTGCTTGGAATTCACTTCAGGGCATTTTAAAACTGAAGGAACTAAGTTCTCTTGGAACGTTCAAAAATATTATGAGTGACTTGGCAGCATCCTTATATCGGTCCTGTTAGTAAAATAAATTTAAAAAACCAGCATGTTTGAGTCATTAACATTGCATCATCAAAGAGCGCAAGCTATTTTCAACACTTTAGATTGGTCAGTAATTTGTAAAAATGACAGACCCACATTGGTGACTGTCCAAAAGCATTGATTTGTGGAAAAAATATAAAATTCACCTAATTTGGAAATAGGAGGTTTTTGCCCGACAATATATAAACGTAATATAATTGCTAGATAGATCGGTGTAAGCGTGAAGAATGTCTTTGTCCTCGCATCCTTCGATTCTTCTGAAATACGACCCTCGCAGGAAAAACTGTAGACACCGCTGGTTTAGTGTTTTCATTTCAGATTTTTCACCAAATGCTGTCAGTAAATAAACCCTACAACCACCAGGAGGCTACAGAGCAACACACTGAGGGAAAATGAGTCTGAGCCAAAATGAAGGGTGAAACACAGGCCAAATGAGCCATAATCTAACGCTGAGTTCTTTGACCTCATCTCTGTGTTTATTTGTTCATGCCTATTCAGCAGCAGCAGGCTGATTGCTGTTACTACTGTGTAATTATCTGTATGCATGCCTCCGTGTACACTAAATCACTGAGAGACAATACAGTTAGCGGAAGAAGGAATGGAATTATAATTGGCACGCACTGACAGAAAGATTGCATTGAAGGTCGGCTTGATCAGGTGCTTCAATCATGTTGGCTAGCTGTCTATGTACAACTAGCAGTGGGCTTGGAACTGCACTGACAGCAGCTGTGCACTCATAACAAAATGTATGTACAGACTAGAAAGATGATGTGCAGAATAAGGCTCAACTGGACACTAAAATGGGCATATGATGGATAACAATTAATTCCTTGGGGTCCAGCGTGGTTGTCAGCACTGTTTGATCTGCTCTACTTTTCAGAATTAAGAAAATAATACACCGCACCTGTTTTTGAAGCATCTTCATTTTTTGAAAGGGATTCAACGCACCTTTGTCGTGTCTCGGTGCTTTGATGCCAGCACCAAATGGCACAATGACATAATTACAGAATATTGTGGCGCATGTGGCAGATAAGGACGCGAATATTTCTCTCGGGGGTTAGTGTTACTTAGTAATGGGCTTGGTCACATGCACGACTACAAATGGATATAATATGTGGTTTACTGCCTATAAAAACAAATTTTTCTTATCGTGATCGGCGACTTAATTGTCAGGGCGGAATGTGCAGCTTGTTCTGTGATTAAAATTCATGCTCTTACTTGTTAGATAATAGTAATTAGATTATGTAATTATGATACATCTACTTTAATTACAGTTGGATGAAAGACACTTTACAGATGGCTGCATTTAAACGCCATACACTCATTACATTGCATGAGAGAAAACCAAACAATATCAAATTAAATATAGGGGAACAATGTACTTCAATTAAAATGTATCCACATAAAAATTTAAGAAAAAAATTGCCGAAATAAATGCTTAAAAACAATACATTTTTAAAGATTTTAAAGTTAAATAACATTGAACTCTATTTGGTATCTTTCTTATTTCTAGAATCGTGCGAGAGGGGGGTACACCCTGATCTGTTCCCCAGCCAATCGCAGGTTAACATCTTATTGTGGTTGAAATAAACTTCACTTCAAAGTTAGATCTGGAGGCCAAATCTGGGCATCTAATACCATGAAATTCACAAGTAAAGCAGCCATTAAATTCACAAGTGTTGCAGCCATTAAATTCAAAATGAGAGAATATTTGAAAAAAAAAGAACATTTCAGTTTCACAATAGGTTACACTGCATTCTAATTATAAGACTAAAAAAAATGTCTTGTTTAAATTGTGTAAATCCATGACAATTACATAATAAATATATGCTCTAACAATGTCATCTTCTTCCACTGTAATTTAAGTTCCACTAAAGATTACTCTTTTAAATTAGACTTTATTTAGTGATCAGATGGGTCCATGGAAGAATTTTTTTAAAATCCATTAATCCATCCAGCCATCCATCCAATGTTATTATTAAAATTAAATGAGGAGGAAACCAGAGTGCCCGCAGAAAACCCATGCAAGCACGGGGGGTACATACAAACTCCACACGGGAAGGTATGAGGATCTGCGATTCGACCATATACATTTTAAAAAGGGATTTGGTTTGGCAATTTGTAAAATGCTTGCAATATCTCAACATTATTAAACGTGAAGACAATTTGCTTATGAGCCAATGACAACTAGAGTGGGCTAACTCCAATTTTGTTATTTTTAAGTTCAGTGCAGTGAAAATGAGTAAAGAAAAATCTTTTAAGATAAAGTTGTCGTCTTGACTGCGACAAATTCCAGTGTGCTGCAGGCTATAATTGTGCATTCACAGCCACATCCTGCTCTCTGCTTTGACTTGTTGTCTGTATTTTCCATGCAGACCAAGTCATACTACCATTTACATATCCTCTATTGCTGCCATCAGACAATGGGGATATTGGAGTATATTGTTTTCCTAACAACCCAGCTGCAGAGATGATAAGAATGGTTGTTACTTCTGCCGAGGAGGTTAGGCTTTGTTTCGGATTGCTTCTTATTTTAAATATTTGGCAAAAACAACTACATGAATTTGTTAATTGATTCCAGTTCCAAACCTGCCACATTTTAACGCGTTCGATGGTATTGTGAGAAGGGTTTTATTGACATTTTCAGTCATTTAAAGGAAATGTTGTATGCATATTAGTCATCAAATTCCATCAATGGGAATGAACCTTACGCTTGAACTCATATAATGTCGCCTGTTCTGAAATAGCTGGCTATGTTGGTGAAATTTCAAAACACTGCATTGTCAATACTCAGATTATCAGTCAGCAAACAGCAATGAGAGTAATTATGTTACCTATTACATACGGCATTACTCCAGCACTCTTTCTCTACTATCAGTGTCATGCTCTTTTTTCTCGAGGAAATGTCCTCTTTGCAGAAGCGCCAGAGCAAGCAGCATGATAAAAAAAAAGAGAGAGAAGAGATCGTTCAAGCCATGTTGTAGATGACATGACAAATTTTGGGGGAAGTGCAATGTATATGCACTCTTAGCAAACCTCTTTCTCTATGTCGCAAAGATTTATTAGTTCAACTTCTTTGAAGTCGATGAGAGTGAGACTTTGAAGAGAGGAACCTCAGGACACAAAGCAGAGAAACCATTATTCCCGAATTTCAAGACAATGTCCAGGACAGACCAAAGCTACAGAAAGAAGAAACAGAGCTGAAATCATGAATTTTAGCTCAACTCCCTTGGCAAGCGGAACAAGATAATTTGCTTTGTGCTTATAAAAAGACAGTTATATGCTACACTGTATTTTGTCCTGATATTACTTAGTACTGTGCCCCATCTTATGGGAAGATTTTGAACAAGATTTGTGTGCATTCATCCATGGACCTTGCTGGGAAAAAAACAAAACAATGGATTTTATTGGAATTATGCAGTTGTCCAAAAGATTTTTATTTATTTTTTATTTTTAATAACTATATTGTAGTACAGAAGTAACGTTGCAGTAACTGGGCCAATTGACTTGTGGGTAATCAAAGCTGAAAACCGTCTTTGAAGGCACCACAAGCGCAGATTAAACAAAAGAGGATGACAGTAGTACACTGATGAGCACCCACATGCTTTGTGGGTTTCAACGTGTGAAAGGAAGAGTGAGTCAGCTCTCAAAGAACAGACACGATTAACATGACATAACATATGAAAAAAAAAGTCTAATAACACAAATATGATTGCGGTACGGCAAGCACAAATACAACACTGACGATATCTGGAGTTTTCTGTGCATTTGAGTCTCTTTTCCGTGTGCTAAAAGACCAGAGCTCAAACATTCACATCAAAGTGGGAGTGATGAAAAGAGCATAGTTCACAGGGCTGACAGTAAAAGGATGGAATAGTCATCACATATCAGAGAGAAGGACCCAAAACGAAGGCTAATTTGCCTGATGAGGTGGACTCAAAGTGCAAAAGAAAGCAAAGAACTTTTCACTAGTCACCTCAGCTAACCCCCTGATATGAATGTAAAGTGTGACACATACTCATTTTGAAGAATTTATCACAATCCTATTAGTCGCATTGTCAGTTGTTATTGCTCTGAGGAAGGTCATCAAGAGGAACCGTTTCTTTGGTCTGAAACTGACAGCAAATGGGTTTATGCTCAAAAGACTATTGAAAACAAAAGAAATTAATCCGCTCTAGGCCCAAGACACCCCTAATTATATATTAAATATTTTTCACAAGAAAAACGGAACAGTATTGTAATGTATAAAAACACGCAATAGCCTAATATCATTTGCGCTCTACATAATCTGCAAACACAGAAATTGCGAGCGCAAAACATGTCTGTACCTAATGTATTGTCCTTCCTTTTTCTTCTGTTGGCAAACCAGCTTAATAAGCACATTACTCCCACCAACGGATATTGTCCTTCCACGGTAGAGAAACCAATGTGAGTTGATGGTGGCCGGATGTTGTGAAGTTTGCCCCCGCCATCTAGCGGCGGGGGGTGGGAAGGGCACTCGTATCTCAACTGTTCCTCGTGTCTCAAGACAAGAAACTGGTAAAGTGAAATTATCCGTTAGTCAAGGTACTCATATCTCAAGGCAGCTTTCATTGCATTGTCAACTGAGCCAAATTGTGCTGAGCAGCCAGGACGGCGAGAGTGCATACTGTTTTCCCATGTTCCAATAAAGTCTAATTCCAGTTCTGTGTTGACAAACATAATTTTTTGGGTTTTTACAGTAACTTGGAACAGGGTGGTCAATAAACAACCTTGAAAAATGAGCCAATGCTCCTTCACGCAAGTCTTAGGCAAATACATTGTTATCTCACCCATATGCAGCAGCTCTTGGCCCAACAGATAAGATCATCGCCTACCACCATGAGGGACCTAGGTTCAAGACCCTGACTGGACCATCCTCCAACATGCCCTGGACTCATGGCTGTGGTGTCCTTGAGCAAGACACTGATACCCTGAAATGCTCCCTGGGTGCTTCAGCTGCCCCCTGCTCCAGTGTGTTCCACTAACATGTGTATGTCTTCACTGTGATGGGTAAAATGCAGAGAACAAATTTCATGTGCATGTTCATGACAATAAAGGTGATTCTTCATATTTCTCCTGATGATTTCGGTGATATTAAACTTTAGAGGGTCCCTGTATATTTGTGTGTGTGTATGAAACAAAACTATCTAAGATTAACATATCACTGCTTAGGTTTATATGTAAGAATGTGGAGAACTTCTAGAGGTTGTTTTGATGATGAACCCACTGGGCTCATTTGCATACACACTCGCCACTGTATCTTCATTCTACATGACAGTCAGTCTTGTCAAAATGTGTCGTTTTCATCCAGCCTCACCACATTCTCGCTGCATGTCAATTTCACAAGGTGGTAATGTTTCCTGATTCACAGTGTTGGTTGCTAACAGCACACACCCCTCTGGAAAAAAACAAAACAAAACAATGCCACTTTGAGACAGATAAATACTTATGTTAACTAAGTCATGGCCACACATCCATTCACCTTGACTCTTCATTAAGAGGTTTGTGCTGGAGATTTTCTGGTGAAGACACTGGCTGCGCCAGCACGTTGGGCGACTGGTTAGCACATCTGCCTCACAGTTCAAATCCCAGCCCTGCCTGTGTGGAGTTTGCATGTTCCCCCCGTGCCTGGGTGGGTTTTCTCCGGGCACTCCGGTTTCCTCCCACATCCCAAAAACATGCATGGTAGGTTGATTGAAGCCTCTTTTCCCGTAGGTGTGAATGTGAGTGCGAATGGTTGTTTGTCTCTATGTGCCCTGCGATTGGCTGGTGACCGGTTCAGGGTGTACCCCACCTCCCGCCCGAAGATAGCTGGGATAGGCTGCAGCAGTCCACGACCCTAGTGAGGAAAAGAAAATGGATGGATGGATGGATGGACACTGGCTGCTACATTTTTCAGAGGGGAAATTGCAGCATCCAGACATCTTAACGCTAAGCATGAAAATTTCACACCAAAAAATAAATCTCATAAATGTCCTCATATAGTGACTGATCAATGAGGGCATTTGTTCACTCAAGTGCAGGTAATACCAGGTGACAATTCGGGTAAGCCTTATAATTTTTTAGTATGTTTGTTACTGTTTAGTGGTTAAAAGGTGGGAAATGAAAGACTTTCTATAACTGACAGAATGAAATTTTCTCACAACAGCTTCAGCTGCAAAGTAAACAAAACACGTCTTGATCGTTTCTAACTCTCTGTGATCAGTGAAACCAAAATATTCAGAACTGTTTGAATCCACACAGCCTTTTGTTGTAATGCACTAGCTTGGGAATGAGTGTTTTGTAGAGTTTTAGGCAAGGCCCACAGTATTTATTATTTATTGCATCATATACCACAGGGATAAGTATAAGAACAAAATAACCCAACATGGTTTTATGAAATCAATTTTAAGAATTTAGAAAAAAAACTGCATGAACTACAATGTTAAAAATGTTGCCGTGCAGAGATGAGTACGATTAGAAGATTGATTGTATTTCAACCACAGTGTAGCATCCACCAAAGAATGCTAATGGCAGCTGCTGGTGTTCCTAAGGTGTGGTTTTGAAACGGTGAAATTGAATCAGTAAGGAGCGGAAATTAAATACAAGTTGTCATTCACAGCAACACGTCTCTCAACATCCTTTATTCGGTTTTGAGGTGCATTTTGCCTGCTGTTGTGAGACTCTCTCGCATAGGTATCATTTCCGAAGACAGTGAAGAGGACAGACATACATGAAGATGAATTATTATTATGCTCTCTTTGAGTGGGACTGCCATGATATACCAGAATCAAGATAAACAAAAAACACAAGCACTTTACAACTGGGGAAATTAAGCAGCACTACAATATGACAGACAGGACTGATGAGGTAATATGAAGGGGCGAACAGGAGAACTAGCGCTATTTATTTGCAGAGAAAACCAAAGGACGAGACAGATAGGGCTGATATGATAATGCGATCCAGGTGGAAGAACGTACTGACTGGCAAGGAGCTGATTGGCTGGGAAGAAAAGGCAATTGAGTCGTTAGGACAGATCAATTAAAGAGATACAGCTTGGAGAACTGGAGGACTGGCAGGGACTTGATTGGATGAGGAAGGATCTCACAGACATTGAGGCAGCAGCTACACTGGGTTACTGGATTAAGAGTAAAAGACACAATATTTGTTGGAATTAAAAATTGTGCCCGTATCCAGAGGTGGATAGTAACAAGCTATATTTACTCCATTATTTAAGTAACTTCTCAGAATAGTTTTAATGCAACATGCATTTCACTTTTTGGGTAAGAAGAAACGCTACTTGTAATCCCTTACATTTTGTGCGTTACTTGTATTTGTAGCTACACGTAATTATTATTGCTTGCGCGATCTATTTTGGGTTGTCAGAGACAATTGGCCAATGCAGTCGCATGACCACACAGAAGCAAAGTTTCGAGTGACTCATTTACGTGAAACATGGCAGAAATCTATATTGACCTTACAGATAGGCTCAAACTCTCAACCTGCGTAAGGATAAGTGCTATACAAAATGGTAGAGAAAATGGTGACATTTCCGCCGACAAGAAATCCATTTCAAACTAGAGAAAACATGTTGCGGTTTTCTAAGAAAGTTGATTTAAGACCATTTCTTGTTGCTGGATCTGTCTTAATTTATGTTATTTCATAAAGATTTTCTTTATTGTTGTTTTTGGTAAAGTGCCATTTTTGGGCAATGTCAGGATTTGCATGTTCCTATTTTATATTTTTGTCTATTGCTAATGTTCTGATATTTTAAATAAATAAACAAACAAACAAACAAATACATAAATCTGAAGTTACATATTTCAGTGAGTACTTACACTTACCCAAATATTGATTAGGACAACTTACTTTTAACTTTTACTTACTGTCACGATTTACTTTTAATTGAGTCAGAGTATTTTAAAGTAACAGTACTCTTACGTGAGTACGTTTGGCTACTGTACCCGCATCTGTCTGTATCTCTAAGCCAAGGTGGCATACTCTAAATTCTGTACTTAAAGTAGAAGTACACATAACTTTGTAAATGAGTCTCTATTCAAAGTAGAAGGACCGCAGTTTTCTCTACCTTAAAAACCAATTGTGGATTCCCGGGGCTACTGCCACTGCCATTTCCATGTACTCGAAACAACAGCATGTTTAGTGTGACAACAGCTGCCAAGCTATTCCAAAGACCACGTACACTGCATTCTATACAATCACTCCTCCTTCTTGTGATAACTCTTGTGTTTCCCAGTGTTTATTACAGTAAAAGTTTCAAAATATTGCCACAACACTAACCATGTATGTCTGTAATTTAATTATGGAACCTTAAAGCTATTCCTCAATTAGCAGCGTCCACTTTGGCTTGCCCCAGTTAGTGGCTGGGTGTGGCGTTCACTTTAGCTTTAATTTCCTTTACCATCGCCACATTTCCACAAGACAATACCGTTCAGTTTGATACACCCAATTTGGATTTGCTTAGCATTTCTACCGCATGTGTGCAGCGGCTTTGTTCTTCAGACAAACTAAGCCATGAGAACTGGATTTAAAAGGAACAAAATCACATACTTAATAAAAATATATGACAAACAAAATACAGCATGGTTTTACAGCATTGTAAAAAGTGCTAAATTAGGTAGATTTACCAAAATAAATGAAAACATGTAAGGCAATGTAGTGGTGCATGCCTTAACCCGCCCTTAAACACTAATTCATACTCGACAGACAGATAGACACTTTATTCAGCCACAAGGGAAATTTCACTCTTCCAGTAGTCTCCACAATGAACACAAAACAAGGTAAAACATAGTTTAATACAGAAATCAAATAAAATTGTGTGGTCTGGAATTCCAGACTAAGGTGTAAGGTGACCAGTTAATTAAATTAAAGCTCTCCTCTCAAATAAATTGCTCTTTGTAGTATTTAAGGAATTGTGCCAATTCTACTGCATCAACTGCAAAATGCGATCAAAAAATACACTGTTATGTTGCAGGTAAATCCATATTTTGCCTTCTACCATTGTGTAATTTGAAAATTGTGTCATGCTCCTGCAGCATGGACAGACAATACAGCAACCAGCCTCGATTTTGAGCCCCCTACCTTCTAACTCCGCAAGGAGCGACTCCGTTCGAATATGGCAGCACTTCATCCTTCTGGTGTGCCACACTACAGCATTCCACCATGAACTGAACGCTTCTACCATCTGCTTGCATCCATCTGGCTCTGAAGAAAATCCAAACACAATACGATTAACCCGTGAAACTTTTCCACACACATCCGCTCCCCATATCTTGCAACATTTCTTTTAATTGATGAGCTAAAAATCATATTACTACGGTGTCTGACAATATGCCAAGCGTAAACTCTTAAAATTCATGGTGGCAGCAAACTTCACAACAAGCAGCAGACAGTGAACAGGAAGAAAAGAGGCAACATGCGTGCGTTAACTGTTTATTGCACTTTCCAGTAGAAGTTTAAAGACAAAACAAAGAGAATTATATGTTTGCCAAAACCATAACTTACAAAAGTCTGATAGCTCAATGCTAATACACAATGCAAAACGCCATCGAATGGCCAACAAAACTAGCATTGAAGTTGGGGTAGATACAACCCTTTCAAGCTGGAGTTTGCAGTTTTTAAAAAAACACACTTTTTTTGTCATACATGTTAAAAATGTCTCTATGACCTGATAGTAGAATACTATTAAAATGACCTTTTGAAAAATCATGCCTCTTGGCACAGCGTGACAAGAATAGGCAGTGAGATTCATCCATCCATCCATCCATTTTCCGTACCGCTTATACTCACTACGGTATACTCACTACGGTCGCGGGCGTGTTGGAGCCTATCCCAGCTAACTCTGGGCGAGAGCCGGGGTACACCCTGAACTGGTCACCAGCCAATACCAGGGCACATATAACAAACAACCATTCACACTCACATGAACACCTACGGAGAATTTAGTCTTCAATTAACCTAGCATGCATGTTTTTGGGATGTGGGAAGAAACCGGAGTACACGGAGAAAACCCACGCAGGCACAGGGAGAAGACGCAAATTCCACACGGGCGAGGCCGGATTTGAACTCCGGTCCTCAGAACTGTGAGGCAGATGTGCTAACCAGTCGACCACCGTGCTGCCCCCAATTCTTTTCATTTAATTTAATAATGTTATACTATATCTCTTATAAAGTAAAATAATGTTGGGTACTATTTTTCTTATTAAAAAAAAATTGTTGGCGGTTTTTGTGTGGACGGAACAGATTAATGGCATGGCCATTCATTTCAATGGGGAAAGATGATTTGAGATGAGTGTTTTGAGTTACGAAAGTGGTCTCAAAATGAATTAAACTCACAAGTCAAGGCGCCATCGTATGTGTTCTTCGTATCGCCTAACATATAATATCTGTTATCTTTGCTCACATGAGACACTGAGGAGCCCAGTCACTATTTGACAATCTGTAAGGTGGGCGCGTTCTTCTAGCACATTCACATGAAGTCTTTATGCTCCACACGCCTCGCAACATTGTTTTTGTAGGAATCTTTATGAGAAAGTATGTGTGCATTATGGTGATTCTGACAATAGTTAATATAGCTTATTTATTTGGTGCTTTGTATTACATGCCTGTGTGTATGTTTTTGAGTAAGTAAGTTAGAGTGGAGTTTGTTTTATGCTGGAGGCGGCTAGGCCGACAAAGACAAAGTGAGCAGCAGGCGAGCACTTTTTTTTAATGAGTACAGGAGGATAAACAAAGGGAAGTTAAATTCCTCTGAGATCGGTAGAACAAAATACAAGTTGGTCCAAGAAAGACAGAAACAATGGATGTAAATTACAACAGGACTAACTTCCACTCAAGACCCATGGAAAAACAAAAGGGCAAGCAGGGGAATTATTAGCTGAGAAAAAAACATCTGAGACAGTTGGTAGAACACAAGAGGAGGAGGTTTTGTGTCAAAAAGAAAAGAGGTGGGGGCGTAGTACTTCGAGAATCCCTGACTAGTATGAAATTTCGGCCAGACACATTTTTAGGTCTCAAAAAAGAGGACATTTCCGGCTAAAAGAGGACGTCTGGTCACCCGATATCAGCGTGTTAAGCTAATGCTTACTTTAGTTCAAGCTAGCTAGCTAAAACATGTTCTTTACACAAAACGATCGCTCCTTTGCTGACTTGAGATGTGAAGTGACTTGCCAAGTGACAAACAGTTACTTTAGTTTATTTTGTAATTTTATTTGTTATTTTCAAGGCAGAAACGTAATGTAAAAAAATATTTTAGGATTTTATTTAAATGTTTTTCCTGAGGAGGAGGGCGCTGGCAGTGCTCCCCTCCAGCAGATAGCGCCCTAGGCAACCGCCTATGTCACCTATGCCCAGGGGCGGCCCTGACTGCACTAGCAAGGACCGACAGCATCCAGCAAGTATTAACCCAAACAGATCTTGATTACACACATACCGATAAATGAGCTTAATTTGATCATTTTGCCCTTTTTCGGTCAAAGTCACTCAAGGACCGATTGCCAGATGTCTCTAAATGATTATCCTGAGGAATTATCCTTTGGTGTGGAGTATGTTAAGTATGTTTTACCCTCCCAAATCAGCTCAGAAAACACTCTGGGCAGACAATAACAACAAAACCTGTTCAATATTTACAATTGCAAATTTCTATGTGTGTGGTCAACAACAAGTTCGGCTGCGCCACTGACTGAGAAAACAAAGGGAATGGAACAGGCAAGCCTGACGAGATGTTTGGAAAACCTAAGGGCAGGCAGAACTGATAAGCTAATGCAATAGAGTTAGAAGGCCATGAGAAATGGCTGCTAATCAATTGGCTGAGGAAACCACGTCAACAGCCAAGAAAGACAGGTTAGTTGTTGATGGGATTGTTTTGAAAATACAATGGCAGGCAGTGTACCAAAGAAAATAGGGCAGAGAGGGCCGATACAGGTGGATTGACATAAGGAATAACGGAGTGTTGATTGGCAGAGCAAAGAAAGGGATCAGGTCAGACTACTAGACTGATAAATTAATGAGGTACAGATGGAAGAACACAAGGGCAGGAGTTGATTGGAAAAACCTATGGCATCCTGGAAGTAATGCACTGACAATTCTCAAACTAAAGAGCCACTGATCGCAAGGTTTTGACAATGTCTCAAGGGAATTAAGGGGCTTTACAGCAATATTGTTGAATGAATATGGCTACACGTTTCATCTGGACCAAATTATTTGGCTTCATGTTTAGTTTAATGTTTCACTTACGGGTAGTTGGTTTTGGTGGATGTTGCAACATTAACTTTTACATATTTTACGTATTGGTCACTGATGGTGTAGTGGTACACTTGCCTGACTTTGGTGTGGGCAGTGTGGGTTCAGTTCCCACTCAGTGACGTTGTGAATGTGAATGGTTGTCCATGTCTATATGTGTCCTGTGACTGACTGGCGACCAGTTCAGGGTGTAGTCCGCCTTTCACCTGAAGTCAGCTGGGATAGGCTCCAGTGCCCTGTGACCCTAACCAGAATAAGTGGTGTTGAAAATGGATGGATTTCACCTATTAGTTTTTAGACATTTCAGTTTGACAAAAAAAAAAGAAGAACGTTAATTCTTGATAGTAATGCCTTTCATGCTTGTAAACCCTCCATTTTTGCTGAATTCAAACAATTCTCCAAGGAAGAGTGGTCCAAATTATCTCCACAGAGATGTGAAAGACTCCATCCATCCATCCATTTTCTGAGCCGCTTCTCCTCACTAGGGTCGCGGGCGTGCTGGAGCCTATCGGGCAGGAGGCGGGGTACACGGGTCCTCAGAACTCTGAGGCTGACGCTCTAACCAGTCGGCCACCGTGCCGCATGTGAAAGACTCATCGTCAGTTATAGAAAACACTTGATTTCAGTTGTTGCTGCTGATGGCCCAACCAGTTATTAGTTTTAAGGGGCCATTACTTTGTCACACAGGGCCAGATAACTGACTTTTTTTCCCCTTAATAAATGAAATTATCATTTAAAAACAGCATTTTAATTCCCTTGGGTTTTAACTGTCTGATATTTACATTTGTTTGATGATCTTAAACATTAAAGTGGGGACACTATGAAAAAAATATAAGAATTTGAGAATTTGCTGCTGCGTCATAACTGCATATCACTGGAAGGCAGCATATGGCTCTGTGCAGACAGTACGCTCAGAGCCCAGTCAGGCAGCTAGCTTCGGGTGCTGAGATTCAAAAATGGGGTAGTGACGCCTGCTGGTGATCAGCAGGTAAGAGCTCGTAGATACCTGGCAATTGTCATATTTCCAATCAATTTTCTCTTATTCCATGTCAAAACTATTACACTCACGTCGTTATTTTCTATTGGTCTTTTACTTTCTGGACACATTTGGGACAACGCTTATCCCGTGTCTGCGTGCAGCGTGTTGTCTTGTTATTATTGTCACCCAGCCTCTTCTGCCATGCCCTCCTGTGTCATCCAGTTAGCCTCCTCCCTTCCCTTATGTCATTCCCAGCTGTCGTATAGTGTAAAAATAATCTCCCGGCTTGTTACCAACGGCACTGGTATAATGGGTAGCACCAGTTAATTCAGTCTTTTGATTGGCCGACAGACAATCGTCACTTAGGTCAATGAGAAATGAATGGGAAGAGCATTCTTGACTTTTTCTCAAACCGAGGTCTTCTCATTTATTATGTCATTTTTATGCTATTCAACCAAGAAGAGCACATACCTGATACAGCCCACACATTATCTCAATCATCAAAATCAGAGAAACCAGCTGAGACATGAACTGTGATTAAGTTCCTGTTTTCCATAGTTGACTCATCCATCCGTCACAAGCTCCTTCCAATGACAGCCTCTTTTTCCTACAAAGAAAAAGTTCTTGGTAGAACTGACTTAATTAAATGAATGGAGCACGGCATGTGATCAAAATTCTTATAACACTCTATCGACTGTACTTTCTACATGGAAAGTGCAATTTTCAGAATTTCCCATTTCATTCAGAAACATTTCTATAAGTCTCTGTGCAACCGATTTTTTACATCCTAAAAAGGCATTTGCAGACAGTGTAGACGCTGTAAACAAAATGTTCTTAATTCATTTTTCCATGGCGATCAATTTACTGAGAAGTGCTGATCTTGATGTTGCTTTTGATGTCCTGAGGCTATATACTGCTGATAAGCGTTTTATTACCTTTCACATGCGTTGTGAGACTTTAAAGTCAGCCCACTGAGATGGATGACAGAGGTTATGGGTGTTATGTCTTGTGTTCAAAAGTTTTGAAAGTCACTATCATCTACACCACTAATTTAGGTCCACCTTCAGAATAACACAAACACAGTATAAGCAACTCTGTCCCAATTGTTATGGACGTGCTTGTGTGGGATGAGCAGCACAACAGAGTAATGTGGTGCATTGTCCCAAATCTTAAACACCTATCCACTTTAGTCAGCTGTTTCTATTGTGTTTTATTGTTCTGAGCTTCCGGTACCCCCTAGGTGCTGACAATCAAGGGCCTGAAAAATGAGGCAATCTCAATGCAGAGAGATGTTGAGATGAGATTCGGCAACCAGTGGTTTTAGCATATAGTAACTCCACAGTCTGGGACCAAGCTCAAGCCTCCAAGATGATAAAGTTGGCTAAGACTCCATCAATCTATTTTTTATCATGCTTGTCCTCATTAGGGATGAGCTGGAGCCTATCCCAGCTAATTTTAGGCAAAGGGTGGTGCACCTGACATATATGCGTTGGGAATGTAAGGAAGCTGGAGTACCTGGAGAAAACATGCACATTTATATTGAACTCGCTGAAGCCCAGATTCAAACCAAGATCCAAACCGAGGAACCTTAAGACAAATGTGCTAACTCCTGTAGACCATGCTACTTAGG
This sequence comes from Phyllopteryx taeniolatus, assembly GCF_024500385.1. NCBI lineage: Eukaryota > Metazoa > Chordata > Actinopteri > Syngnathiformes > Syngnathidae > Phyllopteryx > Phyllopteryx taeniolatus. The sequence goes on along the minus strand of NC_084513.1, from coordinate 14,287,712 downwards.
TCACCCTTATAAAGAATATTGTGTCAATAACATGCATTTATACATCAACTAATGTCAAAGAATACAACCAACATGTCAAACATCTATATGCTAAGAAACCCGTGTGTCTATTTGCCGATCAATAAATTAGCTTAGAGCATCAAACTGACAATCTGCAACCCAATAAAATGTCCTACACAAAGTTTGAGAAAGGCTGTTCGTGTATTCACAAATGACAAAGCAGGTTCAAAAACACCCTGAGGTGCACAATTCTGCACATGCAACAATGACTGCAGCAGAAAGTAAACTTTGAGACAATTTCCTAAAGGGGGGGGGGGGGGGGAGCCTTTTGGAACTATGAAGAACATCTTACCAAGGCCATGCGTGTGGTTGTCAATCTCACCATTACACCTTGGAAACTGTTTTTAATTCTATTTGGATCCATTCAGGTTTCATTTCAAAGCCAAATGTGGGAAAGTAACTGACACTGGAGTGATATTTTTTATTTCTTTCGCTTTAGGATTTGTTATGAGTTTTATGCAATTTATAGTTTCAGGGCTTTCGACTATTTAGGTCCACGACTATGAGCCAACTCATGCATCTCACAAGTCCCAGAGATACATGCACACCTTGTATGAAAGTTGACATGGTGCCAGAAAGCACCAAAGCCTTATCAGCTAATGCATGTAACGATTACATTTAAGATACTTCATTAATCCCAAAGGGGAAATTCGGACTATGCATTTAACATACTGTATGTGAAGGAAGTAGTGAGCAGCTGCAACTGAAGGGCAATTCATCAGCTGATGAGGCTGGAATACTGCTACTGCCTTCTATTCTCTTCAACTGTATGAACTACAAACTATTTTCCAAAAGATAATTCAATCACAACTACTCCATAACACCTCTACAGATGTGGTCATTCCAAAATTATACAGCACTACTCTTAAAATCCTGACATTTTCCCATCCCTAGTAACTTTACTAAGGTTCCTGGTTTCAACACTCATCCTGTTTAACATTGATTGAAAATACAGTGGCAGGCATGTACCTGGGCCTTCAGATTGGATTTACTTGACTTAATCTACTTCTTAACAACACCACTATCCCGCCAAAATTATAAAAAAAAAACAATATGATACAAAAATGCTATATAAAAGTAAATTGTGCCACGTCCTTCATCTGGAGCGGTTCAGAATCAACATTTATCTAATAACACGACATAAATATAAAAACAATTAAATAAAATGAATCATATTCACCAGAGATGCAGTTTATTAAATGTGTTTATGTGCGCAGATCTCTACAGACATATTTTGCCAACCAATCAGAGGATGGGGAAAAATATTGACATCATTGAAGGCCAGCGCTCTGGCCCTGTGAGGATGCATTTAAAATCTGATTGGTCAAGGAAACAACAGCCCCATGGCTCGTATAGATGAAGTTACTGTAAATGGGTCAGCGCTACTGATTCCGAAGGCTCGAGGTAGATTATCTTGACATGGCAACTCATAATAGTCTGAAATCTGATTGGACAAACTAATCCAAAATCCTCATACAGGAAGTGCAGCCAAGACCAACACTACAAAATGAAGAGAAAAGACTGTTGGGAATAAATTAATGTAATTTCATGGAACAAATATTAAAATTTTGTAAATGTGCTTCCAATGGCATTTAGGCCAGCAGTGAGGCTATTGCCTGACCTCCCACCACTGAAAATATCATATCTACACAGATGGATTAATTACCTACTAATCTGATACGTGACCTCTGAAAAAAACAGACACCCTTTAAAATATATAAGGTTATTACTTTGACATACAGCAATCATTTTGTTGAAAGAACATTGATTGAACAAAGCACCCCCTGAGGCACTGGGTAGAAATATTTAATTGATGTTTTGACATTTGCTGTCAACTGCCTAATCCAATTTATAAATCAGATTGTAGCAAATCTACTGTAATATATACTTTTGGTACTCTGCATAAAACGTCTTTAGTTCTATCCATCCATTGATTTTCTACACCGCTTATCCTGTTTAGGGTGGCAGGTAACTGGAGCTGTCATGAACGGAACAGAGGGTAGGACCCAAAAATGCACAACTCCTAAACAAATGGACAGTTTCAAAAAAAGAAGTTTAATATACACGCAGAGGTCAGTACACCTGGTTTTGCTCTAAGCACAAAAATCCCCAAATAGGTGAGTTGCAAATACATGGGGAAACATTGGACTTTAGGCCACTGTTTCCCACCGGCTTTACATCATAAAAATCTCACGGCACACCACCGATGTCACAAAAAGTGTGATGATCTCGTCTCAATGTACTCACAAGCGGCATTAAATATGTGGCAGCATTCATCTGTCTCTCAAAATGTACTCATCACTAATGAATGCAAATCTTATTTGTTACACAAGTTGCGTCGCTTCGCATAGCTGTCTGCCTTTGGCGACCATTCCCACGCCATGGACGGAACATTTGATTCTAAGGATCTGTGTTGGTCCTGGTAGGCAACCTTGTAGGAGGCGAAATGAGTGTTTGTTTTGGACAATGCATTCAAACTAAAATTTGCTTCATTCACAAATCAATGGTGGTTTGTACCATTATGTCTTTGATGCGCTAGGGAAAGCCTTGTGAACGCGGCTAACGATTCTGTGCTCTGATGGCAGGTGATCAAGAGATTCACTCACTCACTGTCACTTGACGTGTATCATTTGATCACAGAACCAAGCACATGTTCACTGGCACACAAGTCGGCTGCGTCATTGTCATCAGCACAGCTTTGTTGTGACACCTTAGAGGCTGGCATCTCTGCAGGGGTGTCACTTTTTTTCTGACAAGATTTTATTTATTTATTCATTTATTTATTTATTTGACTGATTTGATGCGCCATGCATCCACTTTGACTTTGCATCCGGCACCTCCAGTACAAAGCTTGATTAATGAAGGAGATGCCAACTCTCTGAGCAACAGAATCTGCATCTTCCACAGATGTGACATGTGACTTTGTGGTGTAGGCTTGTGATCGGTCTGGAAGATTTGAGTTTTGCCAAAATGAAAATAGTGGTACTTTGAGATTGCATTTCAAAACCATCCTTCGACAATGGAATAAATGGAAATTGCATTTTCAATGCAAAGGCATGTATTTTTCTAACACTTATTCTGCTCAATAGTAACTCACACAACATAGGATTTCAGAACTTTTATAGAGATTCTTTAATCAATTGATATTTGATTGTTATTTTGCCCATAGTTGATCAAGAATGTGCATGTATTCAAATGTCCAGCCCTGTACTAAGCAAACATCTAGCAGTCTAAACTTGAACTAAACCTTTTCTCCAACATGAAAATGATAAGTTAAACCTGCATGTCCTCAAGAAAAGGGTGCTTTGCTTACTCAACTCCACATTTCTAACCTGAAGACAAGACAAGTGATAAATATATTGAACTGTGCTCAAGTCAAGTGGAAGTGGCTCACTCCCCAAATGCATTTGAGATGCATGAAGAGACTGAAAACTGTTACCCCCCGTTGATGGAAGGATGATCTTCTATTCATTGCCCCATCTGCCTCTCCCCTAATATATTCAGAATGTTCCTTTCTTTTTGTTCTAAGCTGCTCTTTATACAAGTGTGTCTTTACATTATATATACTTTGTTACATATGAAATGCATGAACAAACATTGTACTTAATTAGAAGACCTACGGTGACAGACAAGACCTACAGTATATCTTAGTGGTGAGCATAACACCCATAGATCTTTTCATGATATTATTTAGTCTGTTTTGTTCCTTGTGGTAGCGCCTGGTTGCTTGCCCTATCACTCTCCGTCATGCTTGCATGTGTGTGGCCCGATTCTTTGTGTGCTGTGCAAATATATATATATATATATATATATATATATATATATATATATATATATATATATATACAGCAGAGAGTAAATTGAATTTCCCCTTGTGGGATCATAATGACTATAATTAATAAACAAAAGTTTCTTATTTTTGGAAATCTGCATTTGGAAATATTTCTTATGTCAGACACAACTCAACTGTACTGTTAAAATACTTCACGTGAGCTTTGTGAACACATTTTATTGTCGGGGGGGGGGGGGGGGGGGGGGTGAACACCATACCAAAGGTGAGTAGATATACAGGATGAAGCCGTTATCAACAACAGCCAATTCTCAGCTTCCCAAACAGATGATATTTCCTATATTGTGATATTTTCAGCATGTTGTGCACACACAGCAACCTACTAATCAGAATCAGAATCATCTTTATTTGCCAAATATGTCCAAAAAAACACATAAGGAATTTGTCTCCGGTAGTTGGAGCTGCTCTAGTACGACAACAGACAGTCAATTGACAGAGAACACTTTTGAGACATAAAGACATGGACAAAAAAAAAAAACAGTCACTGAGCAATAAAGGGTTGCGAGTTGTCTGGTAATGCCGGTACATTTTTGTTTTTGTTTTTTTTAGATGTATTCAAATGGACACATTTGTGGATCTACAAAGCAGTTAATTAAATCCCAATTCCCGTTTCTGGGTGTTCTGAAAGGTGTCGTTTTTAATTAGCTAAACCACACAAGTTTTAAATTGATTGGCTGGTTGTCATACACCTCTGTTTCCATGGAGGCACTTAGGAACACAGCATCCTCAAACGGTTCCCAAGTCCAAGTAGACTGACAGCATGGCTAAAACCATCTTAGCACATGTGGAGTGATCTGACTGTTGTTGAGGGAATGACTGCTGTCTAAGACATTTCATTTAAATAGCTTTTTTTTTTTTTCAAACAAACAGTAGATAATTCAAGGAACGTACTCGGACGCATCCTGTGATAATAACTGACAAAAGGAACATGAATCCATAAGGATTAGAACACCCAAGTATTGACTGAAAATGATTGATTTCTTTATAATTGATGTCTTTAGCAGCTCCTGAGGTTTTTCTGTGTTGTGCATTAGGGAGAACAATGTCTGTTTATGCTCAACCTGTCTTTAAGTCTTTAATTTGATGAAGGAAAAAGACAACCGTTAAGAAAGGGCAGGCGATTTCAAGAAAAAGTTGGAATGTAATTGGAAGAATATTTTTCTGCATTTAATTTAAAGACAGGAATATTAGTTAGCCTCTCCTCCAAGAACATGAAACAGCTACTTCCCTGATTTACCCACACATTATGTTGTAGCTGTTACTGTTGCTTTCGTCGTTGTTGGGTTTTTTTTTTTTTTTTTTTTTTTTTTAAATTCTCACTTAAATTGTTCGCTACTTAATTAACATTAAAGCCCCAAAAGGCCCCACAAATCACATTTTAGTACCAATTTAAAAATTCACTGCAGTCATATAATTTTTATGTCTCAACAGGCTCAGACACCTAAAACATGAATTACTGCGCACAGTGCTGCTTTTTGAATGACTCTATCAATGTTGTAGTATGTAAATGTTTTTAATTAACCTAGCTTCTGGATGGGCAAGCCAACCCAGCTCGGTGCCCGCCACATGACTGAATAAATTAGGCGCTCAGAAAGGACATCCGTCCATTAAACCTTTATGGAAATGAGCCTTAAACAAAATTAGGCGGAAAGAAGTCACCGACGGGAACATCTGGCAAAGACTCATCCTAAACGGAGAACCTGAATAGGGAAAAGCTGGCAATAAGATGTTTTTAAGCGGCTCTCGTTAAGAAACTTTTGCTTGCCCCAGGGTAGGAAGTAATATTGGAACCTATAACATATTAACATATTAGTTAGTAAGACAGGTGTGAAAACATTTTACTTTATTGTCCTCAAGCTGTTTCTCCTCTCATAAAGTCTTCCAGCACCCCCCTTTTGAACACCGCTGAACTCTATTACGGGCCATTGGTGGGAAGTAACAAAGTACAAATACCTTTTTACTGTACTTGAGTAGATTTTTCGAGTATCATTACTTTTCTGACAACGTTTTACTTTTTCTCCCTATACGTATTTCAAAACATATATCTGTACTTCCCTGTCCTTACGTTCTCATAAATAGGCTCCTTGTAGAAAGAGGTGAAATGATTGGGATCTTGGGGACTTTTAAGGCGGAACGTGAAACAGGGACAATTAATAACGATGCAAATGATTCATTTATTGCCCGATTTAAGAGAATTTAACAGAGAATCTGTACTTAAACTTAAATACAGTACAATACAATACACCAGTACAATAAGTAGAGTGTGAGTACATTTGCCATCTCTGTTGCAGGGCAATTAAATAAGTAAAATAAACAACAGAGTGACAACATATTTGAATTGGCACACAAAGCAAACAGAATGAAAGTAAACCTCTACTTATTATCATCCCCCAAATAAATCATTATGCCTTCTTTAGTACCCTTAGTATGTTCTTTCTTTAGTCGCTATTTTTAGATTTGATTTCTATATTTGTTAGACAGCGTGATTGACACAAACTGCCCTTTTTAGTTTCACTCCACTGAGTCTCTGTATACGTGCAATTGGGAATTGCACCAGAAACACACTGCCAATAACGACGACCTGTTGAATATACTGTAGCTATAAAAACACTGACTATGTTCTGCAGTTGGAAAGAAAGAAAAGAAAAAAAAGCACAAAGCTACTGGGAATATTTCAGAGTATCCAGATGGTCACTCTGCGCCTCTCTCGCAAGGAAAGAAGCGAAGAGATTGATGGGAAATGTATCACAACACCTCCAACTTAAGATATTGAGCCAGCTCATTTTTTAATCACTGTTTTTCCCACATACTAATGAAGATGCATTCAACATGACAATAGAACAACCATTATGTAATCTGGCTCAGCCTTACTTATTCCAACTCTTTCATAAACACCATTTCATCAACACAGATTTTAAATTCTCTTTGTATGAATGTGTGAATGTCGCCACGTCGAAATGTACATTTTGATTTAATTTGTAATATTCGTCATCTCCCCATTTTCTCTTGGGCTCGTCGTCTTGCCACAATTTTTCTCTAACCTTTTCATTTATTGTAACTCGTCATTTGAGTACCAGGACTGAGTTTTTACCACAGAATTAGCAAATACATTGTCCAAGTCAATAACATGCTGTCAATAAGCACATTGCAGTGATTCAACAACAACAACAAAATTGAAATAAACTTAAAATAAAAATTTGGGTAACAGGACTGAGCTGAGATTTCAACCCCTCTCGTCCTAGTTGAAATATCATTGAATTTACAGAAAAATAAATGAGTGAACTTACTTTTGGCCTGCTGAGCATCTGAATGATGCAATTTCCCGTGGACCACGTGACTTGTGGACTATTCCAAATTTTTCAAAGGGCTAATGTGTTAGATATACTTAAGGTAGAGTTGGCATAAGGAATAACATAAATGTGCAAAACAAAAAATTGAAACTTTCTCAAGGATCACACTATTTCACTATTTATGATCTGATCAATTCTAGTTATTAAATATGCAAATAGATTTATACGCAGGACACTTTACTTGATAACAAATGTATTTTATAATTAATTTTATCGTGCATTTATACATTTTGTTTAATGGGGATGCAAATGGCATCGATTTGATGGAACAGCCAATGTATCATGATGAAATGTCACAAATACAATTATTATAATGTTGAGCTCATAATCAGTTATCATTATCATCAAACTGATGAGGTAAAAAATAATTACACATGAGGACAATGGTGGATGGTAACATATTTTGTGGGGGGTGCTAAAACTGGCCAGCAGGACTACTTAAACATTCAAACAAAAAAATAAAACATTAAAATCATTCTCCTTTATGTCAGTGGCTGCGAATTTTCTCAAAGACTTTCTTTTAATATCATCACCCTCACCCATTGTCAACACACACATTTGTAGATTAGGTCTTTTGGGTCCAAAGTCTTTTATATTTTCCTTACGTAAGCTATGTGAAAGACTATCATCCACAAAGCAGCAAGTGAACTTATTTTGAAAGAAACAAGAGAAATGTTCTCTTTTGTTTGCAGTTTTGAATAGGAAGACTTAGTGAACCAACTCAACTCGAGGCCAAGCAGAAATGCCAGAGTTGTTTCTTCCTCCCTTCAATAATACTGCGTGTAAGTAAGGGGAGAGGAAAAAAAGAAGAAAAAAAACATTACTGTTGGGCTGCTAAATAAGTTAAACTTAAAATGAGAGAAAATCACTAATGAGCTACTCCAGACTTGTAGGTGGTGTTAATTTGCTTTGAATGGTGCTAGGCAACTACCAACAAGTGAAGGAGAATAAGCCATATGACTCGATGGTTTAGCAGAATAATAAGTATTAATAGTTTAGTAGGACCTTTCTTTCTTTCTTAAAACCTTAAACCTACCATCATGCTTGGTGTCAGTAAACAGTAACATGCGAGACCTCGGTACAGCTCGCAATTCAGGGATTAACTGTTTTCTTTTTCATTTTCTTTTGAATTTTGGAGCGCTCATAACAGGTATTATGATTAAGTTATTAAGAAGAAGAATGTGAGTGTAAAAGAAGAATATAAATTGGTATAAAACTAAAATGAGAGGACTCTCATTCAAAGTAGTAAGACTGTGGTATAGAGTGGGTGGCCAGCACCTGGAGCAAACATTTTGTTGAACCAGAGGAATCGTAGTCCATTAATGAGCCTTTTTACCCTTTAGGGCCACCATACTTCAACCTTCTGTTCAGCAATGTACTGCAAGTGATTCAAAACGAGTATAAACCTGGGGGTAAGTGAAATTAGCCCATAACTGGGGATGTAATAATCCATCAATCCACTCAGATACAGGAAACTACACTCATTTGTTTTTTTTTTTTTTTTTTTTTAGGAAAACCAGCAATAGTCTAGCAGTAAAAGAGCAAGGAGGGTATGTGGCAGAGTACTATTGTTGGTTATAATGTCCATAAGTCTGCAGACTTCCATACACTCACTTACACTTTTTGAGATGGAAAAAGGCAAACCAATTTGATGTGGGACTGAAACGAGAGAGTGGAGTCCACGATCTTTCCGAGGTTGCAGACCTCAGTGGGTGGTGAGATGGTGGCGGTGACCTTTTCGTTTCCTCAAAGTGATGTGATACTATATTCTACCATTTCTTGACAAAGAGCTCAGCGTGTGTCAAACTCTGCAAGGAATGCCTGGCTCCAGGGGCTGGGTAGTAGAGAGCAGATGAGCCAATGCTATATGGTGCAGTCTGCTTCTTTGCATTCTCTACGCTGTCGGATTGCAGCCTCACTTATTCAGAGCAACCGTGGATCATCCTGTTATAATGAGGATTTTGTCTCTATTTACTCATGAATACAATTACTCGGTGTGAAGGCTGAGCCTGTTTAGTTGAACACAAAGCTATTATTCTGTTGTATGACTAGCAACAGGTTAATTGTACCTTCGACCATCTAGTGGGAAAGCAATTGTTCAGCCAGTCTCGATACGTTGCTGATGTAGATAGGTGACCAAAGATACATTATCAGCAGTAAATCAATTCTAATTTTGGAACCATCCATCCATCCATTGTCAACACCGCTTATCCTGGTTAGGGTTACGGGGTGCTGGAGCCTATCCCAGCTGACTTCGAGCGAAAGGCGGACTATACCCTGAACTGGTCGCCACTTAGTCGCAGGGGACATATAGACACGTACAACCATTCGCACTCACATTCAACACCGTTACTGAGTGGGAACTGATCCCAATGAGTTCTGAGGTCCGGGGTTCAATCCCCGTCCCCGCCTGTGTGGAGTTTGCATGTTCTCCCCGTGCCTGCGTGGGTTTTCTCCGGGCACTCCGGTTTCCTTCCACATTCCAAAAAACATGCATAGTAGGTTAATAGAAGACTCTAAATTGCCCGTAGGTGTGAACGTGAGTGCGAATGGTTGTTTGTTTTTATGTGCCCTGCGATTGGCTGGCAACCAGTTCAGGGTGTACGCCGCCTCCTGCCCGAAGATAGCTGGGATAGGCTCCAGCACGCCCGCAACGCTAGTGAGGATAGGCGGTATGGAAAATGGATAGTTGGATTCAACGTTTGTCCGAAGACACCAGCCATAAAGAAAGTTTGGTTTCAAACAATCACGTCATCAACCCGTAGCCATGCTAATTAGCGCAGCATACACAGGAAGTCCTGTTTTCCGGGTTTGGTCGCGTGATGTTCCGCATTTCGCGAATAGATCATTTAAAGTGGTGACATATTAGTATGTAAATTATACAGCGCAAACAGCCACGGCGAAATGAAAACGTACTTAAAAAGAGAGAAAAAGAGCAACCGTTATCGCGGTAATATTATGAATTATTATTAATCCGGGGACACATTAGGTGTATATGCACAAAGTATTAGGTCGGAAAGGAAATTGGTGATATCGAACATCACTGGGGGTCTTTTTCATTTTATAAATTAAGAGCTGTGTTTATGCTGTTCTTCTGCTGCATTCAATCTTTTTTAATCTGACACGATGGCGCACATATTATTTCCAGCCTCTTTTTTTGAACGTTTGAAGAGGTCACCGAGAAGCACACACGCACGGAAAGACTTGATTTGATTTTTGTAATCGTTGCTAAAGACTCACTTATTCAATTTAGCATTTCAGACGGAGCTGCCACAGAAGCGCTTATCTCCTGATTAGCGCTACCGAGCGATCTTCGTCCTCACGCCTCCTCATCCTCCTCCTCCGTGCACGGCCACGCGTCTCGGTGCGGCCAGGACGCGCGCTCACGTGGGCGCGTCCGTCAGCCCCTCGGTCGCCACAGTGGAGGGGTGTCGGCGTGCGTGGAAGACGCAGTGAGGTGAATGGACAACACTCACATTCAAGGAATGCAATTACCTCCTCAAGATGCCCGTTTTAAGCCGCGTAAGTTTTTCTTTTCTTTTCTTTTCTTTTCTTTTTTTTTACTCACTAAGTGTTTCACGGAGCAAAGGCACACTTGTCATGTAGCAATCTGCCAGGCAAAATTGTGAAGTTGACGATTTCAGCATTTGCTGTGGTTCCAAGCTGACATGCACATTTTTTTTTAATTGGCTGAGCAGTCATTGTTGTGAACAATGTCTTTTGCACATTGTTTGATTAATCAGAGCTCGACACAAGTATTTCCATGCATACAGTTCAATGCCTCCAAGGCACGTGACCATGTCAAATTCTTAATTTCCTCTGTGAGTTTGTTCTCTTTCCCAATTTCTTGCAATGTGTGCCATTGCAGCCTGAAGGCGGTTTGGATTACATAAAGAAAAGTAATTTTCCCACTGATGATGAAGCACGATTGTCACTTTTGCCCACATTTTCCAAAGCAACACACCCATATCAGCACAAAAAGAAAGAAAAAGGAGATGCTTTCTTTATCATATGTCATGATAAAAGCAGTGGTGGTTGCGTGCTTGCCTGTGATGTCCATCAGCTCCAATGTCTGGTTAGAGAGCTCCATTCCACAATGTGATGACTGACTGGAGATTGATGAGTGGGCTATTATGAGAAGAAGAGGTGGGGGGCTTTAACGTGAGGGGAGAGTGGGTGTTGCAGTTTATCTCAATCTCCTGATCTGGGAAATGTGTTGAGTGACTTGGAGGAAACCTCGAAGAGGCACAATAATGTCGCACTGTACGCACCAGGAGTGGGAAGCACAGAGTAACTCACTGTACCATATATTGCCAACAGAACCAATAATGTCAAGATGTGATAGTTGATATACTGGATGTTACTAAAAAAACTTTTTATTAAAAAAAATGTGAACATAGTCTGGGCCCGGTGGTTAGCACATGCGCCTCACAGTTCGGAGATTCAAGGTTCTGGGTTTGAGCCTCTGCTCCGGGTTTCCTGTGTGGAATTTGCATGTTCTCCCTGTGCTTGCGTGGGTTGTCTGCAGGTACTCGGGCTTCCTCCCACCTTCCAAAAACAAGCAATTTAGGTTCATTGGGGAAAAAAAACTGTCGCCCGAAGATAGCTGAGATAGGCTCCAACAGGCCCGCGACCCTCGTGAGGATAAGTGGTACAGAAAATTGATGGATGGATGAAAAAAAACTCAAGAACATTATCCCGCTTATCTTGCCAAATGTCAGCTGGGACTAACCAAAATAAGCTGGAGAGAAAATGGATGGATGGACTTCAGTAAAGCATAAAGATGATATATGGTTAGCCTAATAGCAGTGCTGCTGTTATTGGAACAAACAAGTCCATTTGCCTCTATTCAACCTTTGCGGATTACTATGACCTGGACCTGATTCTGATTCTGATTCTCATAAGTGATCATCTACACAGACATAAAGAAAGTGTTTTTTTAGCAAGTACATGGGTGTTTTTTATTGCTATTGTGACATTAGGTCTAAAATGACTAAAGCGAATTCATACCTTCTGCCTCCACATTGCCACAGGGTGCGCGTTAGTGCATGTGACATACTGTAATATCGTCATCCACCCCTGTGCACCCCTGTGAGCCTCTCTGCAGTTAACCGCACGCACCCCAATTTTTGTGACTGAACACAATTGAAGTGCGCTAACCACGCATGCGTCAGAGCAATGAAAAACAACAATGGCGCCTGCTTCGCCTGTCGCTTGTGTGGCGAGATCTGGCGATATCCACATCTTTAGAATTCAAATAAGGAATATAAAGAGAGCCAGATGTCTCAACTCCTGACAATTGCGTGCCAGCATTTGGATTATGCATGTACAAGCACGCAGCAGGGATGCATGCATCAATGCGCATGCGTAGAACGCATACCGACATGAACCTCGAAGTGTAGTATGAATGAAACCGCATATGCGCAATGCAGAAAGTATGAATTGGCCTTTAGGCAATTATACTAACACTAACGATACATACGGTGAATCCCCATATTTATAGCATATCAAGCATTGGTATTTAAAAAACAATTTCGACAGATTTTTGGGGGAACCCATTGACCCTTATTTGCTGATTGCACTCAGGCCAAAGCAATAACAGTGTTGGTTTGGTGTCATTTGTTAACATCTTGGTGCCAAGAAACTATGTTGAAGTGAGTTGAGGAGCTTCATTTATCCAATTTCAGTCCTTTGGTGCCATTTTATAGCATCTATAAACTCTTTTTTGAGGGGCGGGGGGGGGGGGGGGGGGAATCAATTACTCGCTTGGTCCCTATCTACCGAGAATAGCAGGTGTTCGCTGCATATCCAGTTACTGAAGTAACACAAAGACTTTGATAAAAACACAATAGTAATTAGTCTGATTTAGTAGCATCCATCCATCCATTTTCTTTAACGGTTGTCCTTATTAGGGTCACAGGGAGCTGGAACCTATCCCAGCTGACTTTGAGTGAGAGGAGTAACTGGACTGTTTGCCAGTCAATCACAGGGAACATATTGAGACAGACTACCAATCACGTCGTCACTGAATGGGAACTGAACCCACGCTGGCTGAACGAAAGCCAAGCGAGCGAGCCACTACATCATCAGTGAAGAAATGTCAATCTGTTTTTCCAAAGTCGTCACTGTATGTTTTGACGCACCCTTCCAAGTGAGCTCTTACAGATAGCAACCATACAGAGCCTCAGTCTCAAATAAATCACTTCTGAGAATTTTCATTTTCAGGTACCAAACTCAACCCACTTATAGTCAAAGTACTTCGGAAGTACGCACAATGCCACAAGCCTTGTACTTAATACTTGTACTGTTACCTTTTCTGAGAGCTGCAAATTTTGCTTCATTTTTTATTTATGTTTGTATTATTTTCTTGAATTTAATGAAAGTGCATTTTTGCGTGTGTATAAAATACTACTCGATTCTGATAAGGACAAGTTGTCATGTGATGCCACTTTATTTTAATTTAAGACCGTCTGCAGTTGCAGATTCATCCATCCATTCATCCATCCATCCATTTTCTGAGCCGCTTATCCTCACAAGGGTCGCGGGAGTGCTGTAGCCTATCACAACTATCATCGGGCAGGAGGCAGGGTACACCCTGAACCGGTTGCCAGCCAATTGCAGGGCACACATAAACAAACAACCATTTGCACTCACATTCACACCTACGGGCAATTTAGAGACTTCAATTAACCTACCATGCATGTTTTTTGGGGGGGGGATGTGGGAGGAAACCGGAGTGCCCAGAGAAAACCCACGCAGGTACGGGGAGAACATGCAAACTCCACAGAGGCGGGGCCGGAACTTGAACCCCGGTTCTCAGAACTGTGAGGCAGACGCACTAACCAGTCGTCCGCCGTGCCGCCGTTCCAGATCCATTATATGTTTGAATTACAGTTTAATGATGAACACTTGAGAATACAGCGTTGGCTCACAGCTCAATGCAGATTAAATGTCATCATATTGAAATTCTGAATCTTTCTGAAGAGGAGTTTTCTTTGTGGTTGTGCTAAAGTGAGGTACATGCATACATTCTGACAATCAGGCCAAATTTGAGCATTTTTCTTAGTTGGGAAAGGGACGATCTCGAATGCCTTCAAAATATTATCCTGGGCAGTTATCCTGTGGTGTGGAATGTGTTAGGAATGATTGTCCTTCCCCAATCTACTCAGAAAATGGTAAATGTCAAACTTATTTAATATTTATGATTGCTAAAACCTTATGAGTTGAGGAGCTTCATTTATACATTTTTATTCCTTTGCTGCCATTTTAGGGCATCTATAAATCCTTTTTAGGGGGTGGGGGGAGGCGTCAATTACTCGCAGCATGGTTTGGTCCCTGTCTACTGCAAATGGCAGCTGTTCTCTGTATATATTCAATTACTGTTGTTGTTTTTTTCCGCAGAAGTAACACAAACACTGATAAAAACACAAACAACAGTAATTAGTCTGATTTAGTAGCATCAATCCATCTATTTTCTTTACCAGTTGTCCTTATTAGGGTCAAAGGGAGCTGGAACCTATCCCAGCTGACTTTGAGTGAGAGGAGTAACTGGACTGTTTGCCAGTCAATCACAGAGAACAAATAGAGACAGACTACCATTCACATCGTCACTGAATGGGAACTGAACCCACGCTGCCTGAATGAAAGCCAAGCGAGCGACCCACTACATCAGTGACTCTTGATTTAGTACCAGAAATGTCAATCTGTTTTTTCCAAACAGGTCACTGTATGTTTTGACTCTTACAGATAACAACCGTACAAACACTCAGTCTCAAGTAAATCAATTCTTCAGATTTTTCATTTTCAGGTGCCAATGTCAACCCACTTATAATCAACGTACTTCGTATGTAAGCACAATGCCATAAGCCTTGTACTTAATACTTGTACTGTTACCTTTTCTGCTAAGAGCTGCAAATTTTGCTTCATTTTTTATTTGTTTGTATTATTTTATTGTTCGTTTTCCTTGTGTTCTGGCAAGCAGCTAATTTCCCTTCAGACTTCATTAGAGTCCACGGACAGAAAGACGACAGAGTTCATGTCAACTTGTTATAAAGAGACAACATTAGTGTTCATTTTGTAGAAGATTTTTAGGGTGTTTACAAGCTTATATCCCAACAATTAACTCCCCGAACGAATGTGATCTCAATAACCGACTTTATTTACCTATACAAACACAGCATGGAGCATAAAAGACCATTTGAAACTTATATTATAAATAGGGGTATGAAACAATAGTAGGAGTGTTGCAGTACAGATTAGTGGCAGCACGGCTCAGGTGGGAGAGCGGTCGTCTCCCAAACCGAAGATTGTAGGTTCGACTCTCAGCCTGAGAGACCAGGTCGAAGTGTCCTCTGGAAGCTGCTCTAAATAGACCTAACATTTTAGCAGTGAATAATAAACAGGGACTCTTTTATTTTTGCACGGATGGGTGCACCTGATTTTAGTGCCTGAGCTTTGACTCAAACGTTGATAAGTGTTTGAAAAATGCATTTCACTGTACAACACTTGTCCATTACTCATCACATGAGGATTTTCAGTGACCTTAGCGACTCACAGTAGTTATTTTCAAAGCTGTTAACTTTGTGTGGGAGGCTGGTAGAATCAGGACGTATGTGTGTGTGTGTGTGTGCGCGTGTGTGTGTGCGTCCGTACGTGTGGTTGTGGTGACTTAACTACTCTCGGCATGCACCACCTCATCCTTTATACTTCAAATTGATGTACTGCTAACTTATTAAGCAAAAGCACTGGGCCTCCTTCATGAATAGTGGTCAACTTAGATGGTGCGGGTAAATAATGAAAATACTTTCTAAAGACATGAATTCCTTCATGTGTCATGGGTGTGTGTTCTGGTTGTTGTTTTCCCCCTGTCTCGTACACACCTGCTCCTGAGAGCATCTTCTCCACCTGTGCCTCATTTACCCTAATTACTCCATGCATTTAACCTCCTGTCTCATTCTTTCTGGTCGCCAGTTCGTTGTACCTCGTCACGTTCCAGCATTCCTTGTTTCCGCGTCACAGAGTCATAGTAAGACTAGACCCTGTTCTGATTTTTGATGTTTTTTGGATACTCTTATATTAAACCTCTCTTATTTGAAACTGTCCATCTGTATTGGAGTCGTGCATTTTGGGTCCGGTTCTCTGTTCCGTTCATGACCCCAATGCGTACTTCCTGCTTGTTGGTGAATCCAAAGCATCGGCTTCCACAATGTTGTGTGGATAACTGGAAGGCATTATCATGATCATCACTAGTGTGCAGTCTTGTTGGCTAACCCTGCGACGATGCAGGAGGTGGCCAAATTGTAATGAGCAGCTTGCTTTGGAGTGCACTAGGCTGAGAGGCCCGTAGCTTTGCCAAAAGACACAACAGGTGGCCAGCTTTTCACGTAAGGCTAAAAAAGTTTGGTTTTATCATAGCGCACAAAACTGTAAATCACAATCTGCATACTTTACAAAAGTACCTGCTCAGTTTCAGCACGATTCTTGTTCTTAGTGGCTAATGCATTACAAGACTGTGCAATAAATTACTGTTTCTCATCGCTTATGTCAGAAGAGAATATCTAATTTCCCCACCAGGCGACCACCTGCTATTTTGTTTGTCACATGTGGATGTTAATTTGTGAAACGCTTGTATAGTTACTTGGATTCATCATAGTTCAATTTCATTGGCGACTTTCTGGTGACTCCTCTATATGCTCACTATAGAGAAAAACATTAATATAGCTTAATGTCATAAAAACGCAATCAATCGTCACAATATTTATGTGGACATCTCTACTTGTACCCACCTCATCCTCTGAAAATATCCGATTGATCAGCCAAATATTGTGTGTGTGTTTGACACCTGTACTTGGAATTCTGAAGACCTTGGGCAGATTACATTTACTTGGCAACAGATAAATCACATGAAATCTGATTGGACAAAAATGAAATCTACATGTACTGTACAGTGTACATGACTGGAAGATGGGCAGAACCGCTATGAAATGAAGAAAGAAAAACTGTTGGAAAGAAATTATTATACATTATATATATTATGTTTTGTGATATTCAATATAATAAATATCAATCAATTCATAATTTAAGTTTTAATTGTAGGTCATTGATTTTGATAGTCTTAGGGCCAGCAGAGAAGGCTCTGAAGGCCTTCACTCCACACCACTGGTGCATATTGACAGTCAATCAATTTATATTTTTGGGAGTATTTTGCAGTATCGTATGCCACAGAAAATATTGATTCTGAAAGGAAACTCAAGGTTTTCGAACCTTGTCTATTCAATTATGTAGAGCATTTATGTATTATGCACTCTA
Organism: Phyllopteryx taeniolatus; assembly: GCF_024500385.1. NCBI lineage: Eukaryota > Metazoa > Chordata > Actinopteri > Syngnathiformes > Syngnathidae > Phyllopteryx > Phyllopteryx taeniolatus. Next base: position 14,270,144 of record NC_084513.1, on the reverse strand, counting down.
ACTGGAGAGCTCGGATAATACTGATGTCACTGAAATAAGCCAAATAATGCCAAATACAGTAGGCTACATATGCAGGTCTGTTGCAGTTCACAGACACACCGGTGGTAAATCTAAACTAAGTGAAAGCAGCAGGTCAGACCTGCAATGTCAATCCATCCAGAGATGACATTTCTGTTCAAATTCCTTCATGGTCCTGCAGGTGACTGGAGAACATTCCTGTGTGTAGTCTGCCTTTCACTACAAATGATCACAGAACTTGGAAACTTGCCGTGACTTTCAACAGGATTAGCATTTGAAAATAGATGGATCGATTTATATGAAACTGTAAGAAAAATCCTAATGAGCTTTACACTGCCTACTACTGCTGCTTACATTCTGTGCCCTTCAACCAGTTTCAATGCAAATCCATTCAGGAACTTTTACATAATGTCAGCCAAACATCAAAAACTGTTCAAAACTCCTTGGTGCAAGGAATCAAATGCTTGTTTTTGAAAAGGTTTCAGCTCTGCAGAATCTGAACCAAGTGATTAAAATAATTTGGTGCTTTATACTGCAAATGTGTTATTCCCATGATGAATGAGGACAATATGATTGTTAAAGACCTTAACTAGCAGCGATAGGGAGCCCAAGTATGCGGGAAAAAAACACCATGTGCATGCAAGCTGCGATGGTTATGGATAGAAACTCGGACTAATACAAAGGAAACATTTTGTCTGCAATGTAATACTCATGACAGCTAACTAGCTTTTCGCGCCTGTGAAAAATAAGAGATGAGAAATTATTTTTTTTTGACAAAATAGCACCCTTTTGCACTTTCGCTAGAGAATCAGGAAACGGAGAGTTTTTTTCCCCCTACGCAACCCTGCATAAATCAGTGACATATTTCTTGGAGACGAAGTGGAGGTGTCCTTGAGCAAGATGCACAACCAATTATGGTTGGCACCTTAGATGGCCGCCTGTGCCAGCAGCACATCAACATGAGGTGTGTTTGTATGTGCGTGTGTGTGTGTGTGTGTGTGGAAATGGTTTGTCGAAAAAGTCCTGTAAGATAATGAATAAAACAAAAACACAAAGGTTTCAAGAAAATTACATTTAATTTCAATTTCAAATATAAATGTTCTTATCCTTTATCATTCTGCATTGACGAGTGTTTTTTCCGCAGATAACATACTGCATTAGTAGTACTGTTATTAACTTCTGTTGAAAGTTGTGACAATAATTAATGTTACCTGAAAATTAATTGGAAAAATTACCATGAAACGGATTGTCTTTGACTTTGATGGTACCAAAGCACGGTGACTGAGTGGTTAGTTAGTTAGTGGTTAGCACGTCTGCATCCCAGTTGTGAGGTTCTGGATTCCAAACTCTGCTTCCCCACTCTTGTGCGGGTTTTCTCCAGCTTCCGCCTTTATTCCAAAAACATGCATGTTCGACTCACTGAAGACTCTAAATTGTTAAATTGTTATAAGTTAGCTGGGATAGGCTCCAGCACTCATGCGACCCTAATGGGGACAACCACTAAAGAAAATGGATGGCTGGAAGCGTTCCATTGCTTAATCAAATGTCCAATTGAACCTGACTGTCTATAAAAGACCTCCAAAGTCAAACAGGAAACAGTTTTTAACACAAAGTAGTATAATAGTTGTATAAATAAATAAATCTGTCGTGTGAAGAAAAGGCCCCCATACTACCGCTGACTTTCATGTGTTTGGATTGTTTTCAGTGCATCTTATCTGCAATGGGCAGGCTGCGTTTAGGCAAAGCTGGTTGTGAGCTAAACAAATGGTAATGCGAGGGGAGTTGTTGTTTGTGTGCATTCTACCTGCTGTAAGCATATGATAACACCTCTAATGTTGTTTAATACATGTAACCCTTGCAGCTACTCTGAGCCTGAATGTCTTAAATCCTTGCGCTACATTTTAAAGCCTTTCTGTGATGATGATGGCTTGTGTCCTTAACAGTGGACTCGACGCGGTGTAAGTGTGCAAGAAGTGGAAGGAAACGTAAGAATACCTTCATGTACCTGTTTAAGCTTTATTCATACAGTATGTGATATGTCAAAACCTTTGCTGGCATTTCTCTGCGTATATGTGGCGCGTGGACACATCACCAAACACAAAGCTTGCAAAGCCTAGCTGGTCACGTCATTGGATGAAAAACTACTTATTTACTTTGACTAGTTTAATTTCACACTTGATGGGTGGATAGGCATTTCAGAGTGCCAACTGGCTGTATAAAAGCTATCAAAAAGTCCATTTTCTAGAACATGCCCCCTCTGTTTGTTTTCCATTGAGAATTGTTATTTTTGCTACGACCCTAAAATGATTTTAAGTTCACCAAAATATTGTCGACAGTAATTGACAGGGCCAGTCAAAATACACTATTTCAAATTATTATCATGTCAAAGTATTAGTAGTCATACAGTATACAGTATGTATATGTACTGTATATGATTAGTATTGGACGTCATAAGAGAATGTGTGCCAGTGTATATTCCAACACCACACAACTATTTCCCATTCCACATCAATATTCTTTATTTAGCTGGTGTGGAAGTATGTGAGTATAGCCGTTACCCAGGAGCCACAAACCAATCTTTTGCTTCAGATAAAAAAAAGTAGAGGAAGTTAGAGGTCACAAAATGTTATCAAACATGGCCACAAATGTACCACTACATCCCAAATCACCCTGGAGCTATTTGGAAAGCAGCAGCAAGTTTCTGTGTGTCTCCTCCTCCTCCTCAGTACTAAGCCAGACATGCTGTTTCTTTTTCTCCACATTTAAAATGCTAGTGACAAAAAAAAAAAAAAACTCAGTGGAACATTGCTTAAAGAGTCCAAACAGGATTTAAACAGTTTCCCTGAAATTATCCTCATTTGACACAGTGTTCAATGTTGAAAAAAGACATTCTCTGAAGTGTTTTGGGTGTCCAAACATTTTTTACCCTGCTTCTCCTCACTAGGGTCGCGGGTATGCTGGATCCTAATCCCAGCTAAATGCAGGCGTGAGGCGGGGTACACCCTGAACTCGTCGCCTACAGGCAATGTAGAGTCTTCAATTAACCTACCATGCATGTTTTAGGATGTGGGAGGAAACTTGGAGTACCCAGAGAAAACCCACACAGGCACGTGGAGAACATGCAAACTCCACACAGGCAAGGCTGGGGTTTGAACCCGGGTCCTCAGAACTGTGAGGCAGACGTGCTAACCAGTTGATCACCATGCCGCCTTGTTTGAAACATAACCTATTATTTTGTGCGATGAAGTCTTTCCACATCTGAGTGTACCAGAAAAAGGCCCTTTCTTTGAATAGGCTATTTTACAACTAATATGGTGCTTTTCATTTAGAAAACACATTGTGGGTGCTATATAAATCTTTTTTTTTTTTTTTGGGTTGGACGATTTTTTTCCCTTACTCTGTAGTTCCATTTCCATTATTTCGTGAGACAATCTGACACTTGATAACAATTGTGTCTTGGAAAGGGTAAAATCTCCATTTGTGAGCGCTTGTAATTTTCTAAAACATTTTATCGACCTGGCAAGTGAGTGTTACACTGCTAAATCGCGGTTCATTGTTCGTACCCCCGCTATATTGCCGTTTTTAAATTAAGTCATGTTTGTTTTATTGGATAGGGGGGATTTGGGAATGACCAAATGGTTTAGGCAGGGCTTAAAACAAACCGACTTAGACGCATACATTGTTGACTTACCACAAACAACCAAAGGTTTGAAGCTGGTTCATTCATTCTCGTATGGTGCTAGTCTCCAGACTTAAACTCAAACTGGACAAAAGAGTGAATGCAACACAAGCTACAAGTGCCACACAGTTATGGGAACTCCCAAAACAGAGTTGGGAAGAACTTTCTGGGGAATATTCGATTTTCCTATTTAAAAATAGTACCACAAGTGTGTTAGTTTATTTGTTCTATTCTTTGATTTCAGAGTAAAATTTGAAATTAAACTGCATAAATTTCAATTTACTATTATTATTATTATTCAAAAAAATTGTTCCGAAACCTTTGACCGGTAGTGTGGGTTTAAAAGGATTTGTTGATCATTGTAGTTTTACACAACGTCCCAACTTCATTGGAATTTGAGTGTAATACATATATGGCGTTGTGATGTACTGAATATATCACAGCTGTGATTCGGTCGAAGATAATCAGAGCCGTGATATTATAGCTACAGTACATCATCAATACCGCTCATGGGATATTGCCCAAAAACTTGGCTTAGACACTGAAGAGGTGTGCCTCAATAATAAATGGGCCACTATGACAAACCCAATCACTCAAAGTAGATGTGCCGCAGTGTGAAAAAGCAAATTGCAGTCGTACCAGATGTCAACGGGGTATACAGTATCCCTTCTAAAACATTCCCAATGTGAAGCTTTCAATAATGTCTGAAAAAGATGTTTCTTAAAGATAAAATTCTCATTTTTTTTCAGCGGCCTTTTGTTGAGACCACCCAAAGGCAGGGTTGCAAAGGAAATCTTTTGTTTCATGGTTAATGGAAAATTTATGTAATATCCTAAGTGGTGCATCTGCATTCTTGGTGAGGAGTTTGATCAGCTGCGACCTTCAATAAAAAAAAAAAAAAGTATAATGGCTGGTCTGGGGGACTTCTTTTTGGATCATTACTTTAACGATCAATACACACATAGGTCTGAAACAAGAGAAACACATTGGAGAGGCATGAATTTAACAATGTTTTATTCGTATGTGGTCTTATGTAGTTTTGTGTTGTTTTCCAATGTCTCCTTTGTCCTCGCCTTCATCGTCCACCTGTTGTGATATTGCCTGCATCCGTTCTCTGCTCTTCTTGCATCAGCCAATCAGCTCCTTCCCTTTTCGTGTTCTGCTAACTTGTCATTAGTCTGTGTGTTTTTGGTTCCGATTTGTTCTGTAGCAGTCGCGGGAGCTCAGTTCGGAACAGCAAGGCCTTTTCTGCTGACCTAAACGCTATCAGAATCACTGACCAATGTTTACAACCTAAATTGTAATATTTTCTTCCATTAAATTGTTTTAATTTATTCCCAACAGTGTATTTTCATCATTTCCTAGCATTTCTCTTGGCTGAACTGCTTCCAGAATATGTATGTGGATGGTAGATTTTTTTTGCCATGTCAATCTAATCTGCCCAGGACCTTTAGAATCAGCAACCCTGGTTGATGTAACTTAAACTATATTAGCAATTACTTATCTTAATCAGATTTCAATTTCATACTCACAGGCCCAGTTAGCTGGGCCACAAAAACATCAGCATTTTTCCATCGTCTGATTGGTTGGTCAGAGCAAAACTTTTTACAGCCAGCTTTGATTAGCAAAACATGTCTGTAGCGATCTGCACACATCAAATAATCAGCATCTCTGGTGAGTATGACATATTTTATATTTTTTGTAATTAGGGGAATATTGATTCTAATGCAGCCCTATGGGGGGCACAAGCCAGTGCAAACTGTAGGCCAGTCCCAAGCCTGAGACAGGACAAGTGTTGTCCAGCTTTTCGGGAAGAGGTGAGGCAGACTCTCGGTGGACAGGAGGAGCTTCCAGGAGACTGGACCACTGCAGCCAAGGTGATCAGAGAGGCAGGCAGGAGAGTACTTGGTGTATCTTCTGGCAGGAAAGAAGAGAAGGAGACTTGGTGGTGGAACGTCACAGTAGAGGAAATCATACAAGGAAAAAGGTTAGCTAAGAAGAAGTGGGACACTAAGAGGACCGAGGAGAGGCAAAAGTAATACATTGAGATGCGACACAGGGCAAAGGCAGAGGTGGCAAAGCCAAAGAAGAGGCTTATTATGACATGTATGGCAGGTTGGACACTAAAGAAGGAGAAAAGGATCTATACATGTTGGCCAGACAGAGGGATAGAGATGGGAAGGATGTGCAGCAGGTTAGGGTGATTTAGGATAGAGATGGGAATATATTATGATTGGTGACAGTAGTGTGCTAGCTAGATGGAAAGAATACTTTGAGGAGTTGATGAATGAGGAAAATGAGAGAGAAGAGAGAGTAGAAGAGGCAAGTCTGGTGGACCAGGAAGTGGCAATGATTTGTAAGGGGGAAGTTAGAAAGGCATTAAAGGATGAAAAATGGAAAGGCAGTTGGTCCTGATGACATTCCTGTGGCGGTATGGAAGCATCTCGGAGAGGTGGCTGTGGAGTTTTTGACCAGCTTGTTCAATAGAATTCTTGCACCTGAGAAGATGCCTGAGGAATGGAGGAAAAGTGTGCTGGTGCCCATTTTTAAGAACAAGGGTGATGTGCAGAGCTGTGGGAACTATAGAGGAATAAAGTTGATGAGCCACACAATGAAGTTATGGGAAAGAGTAGTGGAGGCTAGACTCAGGACAGAAGTGAGTATTTGTGAGCAACAGTATGGTTTCATGCCTAGAAAGAGTACCACAGATGCATTATTTGCCTTGAGGATGTTGATGGAAAAGTACGGAGAAGGTCAGAAGGAGCTACATTGTGTCTTTGTAGATCTAGAGAAAGCCTATGACAGAGTACCCAGAGAGGAACTGGTACTGCATGCGGAGTGGCAGAGAAGTATGTTAGAATAATACAGGACATGTACGAGGGAGGCGGCACGGTGGTCGACTGGTTAGAGCGTCAGCCTCACAGTTCTGAGGACCCGGGTTCAATCCCCGGCTCCGCCTGTGTGGAGTTTGCATGTTCTCCCCGTGCCTGCGTGGGTTTTCTCCAGGCACTCCGGTTTCCTCCCACATCCCAAAAACATGCATTAAGTGGAGACTCTAAATTGCCCGACTGTGAGTGCGAATGGTTGTTTGTTTGTATGTGCCCTGCGATTGGCTGGCAACCAGTTGAGGGTGTACCCCGCCTCCTGCCCGATGATAGCTGGGATAGGCTCCAGCACGCCCGCGACCCTAGTGAGGAGAAGCGGCTCAGAAAATGATTGGATGGATGTACGAGGGCAGCAGAACAGCGGTGAGGTGTGCTGTAGGTGTGACAGACGAATTTAAGGTGGAGGTGGGACGGCATCAGGGATCAGCCCTGAGCCCCTTCCTGTTTGCAGTGGTGATGGATAGGCTGACAGATTAGGTTAGACTGGAATCCCCGTGGACCATGATGTTTGCAGATGACATTGTGAAAGCAGGGAGCAGGTGGAGGAACAGAAAGATGGAGACATGCACTGGAAAGCAGAGGAATGAAGATTAGCTGAAGTTAGACACAATATATGTGCATGAATGAGAGGGGTGGTGGGGAAGAGTGAGGCTACAGGGAGAAGAGATAGCAAGGGTGGAGGACTTTAAATACTTGGGGTCAACCGTCCAGAGCAATGGTGAGTGTGGTCAGGAAGTGAAGAATCGGGTCCAAGCAGGTTGGAATGGGTGTAGGAAGGTGTCAGGTGTGTTATGTGACAGAAGAGTCTCTGCTTGGATGAAGGGCAACGTTTATAAAACAGTGGTGAGGCCAGCCATGATGTACGGATTAGAGACAGTGGCACTGAAGAGAAAACAGGAAGCAGAGCTGGAGGTGGCGCAAATGAAGATGTTGAGGTTCGCTCTCGGAGTGACCAGGTTGGATAAAATTAGAAATTAGCTCATCAGAGGGACAGCCGAGGTTCGATGTTTTGGAGACAAAGTTAGAGAGAACAGACTTCGATGTTTTGGACACGTGCAGAGGAGAAATAGTGAGTATATTGGTAGAAGGATGATGAGGATGGAGCTGCCAGGCAAGAGAGCTAGAGGAAGACCAAAGAGAAGGTTGATGGATGTCGTGAGGGAAGACATGAGGGCAGTTGGTGTTCGAGAGGCGAATGCAGGAGATAGGCTTACATGGAAAAGGATGACGCGCTGTGGCAACCCCTAAAGGGAAATATTGATTCTGAACTGGTCCAGATGATAAACTGTATGTGGCACAGTTGCATGCTGCCATATTGTGTTTTTGTAAAATGTTATGTTTCTATAATTTCAATTTGATAGTGATGACATTCAGAGGGGGATTAGGTCGGGTCCAATGATGGCTACCGTGGCTGTTTGACATGTTTGTTTCGCTCTCCTGACACCCGTTCATTTAAGTGTTTCTGTAAGGACTTTACACATCTCCCGCACACCATCTTCACACTGCTTCCCTCAGCGAAGCGCTTCAGGAGTGTGAAATCAAGGCCCACTAGACTGATAGTTTCTTTCCACAAGACATTAGATTCCTGATTCATCATCCCATCAACTCTTAAAGTACCCTCCACTAACTTCACACACATACTGACTGCTGTAACACAAACTCACGCACACTGCACTTCATGCCCCAGTTGAGTTTCTCAATGTCCTTATTTTGATGCCGTTTTAGTCTTTTCCTTGTTTAGTATTATTATTTTGCTTCATTTTATTTATCTGTTCTTTTTTTTTTTTTTTCCTATTCTTGTGAAGGGAAAATTGAGTAAAAATTTTATTGCATGGTTTATAATGTTTTTTTCTTACTGTGCACATGACAATAAATGTCTTGAATCTTGACTCTTAAGTCCCGACTGAAGGCCCACCACTGTGTTGTTGTAATAGGTGGAGAGTTTGTTTCCCATGCACCTAGAGTCTCATTTTTTGTTTCGACTTTTAATTGACATCTAGCAGACTTTTTCCTTTTCCTTTTTTTTTTTTTTTGTCAATGCACATTTTGGGTTTTTTACTCCTGCCTTGTCTTTCCTGCTTTTCTGAACTTGAGTACTTCTACTGCACCACACCATACTCTGTTAACAGGCAGGCAGGACCCTAGTGAAGATAAGCGGTATGGAAAATGAATGAATTAATTCAAGATTTCCCACTGGCTGTGTGGGTAGACTTTGCATTTGTATACCTTGTTTTCTCTTTATGCTGCCATCGCCCAAAGTGGATTACCAATAAATAAATAAATAAAAATTTAAAAAAGGAAATTGTGCCACTTAAACCATGGCATGTCAAATCAGCAATTTTGGAAAATGTAACCCTTTTTTGATAGTAGTTTTAAAAAAAGAAAAAAAAAAGTAAAATATTCAACAGTCATGCAGAGGATCTCCTTAGATTGTACAGATGTACCTAATGTTGAGTCCAGTCATGTTATTTCTTTTTAGTCTGGCATTATTTATACATACGTCTCTGTATTAGCCGACGTCTCGGATTCTTAGAAGGTTCAAGTTATTGCACCAAAAAGTTTATAATTCTAGTTTACAATGAAAAATGACCACCAAAATACACAAAAATCAAAGAGTCATTGCATTACTAAACTCAAAGAGTGGAACCTTTCATTTATACACATGATTTTTTTCTTTTTATTGTGTTTTGTTCACTAACCTGGAGATATAAATTTCCATCAGAGTGGCTAGCAAGTCAATAATTGTAATCTGTCAGTGTGTCAGGACAGGAAGGCTAGAACCAAGATTCAAACCTCGAACCTCAGAACTGCGAGGCATACCATCCGTGCTGCCAATCCCAAACATAAAAAGTATAAAACAGTAGTTTACACTATAACAACGTTAAAAGCTGTGAAAATATTATTCTTTCCACAAGCATAAACAAAGTATCAGTGTCCACAAGGAAAGTGCGTATAGCTACACATTAATAATGAATGTGTCCTATTTGTTGTGACACATTCACTCATCTACATTTCACATGAAGGCGATTAAGAGAGAACAACGCTCTCATGCACCTTGTTGCCACTCTTTCTTACTCAGTGACTCGTGTCCTCATTTCAAGCTTGACTGCGGTGCTAGATGTGTGTCACGGACGGCGCACCCTCACGCACACACATGCACACTTCGTCACCATCACCTCTCACTATCTGCATCATGCACATGTTGGGAGTAAGCCTCCTGACGACTGAATTGAGTTGAATAAGAAATGTGTTTACAGGATTTAAACAGGTGGATCTGTATTAAGCTTGGATGATAAAAACAATGTTATAGTTCTGTATAATGGTTGACACATCACTGTGCAGAAGCTGTTTTACTGAAATTATGTTTTTATGCGGAAATAAATCTATTATTGTTGTCCCATTAATTTTCAGATGTACTATTAAACTAAAATATAATAAAATATAGTAAAGCACATTCTTATTTCAGGAATACTGCTTCAAATTGTTGTTCCAGTGGTGCCCTTGCGATACGAGTGACCCGACTAATCAGTTTTCCGAGATAAGAGCCGTCAATCGGCTGATTTTTTTTGTTTTCACTCGTGAGCACAAACTTGAGAAACGAACACTATATGCAGTTTGGAAGCTATAATGTTGTAAATATTCTTCAAGCTGTTTATTTCTACTCTCAGCTGAAGGTTACTGTCAAACTAAACATAGAACAAATACACATTGTGTATTTAAAGCAACCACATAGCCTCTGCTACCTGAATGATAAACAATGGGAAACTCCATAGGCACACAGGCTAACAATTAGCATCGATGTAGAATAGAAGAATCGAATAGAAGAACTTTATTGCCACTGTCAGAGAAACAATGGAAATGAGTTCGGCATCTCACAATTTGTAGCATTAAGGTAGAAAAAAAAGAGCACACAATTATCAAAAAACATTTATGTACAAACAATTGTTCACATTTGGGAGAGTGACCATATTATATGGTAGTTATGCTATTACAGTATTCACATACGGTATTGCACAGGTCTTTTTTTTTCTTCCAAAAATATTGCAGTTCTTGTTCAGTATATTGCACTTAGCCTACATGTAAAAAAGGGGCAATGTAGCTTGTCAGAGCTTGGTGGTTGAAGCTATTTTTGACCCTCGTGGTTCTAGGTTTTTTTTATGTCCTGTGGCGTTAACAACTGCACGAACTGAGATCCACAAAACAACATCCTCACATATGTGTTAGCATTATCCATGTGTGTGTGAGGGCTGTGTGGAGTGCTCTGTTGATTGCATCTTCTGGATGACAGGATAAGTCTCTCCAGACATTTGGTGATTGTGGGTGTTAGAGCAACTGGGTGGTAGTCATTCAGGAAGCTCACTATGTTCTTCTTGGGTACTGGGACAATGGTGGTTGATTTAAGGCAGGTGGGGACTACAGACTGCAGTAGCGAGAGGTTAAAGATGGTGATTAAAACCTCTGTAGCTGGTTTGCGCATGCCTTAAGGACGCTTCCACTCATCACATCTGGATCCGCTGTCTTCCTTGCATTGACTGCGCAGTGTGGCTCGTACCTGGTGCTGCTGTAGCTGGATTGGGGTATCGTCCTGCTCCGGAAGGACAGGATAGGTGTGGGTTCCACTGCTGTACTGGTCAACTGGCCAAGAACTGGTTCAGGTTGTCCGGAGAGGTACTCTCCGATGGGTCGGGTGTTGTGCTGCAGCCTTGTAGCCGGTGAGTTCTTTAATCCCCAGCCAGATGTTCCTCGTGTAACTGTTAAAGTGTTCCTTGATACTTATTTCCGTTTGGCCTTTTTGATGCCTCTTTGCAGAGACCAGCGTGCCTCTTTAATAGGCCTCCCCGTCCGTCTTTGTGCATTGTGAGATAAAGCTCAAAACATTGCTTCTGCTGTTCAGCTGCAAGTGACAGCCTTATTACAGCAAATTGATTTTCAGTCCAAAATGTACACAAATCTGATGCACTGTGTTGGCAAAAGTGGCTTTGTTATTTCTGTTATTGTGTTGTTTAAGTGCTAAACATTCCCGCTCCATGCCTTGCGAAATGTGCAATCAAGACAGTGCATGATACAGTCCAATACTACTTTACATGACGAGGTAGCTAATAAACAACTTGAGTGCTATATCATAAGGACACCTAACGTTTAGTTCTGATTGATGCCTATACCTCATGCACGCTTATCGCTTCTTTTCCTGAGTATGGTCCAATGTATCTCGTAAGTTGATTCGTAAAATGTGCCACAGAGACATGACAGCTGGGACGTCACAAACAGGACGGAATCTGTTTGTTGACGGTGAGGATCATTCACATTAAAGAATAGGAAATAAAGCACACACTGATTTGGGAAACTGCATGGGGCTATCAGCAAATGGTGCAGAAATAATGACAGAAAAGAAACGGGCAGCATGCTCTAATCAAGAGGGTCACATTAAATGTGCAACGACATGCTGAGTGCTGTATGTAATTTACAGAGACGTGAGCATCAAAACAGCTGGGCTTGTCAAGGTTATTACAGAGTCATTTGTGGCCACATTTTAAAATCGAAGATAAAGTATGATTTTTTTTTTTTTTTCTTCAAAGTTTTGATTGCCAGTCACTAAGCGGTGTTACTTCACAGCGAGTCCAGGTGTCCCATTGCTTTGGCAGTCATCCCAGCCTCCACAGTGCCTGTTTATAGCTGGCTTTAATGCTCCAGACTAACTTTTTTTTTTTTTTTTTTTTTTTTTTTTTTACTAGAAGCACAGTGGCCCCTAACTTCAATTATAGAGGCATAAGCAGAGTATTAAGGGGCACACACTGTAAATCAATTTAGAAGTTCATCCCTCCATCCATTTTCAACACCGCTTATCCTGGTTAGGGCAACTTCGAAGTAAATCTTCAAATTTTCTCATTTTCACTGTATTACTGATCAATACTCGGACAATAAATACAGAAACTGCCATTTTTTTAAATTCACAGTTTATCGAATATAGAGTTTTGACACAAGATAAAAATAATAAACATGTTATACAGCTCAGATACTAAAAATGTAAAGTTAATGTTTCGGTCAGTATTTAAAGCAAATTTCATGTTTCCACATGTTGCAAGATCGACAGCAGAATTAGCAGTTTAATGAATTCGAGTCAGAGTCAGTCAATTTCCTTTACTATCCGAACAAGATGACCAGGGGGTACTTGGAGGGTAGGTCGTTCGAATTCTAAAAAATGCTTAGGAAAGGTGCCTGGATGCAACCTTTCACCCACCTTTAGCATAGGTTACTCCTGACCAACCTTTACAAAAGGAAATACAGAAACATGGGCGAGGGATAAAACTTCAAGTGAGAGAGAAAAAGGACAGAAAAAAGGGAAGAACGCAAGCTAGAGACTTATGTCAGAAATACTCGCTGTTGCGCAATTACATAGGTTAGGGAAAATTTTAAACAGTGTTGTACTTTCTTATGTTCAAAAGGAAGCACCTTTTCATCTCTCCTTGACCTGATGACATAATCCACAAAGATTTAAGGACGGGGTGATGTGAAGGTTAGGAGAGTTCACTTTCCGAAGAGGCCCTTCATCAGGATTTGTCTCCTCTGGCACAACAGGTTTATTGGGGAGAAAGTAAGCACCGATAGTCCTCTTCGCCATTGTTCATCGTTTACAAGAGTTATGTGACAGCTGTAGATTCGCACGATAACCTCAAACCCCATCTTTTCACACCTTAGCCAAACACAGTGGTCCTTCGTCTCACATTCCCAAAACATGCAAGTTAGCTTCATTGACCAGTCCAAATTGTCTGTAGGTGGGAATGTGAGTGTAAATAGTTCCTTGTCTATATGTGGAATGCGATTGACTGCCGACCAGTCCTAGGTGTACCCCGTCTCCCGCCTTAAAGCCAGCCGGGATAAACTCCATCTTAGCTGCGACTTTAATGAGGACAAGCACCATACAAAATGGATGAATGTCACAAAGAATTTTTGGTAGGTCATTTATGCAATATATTTCCCACATTCCCACTGATGATTTGTAGTTACCACAGAGGATTAAAAGTCAAGGTTTCTCAGGTGTTGGTGGAAAAAACCTATTACTTTTTTTGTTTTGTTTTGCTTTAAGCCATTTTGACTTGCCCTTGATGAGTGCATTGATGCCCAGTTTGAAATGTTGAAGACACGCTTCAAATATTGGTCTTGAATTACCGAATAATGTTTGCTGATTGTAAACAAACTCAAAGCTCTACAATAAAAAGGTAGTCATCTTCTCATTGCTAAATCATGAAGCTATGAATTATTAATAACCAGTGGCCTTGAAAACTCTCCCACTGTCAGAGAATGTGCATGGGAGGGTTCAGGTTCCCATATGGCTTATCTGTGATTTGCATACATTGACATGTTTTACTGATTCAAATTAGGCTATAAATATTTATTCACAAAATTAACAATGATTAGATAAAATTAACGCATGCCCTTTGACAAATACACTGTTTTAGTACAAAGGTTGTTAATGTATTCATTTTCGCGTACATCATTTATGTCAAATGTATAAATATGGCCGTAAAAGGTAATATGTGTCCTGTCAGGAGCCACTCTGCAATAGAAAGCGCAGCTGTCATAGTATTTCCACAGAAATGAGGACCTGTGTCTTTTTATCTGTGCAGATGAGCCTGCAACTGCTGTGATTGGGCTGGCGACCAGTCCAGGGTGTACCTCACCTCTCGCTCAGTCAGCTGGGATCAATTCCAGCACATCCGTGTATCTAATGAAGACAAGCTTGATAGAAACTGGCTGGAACAATAATGAGAATGTACTGCACTGCAGTCGTGTCAATAGATACGATGGTAGAGTGTTCAACCCACGCAGATTGAAAGGAGGGACAGTGGTCTCGTGCATTAATTGCTTTTTGCAGAGGAATGTGCCCTTGTCGCACACAGCCAGGTCGACCTACTGTTATTCATGAATCTGTTTGCGGCAGCGGCCGATAATTTTGGTCTCACTATTAGGATAACAATAACTGAGGTCATGTTCCAACCGCAACCTGGAGACCTGAATCACAAAACAGATATTTAACTGGCTGGTGGATGCATCAAAGCTGTCACCTTATTCCACTTGGGAGGCATCCTTTCTAGTGAGTGCACTGCCCATGCTGATATGAGCATGCTGATATGTAATGCATGCAAAACCTTACCCTACAGTATTTGTCTGTCTGTCTTTCCACAACCAAATGTTAATTTTCCCCAAGGTACAGCATTTTGTAATACAGTAAACCAGTTAGCAAAATGCAAAAACCTTGGATTTGGACTCATTCCAATCGAGCAAACGTCAAACTTTGGCACAAGTTATATAATAAAGGAATGGCTGAATTTGTTCAAAATCTCATATTCAACTTTTGCCACACTTTCATGGGCGCTGGAAATCTCATGTAGAGCTAAACACCTTATTATGTTCAAAGTCATGCGAGCGTCAATGCACCTGCTTGACTTCCATTCATGTGTGCGAGCCCCCGCAGCGATGCGGTGGCACATACATTTGTCATGAAAAGAAATGAAGAACAAGAAGATGTTCACAGTTTTAAATGATCAGCTTGGCAGAGGAACAACTTTTAATTTGTACACTGAATCTTTGCATGCTTGAATGATTGAGAAGGAGGAGATAGCCTCTGTCAAGGTCAGGACGGTTCTACTCTGGTAGTCTTTACAAATACTTCAGAGGTAAGGAGCTGGTTGAAGAAATATTCCTAAATAATATTTGGGAGCCATTATTCTTTTTTTCCCTACTATCCCGTGAAGAATCAGCAGCCTTGCAAATGGATGGATGGATGTTCTTCATTTCCACGGAGGTTTGCTAATCAAGATCTTGGTGGATTATTCATTTGTTTTGATAGGGAAATATAAAAAATTTTCATTCATCGGCAGAGCGCTAATTTTGTCTGGAGAGTTGGAAATGACATAATAATACATGCTGTGTATGCTTTGTGTGCATTTATTAATTACATTGCTTTTTTTATACTAAAGTCTCCCTTTTACATCCATGTGATAAATTGCGCTATCATGAAAGTAGAAAAAAGATTTTCAATTTATTTCATCACCCTACAAGGTGCCTTTTGCTGTGTCCCCTCATTTCAATATTAAACGGATAGAGCAGACAAAGCCAAAGGAGTGTTTCTGTGCCCTTTTATCGTCCGGACATTATTTATTTGCAGCTGTCTGGAGATGCAAATACATGTCAGTCAGAGCACAGTTCTCCTCTTTCACAACCACACAGAGACTCTCGCTATCCTGTATGTGCAGATTTCAGTGCAGCTTTCCTGCTGCTCTTATGAGGAAAGTGAGAAAGAGATTAAATGTCAAAGAGTTGACCCTCTTTTTGATTATTGTACAACCTTGCGCCTTTTTGTGATTTTGTACTACTTACATATTTTTGGGGGACATTTGTGTTGCAAGTGAGGTTGAGGTTGGATGATTTGAAAAGTCAAACAATTGGCAGGGATTTTTTATTTTTTTTCCTCGCTTTTCAGCTTGCTTGGTATTTGAACAAAATGCATTGTATGTTGACACCAGCTTTTCTTTAGTTTGTTATGATTTCTTTTCAACATGGAACTCCCCTACACAGTGTAACCGTGGCTCCTTTTAGTTAATTTAGGTTGTCTCAACTATAGTTTGTTGTTTAAAGAAGTACAACATAATGTCAGCTTTCAAAATTTCAATTACATCCACACAGACCTACGCTATGGGATAACTCATCCACGAAGCATTATTCTGATCAATACAATCATGACACTGCAACAGGAGTTAAGAACTTAATTGGTCATTAATTTTCTCTCTATTTAATGAAGGAAATCTCATCACATGGAATATACTAATGCTCGTTAATATATAAAATGTTGGTATGTTTTTGCTAAAAATGACAAAATGGCAAAAGACTTAAAAGTTGAAGACGGTCAGAGTGATAAGTAAAAGTATATGCTCCATTTTCATAGTTTTTTTTACATTTAAAAAAAATATTCGTATCACTGATGTTTTGAGGAAAACAATCTACAGGATCTTGGTAGTTTATAACATAATCTATAACATTCTACTCAAGTACATTTACATTTTATTTATCTGTATTAAGAAATGGTATGAATAAGTTTAAAATCAAAACGAACATTTTTTTTGACTCAGTAATTTTAAAAAGAAAAGAAAATTGTGATTTTTATGCCTAGTCTTTCTCTACTTTCTTGTCATTTCAAGCTAAAGGATACCCCCATTCAACAAATGAAAGCTTGAAAAGGTTTGCTCATCTTATGCTAATGGTAATATACCTGACCGGAATATTTCCTTCACCACTACAGTCAGTAAATTCATTTGTTTTGCCTGTTCTGTGAATTTTTGCACAAGCCTTTTTTTTTTTGCTCCTTCTAAAGGAGAAATTAATTCTACACTGGCCCAGTGCATCTTATCTTCAGATGCCCTTGAACAAAATGTCTGCAGTTTAGAACAGTTGAAGACAAAAGCAGATGATTTCTTCAGCAACATGCTGACACTGTGCATGCATTCTGTCAAAGGACTGTATAGAGTCAGTATAATTATATTTGTATTCGGGCACAAGCATTTCCAACTGCACCTTATGTCAATCTGCACAAACGTAATCTTCATTAATACATATGGGTAGCTCTAATAGCCTCATCCAAAGGATGGAAAACAAAATATATCTTCTAAAGACCTTGAAACAAACAGCCATTTTTTTTCACATCAGGGAAGCAATTCATTCCAGGAAAGCTGTAAAACCTAAATGGTTTTACCAAAAAAAAAAAAAAAGAATAATTTCACAGTCAATGAAGCATAATCAACTGTGGCTGAGTCTTCTCAGCAACTCTAGTGTGGGTTTTTTTGTTAAAACTTCCAATAATATTTCCTTCAGTGTGCACCCATAGCATAAAATTGGATGACGTATTGATGAAGTAGCTATTAGA
This sequence comes from Phyllopteryx taeniolatus, assembly GCF_024500385.1. Taxonomy (NCBI): domain Eukaryota; kingdom Metazoa; phylum Chordata; class Actinopteri; order Syngnathiformes; family Syngnathidae; genus Phyllopteryx; species Phyllopteryx taeniolatus. Next base: position 14,252,644 of record NC_084513.1, on the reverse strand, counting down.
TCAATCGATTGATAGACAGACAGATAATCTATCTCTCTAAAACAGTCATCTTGATATATTTAAATTGGGGCGGTGTCATTTGTCATACTACACAATTGGATGACTAATCTTGTTTTATATTTTATATGGTGCGCAGACACATGTATTTATTTATCAAGAGGCACTACCAGAGGTTTTCAGGTAAACTCGTACCCTTCGTTCCCCCTACCCGATCTACCCCTGCGTCTTGCAGAAGGGAATCAAATGGTCTCTGCGAAGAGTTTTGCTGTCTCTGCTTCTATCAGACTAAAAGTACTGTAGGTCTACTTCTCGTGTTTCTATAGCAACAGTTCCCACTCATGTCTTCAGGATGAGTTATGCCCAGTGTGAGGGAGAGCAGCAATGACACTCTTACCTGAGGATTTGGATTCAAACTCTAATTATTGGAAAGTGAACAAACAGAAAGGTGCAAACTGCAGGTCCAGAATGAAGATCCAGAAATATACATTTTTAATTATACACGACAATTTGGCTAACAATTTTAATCTCAAAACTGTTTGGTGGGGTTAAGGTAATGTCTTTAGAAATGGTGAAGCAGCATGTGGCTCAAAACATTTTATTTTGCCTTGTTTTAAGTAACAGTAAACAATTTTAAAAAAAATAAAAAAATGTATTTTAGTGACCGTGACAGTGAATGTGAAAGGTTGTGTGTCCGTGTGCCCTGTGATTGAATAGCGACCAGTCCAGGGTGTAGTCTACCTTCCGCTCAAAGTCTGGTGGGATCGGCTCCAGCTGTCCACGACCACAGAATACATGGTATAGAAAATGGATGGATGGATCTTCTGTGACTTCAATTATGTGTCATCCTTGGCTGAATCATTTGTTTCTTGATTTGAAAATGCTGCTTACCTTTTCTTTTTACATTTTTTTTTTGTATTTAATCTCTGCCGCCTTCTAGCGCTTTTTTAAAAATCTCTGCCGCCTTACCCTAGCGCTTTTTTTTTTTTTAACCTCTCTCACTTTCTCACAATCTTTCTCTCTTGCTGTCCATTCCAGGTGCTGATGAGCGACAGAGGTGATGTAATGGCAGAGCTCGCACGGAGGACGGATCAGTGCAGGACGTTTGTCTAAAAATCACTGCGGGTCACGCGGTAGACACTTCACGGGTAGGAGTGTATAGTTTTGAGTTTGAAATAACACATCTCAAACTACTGCCAGCCATGAAGTGCTTCAGATCCTGGCCCTGAACATAGTTGAGAAGGAAAAAAAACAAACATTCTCCTTAAATAGAGATTTTGCATAAAACAAATGTTTTTTAAATTTTATGGGAAGTTCAAAAGTTTAAAACATTTTTGGAATGTTGAAATGTGGTGGACAGCACGGTGATATAATGGTTAACATGTCTGCCTCACAGTTCTGAAGTTCTGGGTTTCAATCTCTGCTCTTTACATGTTCTCGCCGTGCTTGTGTGAGTTCTTTTCCAGCTTCCTCCCAAAAAGTGGCAGATGTAGACCATTTTTACTGGAGGGTGCCAGGCTGGGGTTTTTTTTGTCAGAGGGGCAGTTTTAAACGCAGGCATGCACACACTATATTGTCTCTAAATTACTTCACTGTATTCATTTATTCATGATATTTATTAATTGTATTTTTTATTTTATTCAGTGCATTCTTTCATTGTATTCTAAAGCTTGAACTGGGACTAAGACCAAATTCAAGTCAGCACGTGATGCGCCCATTACATTGACACAATGTAACAAATCTTACTCCTAAAAAGATCCACATACATTCAGCGGAAGCAGTGCAAACAAGAGAAGCGCTACAAAATGATGAATCTAAACTGTTATTAACCTTGGTGTTAGGATTGTTAGGCTGATCAACAAAAAAAATTTGTAATTAAAAATCAGTCAATCATCCCATCCATTCAACTCATGACAAAAAGTCCTAACATAATTAAATGGACATAAATAATTATTTTTTATTTCTGCTTTCAGAATGGATTTTCCCAACTGTACTGAAGCGGTGTATGCTACAAGCAGCGGTGAGTATGATGCACTGGAGACCACCAGACTGCCTCCCAGGAAGATCATCCTTTCAGTGACACTCTCCGTGCTGGCCATTTTGACCACGTTCCTCAACTGCTTGGTGATCACAGCTATCGCCGTCACCCGCAAGTTACATCACCCTGCCAACTACCTCATCTGCTCACTGGCGGTGACTGACCTGCTGGTGGCCGTTCTGGTCATGCCCGTTAGTATCATATACATTCAGAAAGAAACCTGGGTCATGGGTGAGGTGGTGTGCACCATCTGGCTGAGTGTGGACATCACGTGCTGCACGTGCTCCATCCTTCACCTGGCTGCCATCGCCATAGACCGCTACAGGGCCATCACAGATGCCGTGGAGTACTCGCGCAAACGCACGGGGGCCCGGGCAGGAGCCATGGTGGCCGTTGTGTGGCTCTTGTCCATCCTTATTTCGCTTCCTCCTCTTTTATGGCGGTACTACACAGGGGACGCAGATCAGGAAGATCAATGCATCATCCTCCACCATCACATCGCCTTCACCCTGTACTCCACCCTCGGGGCGTTTTACATCCCCCTTTTGCTCATCCTCATCCTCTACTTTAAAATCTACCGAGCTGCTCAGACCCTTTACATGCGACGGGAGGCCAGCAGGGCGAGCCGTCACTCGTGCATGACCAACGGGAGCATGATCCCTTCCACTTACACTGCTGGAGACGTCGGTGATGGGGGACCTCGGAGTCCAGACCCCGTCAGCCCACAAGATAAATCGTTCTCCGACCCCTCGACGGAGGAGCCGCCTCGCGAACGGGTGCGTATTTCTATCAAAAAGTTCCACTGCAAGGGCCGTCGGCATGACTCACGCAGTGAGTCACGGAGGAGCCAGCTCTCCCAAGGACCACGCATCTCAGGCTCACGGGAACGCAAAGCTGCATCCACACTGGGCTTGATTATCGGAGCGTTTGTCATTTGCTGGTTGCCCTTTTTTGTCAAGGAGGTGATCGTCAACACATGCAGCTCTTGCAGCACGTCAATGGAGATGGCTGACTTTCTGACGTGGCTGGGATATATCAACTCCCTCATCAATCCCCTCATCTACACCATCTTTAATGAGGATTTCAAAAAGGCTTTCCAAAGACTGGTTAGGTGCAGTAGTTACCTCTGATAGTAACTTGTAACCGGATTGGTAGAAATGAGTGACTGGAGTTGAGGAAAAGGCTGAAATTTGACTTGCCTTAGAGAGAGATGAAGTGGAAAATGAGTGACTCTCATGTTCAGCCACACTCCACGGGGCACTTAAGCAGCCTCAAAGCATAAGAAAATAGATTTGCATCAAATAAGTGTTCAGTACCCATTACCTGTTATAAATAGAATAGCCTCATATTTCGTGTTAATTGGAGTGAGTGGTACGACTGACATGCTGTTTTCTTTTTTTTAGTAAAAGGATCATAGCTGATCTTTTCCATGCCAACTTTTTGAGCACTGGTGATCCATCTTAAAGATCTTGAAATAGCTGTCTTGTCCATCTAATGGTTTCCCTTCTTTCTTGCCCAAACTGCTGGCTGAAAGACAGCAAGTGAAAAAAAATGCACAAGAGTTGAAGGTTCATATTAATGAATACAGCATTGATTGGTTATAAAAAACATGTATACTAATTTGATATCCCTCAAACACTGGGATGCGGGCAATTTATGATGATTTGGAAAAGCCTATGTACAGCATAAAGACGAACTGAGAAGAGATATTTATATTATTATTGTAAACAGAAAATAAAGTGTATCTGGAGCCCAAAAAAACTCACAATTCTAAATGTTTTTGACTATTTTTACACAAACTGTACTGTATGTTTCTCTCAAATAGTCCTGGAAGTATTTATTTATTTACCATTGACCCATTTAGCACCCTTACTTAATTCCAGGTCATTCCCACCACTTATCCCGCATTAACTTAATCAATGTGAAAATCACTCTTGGAGAAATCCTCATTACACCCACTCAAGTACTTGGAATGGAACAACTACTGTATTTCTTTACTGCCTCCAAGGGGGCAGATAATACGTTGATGGAAATATTGGAGATTAGTCAAGTGTGAGAGTGTACCGTATGAGAGAGATCTTAGAGGAAACGATAAGGTGTCTCATATACTGACTTTATGAGTGGTCGTTGTATAAAGTTAATTTGTCGTATGTCACCTTCTCATTAATCACCAATAAACATTCTTCAGACTAATGTTTGTATCAAGGTTGCTTCTTTTTTTTCTGAGTACAGATTTGGTTACGAAGCAGAGCATTCCATTAGTCTACCTGAATGGACTCTGATAATAACTAACAGAGATGGTTTGCCTATTATTTAGTTAAAAGCAAATGCGCAAAAAAAAAATAATACAATTTTTGTGATTTGTCATTATTATTCAATATACCCAATGAGCTGTTAAAGCCAACACATCTATGGTAACACTTTTCTTTCTACAGTATTGTACAGTACTGTCACTGGGTACTTCATTAAGTACGCCTGCACATTATCACTGCTTAGTGTTGACTGAAAATGTCATTAGTTTATCAAACCATTTTGTATAGGGCTTGTCCTCATTAGGGTTGAGGGTGAGCTGAAGCTTCTCCAACTGACTAGGCAAAAAAGCAGGGTGCAACTGTAAGGCACATAGAGACAAACAAATACACTCATATTCAAGAACAAGCAAATTACACGCAAGAAGGCCGGTGCCCAGATTCGACCCCTGAATCTCAGGACTGTGAGGCACGCATGCTAACCACTAGCTTCACTGTGCTGCACTCATAGAGATTTTAATTTAACAGGATGTTTTTGGTTTGTATGGAATATAAGTGCACCGTGTAATATATATTGATAATAATAATAATATATTTGCTGCACCCATATAAGTTTAATAATACGGCCAACATATGATTATACACCTCATTAACCACCTCTCATTAAAATGCAGTAATGTATAATGTAGTTCTGTCACTGTAAAGCACAACAAATGCAATATATTTGTATAATATACAATTTAAATACTACACAACTCTTACACTGGCTCTTATAAGTGTGCACCTGTGGTGCCCATTTGTGATATTATTCCTCACCCTTGTGGCTGATTGAAATAATGCAGTGCAATTGACAGATTTTTTTGTAACTTTCTTTATGTACAGTGGGTACGGAATGTTTTCACACCCCCTTAAATGTTTCACTCTTTGTTATATTGCACCCATTTGTTAAAGTCATTGAAGTAAATGTTTTCCTCATTAATGTACACACAGCACCGCATATTGACAAAAAAAAAACGTAATTGTTGAAATCTTTGCTGATTTGTTAAAAAAGAAAAACTGAAATATCACACAGTCATACGTATTCATACCCTTTGCTGTGACACTCATATTTAACTGTTCATTTCTTCTGGATAGGTAGCTAGTTAGCTATCACTACAGCAATTTAATCTGATAAATACATTTATAATATATATGTAATACATTTCTTACTGTTGCTGAGCTAGTATATGTTAGATGAAAAATAACATTAGCAAGGCTAGCTATTCAAAATCATGGGGTTTCTCTTACATACGGGTGGATGGCATCTTAACACCAAGGTCAAGAATTTGGTATTTTTTGACCAAACTAATGGATAACCCGCCACAAGACTTTCATGTTAATATTTAAAACAGGCTTGTGTGTGCATATCCTTTAAAAATTAAAAAAGGGCTTATTTTGTAGTGTCAAAATCAAAAATCAACTGACTTCAGGTAACACATACTGGGACGCCATCTGAATGAAAACTAACTTCTGTCGTGAAAATGTGTGATAACCTGAGGTTGTGTAGTTATCAAAAGTTTGTACTTTTTGGCCAACACGGCTTTTAGTGTGAACACTTTTGCATGATGCGTGTTTGTGTTGACCGGAAGTGAAGATGTCACCTTCAACCGATGTCGACAAACGGCCCAGCAACGAGCTAAAAATTTGCTTCGAGACTTTTTTAAAGTCGTGTGATGAACCACGACTACTTTTTGTTGCGTGTGCTACTTATACACGCGCGTCATAAAGTAGCTGTGCTTAATTTCGGTATTTTAATGAAGATGTCAGTGCCGCAGATGTCTTTGTTTGTTAGTCACGACATTGATTGTAATTGTTGGGATGCCAGGTATGAGCGTTTGCAGATTGGAGGCTGTCATGTATGCGACCTGGCAACTCGGAGTATGCGCCGGATGCGGTAGCCAGTATGGCGGACAGCGAAAGTGATATAGAAACGGACGGGCTAGAATTAGCTCTAGACTCATTGTGCAGTCGTTATTGCAGCGATGTGTCCGCCCTAAAAAGCAAAGACTACTGCGCTGCTTTTTGTGAGGTACGTTGGAACTATTTACGTTCGATATTCTTCGCGTATCGTTGTGTTGACGCTGGTCAAACATCACTAGCTTTCCTGTCTGACGTTAGCCTTCTGGTTAGCTACAGTTGATGCTAAATCTGTCATATAGGCACTAGAAATGAAACTGAGATATTACATGAACACAGACTAAAGATAAACGTTTGGTTAAGTTACTCCCCCAAAAAGTAACGTTATCGTGCGGTTCACGGGCTGGTTGTTTACAGTGATAGCTTGATGCTAACGAGTGGTTAACAAACGTCATGGACCCAATGTTGCCTTGCAGAGAGCAGTGTCACTTTAATTCTGGGAATTGTATTATTGTTGTATAAAGCTCTATTTAGTCGCCAATAACAATTTTGGTTAAAATATTGGACTCCGTTTATAAAAAAAAAATATTTGCATTCAGACATATGTACACACTTGAAAAGGTGACAGATACCAAAATTGACTATCTCAGTGTTTCCCAACCAAAATTGACTAGCTCAGTATTTCCCAACCAAAATTGAGCCAAGGCACATAGTTTACATTTTAAAAAAATCTCACGGCACACCACCAAACAACAATGTCACAAAGAGTATACAATATATATATACTAAAGTAATAATGATTCCAGCTTAGTTTTCTTACAAATGTATTTGCTTATTGTGAAATCTGGGCCTGGTAAATTGAGCACAAAGCTAGTGTTCTGTAGTATGAATGGCAATAGGTGGATGCACAGATTTAATTGTACCTCCTACCATCTACTCGTAAAACAGTTCATTATTCTGTCTGTACTACTATATGTCATTGGCATAGGTGGAAAAAAAACGTTTTTATTTGTAGTACATTTTCAGACCAATTAAGTGAAACTTAAGCACGCCAATCTGCCATAGAACCGTGGGTGGGAATCACTGCTCTAGTTTAGCAATTTCATCTTTGACTTTAACACGTGGTCACCTGTTGAAGCTATTTTTTTAAGGCTGAACAATACATGTACTGCTCTGACAATACAGGATTAATCTTTAACAGAGTAGAATGTGACAATTTCTTGTGCTGGTTGTTGGAAAGTGGAGCTCGTCGTGAGAGGGAGTATTGCAATATTTTTATTATTAATGTTTGTGGATATTCTCATGTTCCCGATGTACAGTTGGTTGAAGCCTACACAGGCCAATGGCAGGTTCCTCTTCCTCAACTGAAGGTGCTGCGGACAGCACTGTGCGGTTTCACAAAAGCCACGGCCAAATTCCCCGATGACTGTCAGCACGTCAACAATATTCTCAGCCGTCTGGCCTTGTGAGTGCTCTCTTTACTTATACAGTGAACCCCCTTAGGGACCAAGACCTGACGCAAATAGCAAAATTCTGTGAGTAATCAATAGCCCCCTAGAATTTTTTTAGACTTGCCAGTATTAACACTTGAGTTTAAACCCTCAATATACCACAATTATTATATTTCAATCTCATCTTCCAACATTACCTTTAAAAATAAAAGAGCTTACAGGAGATTTGATTTCGAATAGAGGCACCAGATGTTGGCATGATGTTGCAGCTTCACAACCCATAAAAATATCAATAACTACATTTAGCTTTTATGTTACATTTTTGACTCGGTAATGCATAGATATTCTCATTTTTTAAATACATGCAGTGTATCACAAACGCTCTAGCTTTAGTTGGGCACTTAAGCCTGCTGTAGACTGAGCGATGCAGTCGAACCCAACTGGACCGGACCATCGCATAAAAATGAGAGTTGCTGAAAAGACCTCACACACTGAGCGATTGGATATATGGACACCCTGAATACAAGGCCTATATAGGCGTTTGATGCTGTATAGACAGTATATTGTACTTTTACATTTCTTAAACCATAAAAAGATAGAATAATAGTTAAGGAAGAGGCGGGTCGCTAAAGATAAAGGCCGCGAGTGAGAATAAAAGCGTAAGTGTGGATATTTTAAAGGCGTCTTGCTGACTCCATTCATTTGAATTTACCCACCGAGATACGTGCCGTTCGTGTACATTTTTGTCACAAGCTTTGCTTTGCCATCCACAAGCACATTATACATTATGAATATAGTTAAGTTTTGATGTAAAACACAGTATTTGATGCTTTATATATGCCAATTATTTGGCTTGGGACAGCGAGGTGGCTGTTCTGTATCTCGCTTGCATAAAAACCTGGAAATGTCGTTTCAGTGTGTGTGAAAACTCGTGCATTTTTATTGGCTTTGAGTTGTGACATTGTGAGCCGCGAATCAAAATTTGAATTGCGGCAAAACAGTGGCCAACTGATCAGCCACTCATGAAAACAGTTCTCAAACCACGCACACTGCGTGACGAATTAGTCCCCGTCGCTCGATGTGTGGCACCCTTTACTGTACCTGACTTTGAGCTAGCCATCACCTGTTAACTTCCGCCACTGCCAATAGTGATCTACACGTTTCGCTTTTTGGCGGCATCTTGGCTCATTACAGAACAAGCACAAAGGTACGCAGATGGGTGAAAATAGTTGTTGTCCCATAGGGGGGGGAGCACTAGTAGGTGAGTTTGCCAATAGGTGGGGGTTCTCTGTGCTTCTAATAAAACCATGCAACATTGCTCTTCCACTGCTTTAGCTCACTTCTCTAATGGAACTGTCTTGTCTTCCAGGAGTATCTTTGAGCTTCTGCTGTTTTTCAGCATAGAGGAATTTGGGGAAAAGCCTTTAAAAGACATCCTAGACTCCTATCAGGTTACAAATCTTGCCTCTCTTACCCTTTAGTAGTAGATCAACATTTTGTTGGACCTGTTCATCATTGTACATTTTTGTCTTTGTAGGCATGTCATGCTGAGCTTTTAAGGCACAGGAATGTATATCTTCAGCATGCAAAGCTGATCATAAAAGCTGGTGGTCCATGGGAGAATCGGGTGTTGCAAGCAATCCTAAATCAGACAGATTTGCCTTCCAAAGAGGGTAAAATTTGATTACTTTTTGTTACCAAACGCAAAACAAAAATGTTGTTAATAGCAATAGTGTATATCCTACTGTTTTTTTTTTTCTTCTTCTTTGCACAGTTGACGATTACCTAAGCTCAGAGCTCCCTGTTTTCTTGGAACTGCGGATTCGCTATCTGCAAGCATGTGAGAGAATACATGAAGCTATGGCCCTGGCTAGAGTCTGCCTGGAGAAGCACAAGCCTGGAAAACATTTGTACTTCCATCAAGCTTACTTAACCTGTCTCTACAAGGCCTCACTGCATGAACACCTGCACAAGCAGGTACTGAGTACCGGATTTGCATGTCAAGTTGTTAGTTGTGTGATTAAAAAGTAAACATTTAAAACTAAAAGGCAGCCAACCTCAAATAATATGTACATAGGAGTGATTTTGAATTTATACTACAGTATATGTAAAGTCAATAATTTCAAATAATGGTAACGCATAGTGAATTGTTAGGATGATGAGGTTAAAATAATGTACCTCTTCCTCTTTAGATGGAAGAGCTAGATGGCCGGGATGCGGTGGAGATCATCTGTAACACAGAGCGAGTCGAAAAAGATGAGCTCCTTTTGTCACTGTGCAAAGCCTTCCTTACCCAGCAGTTACACAAGGGTGACATGTACTACATATGGTAAGATTTAGAAATGCAGAGCTTTTTTTTAAAAATGTTTTATTTATTTTGTATTTGTCTGCAATGGAGGCAACCATTTACCATATAAACATGCAGACTACATTTTTATACAGTTGAAACCAGATGTTTACACGCGCTATATTAAAAGACATACTAGCTTCTTCTTTTTTCCCTCACTGACGAAATCAGACTAAACCTTTTCTGTTTTAGGACAAGTAGGATTACCAAAACTATTTCTATTTGCTCAATGCCAGAATAATGAGAGAAGGATGTTTTTAGACTATTATTTATTATAATATTTCTTCAAAATCAGAAGTTTACATACGTTTCATTAGTATTTGGTTCCATTGCCTTTAAACTGTATGACTTGGGTCAAACGTTTTGGAAATCCTTCAACAAGCCAAGTTTGTAGGCCACCTTGCTCGTATTGCCTTTTCAAGATCAGCCCATACAGTCCAAAACCTTGACTTTTTAAAAGAACCTGATGTTCTTTTATAGTTATTGCTAAATGTAATAAGCCGCAGTTGGAAGCCAGAGAAAGAACACATCATGCACTTTGTGTTTGCTCCGTTGGCATGTACTAGGAAACTGATATTCATTCGGCACTGTATATATGAAATTGATCAAGTATTATTGCTCATACTGTACTACTGTAGACAGCCAGGACAGAGACGTGGACTGTTTTCTTCAACATACTTTTCCTCTGTCTTCATATGTTCCCTTTGTGCTGGCATTACAAAAAAAATGGGGAGAACAAGTCAAGCAGACTTAATCCACAAGATGCTCACACTGGTTGGATTACAAATTGTACGTCTTCAAGGGGGTCTGACTTCCACTGTAATTGAAGTTATTCATTTTTACGTCACTAGTACACATTTGATTTTCATGCATAAATACATCTTTTGACTTTTTTCAGTATTGGGGTTTATAGTTGATTAGTTCATACATTATGATATTAAAACAGCTATGCTTATGAATCAAAGTGGTCTACTGCTTTCTCTCAGGGACCTAGTGTTCATCTGGAGCAGGTTGCATCTTCGAGCCCGCCCGTCGACACAGGACTTCCTGACTGAGTGCATGCAGTTGGCTTCCTCTGCAAAGAATGTCCGCGCCATCTTTCCCTTCATCAAACTTGTCACCAACGAGGTGCGACTGAGATCCTGGCCGCTCCAAACATACTTCATTATTTTGGGAGTGCTCTCAATGTGGGAATCCAAATTAAACTGTAAACCTGCACCACTTGTATCGCTTAAAGCACAGGTGTCAAATTCAAGGCCCTGGGGCCAGATCTGGTCGCAACAGAATTTTATAATGGATTTGTTCCTTATGTTTTGGCAGAAAATCTGTACTGAAAATTGCAATTTTTCTTCCCTTTGAAACAGATATCGTAAAAAAAATTTCCCACCAAATCCCTTCTTAACATTAACATTAATTCAATGTTGTATACTTAAATATTTGCTTTATGCAGTTTTCCATGGCTTCTGATTTCAAATTAACTTTTTTTAAATGCACAATTTGTCTTCTTGGGGTTTGTTGGGACAGCTGGGCGGCGACGGAGTGCACGTCTGCGTGGAGCTTTGTGCCATGGCCTTGCAGCTGTGTGACGTGCAAGCTGACAGTGTCGCTCAGTCTCTGGTCTCCAAGACCATTACCTTCCTCCTGCCGGGAGACCTGGAGATCTGTCGAGCATGCGCCCTGCTCGTGTTCTGCCTGGAGCGAAGCCTGGAAGCTTACCGAATGGTGCACCATCTGTACAAACATCCTGACCAGGAGACTCATCCTCACCATAGCTTTGTCCCAACCAACGTCCGCTTCAAAATTCTGCAGGTGGGATGAGGAGAAAGAAGGAATACACCGTGTCCCAAAGAAAATGACACATCTTCCCTCGAAAAGAGATGCAATAATTTAGCCTCTAACGAATAACAAACATGATTTTAGGTGCCTCCATGAGCATTGTTACATCTAAATGGAATTACTAACCTGGGCGATTCCACCCGTATTAGTGTAGTTGACTGGCAGAGGCCTCCCTCCGCTCTATCCTGACGTCGGGGGGAAGAATTGCAATGCACTGAATATATATATTTTTACCCTCTTGGATGTGAACGTCTTCTAAGACAACTCGGACAGTCCTGTTGCGATCGATTCACTGCCCTGAAAATACAATGATTTGGATGAATTAGAATACTCACAATCTTTTTGGGACGCGTTGTATATTCTGTATATACAACCCCAATTCCAATGAAGTTGGGACGTTGTATTAAACATAAATAAAAACAATACAATGATTTGCAAATCATATTCAACCTATATTTAATTGAATATACTACAAAGACGAGATATTTAATGTTGAAACTGATAAACCTTATTGTTTTTAGAGAATCATTAACTTAGAATTTTATGGCTGCAGCACTTCCACAAAAGCTGGGACAGGGTCATGTTTACCACTGTGTTACATCACCTTTTCTTTTAACAACATTCAATAAACATTTGGGAACTGAGGACACTAATTGTTGAAGCTTTGTAGGTGGAATTCGTTGCCATTCTTACTTGATGTACAGCTTCAGCTGTACAACAGTCCGGGGTCTCCGTTGTCGTATTTTACGCTTCATAATGCGCCACACATTTTCAATGGGAGACAGGTCTGGACAGCAGGCAGGCCAGTCTAGTACACGCACTCTTTTAGTACGAAGCCAAACAGTTGTAACACGTGCAGAATGTGGTTTGGCATTGTCTTGCTGAAATAAGCAGGGGCGTCCATGAAAAAGACGTTGCTTGGATGGCAGCATATGTTTCTCCCAAAACCTGTATGTACCTTTCAGAATCAGAATCATCTTTATTTGCCAAGTATGTCCAAAACACACAAGGAATTTGTCTCCGGTAGTTGGAGCCGCTCTAGTACGACAACAGACAGTCAATTTACAGAACACTTTGGAGACATAAAGACATTGGCAAAAAAAAAAAAAAAAAATGTCACTGAGCAGTAAAGGGTTGCTAGTTATCTGGTAATGCCGGTTGCAATTGTGCAAAAAAATACAGCATTAATGGTGCCTTCACAGATTTCTAAGTTACCCATGCCATAGGCACTAACACGGCCCCATACCATCACAGATGCTGGCTTTTGAACTTTGCGTCCATAACAGTCCAGATGGTTCTTTTCCTCTTTGGCCCGGACGACATGAAGTCTAAAATTTCCAAAAACAATTTGAAATGAGGACTCGTCGGACCACAGAACACTTTTCCACTTTTCATCAGTCCATCTTCGTTGAGCTCGGGCCCAGAGAAGCCGGCGGCGTTTCTGGGTGTTGTTGATGAATGGCTTTTGCTTTGCATAGTAGAGTTTCAAGTTGCAGTAACGGATGTAGCGCCGAACTGTATTTACTGACATTTGTTTTCTGAAGTGTTCCTGAGCCCATGTGGTGATATCCTTTTCACATTGATTTCGGTTTTTGATGCAGTGCCGCCTGAGGGATCGAAGGTCACGGGCTTTCAATGTTTGTTTTCGGCCTTGCCGCTTACATGCAGTGATTTCTCCAGATTCTCTGAACCTTTTGATGATGATATGGACCGTAGATGATGAAATCCCTAAATTCCTTGCAATTGTACGTTGAGGAACATTGTCCTTAAACTATTTTCGACTATTTTCTCACGCCCCATCTTTGCTTGTGAATGACTGAGCAATTAAGGGAAGCTCCTTTTATACCCAATCATGGCACCCACCTGTTCCCAATTAGCCTGTTCATCTGTGGGATGTTCCAAACAGTTGTTTGATGAGCATTCCTCAAATTTCTCAGTCTTTTTTTGCCACTTGTCCCAGGTTTTTTGGAACGTGTTGCACCCATAGTTGGAATCAAGTTATATTTGTAAATATGTTGCATCTCTTCATATTTCAGATGCTGAAAGAACGTCTCTCTTTTGACCCAGAGTTCTGGAGCATCCTGGCCCTCAGGAACCGCTGCTTGGAGTTGATAAATGACAGCGTTATGAAGGATGTTCTTATCGATGATATGACGGGAGAAGAGGAGGAGGACAGCTGCTGTGATGAGGAGCTGGCAAATGTCTGCGTAAATGATTCTTGCGCTCAAGACTTGCCCAGCAAGTGCGCTGGGACTGAATCTGAGAAACAGCCCCCTCTACTGGAACATACTTCTGATAGCCAGACGGTAAGCTTGTCAAGTAATGCTCCTGTGAAGAAGAGAAAATGGCGCAGGAGACTGCAAAGGAAAGTCCACCTTTTGTCTGATGAGGACATGGACCAAGGTGATGATCCAGAGTTCATGTACAATCTCAAACCCACGTCTTTGTGTAGCAAATCTGTATATTCACTAAGACACAATCTCACTAAGAGGGAAAATTGTACTTCTGTCAAACTCCCCGTCAATCGAAAGAGAGAATATTTGTCCCGATGTGTGAAGAGCCAAATTTTTAAAAGGAAAGGCAAGAAGAAGAGATGGTTGCAAGGTCTTCCCAGGCTGGAGGCGCCTCAAACCATCCAAGAGAAGGTGGTCGTAGTGAAAGGGAAAAAGCGGGGCAGGAAGCCTGCCCAGAGATGGGAACTCTCTTACCCTGATAATGAAATATCCCTCCCCAAGGATGAGTCTGGGCTTGTAGAGAAATCTGAAACAGAAAGCACAGAGCAGCAAATGCCTCACCTGGAGAATGACCGTGAGAGTCCACAGATGAAGAAACAACCCGAGGACATAAAGGATTGCGGTCAAACCCTGGCGGAAGGTTCCCATAGTTGTGCTGTTTTTGCTGAGCCTCAGACTGTTAGCCCAGCTGTTGAAGCTGACCCCGAGCTTGATGGACCACTCCAGGAATTACAGAGCTCTCCAATAGAACTGATGCACAGTTACTATCTAAAGCCTATAAACAGTGACAGTGACACAGTGCACCCTCCAGAATCCTACGCACTCAATAATGACATTGTGGAAGGGCCGCCAATCCTTGACGACACTAAAAAATCAAACAGAAAGGTCAGTATTTTTACTATTACCATCCCCAAATTTGTTTGGACCCATGTTTTATCTTGTCAGCAGTTTAATTTTCTTTTTCTTTTTTTTTTCTTTTCTTTTTTTTTTTTTTAATTCAAAGTATTTTTAAGATGACAACATGCAATCCTAATCACTGACATTTCTCACATCTGCCTTCAAAGATGTAATGATGTGACCTGTCACCATCCAAAGTCAATTCATAAACTTGTGCCCTCGTCACTTAAAGCCAAAACTATACACTATAGGAACTAATTTTCACCATGAAAGAAAAATCATCATTTCATTAATTTGGGTTTGTCTAACTAGGTTGTATTTTAAAATTGACAAATTGCTCCTTTAAATCTGCTTTAAGACTGCTTTCATGTAAAGACTTATTTTGATGCAAGGCACAAAAATTATAAACAAATGATTAAAAATACATTGACACAAAATACAATACATGCCCCCTCCCCAAGTACCTTTTCAATTAAATTTTGTATGGCTATTCTCTATATATCATATTAATCAGCTGTCTTTTGTTTTAGGTGAAAGTGGTGAGGACGTGGAAGGAAAAGTCTGAACGAGGACAAAAGTATGCTCATTTGAGTTACTACTGTAGCTCCTGTAAGAAAAACTATAAAGGATTGAATGTGTTGAGGCATTCCATTGCCCACTTCAAGAGGCGGAACAGGTGTATAATCTGCGGGAAATGCTTCCAACACTTCGTTGTAGGCAAAAAGCACATTTGGGATCACATAGAGGAACTGTGCAAGAACCACAAAGACTCTGATGCCGAGGGAGCTGGAACCACAAACGGGACGAGGAGTAAGCAGGCTGAGGCTCACAGTGAAAAAAAGACTTCAAACGAGGAACCTCGGAAACATTGCAAAGTCAAAGTTTCCAGCCTTAGTAGGGAAGATCGAATCATCCGAAACCTCCGCTTTGTCATCAGGAAGATGCAGGCCCAGTCCAAGAGGTTGAATAAAGACACCACCACAACAGAGTTAGACTTTAAGGACGACCAGGTCGTCATTCAAGACGGCCTGGTCGTCGTCAAAGCTCCTGTGACCAGAAAGGAGGATGAAGTGGACCAGGCAGGAGAAAACGGCTATAACGTGATCTACAAGTTTCTGCTGTGCCCTTCCTTGTCCTGCGATCGGGTGTTCCTGAAACACGGAAGCAACTTTACCAAGCATGCCGTCAGATGTCACCTCAGCGAAGACCAGGTGCTGGATAAGACCTTCATCTGGGCCAAGCACAAATGCACCTTCTGCTTTCGGTAAGAATTGAACTATTTCATTCATCAATGCAGAGGTTATGCATGGTGAACATGTTGAATGTGCCAATTGCTTATTAAGTGAAAACATAACTGGGAATTATGCTGGGAAAAAAACAGGAAAGTCAGAAATTTCAAACCTCTGTGGAGGAAAAATAAAAAGAAATTTCATCACTATCGTAAATGACATCAGCAGTTCTCTAACGTTTTACACCAAGTACCACCTAAAAGAATACTTGCCTCTCCGAGTGACACCATAATCGGCAACATTAAAATACTGTAATAAAGTAGGCTTTGTACAAATTGTGCAGAAGGGAGTTTTCATACCACTGAAGCACTTCAGCTCTCTGACATGTGAGCCAACTTTCCAACTACCACACAGAAACCATTTAAAGGCAATACTGTTTTGAAAAAAAAAATCCTAAAATGGCACTTTGACTTTAGGTCTGTTTTAATTTTGGCCAGGGATATTTTCTTGATTTTGTACTGTTTTGTATTGAAATGCAATTCAATGCATTTTTCCAGAGTTAATAATATTCCTGTGACACAGCTCTAAAATCCATTTAAATTAAACCATGTTGCTTTTTAGCACAAATATTGTTATATGATTAAAATGTGATTATTTGAGTAATTAATTACAAGCCTCTAATTAGATTCCTCCCCACCCCACCCCTATTTTTTTTAAGGACTGGAATGGATTAATTGCATTTCCATTCATTTTAATGGGGAAATGTGTTGAGATAAGAGCATGGTCTCGGAACAAATTAAACTTGTATATCAAGGCACCACTGTGGTTGAATCAGTACTGCTACTTTTACCAGGTTTTTTTGGGTTTAGTTTTTTTGAACACAGCATCAGTACTTCTACTTAAGTACAGTGTCAGTATTTTGCCATTTCTGCTGTACAGTCTTTTAGTAAATCACCGACCGTGCATTAATTTATTTGGCAATGCAAAAAGAAATAAACTTCCCATCCTGTTAATGATTTCAATGGTATGTGTTTGAATTGATTTCGTCCATCTTGTTGATCTTGTACCAGTGAGTGTTTTGGTGCTCTTACCGTATTGTTGTTGTTGCTTTCCTTTCCAACAGCAACCTCCAGTTTGTCCAGTATTACAAGGAGCACATAAGGCGCCACGACCCCTCCCTGCCACACTTCTGCTACCACGCGCAATGCGACCAGCGCTTCTTGACGTTGCAGGAACTGAAAGCGCACATGAGCACCCATGACCCTTTCAGTCCCGTGTGCGCTTTCGCCAACTGCGACAAGCAGTTCTCCAACTTAATAAGCCTCTTCGACCACGAGTGGAGACACTACGTCCCGGCTCCTCAGAGGGACGAGCTGGAGCTGGGTCTCAACCGGCAGCAAAGGCAAAGCGACGAGGCTCCGTGGAAGCAGAGGGTGAAGTTTGAGGAGATATGGCTACAGAGCAAGCAAATGAAACAGGATAGATTGAGAGTTGAGAAATCTACTGTCGGAAATCTCAGCGAAAGAGTCAGTGAGGCGAAGGCGCCGGACACCGGGGCGGATTCTTTGAAGGCGGCAGAGCTTAGCCAAAAGCCTGTCAACGGATTCGAGGAGGCGAAACAAAGCAAAGTGTCGAAACGAAGCACTAACAAACCCCATCGAAAAAAGAAGTTCAGGTTTACCTGTGTCAAGCCACCTCCGGATCCCTTGAACGTCAAGGACCTGGAGCAGGCTGCCACAATGTCCGAGGTCGTCCGGAAGTTGGAGGAGCCGCTCATCGCCGAGCACAAGAGCTTCAACCCTCAAGATCCTTCCTACGCGCCTTTCTACAAAATGCACTTCACCAGGCTGCCGCCCTCCACCTACATGGACGAGTCTCAGCTGTCCATGCGCAAGAGGAGAGACATGGACAAGGACGCTCACCCGCAAAGTCAGCCCTGTAGTTCTCACAGCCAGGTGGATCATTGGGCAAGGAACGAGACACACAAGAGCAAAAGTAACCATGAACAGAAGATCAGACATAGGTGCGATAAGTGTCTCGCCTCCTTCAGCAGCATACAAGAACTCCAGAAACACAAAGCTCTCAACACCTGCTCCGCTTTATTTGGTTTTGACTCTGAAGACGAAACTTAACACGCCTTATCGAAACCTGTTCGTTTGACCAAAAATATGTACATTTTCTTTTTACTTTGGTTATGATACGAGGAGGACTGAAACTGAAGTGCAACACACTGATATTTTTATTTTTTTTTGGTCTTATTCAGTCTAGACATTGACCAACCAGATACAGTATGTGGGCCAATAAGGCTCTGACTGTTTCTCAGTGCTTGTTCGTCATCTGAACCATCAAAATATCCAAGGAGCCACATCCTCTTGGATCGCTTGTGCCATTTGCTAGCTAGTCCGTAAAAGTCAGTCTAAGTTGTAGAAATTGATTGAAAGAAATTCATCTGTTTTGGGTACTAATATTCATTCTTCTCTGACAGTCTTCCAAATGCATCACCCTTGAGCAGAGCGTGCCAATCAAAAAGGCTTGAGAGTAATATCATGTGTATTTATTTTCAAGATCTGACACATAGTGATTAAGTTTATGGAAAATTTAATGGAGGTATTTACTCAAGCAATCACAAAACGATATGAAATGATCCAAATCTGCCCAGACCGCCTCAGTATTTCACTACGTAGGAAAGAAGAGTTAGCTCACTCACTCAACACACAAAATTAAATGGGCCACTTTGTTGTTTGTGTACAAATCTTCAAGGTCATTATGTTAGATATATTTTTTTTTTTTTATTATGTATGAGACTAGGTTATTTATGTGTACAAATGTAAAAACAAAAAAAACAAAAAAAAGAATTATGGTTTAATGCCAAACTATTTTTGTTACATAAAGTGACTAAAATCTGTTTAATTAAACATGAACAAATAGAGCCAATTCAGTATATTTGTTTTATTTAAGCATTGCATATTTAATTCCTAAACAAAATGTATTTAAACTTTTTTTTTTTTTGCATCATCAGTACGCCGTGACCCTATAGAGCAGGGGTGTCAAACTCTAGTCGTGGGCCACATCGCAGTTATGGTTCCACTCGGAGGGCCGTTCTGGCTGCAAAGCCATATGATTGCCTCATATTATTACATATACACAAATTAATGAATAATTACTTTTGAAATCAGAAGCCAGTAAAAACTGTTCAACTACAGTATGAATCAATTTTATTTTAAAAGGGGGGTTGGTAACAAAAAAATGCTTGCAACATCTCAACATTTTTAAAAGTGAAGCCGATTTGCAATTTTGGTATTTTAGCGAGAAACAAAGTTGATGCATACTCCCGCTGGCCACATAAAATGACGTGGCGGGCCGGATCCGGCCCCCGGGCCAGCAGTTTGACACCTGTGCTATAGAGGATAAGCGGTGCAGAAAATGGATGGATTGATACCAGGGGTGAAGGAAATGTACAGGTTTCTCAATATAAACAGCCCTGCCTACTTTAAGTATATTAATTGCATATCATAAATGATCACTTTGAGTAAATGAGAGTAGGAAACATCTCTATGCAGAAGAAGTGGCTGAACACAATGTCCTTTAATAATGACCCTCCCTGCATTGGAAGAAATATAAGAACTATTCTACAAAATGTACAGTCCAAGAACAAGGCAGAAACATAGGCAGTGCATTCAAGGATTTCAGGCTGCATTAATTCCTACATGCATTTTGGATTCAACATGCTGCTTTTGCTATGGCTTTGGTGCAGTTTGTAGGTGTAAAACAGGATTCATCATGACCATTAAGCAAAGAAATATATATATATATATATATATATGGTCGACACAAAGTGAACTTTAGCCTTAAAGTAATGCATCAATCATTTAAGAACTATAACTGTATATATATATGTATATATATATATATATATATGTATATATATATATATATATGGTCGACACAAAGTGAACCTTAGCCTTAAAGTAATGCATCAATCATTTAAGAACTATAACTGGAAACTACTTATTAGGCTTATTTATAAATGATTATTTAAGATGCAATGGACACGGGTCACACAATGAACAGAGAGCTACCATATAGAAGACAACAGAATTATTATTATGCCATTTTTTTAAGCTCAGGTCCAACCGAACTGGGACACATCACCTTATATGGACACTAGGTGTTTTGTATTTTTGTGTGCGTGCATACAAAGGTTTTAGGAATAATCAAAGTAGACATCCTGTGAATGGAAGTTCTGATATGTATTTCACAACACATTTTGGAAGATCAAGGTGAGGGAATGCACAGCAATTCCCCTCTCTGTGCTTCTGTGGCTCAGTCCTACAAAAGAGCACCACCTTTTTAAAAAATAATTACAAATCAGACCTTGATTTAACCTTTGTGTTAAAACTACAGCTAATTTGACACTAAAATTCTTTTTTTGGGGCTGAAAATGATCCACTCTTAGAAAATTCTGAAAATGAGCCTGTTTAATTAGAGTTATCCATTTTAGGTTATGCAAGACTCCTGAGTTTCTGATGTTGCATTAAAATGATTAAATATCATGCAGATGATATGTCTAGGATTAAAATATTATGTGCAAATTCTCTGAATTATATTGCGACACAACAGTGTGTTGCGTGTGTAACACCTGAAAAAGCAGTACAATTAGACGGAAAAGTGCAAATGGTTCCCTCCCACCGTTGATAAGGGTTTTGCATAAACGGTAGAGAAGAGAGGAAGAAGAGAAGGGAAGCCCATCGTCAGGACATAAAAGAGCTATGAGAGGACGTCAGCCTATTTTCAGTGACTGCTGTTGGAGCTCCAGTCGTACGGGAGGAAGCTGACTTTGGTCTTCCCTGCAGAAAGGAGCCCCTTCAAGCTGCTCTTCTTGGGGGAGTCGCTCATGTGCTTCAGCACCCAGTTCAGCAGCTGAAAGAAAGACAGAGGAGCACCAAGAACTGAATTTGAAGCCTCCACGGCTAATTTAAAGGGGCCATTGTGAAAATCAATGGTGGGAGATCAGGGCACTAGATATTGTCGTCATCTACCTTCTCATCAGTTCCTCCAAAGTCGACTTTGTACCACTTGAAAATTTGACTGAGTCGGACTTCTTTTTTCCCCGAATCTACCACGCAGGCGTCGTCATTCTCCAAGAAAGCCTCGGCTGCCGTACGGAGCTGGCAGTCAATGTCCTGCCCCAATTAAGTAAAACAAATTTTAGTTTGGGTGTAGAAGCTAAGTCAAGTTTACTTTACTTTTTATTCTAAACAGACTTGTTTAGTTGAAGTGGTTGAGATAAAAGCACTGGAAACATACCTGCGGTGTGTAGGTCTTGATGGGGGGGCAGCCTTTAGCGCCACAGTTCAAGGCAAAGTGAATGAGCGGTTCTACATCTTTGAGCGCCACCTAGGGGCATCAAGGAAGAAGTGAAACTAAAGCCCTGCCAATTTATTTATTATAGGACAAATGGAACCTCAAAAGTTAAATTCAGTGGAAAAATGTGTGACATCACGCGAGCCGTGAACAAATCTCAGCTCTCACACCAGATCCAGCCTGCCACACCATTTTATGTGGTCCGCTAAAGCAAATCATGTCTACTTAAGTACGGGAAGAACGTGCAAACTCCAAACAGGCGAGGGCGGATTTGAACTGAACGGGTCCTCGGAACTGTGAGGCAGAACCAGTCATCCACCGTGCCGTGCTTTTTATATTATATTTTTATTATTTACAATAAATCAATTAAACAATAATTTGATGAGATAAATCTTTTTTTTATGAATAATTTTAATTAACATGTTTTTGAAAAAAAATACTTGGCGGGCCAAGTGAAAGAATGTAGCGGGCAATATGTGGCCATACTTTGCCAACCCCGCTATAGTAATACATAGATGATCAACTAGATCAGTGGATCTCAAACTTTTCACCTTTTTACTCTTAACAATTTTTACTCAAAAGTTAAATACAACTGAACTGTACTTTGACAGTGATTATTTTGTGTACCACTAGAGGGAGCCCTCATACCACCAGTGGTACAAGTACAGTACCACACTTTGAGACTTTAGTTTTATTATGCAGTGAGTTTCTTTGGCGTCCACTTGTATGACAGTCAACAATTCTAACAACTTGAAATCTAGGGAGTGTCACAAAACAGATTGCTTTCGATTGTCGTCTGTTGTCAGTAAATCAAATAATCTGAGATTTCTATCGGCATACTTGTAGTCGTGGGTCTGTTTTGGAGAAGGGTCTTCGAAGCTGCGCCAGACCTTTCCTGTTTCCTCTCAGAACCCCATTTTCAATATCCTGTAAGGTGAAGACTTCCCCACCAATCAGATAGCTGACGTAGTTGAAGAACTATAAAGTGAAGAAGAAAAAAAAAGATACAAAAGGGTCGGAGCTTTGGAGGATTCTAGGCAATAATGAGGCGGTTAAAAGGGTTCAGGCCCTACTCTGTATCGCTGCCACTTGTTGGTGGGAGTCCCCATGCGGAGGTAACCGTGGATGACCAAGGCGTTGTAGATGTTGATGAAGAAGGCCAGCGTCTCTTCCCGGGACAACGGGAGGAGCTTGACCCTCTGCAGCTGAATGGCAAGTTCAGAGTAGCGCCGAAACGCTGGGTTTTCTGACATGCCTTTGTAGTCCACCGACTGAACGAGAAAGAATATCAGTATTGGAACAAAGGATTTTACCTTTCAGCACTTTCACACACAGTGGATTTAAAAATTAAACAATCAAGATGTGATTGAAGTGAAGACTTCCATTCAAGAACAGAAACCATTTTTATGAAGATAGCTCACAGGGTACAATGCCATCACTTTGACTCTCTCTCGTGTGTGTGTGTGTGTGTGTGTGTCATCATTCAATATATGTGTGTAGTTTAATGAAAGTGTGAAGGACATCGGAATGGGTAAAAGATGTTTCTTTTCTTCAATAGTATTTGGACAAAGTGACACCTTCACCTGCTGCTCGTTTCAGGATCTGACATTAAGCCTTGTTTAGTGGGCCCACCGTGAGCCAAGTGGCGGTGGCCCTGTCTGAACTGGAACTGGCCCCATATATTCTTGATATAAAACAATATGTTTTAGTGATTACACATAGATCGATGTTTAAATCTCTCATGAATCAGCTTTTCGAAAACCCTCACTTTTAATAGTTTCGCGTGACAAAATATTGACAGCTTTTTTTTTCTCCATTTCATTTTTGATGTTTAATTGATTCAATACGATGTCTTGACACTATATTGCTATTATAATATACAATAATGTAGTGACAGTTTTATTTACAAAATGACACATTACAATAAATATCAGGTTTAGTGATATTTTAAGCTAGTTACTCAAGTACATTTTCAAGTCAAAAAACTCCAAAGAAATTATAATATGGTGTCTCGCATAGATTCAGGCTGGGTAATTTTACTTGGAGTTTGTTGCTCCAGCAACCTCGACAGCGAAAGCCATTGGCATAATAAACGTAGGGGTGTATCCCTATTCCGGCCAATGATCAAGGACTATAAACCTGAAATGCGCAAATATTGTGCGCAATATGGTAAAATGGCTTGATCGATTTAAGTGGATAAAACTGTCGTAAAGCGAGGACCACTTGCTGATAAAACAACGAGTTAACAAAAGCAACGCATCACCTTGCCGTCAGCAGAGAGATGCTCCGAGAACAACTTGAGAATCAGCTCACGTAAAAGCAAGGAGATTTCAGCCGCTAAGAGAGGAAGAGAAAAAAAACAAAAAACATGCATTTATTTATAAGACATGATAACAAACAATGCCCTGTGACTGACTGGGGACCAGTCCAGGGTGGACACTGTCTTTCACGCAGCTGGGATTGGCACCAGCTCGCCCGTGATCCTTAACATGATAGGCAGTATTTTAAAAAAAATTAATGAAATGCAAGAGGAAAGTACTTCCCACTGACACTCAAGAGACAGTATTGTTGTGCAGCACAGATTAGTTTGAAAGTCAGTTAAAAACACAACAAACTCATCAGCAACACTCAAATATGTTTGGAGCGTTAATTAAAAGATACTGTACAAAGCGAGACTGCAAACCAAAGCAGAATGGTGGTAAAATATAGGCTTCACTTGCACTGCACTTTAGGACATATCCTTATTCTTTAACCAACAGTATTTCAATCACGTTCGAATAGCCGATCATTTTAGATCAACTGAGGCATTTTGGTTGATTATTTTTTTGATGATTCAGACAGGATCAAGTCATTTTTTTTTTGCATTATTATTTCACATTGCTCAACCTACAGAAGACAATGTAACCTAGAGAACACAGGTGTTAGATTGAGTGCTCTTGAATATTATGTAATTTATCTCTGAATTCATGTCACTGTTTTTTTGTCTTTACTAGAAGTGAGTAAAGCCCATGAGATCCATGTAACTAAAGTTGAATATTGTAGAATTTTTTTCTTTTTTTCAGTAGGCTAATGTAGTTCAATTTAAAAAAATAAAACTCATGGGAAAATACTTTTCAGAAGACAGAGTCCTAGCTCATTTCTATATAAAAAATCATTTTGATTGTTTCTTTCTGTAATGTTCCTATTTCTTCAGCTAGTTGATTGGGTTGACCCCAACTTCTGAGTGACCAATGAAGAGTGATGACCAGTATGTCCCAAGACTTTCGTCCAAACAGTTTATCGTTCAAAATCTAGTTCCTACCACCAAAGCTACCAGGTGACACACGGCAATCCAAAAGACACTTATGAAGTGAGCAAGCAGCAGCGACAAAAGAGAGTTTGAAAAAGGTTGAAGGACAGTCAGCTTGAGCATAAAAGGTACACGTGAACACAGGCCACAGCCGGTCCAGAACCCCGACCTACCCTCGGCGGGGGTGCAGGATGCCGTCTGTCCTGCGTTCAGCGCTGAATGCGGGTCGTCCTCCATCAACCTGTACAACGTGTCCCTGCTGGCTGCTCCAAATCTGCTATCCGACTCCCCACGGTCTCGGGCAATGACCATGTACTTCTTCAGCAACAATGCCTGGCCAACACCCAGGGCCTGACCCTGGTCTAGCACACATAGGGCTACAGTCAAGGCTCGACATGACCAAACTGGACTGACCACGCCTTTGTGGACATGAGCTTCAGACTGGAATTACATATAGAAAAACAAGAGGGACAGTTTTACTACGGATCTTTAGCCTTGCTTACCCATGCCCTTGTCGTTCTGCAGCCAGGCAAGTAGTTGGTCCTTCGAGAAGCTCTTCTTGTACAAAGACAGCCCCATTCTCTGAGTGCCAATCAAATTGGCATCTTTAAGTTCCGCAACCAGGTCAGCCAAGCCATCTTTCTCACAGTCAATAACTGACAAGAGTACAACAATAGAAACTTTACACTTGCACACTTTAGGTCATTTCTCGCATTCATACACTGTACTTCCATGTCATTATGCTCACATAGTAAGGCTCGCTGCACACCGAGCAAAACTGCACAATCGCAGAAGAAATACAGTCAGCGACCACACTCGCACACCTGGCAATTGACCCTCGCACGTATACCGACTTGTTGCAATGCAAAAACTGCAACCCCTGGTGTTCTTATCAGGAAACAATGTTTTGAGGCGCCACATACCGTATACAGTAGTGTCCTATACTGTATTATTTTTTTTAACTGAACCAAAAACAATATTGTCAAGAAGCACATTGCCCTGACAACTGTAACTATATTATAATACTATGATTTTGGCGCTATCATTTCACTTCTATAAAGACCATATAACTGTAACTACAGTGAACCCCCAAATATTCGTTGTTATGGCCGCTATCCTCCTTTATTAACAGTAAAACTCACCTATTGATAATTTTCTCTTATATTGCAAAACAAATGTGAATTGCTTCACAGCAGACTGCACCGCTCCAGTAATTCATCATCATTATCAGAATCTTTAGCTGTAAGTTGTTTATGTACTGTATTTTTAAGGCTACAGTAATGTTTGAAGACATTGATAAGCATTTGGAATGCTTTCACAGTTTTATTTATGGTTATGGTTTAAACTAATAATATAGTCAATTTTAATACATTTGAGGGGAGCATTGATTATTCACCGAAATTCACTAGTCAATGTCAGGCTCGGTCCCTATCCCCTGCGAATACCCCTGTACAATGTCCTTCTGTAGAGCGCACTTTCGACTAGCCTTGAAACTTTAGTTTACAGGAGATTAACACACTGTTAACACACTTAATTTCGAAACGACCAAACGTTGCACATGTGCCAGCAAGTTTCCTAACCACTTGGCTAATATTCTAACAACTGTAAGTGTGCAATGATAGCTCTGGCAGGAAGCGCCATAAAGACATAGTTCGAATCATTTTGAGAGGCAAAAGTCCCACCTGCATTGTATTCTTGTCAAATGTGTACATATCTCTGATGTAACATCCTTTAGTTATGTATGCCCCTTATTCCAAAACTTCCACAACTCCTTTATTTCAAAACTATACATTGTGCCACATACGTTTTTCACCACAATCAGTGTCCATAGCAGCACCCTGTGATGGTTTCCCCTCTGGTAGCGGTAGCGTGTCGGCTGTAAGAGGTTCTTCCTTGACCATCTTCACCAACTTTTGAAGCTCCTCTGGAGCCTTTAAACGGGACAAGGATCAACAACTCCATTCTGCCGACCGAGTTCACAAGCCAAAATGTGTTGTTTTATCAAACGTTTTGTCTCCTCACCATTTTCTGCAGTTTTTCATTGCCCCCAATAAAAAGGTTGTTGAAGAATATTTGAGGGACTGCGATCCGTCCTGTCAGCTTCTTCACAGGGGCCTGTAGCTTTGGATGCTCATTGAGATCAACGTCACATACCGGAACTCCCAAACCAGCCAGAATAGCTTTAGCCTGCCGGCACTGTGGGCAGCCTTCGATGGAATAGATGGTTACCCGTCCCTTGTCACTATTTATAAACTCCTCCATCTACAGCAAAAACAGAAACAACAGTGCAGAGAACATTGTTTTAATTTTCTTTTCTTTTTTTGTTTCCACATTGATGTACGATGGCACTTCCAAAGTCAAATGCCCAAAATCTGGTGAGCCTACTGTATACCACAACTTTTTACACTAAATACCACCTGAAAAATACTCAGCTCTCCAAGTACTACCACAATGACAAACATTAAAATACAGTAAAGCAGAAAGCTGAAGTGTTCATAAAAAATTAAGCAGATGCTTTTTTGTTTGTTTGTTTTCCATACCGCGTATCCTCACTAGGGTTGCGGGTGTCCTGGCGCCTATCCCAGCTGACTCTGGGCGAGAGGCGGGACACACCCTGAACTGGTCGCCAGGCAATTGCAAGTGCGCATATAAACAAACAACCATTCGCACTCACATTCACACCTACGGGCAATTTAGAGTTGTCAATTAACCTACTATGCATGTTTTTGGGATGTGGGAGGAAACCGGAGTGCGCGGGAAAAAACCACGCAGGCACGGGGAGAACATGCAAACGCCACGCAGGCGGGGCCGGGGATTGAACCCCGGTCCTCAGAACTGTGAGGCAGACGCTCTAACAAGTTTTGCATTGCTTTGCTTCTGTTTACATGTGGTAGATAAGATAATTCATAATGAAGCATTGCCTGTTCATCTGGTTTTCATTTGAGCACCCCCAGGGGATTTTTTTTAGAACAACTTGGAAGTCAAACGGCGAACCGTCAACAAGATATTCCCTTTTTGGAAGTGCCTACGTAATTTTTAAAATTAGTATGGTCTTGAAAATGTCTTCGATTGGGCATCACACACAATATTTGTTGTATTATTTTAACGAGGTAATATGACTTATATAAATTGAGTGAAGAATTGCTTGGTACATTCCACTGACTTTCTATTTCTTCTAGTGTGGGAGAATAATATGCATTTTAATAATACGACCACCTCCCAGTGATGTTATCCAACACTTTATCAGACAGAAATGGAGACAGCCACAAACTGTCTGTAAACATTAGTCAAATCAAATATTGTGTCGGGCTGCACTCCATATTGTTAACCTAACAGCATACAATAGTTGCCTAAGTCCTTTTTGAACGTTTTCAGAAAACAAGAAGGGAAAAAAAAACAAAAAATCAACAAACAAGAAGAGTCCATTTGCCTCGATTCAACCTTTGCACATTACAATGACCTGAACGAATTTAGAAACTACATAGACATGATGGAAAAAACGAATTTGTAGCAAGTACATTGGTGTTTCTTATTGACTTAGGACATTATTCTATTCGGATTAAGATGTGCTTATTTTTTAGCACACAGGCAAGTGCAATGATTTCTCTCTACACACTCTCTTTCATGACAGCAGCAGAGCTGAAGTAAAAGCAATTTCCAACATTTAGGTACAAGGTCTAGGGTTCAACATTCTTTTAAGACTCGCTGGATGGTGTTTTCGTGCACGACTTAGAGATAATAGCTAACATAATCATAAGTAATACATAAGTGCGCAACTATTTGCAAAGTATCAAGCTGTTACATGTTAGTACACGTCAAATACCTGGAAATACTGCCATTACCTGTAAATCGTGTTCGAATTTTCCGGTGGCGATTATTAATAATTAATTGACACAATCGAATGTATTGGTCCTCTTGAGCAAATAAATTGACATAAGTTTTTTTTTTCCAGGTTAAAGCGAACAGAATTACTGTATGCTGAATCGAACGTTTACTGCTCAACACACACGTCAACAATTAACCGAAAACAGCTACTGCGGCTAGCTTACTCATCTTAATGATGCGTTCAATAGCACCCGTAAATCTAAATACCAACATCCGAACACGCCGAAAAGCGAGAAATAGTTAACCACAGATATTACTTTTATCTTTGTTGATATATTAAATATTATACTCTAACTAATGCTGTGAAGATGAAGTTTAAGAAAAAGATAGTTACAATAAATATTACTTTTACTTATTATATTATATATTAGGCACGGTGGACGACTGGTTAGAGCGTCTACCTCACAGTTCTGAGAACCGGGGTTCAATCCCCGGCCCCACCTGTGTGGAGTTTTCATGTTCTCCCCGTGCCTGCGTGGGTTTTCTCGGGGCACTCCGGTTTCCTCCCACATCCCCAAAATATGCGTGGTAGGTTAATTGAAGACTCTAAATTGCCCATAAGTGTGAATGTGAGTGCGAATGGTTGTTTGTTTATATGTGCCCTGCGATTGGCTGGCAACCAGTTCAGGGTGTACTGAACTGTACCCCGCCTCCTACCCGATGATAGCTGGGATAGGCTCCAGCACTCCCGCGACCCTTGTGCGGATAAGCGGCTCAGAAAATGGATGGATGGATATTATATATTATACTACAGTATAACTTTGCTGGTGAACGGTAATTTGATGTATTTATTTTTACATTTTCTTTTAATGTAGCGACAACCTCAGACCTACCCATTTGGTGGCTCTTTTATTAGACATGACTCCTTGTATTGCCCTTAACATCAGATAAACTCTTTCTTGATACAAAAGCATTTATACGTTAGAATTTTTTACTTGCAAGAAAATGAATCGCAGACTTTATCCCGGAACAATGGTTTCCTAACTTGTCTTGCCCGGATATGTATGGCGTCGCACTCAGCAGTGTTGTTGTGCTAGGCTCCTAGCTTACTTTGTGGAGAAGAAGATGTCGCCTCTGTCAGAACCAGAGCGGTCCGGATGTTTAAAAATACTTAAATTGATGTCGAAAGTGGACCTACTTTCACTGAGTGACACCGTTACCAATAAGATGATTGTGGTGGAAGATGTTATAGGTAAATGTCTTCTCTGTGATAGTTAGCAATGTGTGTTAAGGTTTCAATGTAACGACACCCTCGTTCGTTTTATAGCCACTGCTGAAATGACTTTACTGCAGAAGACGCTATTAAAAACAAATCTGGACTTCTTTTTTTTTTTAATCAGCTTCACATGGTTGATTCTAAGGAACGAGAAAAATTATTATCACGTTAAATCCCAAACAATATCAATATTACTTCTTTCCAGGGTCGATTTTGCACTGAAAATAAGTGTGTAATCGTCTGTCCTCTTCTTTTCTTTTCTTTTCTTTTTATTCAGAGGCCAGAGAAACAATCCTTTCCTTCACCAAAGATGCAGAGGAACTGCTGAAAAGGAAGAAGGTTCACAGAGACATCATATTCAAATACTTGGCTAAAGAGGGGGTGGCGATGCCCCCCAGTAGCGAGAAACACCAGTTGGTGAAGAGGACGCTGGAGCTCTGGTCAACAGCGCAGGTGGGAACAGTAGGAGAAGGATTTATTGATCTTGATCGTTTTCGTGAAATAAACTTTGTCATTCCTTTTAAAGGAGTAATATTGTGCGGTTTTTTTCGCAATTTAAACTCGTTCCAAGGTGTCTCAGTAACATGTCTGTGACATGCTTTTGTCAAAATACCCTAAGGAACAAGACATTTTTGTTAAAAAATTTAGTCAAGTAATAATTTTTTAATAGGCTTTCACAGTAGATATACTAGGCTTTACACGATCAGGATTTTAGGGGGCGATCACCGAGTTTAAAAAAACGATCACCGATCCGATCACAAGATGGAGCAATGTGTCTAAATGACTTCAGTTACTGTATATACTTGTGTACTCCATTCTTTATTACAATTACTTTATTATAATTAAATTACTTCACAGACGCCGAAAATTTAGAGCATGATTCAACAGAATGCTGGTTCAACCGTTAGTGCTCGCACTAGCTTGCTAAGCTACATTACGTTTTGTTGCCTGCTTACGAGCGGTATCGTATTAAAAGTATGAGAACATATCTCAAGCAAGCCTTGAATTAATGTGCTCTCCCGATCACCGGTGACCACCAGCACACATTTCCCCCCATTTTGTTATTATAATACACACGACAGGATCGATTGTTGTTGTCGTGGCCATGGTAACAAGTGTATCTGGTCGCAATTGAGTTGTCAAGATAAAGCCCAGTGATTGTAAAATACAGGATGTGGTGGTATCGGAATATAAGATTTTATTGCAGCAGTCTGACAAATTTGTCTTGTGGTCTGATCCGGGCATTACGAGTTGTCTGTCCCACACCGCCGACATATATTTTTTTAAATAACTATTGGCTGTCAGATATTTACAGTACTACGTCAAAAGACACGAGACAAGGCTAAAAATATACCAGCTTTTGGATTCAAATATACTGTACACGATGGCGACGCAGAGTAAATGTCTTTTGCGGAGCCGATCAATGATGTCATTGATAGGATCAGTGATTTATGACGTTAAATCTGATCAGCCGATCAGCATAAAATGCTAATTATCGGCCAATACCGATCAGTCCGATCAGATCGGTGTAAAGTATAATATTTACTTATTGTGATGCTCTCCCATGTTGGAAAGGAGAGCTACAGCACTTTCGTTCACTAAATATAGAAAGATGCTGGAGCTGTTGTCGGCCACAGCTCACGTCCAGACACTCACACGCAGATTCGCCAATGTCACACACCAGGACCCACCCTTTAGAGGCACATGCATTTACACAAACGCTACAGTGTTTTCTATACATTTTATGCTTGCAATTTTTCTGTGTATTCAAATATGTTAATAATGTGTTTGCAAAGTGTGTTTTAACATGTTTGAATGTGTTTAAAGCATGCGTGAGGGTTAAAACATTTTTTTGAAATCGTATGGTGAATTTGCAATAAACGGGGTTTCACTGTAGGCAGATTTACTTGGTTGTATTTCACACTCGATGGGTTGGCAGGCACTCCAGAGACAACTATTTGTATATTTATATACATAATATATTGAATATTTTGACTTGATTTTTTTGTTGGAGATAACATAATTATTTTAGTAGGTGAAAAAAAAATCATCATTGTGGTTCCTTTAAGACGGTGGTTGAGGAACGTAATCCAGGAGCGACAGATGACACCGAACAGAGACCACTGCCAAACACAGCAGTGAAGACAGCAGACGTGAAGGCTGAAATTTGCTGTGACACTTTGGTCCTAGGGCAGCAGTTCTGCAGTTGGTTCTTCCAACTGTTGAACAGTCAAAACCCGTCACTTGGCCAGCAACCTCAAGACTGGGGACCACAACACTTCTGGCCAGATGTGAAGCTCCGCCTTGTTGCCAGGTATCCTTGTCAATACTGATATACAAGTACATCTCAATAACTAGTGCAGCGTGGTACCTTGACTTAAAAGTTTGAGTTGCAAGCAAAATTTTGAGCTTTGAACGCTAAATAGTAGTACTGAACTTAACAACAAGCAGCAGTTAGTGAACAATTCATCAAAAACGAGGCTAAGTGCTTTCTTCAAGCTGTTTATTGTATATGTATATAATGAGTTGCGATTTCTTTTGTGTTTCATCATTAAATCTGTGTAGTATGTATGTGTTATATTGCCCCCTGGTGGCCAAGGCGTGCACACTAGAAGGAGCAGCACAATTTACATTGAATTAAAGCATGAAATCATGATTCACAAACTGTTTAATTCTTTTTACACCACCAGGTGCACCACTGTACAAGTACATTGAGTTAGGAGCTTGGTCACGGAACAAGTAATCTCAAGGCACCACTGTATTATAAAGTTGCACTTGTCTTTCTCAGAGCTGGCAATGAGCAGACGGAAGAGTTCCTGGGTGCCGAACTGGTCAGCTGTCGTCTCCTGGCCTTGACCCAGGAGGAGCGTCTCCATTTCAGCCCCAACCTGGAGCCGCATGGCCTCAAGGCGCTGACCTCCCCCCACGGCCTGGTTCTGGTGGGCGTTGCCGGGACCATCCACAGAGACACGACCTGCCTCGGCATGTTCGAGCAAATATTTGGACTCATTCGCTCACCGCTGGAGAATAACAGCTGGAAGATCAAGTTTGTCAACATGAAGATCAGAGGGCAGGATGCTCTGGTTGGAACGCAGATGACGGCACCAGCCCTGACTTACAACTCCGCTGAACTACAGATGCTCTGTACTTTATGACGTTTAAGACTGTTTCCATTTTATTATATCATGTTTAACAGTTTTCACACAAAGGGGGTTGACTAAAAACACTGTTTTATTCATGAACCTGCCCAAGGCATATTGTGTTTAAAAAGTGAGCTGGAAACAGAACTCCTTTTGTAGAATGATGCCAGTGTGTGTTTATCAATAGATTCGGATGCACAATATCAGTTATATTACTTAAAGCATTAAAATGTTTGCTTTTTACCAGCTTTTATACAATATTTCTGTTAGAAATGTCTGTTATTTTACTGTGGAACATATTAAGTTGTGTGATCTGTGCCTTCATGACAACTAACATGTAAATATGTAACATATCAAATAAAGCAATTATTGTATATTGATTCTTCGGATTTCAACTGAAATTGAATCGTGTTCCAGAGTTATACTGTCACCAACGAACAATCACGTTATCAGATGTTTCCATAAGCCAGCTGACAACAGGAAGTCTTCCATGGCTACTATGACAAATGCTGGACTATTGAGGTGATTCTGGAATGTGTCTGAGCCTGATTAGTGTGCTGAGCCGAGCCAGGGAATGTTGAAGCATGGTATGACATTGAAATCATGGAAGACATCACGGCAATTTTGAGCACGTGGACAAAATTGTTGGTACCTGTGTGTTAATGGAAGAAAACCCCACAATTATCATGAAAATAACATGAAACTAAAAAAAGGACTAATGAAATTGGCCTGTACAAAAATGTGATTGCACAACCTTTTGCAATCAAATGATTTCTGTAACTCAGTGAGACTTTTAACAAGTCTCAAAAGGTACTTTTGTCCACGCTTTATGATTGAATTGTTCCCATCTTCTCAGGTTTGAAGGGTGGCTTCTCCAGACTATGTTTCAGCTTCTTTCACAGATGTCCAGTAGTATTTATATCTGGACTCTTCAGATAGAATAGTCCGATGTTTTGTTCTACTCTTAGCCGTTCTTGGTTTTTGTTGTTGTTGTTGTTTTTAATAAGCTGTGTGTTGGTGTCTTTATTCTGTTGAAAGGAACATGACCTGCAAATGTGACCAAGCTTTTTGACACTGGGCGGCACATTACACTCCAGAATGCCTTGATAGTCTTGACATTTATTTGTGCCCAGCACAGGTTTAAAACGTCCTGTGCCAGATTGACCAAAGCAGCCCCACAACAGAACTGAGCCTGCTGTTCGTTTCACAGTAGGTGCAGTGTTCTTATTGCACACACGGCACAGGCAGCGTTGTTGGTACCCTTCTAAATGAAATGTTGAATGGAAAACTCACAATCATCAGTGAAATAGTTTGAGACAGGAGTTTGCTGAAATACATATTGACAAGCCACAATGCTTCTGGGACAATTGTGGGTTATTGCTTTGAACTCATGCTAAATGGAAGTCAGCACACACCTGCCACCATTTAAAAAGTGCCTCTGATGAAGCCCAAATAAAGTTCAGATTTTCTAGCAGGCTTTTCCTGACATTTGTTTATGGTCACATTTTACAAGAGAATTTCCAAGCCATTAAATTTGCACACACCATGGAGCTCTATGGAACACAAAAAAGTGGGGATTGTTTGTCTATTGTGTTGCGCAGGTTATAGGCCACAATAGTGGTGGAAAAATATTTTAAATTATCTGTCTTGTTCTCAGTTTTCTATAACAAAAATTTGGCATTTGAACAAAGATGTGTAGCATGGGCGTCGCTTGGCCTTTTTTTAGGGGGGCTTCGGGGAGGGGGGGGGTCCTAAAACTGATAAGCCCCCCCTAAAATAAAATGCCCCCCCCCCAATTTTTTTTTTTTTTTTAAATCCACTCCATAGGGTTTTCTAGTTTTAAAAGTGACGTTTCCAGATTGGCCTCTAGGTGGGGGTGTAGCTCCTCCAGTGTGCCTCTTCGTCCCGGCTGCACCGCCTTCCTTTGCACCGAAACCAGACGGAGTAAATCGGGCTCTCTGCTCGCTGTAATCTCGTCTGCGACCGCCGGCTCGCTCACTCACTCTCTCTCTCTCTCTCTCTCTCTGACGTCCGCCATGGCGACCGCAAAAAGTCTCTTCTCCGGTCCGAGCAGCAGCTAAAAAAAAAAAAAGTCACCTGGACTTGCGTGAGCGTGTACCTTTGGCCCGCCCATGTAACCAACTCGGCCGGGGAACCCAAAGGTGTGGAATTTTAACAAGACGCATTTCCAAGGGGGAAAACGGGTAAGATTTCGAGCTCGCCAAGTCCCGTGTGCTCTTGAAGGAAGTGATCCAACTTGTTTGGGGAGATTAGGGTTAAGTCGTCCGTGGTTGTTCCGTCATCCTGTGGCTTTCGTGGGAGACAGTTAAGGCAAATCTTCACCATATTAACGAACCTCTGGTTTTTTTGCGTGACATTAATACATTTTGCGGAGGCTGCGGCCGTGTCGCCTTTCCTCCGAAGCCGAACATGCACGGAAATGCACGTTTATAGCCGTACTCTAGTTTGCACTGTCTGACCAGGTGAGTCGAGTTCGCGTTGCACATGGTGCATGCAAACATGCATGCTGAGCTTTGCACCAGTCTGCTCCATTAACCTACATTAGAAAATCGGACCGGTGGATTCCTCCATTCAATCCCACGCTATCCCCGCGGAGGCTTTAAATTGCATCCCCCGCTTCTATAGATATCCACTTGGTGTTGCTTGGCTGCTCTCTTGATGACAGAATTCCAATTGGCAAATAATCTCAGTGGGAATTTGTCACGATCCAACCACACCCCCGGTGTGAGTGAGGGATGCTCCTGTGGTTGCAGTTTTGGCACAGCTGGTTGTTTCGGTGCAGAAGGCCCTGTGGCCATCCAGCTGTCACTAAAGCATTCCAGCTGTGCAGTGTTGACCCTCACTGAGGAGCCCTTGTGTGTTGCCCCGACACACAGAAGAACCACTGTTCCAGCCCAGGAGAGTCTCTAAGACAGCAGCTTTTTTTTTTTTTTTTTTTTTTACAGCTCCATATTACACACTAGTGGGGAATTTCAAGCCAGCATGTTCAAAGGCAGGGTCATTTTCCATGGAAAACACTTCCACGGGCTTTGGAATTTTCATGCAGGGCCACTTTGCTTTATGACACCGAGCAACAATGTGCCACCAGTGTACAATGACAAACTGTTCAGGTCTCTGCATAGTGACCTATTCAGAGGAAGTCATTGGCCTTGACTCATGACCAGGTGATTCATTTAATACCATGGCAGGCTGTGTGTGTGTGTGTGTGTGTGTGTCACACACTTCCTCAGACATCCATTTCACCAGTGTTGATCTGAAATGTTTGTTTGCTTGCATTGAACACATGTCAGGTTTATCAGGCTACTGGTACATATGCGCCCAACATGAGACATTTGCGTGTAATTCAAGCTGATTATATTCGTTTTTCATTGCATTTATTTTTATTCAGTGATTGCGTCACACCTGGAGAGTACAAGCATGTCTGCTGCGTAGTCAAAGGTTCTGGGTTTGAATCTGGAGTTTGGATGTGCTCCCCATGCTTGCGTGGGCTGTCTTGAGGTAGTCTGCTTTCCTCCCATATTCTGAAAACATCCGTGTCAGGTTCATTGGCGGTGTACCCTGCCTCTTGCCCAATGATAGCTGAGATAGGCTTCAACTGACCCCCAACACTTAAGAGGACAGGCGCTGTACAAAATGGATAGATGAATGGATGGATGGATGTTAAGTTATTTGAAGATTAAAATTGTACTTAGGTGGGCTTGTAATTTTCACTTGTTTCTTTATATGCGTCCAGCCCTGGAAACCAGTAAAGGGTGGACCCTGGCTGTTGCGCAAAGTCAGATGGGTTGGACTTTAGCTCACCTGTGACCTGAACAGGATAAATTGTATGAAATGGATGGATGCATCACGTTTCTTTCATCAGAGAGAGAGAGAGTGCCAAAATCATGTAAATAAGTGTTTTAGTTGAAGCGTGGTTCAGCATTAGAAAATTCACATTTAAATTACATTTATTGATCCATTATCCCTCCATTATAATTCCCCTATTTGCTCTTTTGGGTTCGTGATTATGCGACATCTTGTGGCATCTTGGTGCCAAGGAACTATGTTGTCGTCAGTTGAGGAGCTTCATTTAGACAAAAGTAGCACTTTCCTGCCATCTTTTGGCACCTTGGTGCCAATGAACTATGTTAAACTGAGTTTTGGAGCTTCATTTGGATAAAAGTAGTCCTTTATCATCATCTTGTAGCATATTTAGGGAGTTATAAACCTTCTAAGGTTTATAACTCCCTAACCTTCCAATTACCCTTGGAAGAACAAAAAACATCTCAATCTGCTGTGGAATGCGGGCCAACTTCTGACTTGTTTGTGTTTAAAAAATAAAAAATAATAATAATCTATATAAATTGAGATAGTCTGTTCTAGGGTCAAACTTTCTTTCTTCTTTTCACTTTGGGCGAGAGGTGGGGTACACCATGGACTGGTTCCGAGTCAATCACAGGGCACATAGAGGAAAAACAACCTTTCACTCACATTGACACCTATGGATAAATTGGTCTTCAATGAACCTAACATACATGTTTTAGGAATGTGGGAGGAAGCTGGATTACCCATAGAAAACCCACTCAGGCACAGGCAAAACATGCAAACTCCTCCCAAGGGCTAAGATTCAAATCGAGAGCCCTGCCTCTCAGTTGTAAGGCAGACTTGTTAATCACTACAATGCTACCGGATGCAATTTATCAAATATCATAGAACTGTATGCAGTTTTCCCTCGCTATATCGCAGTTCACCTATTGCAGATTCAGTGCATCGTGGATTTTTAAAAATCATATTCATATTGCTGATAATTACATTTTTGTTTTAATTGCTGTGGTGAACTAAGCATTTTTTTTTAGCTAAATCATGGAAAAAAACAAATGACAATTCACGGAAACACAGGGAATGAAACACCTTTTTAGTACAGTACAAAAGCTCAGTTGTGCTGAGCGCTGATAATTCAGTGTCTCTGAAGCCGAGAGAGAGTTTGTTGACTGTGTACGTCTCAACGGTAATGCTGTTTATCGTCTCGCTGTTTATCATTGGAAGACGTTACAATACTTTATGTCAAGCCCTACAATGCCGCCCAAACAAGGTACCTGCTGGCTGGCAGTTAGCGGCGGAGCAAGATGCTAGCAATAGCAGCTATCTCGCAGTAAAGATGGAACTTCTCGACCAGTTGAATAAAGGTTTATGCCTGTCTATAGCCATTATGGCATAAATGAATCTTCGGTCTGCTTCATAAAGAAGGACGGAAATAATATCTGGGTGACAGCCGCAGTGCTCTTGCCGCAGTACAATCGACATCAACTTTAATGGTTAGTCCTTCATTTTAAATACTGTTAATATGTGTGCTTAAGAGTATAAACAGTGTTTAAGGGAAAATGAAATGTTTATGAGTAGAGGTGAATAAGAGTCATGGAAACAATAATGAAAAATTAAAACTCTGTAAATGGAAAAAAAAAAATATGGATGCTACATCGCGGAATTCACTTATTGTGGGGGTGGACCGGAAACTAACCCCCGTGATAAACAAGGGATCACTGTACTGCCAAATAAAATTGTAACTTCATTAATTCCCCAAAATGTGTAAAAGTAGGTAAACCACTGCAATATGTATACAGCGGTGCCTTGAGGTACGAGTTTAATTCATTCATTGACTACGCTCGTAACGCAAATCACTCATATCTCCAAATAAAAATATTATGTACTCTGTGTCACCTCAAAACATTGCCTGTTTTCTTGATGCACTCTGCTGGATTGCATTATCCATTTTGGGCCCTAAACGTTTTGCAGCAGGCATACACCTTTGCGGCGGTGAGCGCCTCCCCACACTTGTGGGCGCAGAACCCGGATGCACCACCTGGCAAGGACCCGGGATGACATTTGCCGGATGGAATGTGCACTGAGGAGAGCATTGAGCAAGGCAGCATGGCTTCAAGGAGGAGGGGGTTTGTGGGCGTCTTGAACAGGTTTTCAAAAACATAGGGGGGATTGTCCACAACTAAGCTTTTCAAAGGAGACAAACAAACTCCACACTCCTAACCTTTGATTTTGATATTAAATATAAAGATGCTTATGGGAATGTGTCTTTCTGATTTACTGGTCTGCTGTGTTTGCTGCAATGCCCTTGACGCCAACTATATATCTGTAGCTTTATACTGTACTTCAAGCCTCCCAAATCAATTGCCTTTTTATTGACTCTCAGATCTTGACACCGCAGCCGTGTAATTTCAATGTCAAATCAAATTACCACAGTCTGATTTGTGCCTTGAAATCAGAAACACGTTTAATATTTCTTTCCACTAATCGCTTCTCACACAGGCGACCATTAACAGTCCAGCACGAATCCAGCTCTTGTCATTACTGTGTTAATGTGAACAAGGGGGTGGAGTTACGTGGCTCACTGCATATCTACGTCACCCCTGATGCCGTTCTTGCTGTCTGTGCAGGGTGGGCAGTAAGCAGCGCAGGGCAACATGGCAGATCCCGACCCGGCGCCCGTAACGTCGAGAGCAGGGCACCGTCTCGGAGCCCCGGAGACTCTTGGCATCAGTACACTAGACCCGGCTCACAGACCCCCGGCCATGCCCGCCGGAAGGCATGTCACCGTCAGGGTCCATATGTTGGATGACACAGAGGAGCTCTTTGACATCTCGGTGAGTTTCCAAAACATTTCCTGCTTTTATTGGGCCGAAGAGTCTGGTAACAGGTTGGCATGGCAACTGCATGATGTTAATGTTTTCAATTCATTAATGAAACTGGAGGGATCGTATTAGTGTGTACATGTCATAATTCATCTATTAAATTGTCTCGAACAGCTTCTGCTGACTACCTTCGTTATGTTCAAGTGCCCCGTCTATTTGGCATGCAGGTGGAGTGAGGATTTGCTAATGCTCTCTTGTGGAAAATCATGTTGTTCATGTTGATGTTGATTAGCTATGGATTGACAGTTGCATAAATAAACATAAAGGACAGGATTTGCAGAAAGTCGACGCTTCTACAGCATGAGTGATGCAAGCTAAACCCCAATGCACAGCTTTTAAATGAAGACACCGATTGACTGCTTTGTGATCCATGTGACTAGACCGTGTGATCAGAGCTGAGTAGTAAAGAGAGAGATTTACTCAAGTATCGTTTTGGATAAATTGTACTTGTCACAGTTTTAATGCAACATACATTTAGTTTTACATAGTTTTACTGTTTCATTCAGCTATATTCCCCTTACTTGTATTTTTATTACAGGATTTTGTTATTGCTTGCACGATCTAGTTTGGTTCGTCAGGAACTCTTGCGTCACATAACCAATCTAACATAACTACTCGTTGTGTTTAACGCCAATTGACCAATCAAAGAGGCAGGCAGTCACATGACCACATACAGTCTTCGTGCGGTCCCAGACAACCAAAGTTTTCGAAGTGACTTGTGTAAAACATGGCAGAAATCTATATTTACCTTACGGATAGACCTTGGCTTACCTCCGACCCGATTTAGTGAAAGCGGTATAAAAAAATGGATGAATGTTCTATTAAAAGAACAGCTATGTCATGCAGTGTCACCTGTGTCCGCCTAAAAAGTTTGGCATTTCAACCTACAAAAACTCCAACGGAAACGTGAGAAACATGCAAGAGGCTGTTTGGGTCTGCGTTTACAAAATGTGGTGCTCTGTAGAATAAAACCAGCAGATCAACCACAGAACGTGAAAGCAAATTGCAGATCGTCTCACCCACTCAGATCCATTTGAGCTCTGTTCCTCACTGTAGACAGGGTACGCATTCAAAAGGAGCAGGGATAAAAATAGATCCACAATGTATGGACAGCACTGAAGATAAAGATGTAAGTTGGCAGGACTCATGTTGTTTTTGAGTAATGAAACGGATATTGGCATTGCTGATGAATGTGGTTGAAGGTGTTGTCATTTCTTACTAGATACACCAGCGTGCTATAGCAGCCTGGCTAAACGACTTGCCTACGTGGTGGCCAAGTTCCCATCAAAGGCAATGAATGAACACTTGAGCTTCACGTTTTGTGTGAATGTCAAAGCATATGCTATTAATACAAAACATTTGAAAAAGGAGTCCCAAAAAATTCTTATCTATGGAAAGGGGTTTCCCAGTTCCCTTGTTGTGATTGTATGGCGTCGTGAGCAACTGTAAGCAGCACAATGTGCAGGCTTTTTTGGTATTTGGGTTTTCGTGCCATCCACAAACATGGAATGCGTTGACACTTTGCCCCTACTAGCTTAGCGTCGTGTTAATTACGCAACTCAAAGGGACGTGTCTATCCATTGTTCATATCCATGACCGCAATAGACCAACAAGTAGGAAAAGCATCCATGTTACTTCAACCACTTCCAAGTATGGGCAAACGTGCACTCAACGTACTGTATCTTAGCAATTTCAAGGATTCTAGGCACAAAAACAAAGAAAATGAACAGACTTTGTTGTGAAAATGATGAGAGTGGCATTTTCCCAAAAGAAAGGCAATAGCATTCACATTCATTTACAGTAAATTTGAATTGAATTGAATTATGTTTTTATTTGTTTTGTGTGAAATGCATGTTTTGTTGGTTTTGTTCTTTAAACGGAGTGGTTTTGTCTGCAACTGATGCGTGGTTCATTTTGTGCTCAAATAAAATGTATACCCGTTTTTGAACTTCAGATAAACCATATTTGATTATGAGCTCTTCCGTGAATG
This sequence comes from Phyllopteryx taeniolatus, assembly GCF_024500385.1. NCBI lineage: Eukaryota > Metazoa > Chordata > Actinopteri > Syngnathiformes > Syngnathidae > Phyllopteryx > Phyllopteryx taeniolatus. The sequence continues at coordinate 14,210,882 of NC_084513.1, read as the reverse complement.
CACATATGAAACTTGTGGGGTTGTCTTTAGCTGACTGTGCCGATTGCTGCCTATAACATCTGCATTATTATTGATTATGATGGTTGCAAGATTCTCACATTCAATAATTTTTGATTGGGCCTCATCCCCACAACTAAGACTGGGTTTGGAATCACTCAATTTACACTACTGAATGACATTTCATGCAAAATCAGTGCGTTCCAGATAACTGGGTACCTTTTGTTGGTCGAGAGAAGAAAAGTTTAGAAGTTTAAACTAGCCGAAGTATCACCTGAAATTTGATGACACCTTGTCCTTCTTATTACAGCAAAATATTACACAGGAGACCAATAGTTGGGATTATAATAAAAGTTTGACATAATTAATGGATTGAAATGGAAATAAAACACTTCAGGCTACATATAAATAAAGATCACTCGTGCTCTTTTACTTCTTGTCAGCCAATGTTTCCATTTCCCAAACATGTACAATTTAAATTCACCTCCAGCACTGTCGAGCTTGTCCCCAAATGGAGAGCAGTGCACTAACCGTTATGGTGTAGATTGCCGTTGACCTGAATAAAGCTTTTGTCACAGAGCTGCGCAAGCAAATGGAAGTTTTATTCAGTCAATTTAACACACATTATGTCCTAAAAAATTAATTCAGCCCTATCTTGTTTTGCCTGAAGGCGTCTTCACAACGAAGACAAACACATACTCCTAACTTTACTGTAACTACCTGCTGACTCCCTCGGATTTTATTAATCTTTTCCTTGTAGGACAACGAGAAGTATTAACAAATTTATGCATGTAGCCTATTTTGAGGAGTTTTCTTTTTGCCCGAGACATTGTATCCTCTTCTACTACAGAAAGTAAAAATCAATAGCTAAAGTCAGGTCTTTTTTCTTTATTGTTCTTAAGCTGCTGGGCCACTGACAGCCCCCAGAGGTGGCACACCTCAGACTTGAAAACGCGCTGCTCGACAGCATACTTTGTCAATTATTAATGGAATTTTTAATCAAGTAACAGAGAGGTGCCAGGACTGCTCCCGTGACTTTATAGTCCGAGTTACGGAAGGTATAAGGTCGAAACCTCCTCTGCTGTAAATGATACCAAATGTCTACACTTCTTTTTTTTCCCAGCAGTTCAAAGAGGCAGGTTTCCAGCTGAGTGGGCAGGGTATCAGATGGTTGAGAAACAAAAGGGGCCATCTCGTCACATACCATACTGTGGCCTACTTACCCTGCTGACTGGGAACACACGTATGTAGATGGTAATGACGTTTGGCCACACGGACATGAATAACAGTAGAGTAGATGAGCCAAGGAAGAACCTATTAAATTCAGGTCTGGATGAGAATAAAGGTTCACAGGTTGCAAAAAGTGCAGTTTTCCTGAATGTCCAAGTGAAAAATGTATGCTGGAGGGTGCAATCTACAGTGTTGAGAAAGTTTATTTTCTACGCAATCTAGTTCAAAGTTCAGTTCACTGTTCCAAAAATGAACTGTTTAATAGTTATTTTTTGTTTTTCTCAGTATGTTGCTGAGGGGCTATTACCCTTAAAATAGTGGCATTTAATTTTCCCATTGTTGCCACCCATTCAGTCCACACTAGTAGCCAGCTGCAGCTTTCACCCTGCAATCTCAAAAATTTAGGAAAAACGCGTTGCTTGAATGATCTTTTTTTTTTAATGAGGAATTAAAACAAAAACAGGTCTTGTGTCCTTAATGTGCAAACAAAAACACGCAACATAGTATGACAGGGACGATGGTGAAAGGACATTGATAACTTTGCATTCCTAGCAGCTCTGGCTGATTATGCAGTATTAACAAAATATTTTATTTTATATATTATATATATATGACAAAACAAAATAAATTCCATAACATGACAGTGTGATCATACAAATTAAATCATTACGATACAAATAATTTCCGATTATGTACGGTATTTCAAAGGAACCACCAAAGAACACATACTCTCCCATTTAAGCAATGTCCCTGAATGCACCTCGCATTCTCACGCTGCTGCGACGTGCCTGCCATAAATGGCAGCCGTGGCCGCACTGCATCGGTTGCCAAATACGGCGTTTATCTGCCGACAAACTGTATGAAGGCTCGTATATAGTGGATTCAGACGGGTTTGTCAAGGAACTCCCTAACAAAACCTGGCACTCTTGAATGAAAATGAACTTTGTTCAAAAACCATTTTTTGATGCCAGAATGAGCACGTTCTCAGTTACGTTCATCAAGCAGAAGTGAACTAAGTTCAGTTCACGTTCGCCCAAAATATGAACTAGTTCATGAACTTTAGTTACACTGGCTATCTACAGTAAGAAGGTGTACAATTTGTTAATTCAAATATGTTTAGATTTGGTATTGGTCTCCACTCTACTGATTGCAATTCTTGTTTGTTCTTCAAAGTCCTTTGCTAAAAGTGAACTATTTTGCTTGTACAGACTTCAAACCCATCCACTCAGACTCATCAGTGATGACGCAGATGTTTGCTCAAGGCGTTTTCAAAGTTGCCTGTGCGGAGTGCGATAACACGGGGGATGGGATGCTGAAACGCTTTTAAGCTACATTAAATGGGAAAGTGTTGGAATTCTCAATGCTGGTGACATCAGCAACGCATGCACCAACCATTCGAAACCTAGTAAATCATACCTTTTCTAGCGTATTTGTAGGATGGAATAGGTTCTACTCATCTACATTCTATTAAACCATAACGAGCCAGTGTGGACTGCAAGGTGTGTGCGTGACCTTTGCTTTGCACATTACAGCCTGGGTTTGGTGTGTAAAGTAACCCTTCATCTCTTGGCATTTCCATGTACTGTGACAATTGATTTTGTGCCATCACAGTCATATTATTGCTCTACAATCTGTCACTTTTTGTGTTTCTGCAATTACAATTGAAAGCAACAATAATTGGTTTGCCTGAAACCCACCATACATTGACATTGGGCTGCGCATAACGCAGGTGCTTTTTAGGGGATGTTGATAATCTCGCCGCCTTTTCATTGGCAACTTCATACTGTAAATCAGGGTATCGAGATGTTCAATGTCCCCTCTTGCTGTCTTTGTTTGTATTCAGTTGATGTTATCAGAGGATAATCCATCATTATAGCCTATAATACTCTAATCTGTCTATAGAGGCTTGGAAAGAAAAACTGAAGCTCGTGTTGCCCTGGAGGGAACACAATAAATATGCTTCGTACAATTACTGTATTTGGTTGTCACACCATATACAGAATAGTATAGGATGTTGGGTCCAAAAAGTTCCTATTAGTTATAGAGTTCATCTTTCGAAGTGTAATAATTTTCATAGCTAACGTTTGTTCAGCTGGTGTGGGATAAATTCTCCATGAATCAATACTCATTCACAATCGCTCAGTCCAGGATGCAGTCAGCCTTTCACCAGTCAGCAGGGATAGGTTGCAGCCCTTGGCTTGCCTCAAATTAAGCAGTCAAGAATACAGATGGATAGACAGCTGTTAGCACATTCTACGAACCCAATGCAACAGTAAAGATTTGCTCTTTATCACTAGCTTAACAATCATTTTGAATCAAATGCTGGAAGAGAGCCACCAAATTCCCATCACCACTAGTATGCTTACAGCATGGAATTGAGCAGAGACCACCCAGGCCAGCAGAGGACTATAAATAAAGGGCCTATTTGGCTTTCAGTAGGACTCTCACTATAGTCAAAAGTGTGCTTATCAAGTCACCATACTGTCGCCCATTCACTGTGATGGGACCCAATTAGAGGAGTTGCAGTGTGCCTTGTTACCAGCTGAATGGCGATGAGGACCTGACTGTATCATGAAGGGCTTCTTTCAACTCGCTCCTCAGTATGCTTGTCCCATGAGTGTGTTCTATGATTGCTGCAAACTGGAGCGGAACCTAAAAAGTACAAAAAAGTGATCTCGCGCTATCTGCAGGATTTAAGGTTAGCAAAGAGCCCTGCCGCAAATAGCGAACATTGACGCTCTGCCCAAGAAGGTTTTTAATTGCCTATAAATACCACAAGATTTTGGCAAAGCACTTTTCTTTCTATTAGACAATGCTATGACAGTTATGTGGTTGTTAAATTTTTGTTTTATGTATAGTTTGACAGTAAACTTTAACTGGGAGTGGCATTAATCAGCTTAAAGCCTCTTTTTGTTGATGACTTGTTCACTATTTCCCAAACTGCTGCTTGTTGTGAAGTGAGTTCAGTCTGCTACACGTGGAACGTCGCGTGATCAAACCCAAATAACAAGTTAGCGGGCTTCCTGTGTATGCCGCAATAACTAGCAAAGCAGCAGGTTGATGTGATAGTTTGAACACGAGCTTGCTAAAAATACATATTTATGGCTGGCGTCGTCAGATAAAAGTTAAATACATGTAAATCATTTATTTATAGAAATATGATATGATATTTAAATACGAACCAAGCCTAAACATTGGGTATTGTCATCTTTGGTGGCTCCGTGGTGACAGCTTTTTAAAAAAAAAAAAAGTTCCTACGGGTGCATTCCCCCTTGCCATTCACCTGAGCCAGGAGGAAGTGCTTCGACCTCTTTTGCCGAATGCGAAAATAGGCTCTGCATATATATCGGATTGAGTTCACTGCCACCATACAGCGCTCATATCTCAAATTTCGCTTCTAAGTTAAAGCAAAAAAAAAATAAATAAAAAAAATGTCCGAATGACTGCTTGGCCAGAGGACAATATCAGCGAATAGGTGAATTTTTCCGAGAATAACAGAGGATAGGTTCCCCCAACAAATCTGCAAATGGGAAAATTCACTAGTGCCAAACAGCAAGTATGGGGGGGATTCACTGGACTGTACTCCGCTTACATACATTTCTAATGCAACATTAATTACGCGCTCAAACACTAACGGAGTTGAGTTTGATCCATTTATTCAGTTCATTTATGTCAAAGCCACTCACTCATTGATTCTGCAGGTGACAAATGAAGAATCTTAGGACGTTGCCTGCACATTTTTGGAAGAATTCTTACACTCAATGTGTTTGAAAAAGCGAGTGGTGCAGTGGTTAGCACATAACAATTCTGAGGTTCTGGGTTCAAATCTCGAGTCTGACCTTCCTGTGTGGAGTTTTCCCTGTGCTTGGGTGGGTTTTCTTTGGGGACTCCAGTTTCCTTCCATGTTCCAAAAACTTGGACGTTGGGTTCATTGAAAACTTTGAATTGCCTGTTATTTGCCTATATGTGCCTTGCAGTTGGCTGGCGACCAGACCAGGATGAACCCTGCCTCTCGCCCAAAGTCAGCTAGGATATGTTCCAGCTCACTTACAACCCTAATGAGGACAAATGCAATAGAAATTGTGTGAATGGATAAATATGTTTGATATGTAGGTATTCAAGATATACCCCTAAATAGTTTTGAATTCTGGAACTCCAAATTCTCAACAGGAAGACCAGCTTCATTCAAGTTGCTTTATTAGTTCAGACTACCAAAGGTTCTCAGTAGCTCATGTTTCATGCGGTGTATTTTTAAGTATGACATGTTGACTTGGAGAAATGGTAGAGCTCAGATTTGGGGGTGGGGTTGAATGTTTCTTTTTCTTGTCATGGAGCGGCACGCTAAATCCTTTTAAACCTGGTCGCCGTGGTGGGGATGCAGTCTGCTTCTCCTCGCTTACATTGCTCCAGGCGTAGAACTGGCACAGTGATTTAGTCACAGTGGACATGATTTGGGAGCAGATTTTTGTTGTTGCAAGGTTTCATTGGCTGAAAGAGAATTTGATTGGTTGGTGCAGTTTTTGAGGAGCTATGGGAAGCAGCCATTCACCAAACTCTCTTTTGTATCATGTTACAGAGTTTTCAAAATCCATTAGCGTTTCCCTCCCATTCTCTAATACGAGTAATGGTATCATTTCAGTACCTTAATGCAGATGGTTGGTTTCAGGTTGATTTTGTCGGCCTGCAGTTGTGAATGAAAGTGCAAGGCTGATTTAAATCTAAGGAGATGGTGATGAACACCGTTCCGACCAGCGGAGTGGGCTTGCCTTTAATGAGGAATGCAAATGAAGGAACGGTGAAAGTGTGCTGATAAATGCCCTCCTCTTATTATACCCCCCATGTCAACCAATAAAATGATTGCAGCCTCATAAGGGAGACATCAAGAGAATCTTGATATGGCAATAATGTTGGGGATTGCAACTATCCAGGAATCGTTTCCATGTCTCACTAGTCACTGAAGATATTTTATTTGTTCATACTTTGGGGACTCTTAAAATAGATGTATGTCGCTCTTATTCTTTTCCCAGCATGACAGCGTCTAGCAGCTTTCAAGCTGTTGTAATTTTTATTTATTTCATTTTTTTTAAGAAAAGCGGCCAGTAACGTTCCGTGAAGGGCTTTATAGTCCCTCTGTGAACATACAGTAGATCACAATTAAATGCCGGCTGAATCGTTGAACGGTTAGACGGAATCAGGCGGCCTGTGTGTGGGTTACCATGGCTACAGCAAAGGTGGGTGAGGAGCGTCAGTGGAGAGAGTCTTCCACTGATATGCAAGTAGTAGTGGTGGTGGAAATTGAGGAGCGTGTGTTGGGGTTAGGAGGTGTTCCACGCATAGCGCAGAGAGGGGTGTTAGCATGGGGATACTCGGCCACAAACCAATTATGGAAAGCATATTCCATAACAGAGCTGCGCTACGGTGTCACTTTTATTGAAGGCGCTGCTGTCAGCTGTCATGGCAGCGTGTGTGTCCTGTGGAACATGTGAAATAAGTGCTATCATATTCTCCTAAATCTCCACCTTGTACAGTATAATTTGTCACAATGGCAGCTGTTAATATTGATGATCTCTCATGCATTAGGATGAGACTATTCTGTACATCTATTCTCCAATGCTCCAGCAAAATTTCAAAAATAATTGAATGTTCATGACGATAGGAAAATCTACCTAACCATTTTCTTCCAATTTATTTATTTATTTTCTGGAGGAAATCATAGAAAGAGACTCTTACCTTGAACAAAAAAATTACTGAATGGGCAATGTTTTTAGTAGGATTTTTAAGGAAGTTGTCATTGTAAGTTAAAACAGTAGAACACTCTTTAAATGATTTTGATTTTAATGAAAAATGAGGCGTAGAGCTGTAATGATTATTCAAGTAACTCAATTCAATTACAAAAAAAATACTAGAGCAAAATCTCTACCTGGAAGCTTCGTAGTGATAATTTTTCCACACGGACTAATGTTACTGCAGACTCGGGCATCTCTTCCTGGAGAAATAAGACTACACGATTATGGCAAGCCAGGAGGTAATAGTGGGTAGAATACAGAGAATGTCCAAAATTTGGGATCATTTCACTCTTGAAGCTAAAGTGCAATGTGTCTACTACAAAGCAGAACTGGCTTGAAAAACAACAAGTCAAATTCTAAAAACATTCGATAGCCCCAGCCCTAAGAATGCGCAACAAAAGCCACCTTACAAATGCACCTCACAGTTGTTTTTTTTTTTTAACATTAACACAACTGTAAAAGTGTGAAAAAACAACACCCCCCCCCCCCCCCCCCCCCCCCCAAAAAAAAACCAGTTACCCACAGTACAACATAGGCATGGGTACAAGCACACCTTCTCAAAGGTTATACAGTATTTATAACAGTCTTTTAGAGACCGAGAGGCCAAAGGTAACAGTAATTAAAATAACTTTTTTTCCCTTTTTTTTTTTTTAAATGATTGTTGGTTGACTTAGTTACGTTTGGGGTGGCATGCATTTCTCCAGTGAATTTACACGCGTTAAAGGAAGTTTTGCGTCATCCTTGCAACAGCTGTTTGTCTGCACTTTACTCACATGATCTATGAACTCATGCTTGCCTTTTTCTCATAGCTGTAAATTGAAATTCTGCACTCGGGGGAGCGGTTGGGGTGGGGGTGTGGGTGGGGTGTGGGTGGGGGTGGGCGGGTAGCTTATCTCCCCCTCCCTCATATCCTGGCAATGTAATTTCGTCGCAAAGAGCAGGAGCCACCGAAGATGAGCAAGAGTGGGAATAGCGTGGTGGTTGATAGCTGATGAGAATACTAAGATGCTTGGAATGTTGGGAACACTCTTTAATCTTTATGGGAGGCTTGGAGATTAATGATGATCAGTGATTCTTGCACTCAAAGAAGAGGGAGAAGCGGAGGCCTGGGGGGTTGTTTCATAGCTTGTTTAATTAACAAAGAAATACGTCACCCGATATACAAACAAATTGGTCTGTTACTGATTATTAAGTTATTCATTTTAAATAACTGCGGGCGCGGTGATCTAGTATTGTGTACTCTCATGGCTCTGGGCAGCTAAAATTGTTGTAAGTAAAAAGTTTCCATTTGAACACTCAATAGAACAACTTTAAATTAAGAAAGATTAAGAAAGAAATTATATCTATCCATCAACCATGCTGGAGAGCATGTGGACAAATCGTTGCAGACTATGCACATATTCTGGTTTTGCCCCAAAAAATAAAAGTATGTTGGGACAAAATATCAAATAGTTTAAAAAGTATTATAGGATACGACATACCAAAAACGCACGATGCGTTACTTAGGGAACTTATCGAGAGACTCAATGCACAATGTGGATGAGTATCTTATTGAAGTGCTGCTATCAGCTATAAATTGCGAGATTATGGTATAAAGTATAACCACCAACCAAGGAGCGGTCGGTGTATATGGTGGAAGAATTTTTTGTAATGGAGAATGTTACATACAAAATAAGACTACAAGAGATACCATTTGAAAATAAAAGGGAAAAGTGGACTCAATATCAGATACGAGAAGAGGACACCACCATCACTAATGGACAATAAGTACATAGACGAACGGATGAAGATTTGATCTTTTTTTTTTGTATGAATGACTAATACTTTCATTGGATTTTTTTTAACATTGTTGTTGAAATAAGTTTATGAAAAAAAAATTTTTTGTTTATTTTTAAACTATTAGCAGGCGTAAAATCACAGTCATACGAAGGTATAGTCCTAGTACAGTTCATATGCAGGTCTAGTCAACAAATATTACCAGCAATATGCTTTAAAAGCGTCAAAAATGGTTTGCAACACTTTGTAAAGTGTTGTGAAAATCCACCTTAGATGATAAAGAGCCTCCATGGTATTGGCATTTAAAGCAGAATATTTAAAGTGCGCCGAGACACTAATGAAACATTTCTATACAGCGTTTGTTTTGTATACCGTGCATGTTTGGGGGGGAGGCCTGCCAAGTATTATACTTGGAAATCTCTCATGTTGTTCCTATGGTAACCATGCATGGATGTCCCTTTTGTGGAAAATCCTCATGATCCAGTTCACTCTGTGGGTTTATGTTTACCAAGAAACCTAACCTGTGATCTCCATTGTGACAGATGCACCAATGTGGATGCCATGACATTTCCAGCCCGTTCATGCATTATTCTATTGGACCTTCTTCCCCTTTGAGAAATCTCTCTGATCCATTTATTAAGCTCCTCAACTGCGGCACGGTCTCCCATTGACTCCGTAGCAGCAGGGTTGTATTTGACGGGTGTGGCTGACTCCTCCTGGCCCCGGTTGTCTGTGATCTTGTCCTGCTCGCAAATAAGGAATAAAAGCCGTCTGGGATTGCATCTGAGCAGCGGCACGGCCCCCTTTAATAAATTATGAATTTCTCATTGAGATTCAGGTAATAATTAGCATGTCTGAACGGAACAGTGCAAGATTATGCAGATCATGTTGTGCCTGTTGTACCTAGGAGCACTGACTGCACTTTTCTTGTCACCTTGCTGCCACTCAAGTGAAGTGGGGAGGCTGGGGGGGGGGGGGACTGCGACTTTTGCAATGGACTTTCAGCCATTTATTGAATGGGTCAAACATACAAATACAAAATGAAAACACTCACAAGGAGCATGGTGAAGGCAATAATCTGAACTAACCGTGTGGCAAATGGCCAACAGGAGCAGGAGTCAGAGCTCCTGACGTCACTCTCAGGCCACGCCGTTTAAAGCCACACAAATACTCATGGATGTTTGGTGCAATCTCCCAAACTCTGTGACCTTTACACTATATTAAAACAGTTTATTGACTCTCATTACATTCTTTATATTCCCTTTTATTGTGTTTTTATATTTTACAAGAAAGTGCTATTATTCCTTATTCAAAAAATGTAATGTTTATTGGGACTAATGGCATTTCCATTAATTTAATGGGGAAATTTGATTTAATATAGTAATTCGGAACAAATTAAACTGGTAAGTCTGTAGTATTTTCAACACCTTAGCTGGGTAATTTTTCTGTGCGGCAAAGCACTGCAAACATGTAAAGAATGACTTTAACAGTGAACAAATATAATCGGTCTTGGCTGATCCACCAACCACAACAGCATGTAATTCTGGCTTGCCATGGCAATGACGTGAGTTGCACTTTTGCTTATTACAAGCCAGTACAGTACACCATCCATTGAAGATGTTATTTTAAAGTCATATTATGATGCATTGTTTCTTTAAGTAGTAATCAAAACTGAAATGTTGTCAGTCAGTGGTAATCCAAAAATGTATTTTATTAACATATATATCCTATATATATGAAATTCTGTCATTTCTATACCTGGACACCTGGGTGCTGCCACAGGCTTAGCTGTAATTGAATCTGGGGCTCTCGGGAAATGGCGGCTACATGGGAGTGGGAAGGTTGGGATGAAGAAAATTTGAAAGCGAGGAAAGACATACACACACAATAGCGATTACCCCCTCCGAGTGTGACGAATAAAGAATGAAAACCGGTAGCTGCAGCTGGTATTAAAGTGAGGACAGTTGTGTAATGCACCTCAGAGAATAGCCAAGTAGTAGATTCTTCTGTACTGCAGCAAGAGTGCAGCTAAGCTCAGGTTCACTTTACTTTTTTGTCAGTAAAAATTCTTTGACATTCTTTAAGCTTCCCTCTTCCAACTGTTGAAGTTCTTTCCGACGTGAGGAAGTCCAGCTCAAAGAATCAAAGCACGGTCATTAGGGGGCATCCAGGCAATGATCCTTAATAGATTTCATTGGATTTGTCTGAGGGGAGTGTCTTGTCTGCCACTCTAAGAGCAGTACTTTATAATTTCCACATCTCTGCTCACCAATCACCACCTAATTCAGACACACAGGAAGATCCCAAAATGTGTATTTTTATTGGAAATAAATATTTGTAAAAGCAAACATCTCTGATTAAGTTGTACGGGTGTACTTAAAATTGTGGCCAGTGACTGTAGTTTTTCTGCAATATAGTTTGGAAAGACAGATCTGTATTTTTACTGTCATTTACGGTGTTAGTCATTTGATTGAAATCCAAACTAGAGTTTAGCTGTTTTTTCTACAAACAGAGAGTGGTCCCGAATGTGGATATTTGTAACAGTATGTTGCACATGCATTCGATTAGTAAAACTAAGCTCAAATGACTACAACATAATTGTAGTAATTATACTGCACAATCTAATGTGAACCATGCGCCTACAATTGAAGAAGGCCACGTTCTTATTTATGGTGTATTTTGAAACTTGTGGTTTTCTGGAGAATTCGCGTAGAGGTGGAAGCATATTTCAGGAAAGGTTTCCAAAAATTGAGACTGTCCTGATGTACAACTACCTGGGGATGCATCTGGATGAAAGGCTAGTCTGCACTGCCAACACTAACTAACACTAATGCAATGCACAGGAAAGGAGCTGCCTGTACTTCCTCAGGAGACTGGCTTCCTTTAACGTGCAAACAGATGCTGCAGAAGTTCTACCAGTCTGTGGTGGCGAGCGCCCTAATGTATTGCAATTGTACAGCGTTGCATAGCCTTACACCTATGGCAGAAAGGAGGATGCTGAACAAGCTTCTGTCCATCACGGACAACCCACAGCATCTACTGCACAGCACCATCTCCAGGTAGAGGTGCCGCTTCAATGGCAGGCTGCTGTCACGGCCCTGCTCCACTGACAGACTGAAAAAATCCTTCCTCCCACATGCCATGTGGCTTTTTAATTCCACCCTAGGAGGGAAAGACTAATATTTATTCCCTCAACTCCGTACTGTCAACATTTAGCAAATTGATCAGCATGTATATTATTCTGGACTTTAAAAATTCACTGGAACTATGACCTCTATTTTATTCTATTTAAAAAATAAAAAAAAGACCTTTATAGATGATGTTTAATATTTTAATCTGTCCATCTATTCATCCATCCATTTAATCTATCTATCCATCTATATCTATGTTTCTATTTGTCTATCTATTTATCTCTGTTTTTTGCTACTACCGGCTATGAAGGGATTTGCATATAGAGTATCCCAGGCCTGGCATGATGTTTTACGAGGTGGAGATTGAGTAATAAAATATTTGTAAATCCACCTGCACAATCTAGAATAATAATAAGATACTATACATTATTGTGTATATTAATAATAAACACATTGTTTAATTATGAGTCTTGATCAATACTGACCATTATCGTATTTGTGAAGGCAGAATCGTTGGTACAGCTCTTTGATTGGATCTTTTGCAGGTGTGGCTAATGCGAGTCAGGCCATAGAGGAAGCAGTCATTTCGCTATAAATTGACAGGGCTATTTTGACTGTGTGATGGATGCTCAATGCACCTGCACAGCTCTGTGGGGACAAATAATGATGGTCAGTGATTACTTAAGAACACGTTTATTTATTTATTTTTTTATTGTATTACGTTTCCCTTTGAAGTAATACACTCAAGCACACTTGAATGACGAAAATACAACTTTGAATGCATCTCAATTGGGGATGGGCATAATAATCAGAATCAGAATCAGAATCATCTTTATTTGCCAAGTATGTCCAAAACACACAAGGAATTTGTCTCCGGTAGTTGGAGCCGCTCTAGTACAACAGACAGTCAATTTACAGAACACTTTGGAGACATAAAGACATTAACAAAAAACAACAACAAACAACAATTGTGCAAAAAGATGCAGAGTCCTCAGTTCGAATGGCTAATATCGCAATAGTCCGGTGCAATGACCATTGTGCAAAGGGCGCTGAGACTTCAAGGAGTGTATGCGGTTTAAAGTGACGAGTACTGCGATAATCTGGGACAATGGTTGTGCAAATGTTACAGATACTCCTCAATCAGCGATGGAGTTGATTAGTTGTGTCTTGAAGCAATTAAAAGCACAATTGAGTGCCCTAAGAAGAACGTCACGTCAGCTAGATTTAGCTCCATAGGCGATAATTTTCCTGTGCTGCATGAATCTGTTTAGTACAGCATAGAAACAGGAGTTCAGAACATTCATTGAGAGATTCTCTCTCCTTGATAATCTACGCCAGGACAAATGATCCGCACAGGGCAACCATGCTGCATACTCTTCCGTAACCTAGGAGACCTGGCGTAAAAGGGAGCGAGCTTCACGAGACTAAAATCCATTTGCATCCAAAGCAAAACACTTCAACTTGTACTTCTTCAAACCTCTTACAAGCAGAGGAACTCATAGCATTGCTTCATCTATTGTTGATGTGTTGTTGAATTAGTCAGGATGATTGCTTCTTCCTGAGAGTAAAGCCTAAACCTCAGCATGGCCAAGCATGCTTCCAGTGTGCCTGCTGTGCGTGCTTGTAGTGCTATCACAGCCCAGCTAGTCGGCTTAACCTCTCAGCCAGTGATTTTGGATGTGCCTGAGAATACTCAAAATAGGATGTGGTCTTAGCGTCCTTTGTACTTTATCCTCCAAAATCCATGCATGTGGTCACAGTAATTGCATCATTATGTCACGCAGGGACACAAATTGCACCCAACGCCCAACAATAATACAACAGAGGCATTTGACTAGAAAATAATAGTTACATTTAAGCATACTTCCTGCTCCTCCAAATGAGTTCACATTTGTTCCCCCTCATTTATTAAGAGCTAAAATTCTTTCAATGTTGCCATGGTTACGTCCAGTTCTCTGAAATGTCTCAAGGTCCCAAATCCTTCCAGAAGTGGTGGGCTACAGACATGGAGCAACAGCTGCCGGCCTATGTCGCTGCACAATTTCCCATCGACCCCTGTGCGTAATGTGTGTCCCTGTCACTTCTGTGGAAAATGAGCGCTTATTCGCTCAGCACAAGGTGGCCTCAGCCCATATTTTCCTCAATGCAGGTCTTCTACCAACAAGTGCTCTTTGTGTCAGTAGTGATTTGCCCCGGGAAAAAAAAGTCTGATTTCACTCCACAGATGTGGCAAAACCCTTTGTCCAAAAGTTTATGATTTACAGATGATTTACAGACTGCTTCTGTGAGGCTGACACATGTGCGCTCCACACATTTTCGTTCCCTGTCTACACTTAGCCAGCATTGTTGCCAGGCAACAAGGCTGCCCTAAAGGCGGCTCATAGTTCTCATCTTAAGATTTTATGTACTTTGGCAATTCATTATAAATGTGAGAGCAACTAAAATCACAATATATTTACTTGGCTTCGGGCAGCACAGTGGCATATTGGTAAGCATACCAGCCATCTCTACTCTGGCATTTCTGTGTGGAGTTTTCATTTTCTTCCTGTGCTGGCATGGATTCTCTCCTGGTACTCTGGCTTCCATCAATAGTTCAAAAAACATGTTGTTCAGGGTTGCAAATTCCTGGAAAGTTTCTGGTAAATTCCCACGGGAAGTGGTCAAATTCCCGGTTTTATTCCCATGAATCCGTATTTATTCTCATACTTTCTTTATAATTCCAATGGAAAGTTTCCAACTTTCGAGGAATTCCAGGAATTTTGCAACCCTATAACGGTTAAGTGGAATTTCTAAATTGCCAGCAGATGTTGATGTGACTTTGAATGATGACCATATTTTCACCAAGCAGTACAGTTTCTTAAAACCTGATCAGTGCTGTGTTTCCAGTACTGGATATGTAGGCGGGATAGTGATAGCCATCTCAGCTAGTAAGTCTGTGTGACATCATATTATTCTTTTTAGATAGCCTGTCTAAAGAAATCCACAGCGTTTTTGTATTTTGGCCGTTTACTTCCTTCGATTGTAATACAAGGAGGTGGACAATTCTCCGACAACATTCTGAATTCTCAAACATACCAAAGTGTTTCAGTGTGACCAGCACTGCAATGGAGAGGTACTGAATAGTGGGATGGTTTGGGTTGATCATTTTGACCAATTTAAACATGTACCGTACTGAACTGAACTAAATCATCCCGCTTGGTGAAAACGAGGCACATGTAATCAGCACCGTGACTGACATGTGATTAGTTCAGTGTGTACCCCACTTCTCACCATCAACTGGGATAGTCTCCAGTTTATAAATTGATTAATCTGTCCAGAAAATTGATCAATAGGGTAGTTTGTGAATGCTGTTTTATCTTGCAAAAGTGAACCTGAAATTCCTTAGGCAAGTACTGTACTGTTGATTTTGTTGCATTACAGTATTCTGTCTAGGAAACCTGTAGCATGCTCCTCCCTGATAGAGGCTAATCCTAAACAGATTAAAACGTTACATCGGATTTTATTGATGTTTGGCCTCTGAGTTAGTTAATCCCAATGTCCACCAAACCTAAAAATTAAATTCAGTTTGAATTTGAGTTTTTTTGCATTTCCATTGCCATATGTAACTGCTACCAAAATATGTTGGAAGGAGCTACAGATTCTGCTGCAGTTCTTTACCCTGCTGTGTGACACATTAGTGATCAAGTTCAATGTGTCAACTCACGAGCACTCTGCATCGTTACGGTAAGTGAGTGTGCATCACAGGGCAGAGAGCCTCTGGATTTGCCACTCTGTTTGGCTAAGTCGTTTAAGGCTAATCTCGAGGAGGCCAATAGATTGGCCCCTCCTGGAGAGCAGCATGTGCTGCTGTCATTATTTATTACTGGTGGAGATTAAGGTTAAAAGCAGGAACATGCAGCAGGGCGAGCAGCAACAAACCATCCATTCTTCGAGCTCCTAAAGTCCCATCCATCCTCCGTGTTGAAGCAAGTGGATGTGGCCTAATTAGTACTAAAACATCTGATAGTATTGAACCTTACTACGAAGCAGAATTGTACTCATTCACAATATAGTGGCGGAACACAAACGTCTAGCAACATGCTGTTTTGAGAGACGACCATTTGTGATGACTGTTTTTCGATCCATTCGTCAGCAACACGTTCATTGATGTCATTTATGTCGCTTTTTAATCTTCTCGAATCGTTGCTCTGGTATTTGAAGGTCCGGCAGGTTTTGAGGTGAAAAAAAGTTTTTGTGTGTTGTTGAAACGTCATCGCTTCTCCTTGGTCTGACCTAGAGGGGCTTGTCGCTCCTTTTCACTCAATTAATCTTGTGATTAGCCAGCTGATAGTCGTTCATGCTTGTATTATTCATCTGTAGTCCTAACTTCAGCTCCAGTCACGATTTTCATCAAGTCTCAGTTTTATTTTAGAAGGATTTTTAATCAAAGAAGGTTTCGTGTAGGGATAGGCATTTAAATTTTGTGTTCTTGATTGACTATGGGGAAAAATAATGATCAATTAATGGATTCTTTATTATTCTTTGAATTGTATTAGCGGTGTTCTTGATTCCTCTATTGATGTTGCACTGAGCAGAATAATGCTGCCCAAAGGAGCTATCATAGTGGCTTCCCATAGTGGACGCCATGTTGTCCTTCTCTAGACAGCAAACTAGTTGAGACTTCAGTATTCCCATCCTTACTCTTATATTTGCTTGGAATTTTTTGTGGGTGTCATGTTCAAGAAATTATTATAGACACTATTCACACCTTTGGAGTCATGATATTTCATATTATTGTGTAATCATTAATTCATGAATTAACAATGACAATACAAGGATAACATTTCCATATTATTGAAATACATAAATGATCAGTTGAATTGCAGCCTTGATCTTAGAAATCTGGGAATCCCTGCGAATGCCAAATGCGTATGATTAACACATTTCAATCAGATTCTCAGTCTGCCTTTATTTACTGTCCTTAAATGTGAAGCGAAGCATGCACTCTGTGAGTGACTTTAATCCTTTGCAGGGGTTAGGGTTTGCTGTGGTGACCAAGCGGCAGGGGGTCCAGAATTTGCCGCATTCTGAAAAGGATTGGGGAAGATGAAAGGGAGAGGCCAGTCGTTTGGGTCATTCCGGCTGTCTTAAAACCTTCTTCTGCCCTCCTGCTTACTCTAATGAGTAAGGCACAGTTAACTTCGACCATGAAAACATTTACTGGCGTCTCACATCAGTGCATGTGTGAGATACTACCACAATGTTTTTTTTTAAGCATGCCAAGGAGTCTCCCTTTTCCTTTCTGCTAGAGCAGTCAGTCAGTAAATATGCACACCCACAACTTTTAGATCTCCCTGATCTATGAAGCTTTAGCCAAAAGCGGGAAGTCCCTGCACAAAGCTCTGGACCATTATTCAAGCTTAACGGATGCTTCAGGATGCCTGCTTAATTATTCTTCTTCATGCAGAATCGATACGTTTGTAGCCATGTAAGGCTCTTAGCTGCTGGTGGTGGTTGTGGATAGTGGCTGAAGCCCCCCCATGGAATCCCGGGGACATTATTTTCACGGTTGTCCTCTCGGGACCTTAAGGCAGGACTCCTGTGAGGGGATGATTCTTGACAGCTGTGGGAGCCCCCACGTCACCGTTCCTTAAATGTTTTTGTTGTTGGGTAGTAAAAAACCAAAAGGTTTTCCAAGCAATGAATGTCCTTATTTGGATGTTCTCCCATTGGCCCAGTTTTGTTTTCCTATTAAGATAAGGGCTCCTGTAAAGCTGTTGTTGTAGAGCGTACACCTGACAAACGTGTGTGTGACAGAGCAACCATACATGCTGGGCGAGAGTCTATGCGTGTGATTATCAGCAGGTTTGCACCCTCCGTTCTCTCTCTGTCAGCTTGCAGCTTGTAGTTGAGCCACCCCGGGAACCTCAGCCGTGCATGACCTGAATCACAATTAGCTCTCACTGCCACTGACCTCTCTGTCCTACCCCACCCTTACAGCGTGTGTATACCTATGCATGCACATCCATTCATACAGTACGTGCCAAGACCCCACTGTGCAGAGATGCCTCATATATGATGTGGTAAATAGTTGGGGTACTGCTGAACCCATGGGAAATGGGGCCAGGAAGTCAGTGTAGTATTCACATATGTTTTCTATAAAAGCACTACAGTGTGGGAATGAATATTCCTGCTACTGGAAGCACTTGAGTAATCTGAACCCAACCCTGAGAGTGCAAACGCCACGGTTGACTTATAAAGTTCAATCGCATCCAGATTTGTCTGCTGCACTGGTGGTGACAATCAATGTTCTTGGCAATATTTTTGCTCGAGATGCATCCCGTCAATGCACATCCCTGCCTTTAAATCACTGTCATCCTTGACCTTGAGCTTCTTATGATGCTCCTCACAGGTCTATGCCTCCCGCTGTGCGACGAACGCTACGTTATTCCATCAGTTAGATCCAAGCCAGAAAGGCCACGGAATACTCGGAAAGTCCAGTTTTTATATCCCAGCCCATACTCTCCCCGACAATGGATAAGCAGCTGACTCAAATGCCATCATTTATTCCTCTAGTGCCCTGTGACAAGCTTCTCTTTGTTCCCCCTTGAGCCTACAGGCATTGGCAGTGTGCTTACCACCCCTGCCATACAGACATCCTCCGAGTGTCGGGGGTGGTGTGGGTAAGCCCTGCCAAGGCTGGCACATCATTGGTGAACTGGGCCATACCAACATCTCCTGGAGGGGAAAAGTAGCAACACAGTATGATGTACCTGACCTTTCATGGCTGGTATTTGCTAGAAGCTGCTGACTAAAGGTGGGGGTTTGGGTGAGGTTTTTGGTGTAGTTTGCCCTGCAGTGTAAGCCCATGTGGATGTGTATGCAGACATTGCTGTCATCTTTGTTTAGACATCCTCTATCAACGGGGGAGGGGGCATGCGGAGGTCAGTGTAGTGGTGCGAGCATGATTTCAAGTGGTGATACACGTAAACAGAAACAGCGCCCTTATGTCAAAACCTAATGAGCCGAGCTGATACCCTTTACATTCTCCCCCCGTCCTACACAGAATAAAGATGCAGAGGCTAACTTGTGCATCTTATGTACAGTATACTGTATTGGTGACAATTATTTTATACATGTTGATTGAAGAAACTATTTTAAAATACTTAAAGACCCTGTGACCCCATGTTGTACCTATTTGTGGAGATATAGGGTTAAACAGATTTTTACCATTTTAGTTTTCCTGATTTTTGGGGTGGCCACGCACAGCACTCCCCCCCCCCCCCCCCCCCGTGACTCTCTTAGAGCGCCTCGTTGTTGCAGCATGCGAAAGCCTCGCAACGACCTGGTGGGTTACATTCCAACCACCAAAGGTTTTAAGCCAATATTTTGTTGTGGCTCAAACATATAGTTATGTGTAGGTATAAGAAAGTAGCATCCATGTTTCTGGGTCGTAGCAATGGTATTTGATTGACAGTTGACAATGTTAAGCAGGGTTTGGTTTCAGTGCATTGAGCATTTTAGAGCAGATAGTTTATTTTTCATGATTTTGAAGCTTCAATTTATATGTACAATTTAGAAGACATTTCCTTTCATTTTACAGGGGCTTCAATTATTTATTTACTGTGATTTTATTTATTTATTTTATTTTTGTTTTCGTATTTCATATTTTTGTATTTGTCTTTTAGTTTATGAATCGTTATAAAAAGTGGATATGAGAAGGGCACCATAATTTGCAACCAACTTTTCAAGCTCTTCAGGAATCGCGTTAACTGATTTTGCCAGAAACCTTTGTGGGATGGAAGACATAACTTCTCATGTTTGCCCTTCAAGTTGTTCCAAATTCTTTGATTTGGTACAGTAGACTTGCTCCTTTAATCAAACCCAGAGAAATAGTCGCATGGTGTTAAGTCTGCACTCCTGGCTGGTTCATCATAACAGACCATGACGACCCGTCCACCTTCCTAGGAAGTGGGCATTCAGCCATTCATGAACAACAAAAACAAAATGTGGAGGGGCCCCAGCTTCCGTAAAAATCGAATCCTAAACATTCTCCCAAGCACCAACTGGCCAGATTGCATCTTGCATCATCAAGGTACCTACCGGCATTCACGCGAAGAATGAATGGACCTGCAATCTTGTCTGACGTCATAATAACCACACTCTAAAACTGCTGCTCTGTACAACATTCAAATGAAAACAGGAGTGGTGCAAATTTAGAGATTCTTACACCCCGTTGTTACAAAAATCCTTGTTCCAAATGCTATAAGATGTGAATCCAAGACATGTTGATATGCCACTACCGATATTATACTGTCGCATCAAGACGTGAGAGTGAATGATGTGTGAGTGTGTGCATGACCACCGTCAATCTCTGAGTGAAGAGCTTTTCCAAACAGCCTTATTGTTTCAAATGTTGCAGTGTAGAGTGGTTGCACCGTGTCTCTGAAGTGCAACAGCTGCATTTAATCAGGCCCCCAAATCTAATCGGCCTGCACCCTCACGCACGGATGGATTGGATGTTGCTTTATTTTTCAATGACAGTAGATTTACAAGGCAGGATATGAGAGTGCTTCAGTCTGACAAAAGCACCGTTTAACTTTTATTGTTTTCACCTTTTGTTCTTTGTGTTCCGATATTGAAATTTAGCTTGTATAAAATGAAAGTGGAACATCAATGACTGCACAAAGAGAGCATATGCGTGTTGATTTCACACCATCCGGATGGTTTGGATCTTTAGTTTCTTCATTCTAGATGGCCAAATGTTGTGAAAATGTGCATGAGCAGAAGATGAAAACTGTGAGACCCTGACTCAACTTGTTTGCTGGTTCAGTTCCTGCTGTGGCTGGGCCTTTAGTGGAGACTTACGCCACCTTTTCATACCATTATTGTTATAATAGATTATAGAATTATAGAAACCATCAATACTATACATAAATGTAATATACAGTAACAGCACACAACAGTGGCACGTACATCATCTGGAGCAATTCAGAATCAATACAAAAACATAAAGAAGAAGAAGAAGAAGAATCATCTTTTATTGTCATGAACATGCATGCATGCACACGAAATTTGTTCTCTGCATTTAACCCATCACAGTGAACACATACACATGTTAGTGGAACAAATAGATCATATTCAACAGAGATGCTGATTATTTCATCTATTTTTGAGTGCAGATCAGTACAGACCTGTTTTGCTAGTCGAAATTGGCTGTGACAAGTTTTGCTCTGACTAACGAATCAGAGGACCTTAAAAGGTGGTCGTCATTGAGGGCTGACCCTATGAGGATGAATGTGAAATCTGATTGGTTCAAGAAACAGCCCCCATTGCTAATATAGTTTAAGTTGCGTCAAACAGCACAACTGATTATGAAGGGCCGGGGCAGATTAGATTGACATGGCAGCACATAGTGGCTGAAATCTGATTTGGGGGGCGGGGTCTAATATCCACTGTTGGAAGCAGTGCAGCCAAGAGATATGCTATAAAATGAAGAGAATAGACTGTTGGGAATAATTAATAAAATTTCATGGAGCAAATATATGAATTTAGGTTGTAAATGTTGCGCTTCTATTCAGGCCAGCAGAGAATGCCTTGCTTGACTATTAGTCACTTAAATAGATTTCTGTCACAGACTGTGTCAAACAAGCCCGGTTGGTTGGGAAAAAAAATCCGCCCACAAGTGCTGAGGAGTGCCAATGTGTGGCACACCTGCAAGCACCAAGACCACACTCACTGGCATCCTGACTGTGAGTGATGGCAGGTGGTTGGCCCGGTGATTCAAGCACATGTAGCCCACTTGCCCACCGCGTCTTCGACATCTGCTCGCCACAGCATTAAGTGTCATTCTGTTGTATTTTCCCAAGCCTATGCTCAGACATATGATTATGTCTCGCCACTTTGCTTGCAGCAGTCTGTGAGGAAGAACAGTAGACTTTTTGCCAGTGATTGTTTGGGCCATACTCCTCCAACCCTTATCATCAGATGGTAGCAGCTGCTTGTCTGCATAGGATGCCCTTAACTTTGCAGAGTAATAGTTGGGCAATAATAGAGCGAGCCTCTTCCTATTTAGGATTGCTCACAAAATGATGTTCACCGTAGTGGAACAACAAAAATGTTTACACTAAAGCCCCGCTATTTGTGAGGGATATGGACTGAGCCTGCTGTAAATAGTTAAAAAGAAAAACGAGTAACTGATGCCAACAGAAAATATTTATAATTGCCCTCCTTATTAATAGTTTAAATCATAAGTATACCACAAACTGTGCCTCTCAAACAGTTTAATATCCTTTCAAACTCATCTTACAAACTTAGCTCCTCTCCGACATGCAAAGTGAATGTTTTAAACGGCTGTTTCTATGCCAGTGTCAAAGCAGGTTAATGCTACACAGTTCAGTGAATTCTGCAGGATGTACATCTTGTTGTTTTTCTGGTCACAAGTTAGTTGAGAATGAATCAGTGACGTCTATGCTGTTCCAGCAAAGTAGTGCACTCCCATTTTGTCTGTTTTTTCACAACATAATTAATCCACAATCAATTCATCGGTTTTCATTACACCATGTTCCAATGCAGCATGCCCCTGATGTTTGTACACCGTGTTATCGATCGGGTGTGGAGAGGTTTGTGAGGGGAGGAATGTGGGGGTTGTTAAAGAAAGATTATAGTTTTGGGTGTGGAAGTGTAGATTTTACACTACACTGATGGAGCGCTTGTTTTAATTGATGGAGCATTAAAAGGAACTTGGCACAACACCCTCAAGACATCAGACTTGGTTGAGCTGTTACAAGGGATTTTCTTTTTCCACTTCAGCAACTCTGTCTTTAGGTGTAAAATTAGAGGAGACTCAGCTTCCTGGAAACATTCCCTCACACAAAAGTAGATCATTAGCAGAGTCAGGGGGATCTTCACTCACTCTGTGCTTGTGCAGACCAGTCACGAAATGCTGCTGTTGTGTCCCACGAGAGGTGCGTTTACCTTACTGCCATAGAAGTGTTAGTGTCCATGTTTGCCTTGTTTTGCATGTCATCACAGCGGAGGGAACCGTACAGAAAGTTTGTCATAAAACTGTAGGCGACTTGTGCGGCAATAGCCCGAGAAGTTGGCTTTGTAGTGTTGCCTTTGTTAGTGGGGTGGAGTTCATGGAGGAGTTTAGACTTGTTTTCTGCTTTGTGTCATTAACCTCCAGGGGTTTGACCTGTCGCCAAAGTGGAATTCTCCTTTGTTTCTGGATGTTCCTTTTGTATTGTTGGTTTACAACGGGGCAATTGAAGTCTAGTTGGTTGTTATTAACAGTGTTGGACAAGCTACTTCGAAAATTTAGTAGCTTGGCCAACTAAATTTTACGCTATTCTACTGTAAATGTAGCTTGACTAGCTGAGGATGTCATTGATTTTTGTGAACAGTAGACTTGTGAAGCACTTTAGCTAAGTTACAACAACATGTCAAAAGTAGCTAAACTATATCAACTCTACTTTAGTTGGGTGGAGCCTCTTTAAAGGTTTTGTAATTGTGCTATTAGGGTAGACTATAAATGAACACTTAATTCTAAAATCTTTGCCTTGTCATGAATCTTAGCTTTTGAGCTTTCTTGAACTAATGCATTGACAGCACTGTGTTACTATCAACTTAACTGAAGAAACCTAACTGAAAAAAATGTGATATACTGTAGAAGCCAATATGGGCATTGTTCTCCTATGTTATAGTTTGCTTTTTAGGATATCAAATATCCAATTAATTATTTACAAAGACCACAAAAATGTAGTTTTGTTGAGAAAATAACCTGCACAAAAAAATATTTCTGAGTAACCTAACCCAAAGTTGCGCTGAAAAGTAGCCTCATCTGTCGTCTCAGGTTCCCTACCGGTTTCTGTTTTAATTTCTTTCACACAGACGCACACACACACACACACGCACGCACACACCGTTTTATTCTAGTGCTATGTTAGCTGTTGCTGTTTGGTGAGTCATGATGACTAGTTTGGCTGGGGATTGTTGTTGATTTCCACATACTGTACCAGAAATGTGTGTCCTTAAATTTGTGCTGGACTTGGATCTTGACAAGAGCTTCCTTTTGGGGTTGCACACTAATCATCAGAACATATAAATGTTCTGTGAGGACTCGATAAGTAGCGGGAATTTGTTAAGGTATGACCCATGGAGGTTGACGAGATGTACACACCTCTGCCCCTTCCTCTACCATTTGCACCCAGTTGCGCGCTAGCGTGATGTCAAACTTAGATGCATCTTCAGGTTTAAAAGTGCCAGGGGAAATTTAGCTTCCGTGAACACTACCACGCTATTGCTATGTGGTTATGGAAGTATAGCTTTGCAACTAAAAAGCTATTTAATGTTGTGAACACTACAACCACGCTACTGAGAAATGTAGTTAAGCTCGTAGTGTCGCTACCTTAAGAGCCGCTCTTGCCCAACACTGGTTATTTAAATATCTGTGTAAAATGTCATCATGTCATTGGATGTAACGCTACTCTTCATGTCCACAATGTGTGTGTGTGTGTGTGTTTT
Organism: Phyllopteryx taeniolatus; assembly: GCF_024500385.1. Classification (NCBI taxonomy): domain Eukaryota; kingdom Metazoa; phylum Chordata; class Actinopteri; order Syngnathiformes; family Syngnathidae; genus Phyllopteryx; species Phyllopteryx taeniolatus. The sequence goes on along the minus strand of NC_084513.1, from coordinate 14,186,458 downwards.
TTTGTGTTCTGACCACAGGTCAAAGCTTCAGGCAAGGTGTTATTCGACCTGGTGTGCACCCACATGAATCTCATCGAGGGCGATTACTTCGGCCTGGAGTTTCAGAACCATCAAAAGATGATGGTGAGCGAGAAGGACAAATAAAGTGAACTGGATAATTATCAAGCCAGGAAATGTCTCTTCACAAGACCACTTACATTGTGATGTTATCTTCTCCACAGGTTTGGTTGGATCCTATCAAGCCTATTATCAAACAGCTGAGACGTAAGTATTTATTTTCTTCTTTTTTTTCGTGTTCCAACAGGGAGCTTTTTATCAAGGTGCAAATTTAACAGAGTTCTGGCAATTTCTATTTTCTTACTTCATATGTTCCTAACAGGACCGAAGCACACGACGTTGCGGTTTGCTGTGAAATATTTTCCTCCAGACCATGCCCAGCTGCTGGAGGAGCTGACTCGGTGGGTTTCTTTCCACATTATTAATACGAGCTTCGCCTCATTAACTTGGCATTTACTCTACTTTGCAATATGCCTATTTAAGAAATGAGAGGCATATGTAAAGTGGAACTTTCAATGACAGATGTTCCTAAAGTTGTACAAATTGTAGTTCTAACAATATTTTGGAGTAGCAAAAAACTTTAGACTCAACAAGCATCTGAAGGATTAACTTGAGTATGGACTTTTTTTATTTATTTATTTTTTTATTTTTTAGGGAAACGTATGGAAATATTCATAGGCATAAGCCATAGGAGAGAGGTACTCTCATCCTGGCAGCTCAGTACAATACAGTGTGTATCAAGCCCTGCTGCGAATAGCAAACATCCGTAAGGTTTATAATTGCGTATACCTGTAGATGCCACAAGATGGTAGCAAAACCTTCCTGTTAGACAATCATCAATGAATCAATCAATGACGCGCCTTGCCTCACTTCAACATAGTTCCTTGACATGAAGATGCCACAAGATGGTGCCAATGCAATATTTTTCTATTAGATAGAGCACAAAAAAAGAATTGGTCAGTTTTTCACCCAATAACAGAGGATAGGTTCTAACAGAAATATGCAAAAAGGCAAATTGGAAAATAGCGAAACGCGAATATGTGATGGAATGCTGTGCTGCATGGCAATTTAAATTAATAATTATTACTGAAGGAAGAATGGAAGGTACAAGGCAAAGTCAGCAGTAGTGTAATGTAATGAAACTCTCCTTCAAAGACACACAGTACTCCTATCATTGCTATTTAAGTTCTACTGTGCAGGGGGATAGGGACTGAGCCCCGGCGCAAATAGCGGAAGTCTGTGGGGAGATGATATGCCTTCCTCCCAAAAAAGGTTTATAATTGGCCATATATACTGCAAGATGGTGGCAAAGCACTACTTTTGTCCAAATTAAGCTCCTCAACTCACTTTGACATAGTTCCATGGCACCAAGATATGTCAAAATGTCAATTTCATTGACAGTTCAACAAATTGGAAGCCAACCAGCATCAAAGGGAGGTTTTGTGCGACTGTTGAGGTTGTCTGATGCTAAACATCACCTGAAAACCATTCAAAATGGAACCACCTATGCTCTTTTCTAGGTATCTATTTGCCCTCCAGATCAAACAGGATCTTTCCAGCGGGCGTCTGACCTGCAATGACACAAGTGCTGCGCTGATGGTCTCCCACATTATGCAGTGTGAGTGCTGAAGAGTTCCCCCTTTTTTTTTTTCTTTTTTTTTTTATCCCAGAGACCAATAAGTCGACAGACAAAAGTAGGCTTTCTGACTCGAGAGTGTCATCAATTAGGCCTCCTATGCATGTTGCTTTCTCAGAAACATGACATTTCTGAGCTGCAGCACATTTTCCACTTTTGGCATTGTTTCCATTGCTTTTTTGACTTATCCTTGTTATTTTTACTTTTCAGCTGAGATTGGTGACTTTGAGGAAAGCCAGTGCCGGTCACACCTCCTAAATAATAAGTACATCCCTGATCAGATGCCCTTGATTGACAAGATGATGGAGTTCCACTCAATGAATATGTAAGCATGGTGCTGCCCTTTTTATTTTTAAGGTCAATGGTTAAACAGATAAATTTACCCAAGTTTTAGCATACTGGCAAGATTTCTTTTTTTAATTTTTATATTTCAAAAAAGATATTTCAATTGAATATTAAATGTTTTGTATCAAATGGAATGGCTGACTTGCACAAGAAAATGTGATGTGCACGACTTGGTCGTATATTCTCTAGAGTCTTTGTGAGGCATTTTATCCCTACCGACCCCACTTGGATTTGAATTTGTCTGCTGCTCAGTGAAATTCTGTGTTCATGCACCAAATAAGTCACAGCTGTTGTCAGCACTCTTCAGATTTTTAGGGTGGGTTCTGGGGTGTTGTGTGAAGTCAAGGGTCCCTTTTCACAGTTTGAATTGAAGCCAAAAGCGACTCCTCAAACTGATGGACTCTATGCGGGTGAATGGCTGCTCCTCAAAACGAGCTCCTTTTAATGTACTCCTTTCTTTTCACTTTCGCTTTTTTCCCCCACGGAGGCGTTCCTAGTTGATAACTAAAGCTGCGGTTCTCGTAGCTGTGGTGCCACGTGAAGATAAGCTGTTCATTAATCAACGAACGCAGGCGGAAGGAACGCTTCTTTGCTGATAAGAATTTAGAAAACTTAATCCTCTCGACAACTTTTCACAAAATTGTACATAAACACAATCGACCTGCATGCATTCAGACTATTGTACTTATCAGTGATGGATGGCATGAGATTTAATTAATTGGTCTGACATTATTTACAAGCTCTGCACACAACTCTCTATATATAGTACACTAGCACTAAAACAACACTAGAGCTAACACAAGAGGCAATATTATTGACTAGTGAAGTACAGTACTAGGTGATTGTAGATGGCGACACCATTCTTCTTATTTGAAAACAATGTGCCATCATGATTTTAGCGGTCTGGCAAAAATCTAATAAATTATTTACTATGCTTCAAATTTTCAAGTTTTCACACTTTTCACAGTCCACATTGAATGCAGTGCTTTTGGTAACCCTTGTGTTAAAGTCTAGTGTTTGCAAGCTGCCTGAACATTTTCTACAAGTTCAATATATCGACCAAAGGATTATTAGGATGACAGTGAACCCTCGTTTATCACGAAGGAAAGGTTCCAGACCCATCCACAATCTGCAATATAGACCATATCAAAATTTGTTTTATTGTTTTACCCTTCCCCCTCACTCTAAAGACATTTACTTTTATTAAAGCACACTTTAAAAGCGTTCCTTGGCGACGGTTCTCCAAATAAGAAGCAAAAGCGTGCTTGCTTCAAGCTGTTTGCCACTCCCAGTTGAACTTTACCATAAAACTGACGAATAAAACAAAACGGAATTAAAAATTGCATAATGTTCAACAAAACCATATAATTTTGAAAGTCAGCTGGCTTATTGCTAACATATAATGCAAATCGCCATAGACAGGCTAACAGATAATAGCATTGATATTACAGTAATTATAAACAGTCAAATAACTGCCACTTTAACACATGGAGCAGCACCACATACTGTACAATCAGCATGCAACAGTACTCATAGGCATATACTGTATTCCCTCTGCTTTGTGGCAACCACAAATATTAAAACAGGAAAACTATATTTGGACTTGCATGTATACTGTAAAAACCCATAAATGATCGCTTAAAAATCTGCCATATAGCAGGGGCCGCAAACGATGCACCGCAATATAGTCGAGGTTCACTGTACATGACAATGCCCTCACTGTGTCTCAACCATACAGTGGTTTAGTTTCTCTTCAGTAAAAACAAGTACGTAAGTACATGTTGTTGGGCTTTTGTGTTGTTAGTGGTCATACACCGGCCGAATCCGACTTCCAGTTGCTAGAAGTGGCACGCCGGCTGGAAATGTATGGGATTCGTCTCCACCCAGCAAAAGACCGCGAAGACTCGCGTCTAAGCCTTGCTGTGGCACACACGGGCGTCATGGTCTTTCAGGTAAACTTTACCTGATTAGGTGGTCTTTTAGAGCCCACGCTCACTTGATTGTATTAATCTCCGTAGGGACACACGAAGATAAACTCCTTCAACTGGTCTAAAGTACGTAAACTGAGCTTCAAGAGGAAACGTTTCCTTATCAAGCTGAGGGCTGATGGAAATGTAGGTTTCTCCGCTGAAACAAATTGTATAAGAAAGGCCAACTTTTGCTAAGCATTTGGGGTGCGTATTCTTCAGAGTTCATATCAAGACACTCTGGAGTTCCTGATGGCCAGCAGAGACTGTTGTAAACTCTTCTGGAAGATCTGTGTTGAATACCATGCCTTCTTCCGACTCTTTGAGGAACCCAAACCCAAGCCCAAGCCTGTGCTGTTCACACGAGGCTCCTCTTTCAGATTCAGGTAACAAAAGCTCAAGGCTGCACTTTTCCTCTCAGAATTCTACTCACCACTGAATGTGTCTTTGCATGTCTCCACAGCGGCCGCACGCAGAAGCAGGTGATTGACTTTGTGAGGGACTCCGAGTTTAAAAAACTCCCATTCGAAAGGTAAAAAGCATTTGACATATTTCATCACGGCGAGAGTGTTTCTTTCAATACTGACCTTTGACATCCTGTCTGCTAGGAAACATAGTCGAGTCCAACACAACAGCCGCCTGTCTCCTTTGCCTTCTCCACGCTACCAAAAAGTGCCAAAAGAAGTGAGTTTGTCTACAGTGGACACATGGGCCTGCATGTTTTCACCATTTCTCAGGGTACTTTTATAATGAATAAAAATACAGTGAGCCCCCATTTATCGTGGGAGATATGTTCCAGAACCACCAGCTATATACTATATACCACTACAGTATATAAATAGACCATATGATTTTTTTAAATTTTTTTAAAAAAATAAAAAATTTTACCCCTCCCAGTTGCTTAAACACATTTATAGAGGACAATATATATAGGGCATATATTCTCTCTGCTCTGTGGGAACAACAAATATTAAAACAGAAAAACATGGTACTGTATTACACTGAATGGGCGCCCTCTTCTTCTTGCTGCTCTAAATTTGCACTTGGCTGTATTCTGTTAAAAAAAAAAAAATACATTGCTTAAAAATCTGCGGGGACCCGGTTGATGAACCAGGATATAGTGGGGGTTCACTGTACAAGCTTTTACTATCAATAATTGAGCTAAATCTCTACTTCAGAGTGGTGCTCTCGGGGACAGAGTTGACGCTCCTTCGCAGCACCACTGGAAGGAGTCGGCGCTGGTGAGTTCACAAGAAACACCCGAAGCTCCAGTGAGCCCGGCTCACCAGAACAATGGCCATGAGGACAAATCGCCACCCGGGAATGCGGAAGCGAGAGACTTGACTCGGCCGGCTCACCTTGAACATCTGGCAACAGGTTCAGCTTCTCGAGCTGCTAAAGGCGGCTGCTCTTCCATCTGCATTGACAAAGTTAGGGACTATAATACAGGCAGGGACTCGATTGGTTGGACTCAGGGGCAGGTTGTGTTTCAGCACGGGTCAGACTCTGGAAGTATAAATGGGCCGGTGCAAGTCTACCAGGAGGAGTTTGAGGGTAGTAGGCAGTACAGGTACCACTCTAGCTCTTCTGAACCGCTACATGGTATGCGTAATGATTTGGATGGTCCCAACATGCATAAGACAAGTACAGATAAACACAGCAGCAGCCTGGTTGTGGTCCAACAAGTAAAGAGATCACCAAATGTCCCCGTCACTCCTGTTATGGGCACCTTCCTCAGTCACGCTGAGCAAAATGGCTACACGAGTACTGAATCAAACCCAAGCCGCTCTCATCGCTCTCGGAAACACCACAAAGCCAAACGCCGCCCTCACGCCGACCCAAATCCAGCAATGTCCTTTCCCGGGCGAGGACCCCCACCCGACCTGTCCGATGCGGAGCGAATGGCTGCTCTTGAGTGCCGCATGCTGGCTAACGGGCTCTCAGCCCCAGGCAGATCTAAGACCGGTCCAGGGAGTAAACGGCAGGCTGGTGTCACACATGTAGGGGCAGTTCAGATGAGCGAAGGCTGTAACACTAGTGCTTCGGAGTCCAGTGAGTCTGAGGTCGAGAGCAATAGGGGGAATGGCAACAGCCAACTTAAATTTGGGGATGTGGCTGAGGCCACATGGCCCATACCGAGAAACAAGTTTTCATTTGGTAGCCTCCAGCTGGATGAGGAGGCAGACGAGGACGGATGCCACACCTTCAGCGACGACGACGGCTTTCAGATAATCAATGGCTAGTCTAATAGAACAGTGTTTCCCAACCTTTATTGAGCCAAGGCACAGATTTTTACATCAGCACGCTGTCAAATTGAAATGTCACAAAAAGTATCTATACTGAGATAATAATGATATCTCAATTTAATCACAAATTTACTCACTCAGTTTGAAATCTGGGCCTGTTTAATTGAATGCCAATATATTATTCTATATGATTGGCAACTGGTATATACATAGGTTAATTGTACTTTCTGCGATCTAGTAGAAGACCATTTAATTGTTCTGACTAGCACTATAGGTTTCTGATATAGATAGATGAACAAAGATATATTATTTGTACTTAATACAAATACATTTTTGGACCAATTAAGTGAAACTGAATCTTTTCCCGCCCCGGCACAGTGGTCAGGAATCAGTGGAATAAGTACTGTTGAACCTCTGAATTTGTACTGTTTTTCAAAAGTTGTAGGTGTTAAGGTCAAAGGTCATCCTGGAATGGATTGTGTTTGTCTTGAGAGGTTCCACTTTTTTTGTACTAATTTGCTAAGGACCATCTCTACTGGAGACTTCCCGTTCTCAGCCTGTATGAATAAAGGATGTTTTTTAAAAGCGTCCCAGAAAATCAGTGCCATGTTAAGCTTTAACGTGATTGTGTACCCTGGAGACCTTTTGCACAAATGTTTGTTTTTGTCCTCTGAACAAAGTCTGCAACAATTTTGGAAGACTTGTTGAATATGAAGTTTATCGAGTATGCCTTATGACTTCCAATAGGGACGAAAAATCTGAAAAAAAGGCCCTATCTTTAGATATTTTTTGGCTCCAAGTGAGCCTTGTGCTCATTAGGCACTAACTCTGTAATGTCATTTTTATCATGGGGTAGTCTACACTGTTGACTAGCATGTGACTGTGCAATGTTACCCAGTACCTTGCAGAACCAATAATGTAAACTATCGCACTGATTTACCTTGGGAATGCAAAAAAACGAAAGTAGCAGTGCATGGGGTCCAAGTTTCGCCGTCTTCTTCGGTGCAAATATTGTTGCATCATGTTGATTGTTTGTATGCAATCTACAAACGTATACAATACAATTTTTACATGTCCATGTTAAATTGTGGTCAGACGAGGCACTAGATACAAGAGATACAAGTCCTTTTTTACGCTTACAGTTCAGAGGAGAATCATACATTTACCGGGCACTGTTAGGTACACCTGCCCAGTCTAATAAAATCCCACCCAATAATATTCTACGCATTTACAAAACAGGTACAATATACTCAAAGTGTTTCCAGTGTTCCTATATTTACCTACAGTACATGGTGACTAGAACTCAGACTCACCGTCTAACTCCCCAAACGCTATTTGTATTGACAGTAACAAATGAATAGCGAATCACAATCAAATCGTTACCCCGTGTACTATTCCGAAATAAAGACGTGTCATTGTCCCAACAAATGAAAAATCCAATTTGATTATTTGAAGTTTTTTGAGGGGTCGCAGATTTTTGTCAGTACACCAGAAAAGACGCACAATACATTTTGGCTGGCACATTTTAGCAACTGCTTTTTCTTCCAGGAAAAGCTGTTGCAACGCTTCTTTTTAGTTTAAAATGGCTTAATTTAACCAAGATCCCTTGCCGTATCATGACCGTGGTTTGTTTTACGCCAGTCTTGGCGCCGTAAAATCTTTAAATCCAGGCTGGCTGGAAACATACGCTTCTACTAAGCCAGCTATTGCGCTCAGCTGCTAGTTAGCAGTAGCTGGATAGCTCTCGTCAATTATCTGCCACGATGTGTTGAATGAGTCTTGCATAACTTCATCCAATTCATCTGCCGTGAAAATATGTGGAGTCCCTCTCGGCCATCGGACGCCTTGTCCCACGGAGATTATCGTCTAGGGGGATAGTACGGCTCTGTGAGCCACCTGATCAGCTACAACTGCTACCTAACCCTAACCCTAATTTATGCAACTTCGCTGGATTGCAGCTCTTATCAGAACAAAATGCGTCGTATGATTCATTTTCAATCAAATGCGAAAATTATGATTCAGGAGTTGGTTTTTTTCCAACCTGACTTGCGAGTGAATCCAAATCACCACACATTCGTTCGTAGCTCCAGTGGTGTCAAATATTTTTGTACTTAGCTCTTCTACTGGATCTCATGAGATTGTGCAAATGTACCTTATCAAGTGTCCCATCTGTGTCTGTCACATGAGATACCAGTGGTGGCCTGATCAGTCCGAACTTCTCTGAAGTGAAGGTTAATTTGTCCCATAGTTTAAACTTCCCCACACTGTTTGTACTTGAATTGAGTATAAACCAATCATCTCAAGGTACACCAAGTAGCTTCATTGTACACGATGCACTTTGTTTCCATCTTTTATAATCTTTCTGGTTTGAGGGCGCTTCTGTCTGCATGTTGACCTTGTGTTGTCTCCTGTTTCTTTTTGTTGTCCTTTTACTTTCACCTTTTTATGCACTTGTCCGTTTGCATGAAACTGTTGTATCTCTTTTTTGTTTTCCACACCCAAGCAGTAACTTGCATGTCCAATAAACCCAACGGGTCTTTCATTGTGTGTTAACCAAACAAGGAGGTTCCCGGTTCTGCTGTGATTCAGCTCATTTTTGGCATTCTTGTAAATGCGGAACTTACTTATTTGTTACTGGACCACTGCAGTTTTAGGAAACCTTCCCATACAGACCTGGAATGACAGAATCATTTCTTTTTTTTTTTTTTTAATCAAGTATAAAATTTGAGCAGTGTGCCAGGTTTTTGGGGACTTGCTTCATGTTTCACTGTCCTTACTGCTTTTTGCATGCGCTGTAATTTAAGCGTCTGGCAATTTTTTACACATTTTGTTATTCAATGTCTCACAATCTTAAAGGTTGTTTCATGAATTTCTCCTTTTTTCTGCACTCTCTCCCAACCTTCTCTGTTGTTTATGTGGTGCTTGTTTTAAGATGTGCATGAATTTCACGTTGATATTAAAGTCAATAAAAATGGCTTTTATTAAGTCACATCCAAGAATTTTCTTTTTGCGTAAAACATCTCCCTTCATTCTTCCTGTAGTTTTTCTGTAATCGTTCCTGCCCTGAATGTTAGAGATGCCTTGTAGGGCATCTCTAACACTTATTAGCAGTAATCTTCTGTAGATTTGTCGTGGTTTGTGGTTTCCACTCTTTCCCGCGACAGTGTTTACAGTAAATCCCAGACCAATGTTGAGTCAATGCGCTCACTGTTGTGGTGTTCCAGATGAAACCTTACTGATCAAATGCAATAACTGTTGCATGCTGTCTTTTCAAAGACTATAATATTAATGTAATTGACACTGTGTATGCATTCAAAAATATGTATATTATTGTAGTTCCTACTACAGTACTCCTAGTATGATGCAGTGTGGAATATTTGATACAGGTCATGTATTGAATTTCATAGTGTAGGTGTACCTATTGTTGTGTCCTGTTAGTGTAGTCTTTCTGCAGTATGTTTTTGTTGCACTAAGCCTGTGGTGCTGTCTGGACTTCAGAGTGAGTTACTTCTGATGTTTCACTTCTAGAAGGCATATGCCTCAGCTATCTTTTTAGCGAAGGGAAACTACGAAGCTTCCTCAAATAGATTCCGTCAATAACTGTCGCTGGCTCGTTTTTCGATGAGCCGTACAGGATTACAACTCATTCAGTTTAATTAAGCAAGTGAACACAAGGCAGCCACAACAAATAATTTATCATGCGTCTTTCCATTGCTGAGTTTTCACTCCTCTCTCGCTCTCGCTCTTGCTCTCCCCCCCCAATAGGAGCACTGACAAACAGTCCGTACCTGTTCACTTCCTCCGGACACGGTCTGCTTAATGGCCAGACGTCTCTGGAGGTGGGCAGTCACAGTCCCGACGTCCGGCAACCTTCGCCTCTCACCAGCCCACTCCTCAACGATGCCTGCAGCATTCGCACTGATGATGAAGACGAGGTGCGCCGGAAGGTTTGTGCTTTACACAAATTAAGCAGGTAGTCCAGCAGTTGGTAAAGACTGCACACATCAGATTGATAATTACCTGCTTAATCTGGATTCTGGATATTTAGATTTTCTCCAATGTCCACTACATGGACAACAGGATTGGGTCCAAGTGGAAAACATTTAAGAATTATTTCTGGAATTTTTCTTCCTGGGAACTTTAGTTAAGGAATTTTGGAAATATTCAAAGTTGGTGACTTCCCACTTGAAAGAGAATATACCTACGATTTTTTATTTTTTTTGGTCATTTTTTACATATCTTAATTTTTGATAGTTCACGTCCATGAACTCTTTGCTGACCATTGTGTGTATTTGATGCCTTGGCAGAGGTTCCCGACAGACAGGGCCTACTTCATCGCCAAGGAACTGCTGACCACAGAGAGGACGTACGTCAAGGACCTGGAGGTGGTGACCGTGGTAAGACGAGTCCAGGGCACCACTGCCTGACGTGTCGCTTTACAGTTTGTTTTCTCCTTGCGCCGTCCTCTGGGGGAGATTACATCGATTCTCCGGGTTAGTTGCTCCGTGGCAGAGCATCCGCCAGGACATTGAAGCAGGCGGTGACACAGGCAGATTGTAATAGATAACATTTTTGTATCCATTACATCGTAACAGGTTGTCTCAAAAATAATGGTAAAGTGCAGTCACCTAAAAAAATCTACATAATTACAGCTAAATACAGTGTCAAGGTTTTGTGCTATGTTACATCCCACCACTAATCATACTGAAGAAAAAAAACTCAGTATGATGTGCCTACCTCAATAATGTAAACACAATAACCTAATCTTGTACTCGTTTGCATTAATTTGTGCAGGTGTTCCTAATGGTATGGCCTGAGGTATATTTCTAAAGTGTGCTTCAACATGCATGAGTCTGTCTTCTGTGACATTTTTATTACCGTGCTATCTTCAGCAAAAACTCTCTTGTATCTCATAAATATTTGGCTTGGCTCATGTCCCATTTTTTAAACATTTTTATTTATTTATTTTCTCTCCAGCCATGCGCTCGCTCCATCTCTCTAAATCCCTCCAGTCGTAGCTGGTGGAGTCATCTGAACTGCTGATGCAACTCACCCCCAAAGACTAAAGCCCCTTTCCCAACTTGTCTCCTTTTAATAAAGCTCTTCTCATGCCTGTATGTAATTGAATTTCCAATTTATTATACTGATTATAATCCCTCAAGAGGAAATTCTTATTACACTCTGTTGTAAGAGCTCCAGTCGAACAAATGACTGTTTTAAGAATTAGTGAGTTAAGTTATTGGTTCTTCATTAAGGTAGAACTCAGAAAGAATTTACAGTCAAACCCAAAATTATTAATATACTTCCATCCAATCTATTTTGTATAGCATTTGAGCTGGAGCTAACTTTGGGTGAGAGGTGGGGTACACACTGGACTAGTTGCCAGCCAATCGCAGGGCACATATAGAAGACCGACCATTCATACTGACATTCACACCTATAGACAATTAAGAGGCTTCAATAAACCTACCATTCAGAATTGTGAGGCTGACACTGTAACGACTATCTCGACCCCCTGTGCTTATGAACATTATTTAAAAATAATGTAATGAAAGAGCTTATATTCAAATGTTGTGTTGAAGTGGATTTTAATTTGCATGTCTTAGCTGGAAATGACACAAAAGAAGCCAAAAAGTAAAACAAATTAAGTAAAATCCTAAATTATTCAGACACTTTCTCAGTCCAAAGCATACAGTATGCAATGTTCTAAATGTATAATTGATTAGAATGTTCTAGATTATGCTTATTAAATTACCAGGATCCTTGAGAAGGGTGTAGAAGATGGTGGTGCCTCAAAATTGTGCAGGATATGAATAATTTTCCTTATGACATTGGGCAATATTTTTCATTAATATCTCTAGCATGTTTTAGTCTTTTGCCACTTTCATTTCCAGCCAGAAGATACCCATTCAACAAATTCTTATAAGTGTATTACTTTAGGCCCAACTCTATGTCTCCACAGCTTACACTCATTCGTCTTTCAACTTCTAAATTCTCAGTTTATAAAAGAATCTTTTTCTGACTGCTTCCATTTAGAATTGACAGGAGAAACGTCAGTTTTATTTCTTCACTGTTTTCTTGGTTTTTTTTTTTGGGGGGGGGGGCGGCTTTTCAGTCTTTCCAGAACGCCGTAGGACAAGACGAGGACAGTACGGACTCTCTCAAGAAGGCTGTTTTCTCCACTCTTGAGCCGCTGCACAAGTTTCACACGGGTTTTCTCAGGGAGGTGGAGCAGAGGCTGGCTTTGTGGTGAGACTCACTTCACACCCTGACAAACAAACAAAAACCCACAAAAAAGTTTTTTGGTTTTAGTTGAATCGTTGCCTTCATGACAGCAGGAGCTGTTATCTCCATGGCAACAGGCATGCTGCATGAGGCAGACATCGAGTTTCGGCTGTCTGATCTCTTTTAATGATGTTGTGCTTTCCCCAAAACACATGATACTGACTCATGGCCATGTGTTAAGTCAGCGTGTCTGTCAGAACTGCAGTGTTTTTTTTGGGGGGGGGTTTACTCCTACACTTGTTGTATTCTGTTGCAACTGTAAACACCAAATGACATTATAAATTAATCTGCTGACAGGATGTGACACACGCAAAGTAACCTGTACTACTATAGATGGACAAAGGTTATTGGACACCAAGACATTATACAACATTAACAGATGAAAATGGAAGAAAGTAAGACGCTTTAAACATCACTAATGTTGGACCTGAGAGAGGTCAATGTCATCTCTTTCCACATAAAATGAATTTGAAGTGGTTTACCATGAATTCTAACTGATTAATTTACTGATTAATATTTCCATCCATTTGCTACAATGCTTGTTGGTATTAGGGTTGCAGGTGAGCTGGAGTCTAGCTTGGGCGAGTGGTGAGGTACACCCTGCCCATATAAACAAACAACCGTTGAGAGTACTCACATTCACTTATGACAATTTAGTCTGACATGCATGTTTTGGGAATGTGGGAGGAAGCCGGAGTAACTCACGCAAGCACGGGGAGAACATGCAAACGCCACACAGGAAGGCCTGTGCCGAGATTCGAACCCAGAACCCAAAGACTATGAGACAGACATGCCAAACACCAGAATATCGTGCTGCCCTGATTAATATTTTAGTTTTTTTTTTTAAAACTTTAAATAAAATATTATTTAAGTCATGAAGACAGTAAAGATATGTATGCAAGACAATACAGACTGATACTGATGATGTGATTTATGTGCAGTATTGTATTTTGAGTTTGTGCTCAAGGCGACACCTTGTGGCTAATTTGGGTCTTGAAAACACTCATCCAGCTTGAAGTGTTTTATTTCTTGATTTATTGTTGATTAACCCTCAAGGGATTTTGAGGGACTGCTGTTATTGACTAATTAAAAGTGCTGATATATATTTCTTCTAGGGAAGGGCGATCTAATGCTCACATTAAAGGAGACTACCAGCGCATTGGAGATGTCATGCTGAAGAGCTTGCAAGGCTTGAAGGTGAGCTTAATTTATTTATTTTTGATTAATTCAACCGTATCATCTCCATATGAATGACTACAGCCTCATTAACATGTGACTCCATCCACAGCCACTGACAGCCAACCTACATAAGCAGAGTGACATCCTGACGGAACTGGAGAAGGCGTGCAGGACGTCACGTAGGTTAGAAGGCCTCTGCCGGGACTTTGAGCTTCAGAAGGTGTGCTACGTGCCCCTCAACGTCTTCATCCTGCGGCCTCTGCACCGCCTCGTGCACTATAAGCACATTCTGGAGCGTCTGTGCAAACACTACCCGGCGACACATGTGGACTTCAGGGACTGCAGAGGTAGCACACTCGATACTTAGCACAAGTTATGACACTTGCGGTACAATGCAGTAGTTTAATTCAATGTGTATTTGTATATTTTATAGTTTTTACTTTGTAAACAAATATTCTAGTTGTAGGGAATGTAAGGTTGATTGCAGTATACGAAATGAAGGTGATTACACTATGATCTGTAATAGGGGGTATAAACGACTAGTCAAAGCGTCGACTTCACCACCTCGCAATGGTTAATTCTCACATACACCCTGACACGTCCGATGACAAATCACGCTCAGACACATTCACGGCCGCACAGTCGGAACTTGTAAAACTCTAGCAAGAAGCCATGTAACACAACTGCAGTGTCATTACAGTGCATTATTGCAAAGCATTCCCGCCTATTGGGATTTTTTTATTATTCCTTTATTTTTATTTTTTTATAGTACTGTGGTGAGTCGCGACGCTGCAATCGTCTTATGTGAATTGGTGTTAAGAGTTGTACAAGTTCCGACTGTCTGTGAGGCCGTGAAGGTGTCTAAATGTGATTGGATGAGACAGCGGGTAGAGTGAGCTTTTGTTTTTGAGGCTGAAGGCAAACACTTGCACGGCCTAGTTTTCAGTTGACAACTGAAAAAATGTCGTCATTGATTAATTAACTTGACTAAAATCACCGTAGCGTTAACTACTCTGCTGGTTAGTCGTTCAACCTCTACCCAGTACATAATAATATTGTACATAAATAATATAGTGTACCACAAGGAGGTGGCAAAGCACTACTTTTATGTTACACAGGTTAATGCCCTAACTAAATGACACTCCGCCCCTAACTTCAACATTGTTCCTTGGCACCAAGTGGCCAGAAGATAGCGTCAAAATCAATACTTTTTAATTAGACAGGGCTTTGGCCTGAGGATGAGATAGAGATAAAAATAAAAGAGGAGGGTGAATATGATCAGTACATAATAATAACAAAAATAAACTTGTAGGTATTAAATTATTTAAACCTATTTGTGAGATATTTGAGGTCTAAATTATTTAATGATTTGTTAAGCTATTCTAATGTAGAAAACTGGAGGACAGTTAAATACTGAATGAATGAATATGAATGGTTTATTTTTTTTTAGTCATTCTTACAATAAGTTACAACAAAACAAGTTGTGTGAATGTACAAAAAAAGTGAGGGAGGAAAAAAAATGCCCAAAAACAATCAATCACGTCATACAACACATCCAACCCGATCACACAACTCTACAAAAATCATCAAATACTTGAACTGGATGCTCAATTCTAGAGAAACAAGTGTCGTTGTGTTTCTCTTGAACTTATTGGGACACAAAACCCATCATTGTGGATATATAAAATATCTATTTTAATGACTTTCACTCTACTTGCAGCTGCTCTGGCAGACGTGTCCGAGGTGGTAGAGCAGCTCCAGGGCAGCATCGTGAAGATGGAAAACTTCCAGAAACTGTTGGAGCTGAAGAAGGATCTGATTGGTGTAGACAATCTTGTTGTTCCTGGTCGGGTAAGTCTGAATTTATTTAATCCATTTTTGTTGTTGTTGTTTTGCTCATGATTGAAATTATTTTGTTGTTGTTGTTTTTGTTTGTGTGTTAGGAATTCATCAGGTTTGGCTGCCTTAGCAAACTGTCTGGAAAAGGCCTACAGCAACGAATGTTTTTCTTGGTAACACCTCACTTTCTTATGTTAGATCAAAATCTTAGCGTTTCTAATAAGGCCTTTGGTGGTGTTTAAAAAATAAAAACAAAAAAAAACATAACTCCATACTTTCTTGTTAAAACAACAAAAAATTCTAAAATTTCGGATGGTTCAGCGTTCCCACAGGTTTTTAAAAAATCTTAAATCTTTTTTCAAGGTTTGAAAAGTGCTCATATATATTTTTTTTAAGTGCTTTGCATACCTATGGAAGTTACCGGTTTAGAGTAAGATAAACCACTTTAAAGAATCACCAACCGCACAAAATGATTACAAGCATTTGGACAGTAAGTGTGGGCTCACTATTTGGAAAATTCAAATAACTGAAAGTTTGGAATTATCTATTGATGAGCTACAACCTAGTGTAATTGTTAAAAGGGAGCCTTATCATAAAATGTAAATAATTATTACTTTTGGCCAATTCATTGGTTAAAAAGAAGACATAGGGGAAAAGACAGGCTCACTATTAATAGAAGTTAAATAATTTACAAACCAAAGGGTACACATAGTGTGCAACAGTACCCTATGTAATTTTGGTTTACAGTGTTAATTGTTCTTTTTTTTTTTTTTTTTTTTCCCCCCCCTCCATCTCTGTGCTTCTGTGGTTATAGTTCAACGACGTCATTTTGTACAGCAGTCGAGGGATGACGGCAACCAACCAGTTCAAAGTTCACGGACAGCTGCCGCTCCATGGCATGACAGTGAGTCCCAAATTGGACCCAAAATGGTTCAAATGATCATCACCAGTCTGTCGTTAGTGGAAACAAGCAGCATCAAACAGCAGAATAGGAGCTCTGTTAGACACACACAAACACAAATTGACACAAACACATGCATAAACACACTCGTGCTTCTAGGATAACCACATCATGTTTAATCCTCCCTCCCGCAACCTCTCCTTTTCCGTCTATTTTGGTCCTCGCTGTCCTACTTACCACCCTATAATGTCTGTGTGTCTCTTTCCAGATCAGAGAGAGTGAAGATGAGTGGGGTGTTCCTCACGCCTTCACTTTGGTCAGCCAGCGGCAGTCAGTGGTGGTAGCAGCCAGGTAAGATCAGAAGTGGTCAACCCAAAGATCTCATGGCGGCACACATGCACCATGATGCATTTACCATACTTAAGTATTTTGTGTATTCTTCTCTATAGTTCTTTGTCAGAAATGGAGAAGTGGATGGAGGATATTGAGATGGCTGTAGAAATGGCAAAAAACAACAACGGGCCTTCATCTGACCTGATGAGCTGCACGTTGACTGACAGCAGTAAGTTTACGTACAACATTACCATGAACGGAGCCCGCTATTACGTCCAGACCTCAATATTTTTCTCTGACTAATATTTGCATTTTGTGTGTATGGGCAGACATATGTGCAATGTGATGTGATGCACAAATGTATTTTTATTAGGAATGGACATTTGAGTAAATGCCCTCGATCAACTGTGGTGCAAAGGAATAATCAATCTTTTAATATTATTTTTAATAGGATGGGAGAATCTTTCTGAATGTTCTGAACTTCTGTTTCAATGAGAGTGTGGTACAGTATTCCCCCAGGACCAAGCCCTATTGTGTAGGGATCGTGAAAATAGTAATTTACACCCCCACCAAACAGGTTTTAATTCCCTATAGATGCCATAAGGTGGGGGAAAGCATTACGTTTCTATAAAACAGGAAATGACCACAAAACTAGGTGAGTCTTTTAGCAAGTAACAGAGGAGAGTTTCCCCCTAACAAATCTGTAAATGTTTGAATTCACAAGTAACAAATCACAAATATGCAGGAGAGCACTGTATTGCCTTACTTACGAACTATCCATAGCTTTAGTTTGCTCTTCTTCATAACACAAACTGAATACGTTTAGTCTGAATCAACAGCGCCTCTGCTGGTTGCAGCCAAGTAGTGCACTCAATTTGCTTTAAGACCCATTAAATCAACAATCTGTTTCATTCCAATTTTAATCAAATTCTTAACAATCCAGGCCATTATTATGCATTTGCTTTTTACTTGGTTAAAATAATATAGCGTATTTCAGTCACACTCAATTCACCTACAACTCAATTTCAGTTTACTTTGGCTTCGCCAAGCACAGTTACGAGTACGGTAGGCCTTAAATTGTCAAAAAGGTGTCATTTCATCAATATAAAAGCTGA
This sequence comes from Phyllopteryx taeniolatus, assembly GCF_024500385.1. Taxonomy (NCBI): domain Eukaryota; kingdom Metazoa; phylum Chordata; class Actinopteri; order Syngnathiformes; family Syngnathidae; genus Phyllopteryx; species Phyllopteryx taeniolatus. The sequence goes on along the minus strand of NC_084513.1, from coordinate 14,168,555 downwards.
AGATGAAAATCCAGGTTTCAACAGTAACACAAACACGGTCAGCAAAGCCAGTAGTAACAATGTTTAATCCAGGGGTCACCAACCGGTTTGAAAATGAGAGCTAGATTTTGGGTAATGATTAAGAGCTACTAGTTTAATATACGCTTCTGAAATAACAAATTCGCTCATTTTACCTTTAATTATATCATTATTAATCGTTAATGATATTTATCTACGTGACGACACTGACACTTTCTCACAACTATCAACAATTTAACAAGTTAGGAAATAGATGAATTTCAATATGCAACATTATTTCTATAAATCTCTGCAAGTGTTTACATTTTCACTTCTACAACATTCCTACAAAATCACAATGTCCTATCACTGGTAAGCGATTTTTAGAACAGGCTGTGGGCTACTTATGTGGTCCTTGGGGGGCACCAAGTTGCTGACCTCTGCTTTATTGTTGCGTAACTTAGGTAGTCAACAAGGCAGAATAAAACTGCCTACTTTTTATTTTTGTTAGGTTAACAAACAACTGAAGAGAGAAACATAACCTTTTGACAGCTTTGAGTATCCTCAATCTTCTTACAAGTGTCTGTCTTCAATCACAGTGATGACCACAAATAAGAAAATCAGTTTGTAAATAACCAAACATTGTCTACTCTAGCTTCCTTCTCCCCAAATCCTTCCCTCGTCCCGCTCAATTGTCTCGCAGTAACATCCTCCCGACTTTCCCAGAATTCCCAGAGGAGTTCTCAGTGGAGGCGGAGTCCGAAGACGACACGACGGCGTCGCACACCTCCCCGGAGAGGGTCACCCCTCACCGCGGTAACACCATGGTGCACGTGTGCTGGCACAGGAACACCAGCGTGGCCATGGTGGATTTTAACATAGCCGTGGAGGTACCGGACAAACGTCGAGCTCCGTGCTAACCTCCTGCCTCTCTCGCCTCCGCCTCGCTCACCTTTCTATGTTTCTCACTGTTTGATATCTGTTGATTCACGCTGTGATTTTCCAGTGGGAACAGTATCCTCACACATACCGGTCAGTCTATAAGGTTAGTTGATTTTTACTGGATAGGGCAAAAAATGAAAAAAATCTATTTTTTGACAGAAAGTCAGTTTACTTGCTCCTGCCATACATTATTAATAACACAGACATGAAAAATGTAGGTTTTGATTATTTATCATGATGTACTATAGGTGATTGATCTCAACCTACTGTTTCTGAATTACATCAGATCCTATTATGGCTTATTATTTTTCCTGTTAGTGTCCTCATTACATGTAGATGACTTACAGTAGATTAAAGCTATACTTTTTGCAATGGTTTAATAGATGAAAAATATTAAAAGGCTTCTAAAAGAATGCTGAAGCAATTAAAGTCCCACAGTTAGTGTGAGTGAATAATGATAAAAAGCAAAAACAACAAATGCAGACACTGTATGGAAAAAGGTCTTGGGTTAAACAGTTAATCCATTTGGAATTAGTTCAGGCGAACTTTTTTGCTCAAAGGGACATTTGATTTTTGTAAAACAGGTGGGTCACTAATAGATACAGTAGATGAGGTGAAACAAATGAAAATAAAATGATTATATATTGTTTTATTTTAGTTGTAATTAATGACATTATAATTAACTAATTTTTTAAAAGTACAAATGCACGTACATTTTTTTTTATTTGCATTGCCAAATAAATTAACCTATTATTTAAGGAGAAATGAATTTAAAAAAATATATATATAATAAACCAAGAAAGGGGAAATGCAGCTAAATTAATGCAAAAAACATTACAGGACTCTTGTTGACGTAAATATACAGTGGTAAATTAAATTATTAGTCGAACATAGAATTAATATAAGATCAGAGCAGGCCATATGTGTGACCCCTACTTTGCCCACCTGTTTTAATCTCTAAATTCCCTTTGATATTTCTTTAACTTGTTATATTTCATATGTATTTTGAATTGTATGCTTCCATTTAGTTTTCCGGGGAGCATGACTGTGACAAGGGCTGTAAAGGCATGAATGGTTGAGTTTGCCATCAAAACATATTGAAGATGAAACTAAGATTAGGAGCAACAATTGTTCATGGGCCTGTTTTCCACCGGCAAACTGTGAGGATGTTGTTCACGCTGCGTGAAATCCCTCTCTATGTTCACAAATGTGGCTTTCCTTGTTTTTCCCCTTTCTCTCCAGCCTCACTCCCCCACTCTGAGCCACTTGCAATCTCTGAGGGTCTATAAATAAACAGAAAGTCACTAAGCTCTCGCTACCAAAACTGATGTTTTGGGAGCAATCCTCTGTGAAGCCCTGCAGCTGTCGGTTGAGCTCTTCCTCTGTGGCTCCCCGTAACTCGTCCTTTTCACAGCCATGCCTGGATGTCGCCGGCTTTCCTGCTGTTGACCCTTGCACTGCACTGCATGCTTTTGGTTCACCTACTCAGTGTCTGTGTTTCTGTCCTCCCTCCCTGTCTGTCGTTTCTTTACCTTCCCCCCGCACGCGTCTGTGCGTTTCCCCACGCTAGAGGGCCCTAGTCCAGTCAGTGAGAATAAGGTGGGGCCACGCAGTGGCCAGGGACCAGTACCTCTGTGCGTTATCTGCTGGTACCGAGTACAGAGCCTCTCCTTTAGCGAAGCCCGCAGGAGTCTAGAGGTAAAAGAGCCAGGCAGACAGCACAGGCCTCATTGGGTTAATTGGCCACAACATTCGGGACACTTGCACAACCTAATGCAGTGTTTCCCAACCTTAATTCAATACCTTTCTGACAACGTAAATCAAAACTGAGCATTTTTTACTTGTAAAGGTGGATATTTTTGATACAGCTCTTGCTTAGGATCTTATTGGCTTGTGCAGGCGTACCTAACGAAGTGGCCTTTGAGTGTAAGCATGGAATTCGATCTATAGGTGTGGCTTGGTAAAAGGGACATACATATACACATAAATATAAATTAATAATAATAATAATAATTTACAAAAATGAAGAAATCCAATGAAACTGCTGCTATATTTAGTTAATCCTAAATGTAATGATGTCAATGTACAAAAAGTCAAATTATACAGTACATATTCATTCTAACGGACCCAGATTTTCATACTCATATTTCAACTTTGTTGTGTGTGCTGTGTTTCCTAGAACCAGCTTTCGGGAAATCTACTCCGAAAGTTCAAGAACAGCAATGGCTGGCAGAAGCTGTGGGTGGTCTTCACCAACTTCAGCCTGTTTTTCTACAAGTCCCACCAGGTGATGACCATGCTCTCTCCATACCCTTGCTACACCCCTCACTTCACTGTCAGCCAAGTTTTAATCCGCCTTCTTCCTTCTCCTTCTCCTGCATGAAAGCATTGCACCTCTGCTAAAAGTCAAATGCTTTGTAGACACTTGACCTCAGTCGCTATCAGTGCATGATCCAAAACATTTCGGTTTTATAGTGGATGTTGGCAAACTAGTAGAAATACAAGAATAAGCAGTTAAACTTGTTAGTAATTTTTAAAACAACACCACTTAATTGCCAAAATCTTAAACTAAAAAACAAACAAAGAACAAAAATTCTTGACTCCTGTGGCTCACTGGCACCTCCTGAGGAAAAATATGTAAACTCAACTGGAGTTGTTTTTTTGTGGTTCCATTTGGTTACTGAAAAACTTTTACCTACACATTTATTTATTATAATTGTTTCTTTTTTTACAGAACTACACCTTTCCTTAAAGTAAGGCCTTTGAACAGCAAATTTACCTTCAGCTACATACTGTCAGAAAAAGCGATGTCTTATGTCAAATTTAAAAAGTAGATTAAACATTATTGTGAGCCAGTGAAATATTCAACAGTTTGAATAATAACACTTAAATATAGCAAAAAAAGTGTACCTAAATGACTGTATTAAAATGTATTGCACATAAGTTAAAACAAATTGTATGTAAATAAATGTTTAAAAACAAACGGTTCTGAAAGATTTACTGCAAATGTATCATAATTAAGTTAAATACAACTGAAGTGTAACTGTACTTAAATTTGTATCTCCCTTCATTTCCTTGGCATCAGTTGATATTTTCATTCATTCCAATATGTATTATCTTTTCAATTAATGTTGTTTGTATTAAATTCAGTGATTGTTTTTACCTTCCACTTATGGTGGCTGTGCCACACTTTGAGAATCATGGTCTAATCCACTAAAGTAGGTTATTCATGTGTTACATGGGGAAAAGATCAAGATGGTAAGTCAGTGTCCATGTGATGTTGAAGTTATTTGTAAGATTGAAATTACAATTTAGGCCAGCATGGTGGTCCATCTGCTTCACAGCTGAAACGCTGGAGGTACAAATCTTGACTCTGGCCATCCTGTGTGGATTTTGCATGCTCTCCACATGCTTATGTGGCTTTTCTCCAGGCACTCCGACTTCCTCCCACCTTCCAAAAATATGCATGTTAGGGTCGTTGAAGACATCCAGCTCTAATGCGTCCCTTATGAGGACACGCACTATAGAAAATGGATGGATGAAATTCTAATGTATTTTTGCTTTAATGCAGTATTGCTCCTCCTTTCAGGATGATTACCCTCTGGCCAGCCTTCCCCTGCTGGGTTACTCTGTGACCATTCCGTCCGAGTCGGAGAACATCCACAAGGACTACGTCTTTAAACTGCATTTCAAGTCCCACGTCTACTACTTCCGGTCAGAGAGTGAATACACCTTCGAAAGGTAACCTGGAATGAATGTTATTTACATTTATTTACTGTATGTCTAAGAGGGCTGAGTTGGGGTTATTTTGTTGGCCGCAGGTGGATGGAGGTGATCCGCAGTGCAACAGCCCCCTCCAGTCACGCTCGGGTGCAGAACAACAAGGAGTCCCACACTCGTTGAGCTGGACTCCGTCCTCTCTTCACACACGTGTGACATCCGTCGGTGTGTCCATGCACAAACTGGTGCTTTTTTACTGTTCTAATGGTGACATGTCCGCTGGTTTCGACTGCATCAGAGACTGCATTTCTTCTTCAGGCATTTTTACAGCTCAAATCTGAAACCTTTTTACAGGATGTCATTTTATACTGTTTTCTAATAATCACACCCACTTCCTATTCCTCATTGTGCTCTCCCCCCCCCCCCCATTTGTTTTAACCGTAGAAACTTGTCTGTATACTTTCTTCGATGGCCTTTTTTGTCGTTCACTTTGCAGGAAACTTCACTTGTGGTGCCAAACATTTATATCACACTCCTTGACTTTTGTAATGCTTTTTTTTTTTTATTATTATTATTTTTTTTTTTATAAACCTCTGAAGAATGTTACTGTTGCGGTACGCCATAAAATTCAAGTCAATGTAAAACAGGACACCCTTTAAAACTCAATGCTGAGCAACTGGCCTGGTTTGTTTTCATATTTAAAAAAAAAAAAAAAAAGTATGATTACTCTGTAAAAGGTATTGTTGTAATATCAAAAGGTGACAACTGAGGCTTGCTTAATAATGAGCCAAAGAAGCAGTTGTCAGTGCCAGTGGCATTTTCAGACAATTGTTACCTTGTTGAATACTTGTTAGTTTTGCTTTCATTTTTAATAAAATGTTCACAACCATATCAGAATGACAAAACAATGTAACAGAAAGCTTTAAAGATGATGTTGAAAACTCAATAGAAACGTTCAATTCCAAACGTCTCTGCTTCTCATTTAACCAGATGGCCTCCCATCTTCAGGCATTAGCTCTTTTTATGGGTCCAAATAACTTAAAATCGTTTTTGTGTTAAAACATGAAATGCAACAGCTTTATTGTGCTGAAGAATGACTCCAGCAAGGGTTGGCTTTCGAAATAAAAGCAATTTTAAAAAGTACTCGGGCTCAACTTGTCATCTTTCATCGAGGAGTCACTCGCTCTAAGAGTGTGCTTACAACTGTGACCTGTAGGTGTCAGCATTGATCAAGTTTTTGCAGAAACCTCCGTCGCTAATGATTTACCCACGTCCTATCGCTTGCTGACCAATCACTTTGCTCAGTTGATGATCCCAATGCTGCTCGCACCCTACAGGGACAATATTTGCATCGTATCTGTGGATTGCTCTAATGTTGGGTGATGTAGTAATCAGCATTCATATATATATATATATATATATATATACTTATATTGGTTTGCTTTTGAATTGCATCTTTTATCCATGCATGCATGAATGCTGAAGTTGACTCCACTGGATAAAGTTCGGAGACCCCGCAAACTCAGGTTTGCATTATGACATTACATTTCTGCCTCTCAGGAACATGATAAAATATATTTTTTTTAAACCTTTGACCTATGAGCCACATTTGGGGACACTGCTCCCACCATCTTGTGGTGATATCACAATATTACACCCATTTCAGTGAAAATAAAATGGCGTCAATATCTGCAAAAGACTTCTACAGCAGCTCCCAAAGGAAAATTGAGACGATACTTCAGTGTATACGTGTAACATCTCTAGCTTGATATGACATTCAAATTTGACACATTTTGGTAACTTCTGCAAAGTAAAACAAATCTTATGTACTTGTCTGAGGACATTGTGATTATGTAACGGTATTGTTTGTGCCGTGTGGTTAGCTAAACTGCCGTGTGGTTAGCATTTAGTTGAATGCACACCTGTAATTAGTTCCTTCAAGTGGCAGATCTGCTTACGCATGTAGTCAAATAAACTAAGAAAGATTTAGAAAGGTTTGCAAGTGTAAATAGTCATATTTCAGGGTGAAAATGATTCTTTGCAAGATGTGCAAAGTGATTGGCTGCCACTGGATTTTGTGGCGCAGTACATTGACTCAGAGCTAATGAAACTCATTGCTGACTGCACAAATGCCGTGTCCCTTCAGTTGAGGAGATCTATCACTTTTTTGGAGCAGCAATCTTGCTGTCTTGTGTGCCTTGCCCACAAACAAGGATGTTTTGGTCCAATGCCCTACAAATTGACACATGGTGACAATCTGTCACCAGATGGCAGGGGTTCTTCAATGTGGAGCCATCTGAAAGTTGTCATCGATAATGATCTTCCCGAAGACACTAGGACTTATTGTTGGAAGCTAAAATTTTGTATGTACACCAATTGGACCCTTGTGTTTCCAAACAGCAAATATACATATTTTTTTCTGTTATGATAAGCCTACTGTCCCCATATAAGCACATCTTTTTCTGCAAAAACCACTTCCTGTACAAAGATCAAGTTTAGTTATTATAATTATTAGGTCTTACTTATCCCGAATAGCAAGGAGAAATAAAAAATGCACACCAAACAAAAGCTCGGGTCTCAGGATGTTAACTTTTATTGTTAACCACTGTGTTTAGTGTTTTCCTTACTAATGTTAAGCTATCAATATTCACAACAATTTCCATGGCTGAATGCAAGTTGGTTGAATCATAAAAAATATTCAAGATATATATTTTTGAAGGAAGAACATAAGGCCAGCAGAAGACGTTAAATCATATTTTCGTATTTTATATACTAGATTTTAAAACTTTAAAACAGTCACGATGGGGGGAGGGGGGATCTCCTTTGTTTCTATTTATTGTGTAAAATGTCACATAATTTGGGATAAATATGACAAAAGTTAGAAATTATTTAAATGTCTTGCAGCATCCGTGGATCAATGACACCCATTGAGCACATTTTTTGTCGTTAAATGTTTTTGTACAATAAAAACCTATAGGTTTTACAGTAAAGTGCGATTTCTGTAGAAATTTGTATGTGATGTGAATGCTGAAGAGGCGAGGGTGAACTGAAATGCTGCTGAATGGATTTTTAAAAAGTAGGAAATGTGGAAGAGATTAACATTAATTATGGGATAAAGGTACATTTCGTAAAATTTATTTAATGGCTTTTTTCCATGAAAAAAATGTAGGATTTTTTTTTAGAATTTAACAGATTCATTGGATTGGTTTGAATGACTTGTAAAATTATGAATTTGCGGTGAATATCTTAAATTTTGGAATTAATTTGAACGGATTTGTGTCATGTGTAAAATGTGGAATTATGTGAGCGCTGGGGGTTTTTGTTAATAAAAAAAATATTAATTTCGCTTTTAAAACAAGGCAGCACTGTTTTTTTTTTTTTTTTTTTGGGTGAAGGCACCGGTCCAGGAGGGGCGAGCGGTAGGCAGGCTCTGAAGCCGGCGGAGGTGCGACAAAAAAGGGGGCGGAGCGCACCGAGCACCTAGGCGACGACGAGATTTGACGCCTCCTGGCTGGGAACCGACGGCCAATGACACCGTTGTTACGAGCACATTTCTGCTGACAACAATGATTCAAAGCGGCACGCTGGAACTCGGCATTAACGCGACAAAAAACGTGCTCGACTGACAAATGGGAATGAGTCGGCCGCGGTTGTGTCACAGCATGATCCGGTTTGGAACTCGTGGTGCCCGCTGAAGCGGATGGCAGCTTTCTTCATTGTCATTTGAGGATTTTAAAGTGACTTTTTTTTTTTTTTTTTTTTTTTTTTTTTTTTAAAGTCCAGTGATGTCCATTCTCGCTCAGCCAGAGACCAGGAAGTTTACCCGGGGCCTGGGGAAGCCCGGGACGGCTGCTGAGCTCCGGCAAAGTGTCTCCGAGGTGGTCAGGACCTCCGTCCTGGTGGTGAGTAAACACCTCAACTTCTTCCTTGACTTCCTCCTCTACGTCCATCTTTCCTTTCAATGGTGGTCATGTGTCGCAAGAATGAATCTTTAGTGCACGCGACCGACCTCAAAGCAGCTATTTAGACTTGTGGAGTCACATTGTGGAGTGGGTGAGAGAATGAATTGATGTGTATGAATGAGGGTTTGTTTGTTGTTAGGCTGAGGTTAAAAAAAAAAAAAAAAAAAGCAATAGTGTGTCGCTTTATGAATGAAAAGACAACACAATAGCACCTTTTGCAATGGCCTGTAATGAGAGTTTTGTCTTCAAATGTATTATTTCTACACGCCCAAGTAGGTACAAATATTATCTTTAAGTCCACATGGACTATTTTTGTGTGTATTGTAAACAAATTGAAACATAGTCTAATTTGTAACACATTTGTAAGTCACAATACAAATATTGCAATTTTTGCCAATGATAATTTTAATAGTAATATCATGATACTGTCACATGTGTATTGGGGAATAAATACAATCACGGAAGCCACCAGGGATTTGGGGCCCATCAGTCAATTTGCTGCAAATTGAAAATACTGTTCTTCGACTTACGAGTGACCCAATTTTTGAGTTTTTCGAGATATTGTATTGTTAAAATGCTAAAATCACACATTTGTACTACTTTTTGTACAGCCTCTTGCCCAAAACCACTGTAGCTCACCCGTGGTCCTATTGAGGTATAGGAAAAGGATACATGGGTGGGTTGTTAAGTCCATTGAGGGGAAAAACTCCTAATGTACCCCACAGTGTCCCTTGACAGTTGCTACACTTTTGGATCAAAACAAAACAGTTTTGGGGTGTAGGTTGTGCCTCAAGAAGCAGAACGGGACTTTCATGTGTATTGTGTGGCTTCTTCAGGATAGAATCAGCTTCCTATCAAAATGTTTTGAACATGTAGTCATTGAGGCCATCAGTTTCCATGGGGATAACATCACATGATGGCTCCTCATAAGGGAAAGCAAAAGGGGCAGTGGGGTTCTTCCAAGTATTCCTTGACAGTGACATAGCATCTACTTTTGGAGCATTTGTGGGATGCGTACTCGCCGTACCTCCCTGCAGTATCACTTTTCCAGGAGGGGAAAAAGGAGTCGACCCTTTTGTTATGTCCAAGCGTGTTAGGTGTGCCGACGTTCCTGGAAGAAGTTGCTAGGTGACCGAAACAGACACCATCATGCCTCTCTTGTCATAGGAATCCTGAGTTAATATCCCGGACGTCCAACCACAACTTGACATTATTTATTGTCACAGTGGTATTGTCAGTGACAGTTGCAGTCATGGGCGCCGAAGAGGACAGAGGTAATAATTGGGAAATCAACTTGCTTCAAGTGGCTTCTGCAGTACTTTGCTTTGTGTCACTATCAGCAGGGATCCAGCTGCTACATTGTTGATAAACGTGTCGAAATATGTTGACGTGAATCTATGGCTGTGTTTGCTGGGTTTTCGCAGTGGGACAAGAATGCAAATGCACACACAACCGCTGTCCACACAGCTCGTCATTAATTCCTCCATGAAACATGTAAATGCCACGTGAACAGAGGGACTGTTTGAAGAACAACGGTAGACTGTGGCTTCTTACTCCCGCAATGATGCATCTTTATAAAGATTTCACTTCCATTTTCAAACAGATGACACACCCATGGGTCTTTTTGTTGGCCTGGTTTTGGAGTCAAGTGCAGCCTTCTGTTGGTTTGTCTTAGCACCAGTTTGTACGTTTGTCACCCAGGAACACACTAGCTATAACCTTTGTTTTTATTTGGTGGACATTTGTAGCTGCCCTGAGCTCAAAGCTGATCCATTCCTCTGTGTGTGTGCACACTTCAGGCCAGCTGAGCACACTTGTAGTGATGTCATGAATCCACAGCTCCACCTTTTGGCATCAGGGTTTTATTTGGGGTGGGGGGTTCATTTGAACACTACTTGAAGTCCAACTTTCTGATTATGTTGACTCCTGACTCATGGTAGCCTTAAATGTACTCCTTTTGTTTTGGTAACATACTGTACTTGTGTCGAATAATGAGCCATTATGGGGCACATTAGAGTACATTATACCTCAAGGGTTAGATGTGGATGCCCACTTTAGTCCTGGTGATCAATGACTAGTATGTTTGTGTCCTAAATGATGGGAATAAAACTGATCGATTGCAGTTGGAAATTTCAAAAGCGCATACGCAGTTTATTGAACTGTCGGGAGACAGTTATGTAATTGTCATCCATAGTCTGGCTGCCAACTAGTGGCCTCAGCCTTCCCTGTACTGGATGGGTGTCACTATTTGTTGAAGTGATGCAGTGGATGGCCAGAGCACAAAACTCAGTCAATTGTTAGTGAAGGGAAAGGGACATCTCATGTGCTCTGAACAGCATGGGCAAAAAGTAGTGATGCACCAATACCACTTTTTTTTCAGACCGAGAACAATTACAAGTACTTACATTTGAGTACTCGCCGATAACAAATCCCTGTGTGCATCCAAGTCATTATGTTTTAATAGCTGTTCACATGAACTATTACTGAGAATTAGTCCTTGCTGTAGTATTTTTTTATTTTAAGTGTCAATCCCATTCCACCGGTGGGACCTGACTAACAATTGTAACCCCCCCCCCCCCCCCCCACCCCCCCTTCTTTTTTTTTTTTTGTTTCTTTTTTTTATAATTTGAGTCATGGAGGTTACAATATTTTCCGTCACACATTATATTCTATTTAAAGCAGCACGGTTGGGTGGTGGCCTAACAGTTACGAGGTTTGTTTCCTGTATGAAGTTTGTAGGTTCTCTCCGTGCTAGTGTGGGTTTTCTCCTTCTGCATTGCAAACATGCATGTTAAGTTAATTGAAGACTCTAAATTGTCCATTTCTGATTATTGTGGTTGTATTGTTGCAGTTTGCACTATTGCAGAAGTGGTGTAGAGCTGAGAGGTAGAAGCACCTCATATCATGCAGTGCAGCTCGCAACACTGCAAACTGTTAACACATAATATCAATGTTGTAAAGGCAACATTTATTGGATGGCATACCACTATACCAGTGTATCTAAAGAAGTCCACTAAGTGTATAAATGCTGTTGTTGTCTTCCAGTTTTGACTGTACAAGTTCTGTCTTTGATCATTCACACGGATCAAACTCGTGTTCTAACAAGTTGGGAAACCTGACTTGTTAGTCATGGTGTTCACCATGTATATGTATTTTGTGTCTGCACTTGAGATTGCACAACTGACACAAGAGTGCAACTTCTCAGCTATGTCTCCAGTGTTTGCACTCACAGGTACGTTGCAGGACCAAGCATGTCTGAAGATTACCACACTGTCAGTGTTGTGTTAGGCTTCACCAATATTCTTCCCTCTCCATCTGTTCTAATAAATGGCTAATTGTTCTCTGTGTTTTGCCGACTAAAAGGTCCTTTTATTACAGCAATGCTAAATAGCACTCTGTAAGAATAAATCCACAGAGGCAGAGATATAAGCACACATGAGCGCATGCGTTCTCTGCACAGGTCAATAATACATGAGGCTGCTCGCGTAACCAATGCACATTAATAGTCGCTCTCAATGCCCGGTGCGGCCAAAAGTTTCAATTCACTCCTACAATACCAGTTAAACATAAGCAACCTCTAATTATTATAACTTTTGCTCCAGTTAAAGTCGACAGTGTTGTTTTATTGCATTGTTTTATTGTCTACAATAGAAACTGAATAGCAGCTGAAAGCCTGATGCTGAATGTCATTGATAGGTTTCAATGGTAGTCGGTAATTGACTACATTTCTCCATTACAAGTGACATCTTTGAGCAAACCATGTGCAGCCTTGTGACTTTTCAGCTGTTATCCACTGCAACAGCGTCACTGTCCAAAGCCAAACATTTCCAAATTAAAAAACTGAGTGTTTACAGGCAAATGGTGGAATTACTAAGCAATGATGTATGGCTTGTGGAGAGTGGGCTTCCAGGAAAGTGAGAAATATAACACATGTCGTTCGAATACACGATAAAATGATTGGGTTTTTCTAAGGTTATTGCCAGTTGTCATTATAATTTAAACCACATTTGCCACATGGAGCAGTGAGAATGGGAATGTTGAGACATCCCGCACTTGAGAACGCAAAGGTTTCTTCCACCCAGTCTTGAGTGACCCTAGTTAGCCCAAATGCAGAGACCATGCCCAACCACTTTGCTTAAAGAGAAAACCATGTGTACTATTTAAAAGTGCAAAATTGCAACGGCACAGTAACGTTAATTCACATTACGGATGGGCGTAAGTCTACTGAGCTGTCGCTTGTGTGGAATTGATTGCTGATTCATTGTGTTAAAAAGCAATTGAAGAAAAAAAGGAACGTACTACTTGGCTGGTATCATCAGCGGTACTGTTGAGTCAGACTAAACTGAGTGTACATTTCAAAGTACTGCTTGATCACGTCTGCTATGGAAAGTTGAGCTATATCCCCTATGACAGCTCCTGTGTCACCTTTATCCTGGCATCAAAACAGGAGTCGAGAGCATTCAAAACGCGATTCTCCCCTCCCAAATGGCTATCCCCAAATCACATCGACATGTATGCCGAAAAAAGGGTAATCAGAAGACAGGTTTGATTCTGGAGGAGTTGACGAACGTACATTGTGTTTCTTTACACAGTGATCTCACCAACTACTGGCTGGGCCATGCTTATACTGTAGTTGTTTCTTAATTAAGAACTGCATGAATGGGGATCTTTTGTACAAAGTTGTCTGTACGTTTTACTAAGTTGTTTTAGCATTAAGGTACCTTTTAGATATCCTAGCGAATCATTAACTGCTCTTAATCATGAAACATCACTCTAGCGTGTCCTCTGAAGTATAGATTTTTTGGGGGGGCAGGGGGGGAAACTGCATACTGGCTGAGATCAATGGACGAATGGCATGCTTGTCAGTTACATAATTGTCTATTGTAGATTTGCATTGCACAGACATGCGGCAAAACTGTGGATAAACATCTTATTTCCATTGCCAGAGTGAGCAAACATTTTTCCGTCTGTCACCTCAGGATGTGCCCGTGACTTCCTGTGCTCTATGTTGTGGTGGGAAAGCAGTGGCCTAGAGGTCTTCTGCTAGATAGTGAGAGTTTGCTCTGGTTTTATTTCGGCTGCTTCGCTCTCATGATGTGATCTGTCTGATATAGTAGGACTGTTTTGGAGTAAAGAGGTTACCATAACAGGCCATTCCTGTCAGTGAGTGCACTGCACCTGTCTGGATAGCTTCTGAGTATATACATTACATAATCCAAATGACTTAACCATCTGTAAACATTCTACTTCTGCAGGCGATGATGATGATGGTGTTTCTTCTTTATTTAGTCCAGATGCAATGTTGGGAGGAGGTTTGTTTTGGTGGTGGATGGAATGCACTAGCTATTGAGTTAGCAGTTTGTTTAATTTTAGCGCGCTCTCGTCCGTTCAAATGGAAAAGGGGCAGAAGGGCGGAGCAGCTGTGTGGTTGCTCATACGCAAGCCTTCAGCATCCCTTGATATTAGTATTGATGCTCCCTCAGTGTACTTCGTGAAGTAAAACAAGTCATGCAAGAATTGCTAAAGATTTGTAAGTCAAACGCTTACTTATCCTTGGACAAGATGCTGAAACTCAACATGCAAGTTGATTCCGAAGTGCAGCGGTTCCAGCAGAAGTTTAGAAGTTCTTTCCTTGTGAAAAAAATAGCCTGCAGTTGTAGACCATCCAATAAATATATAATATTGATTCATGTTACAATGTGGAGCCATATTCCAAACGCTGCTACTGAGTGTGGATTGCTGCACATTATAATCAGAAGCACTAATCCAATTGAGGATGCTGCGATTCTTTTCCCCTTCCCATTAAAAAGGTTGCTATTTCGGTCAATGGGGCAGACACGAAGAGCATCTACAGTATAGAGGACTTGAGTGGCAACCTTGGTTTTTGTGCTGTGTAAACTAGTACATCTGGTATTATTGCAAATTTCCCCATTGCGGGACTAATAAAGGTTATCTTATCATCTGTGATCAAGCAGGCGTTTGCGTTTGGATTTTACTACATTGTAGTTAGTAGAGTTAGCTCTTTTGTTTCCCCAGTTTTGCGGTAAAACAAACAAACATTTTTGTTCGTCCCAATCAATGACATTCTCAGTTTCAATACTTGGGGTTGAATATGCATTTGAAATGATAACCATGTAAATAATGTAAACACAACATGTTGAGAACCTGTATTGTTAGCATTGTCATGAATTGTCTCGTGTGCTAATTTTAGCATGTAGTTCAAACTGTGTGTGTTAAACGCATAACTTAAACATTCCTCTATTATAACCGTGTTCTTTTGGGATCACTGTTTAAAAGACTTAAATGTCAGGTTGCTGTTTATGGCAGACTCCCTCCCCCACAGCAGCCTTGTAAACCCAATGAGTAAGTGCAGTACTGGCATTTTTTTCAACCTCGAGCGACTTCAAAGTATCAAATGAATGGCGCCCTTCTGAACCAAGAGCACACACTGTACTTACTGTTTAGAACTGTATATGCCCTTAACGATAATTCTATATTGGCCTGTAACTGGCCTAAATGTGAACATGTGTGTGGATGCAGCACTGCCATACATCACTAATTCATTAGTGTTGTCAGGGTCCAGTCTTTTAGCTGAGAGGTGAAACTGCTCAAGCTCAGCCAGGCTAAATTGTTGGGCTTCACTCGTGCACTCGACTGGAGATTAATCTCATTGGATTAAAACCCTGACAAGGCCCTTAATATGTACAGCTCATCCACACTGGCTGTCTGAAAAGAGAGGACTAATGGCTAGCACATTTCCTTTTAAGTCCGTGTGTGTTTACTTTTCTTCCAGAGAGGTGTATTTACCCTCCCAGCCCACTTGAATTGTCCATAAACGTAAATTCTCCCTTGTAACCTTCACTACAGCTCAGAGAGCGCTTGTAATTGTGGGGAAACTGCTGCTAGTCTGCTACCATGATGGAGCAGATTAAAGTCGAGGCAATATGCCAACCACTTACCCTTGTCATTATTTTTCCCCACCTGACAGACGGCCATTTCACTACTACACAAGATATTTCTGTGCATGAAAATACAGGTTTACTATTTTATTTCCTTGTGTTGCATGCTGCTGTTTTACTGTAAATCATCTGTGCATTCTTGTTTGAAAGTTGATAATCTTCAATGTTACTGTGTATGAAATACAAGCCTAAATGTAATTTGTGTAATCCAGCGTACAGTGGGGCGAAATGTTGCACTATGCATTTTTGTGTAATCCAGAGTACAGTGGGGCGAAATGTTGCACTATGCATTTGTATTGCCAGAATTTCATACAGGAAAGTATCTTACTGCCTATCTAGCTACCGATCTGCTGTTCTTACGAAAAACAAACATTTACCATATTTGTCCAGCTTGTTGTTGCAAGACATCGTTTTTTTTTATTTTTACGAATGCATCAGGGGTTTGTGCCTGTTTAAGGAGCTCATGCAGGTGCATTGACTCATGCTGTAAACGGTGACACAGTTGTTCATGCCAGCCAAACTATTGCCTTGCTATCCTTGCACTTGTTTGATAATTCACCATGATTCCGGATGACTTCAAGAGCCTAGTATTAGGCTAATAACCCATTCTCAGTGGGTAATCTGCTTTGAACGCCGTGTCCTCCTGTGGCCCCCTGTGGTCATTGACCCTTCACTCTCTCACTATAGACTAATAACAACAGCGGCTGTTGCAGAGGTTTGCTGAGTCTTGTAAGAAGCCCAGATATTTAATTCTCCTGGCAGAGGAGAGAGAAGTACTGTGGATAAGAATTGTTGAAAGTTTTAATCTGTTCGACGTTGCCGTGAATCCCCAGGGGATCTACTTAACATTCACGTCCGTGCTGCTGACTGTTAATCAGGCTGCTGAAAGATGAACGTAAACGTTCAACGCTCTATCATTCATCGGGGAGTTCCCCTGAATGAATGTTTAGGAGCCTCTTGTGTGCTTATTTGAATTAACCCAAAAGATCCTGAGCATGTGGAGGATAAACGCATGATTATTGAAGTAAACTGATCAGTTAGATGTTGCTCCCTGTTGCTCCCTTTTTCCCAGAGAGTACGCTGTTCGTTTAATGTCAAATAATCCCTGCAGAACCCTGTGCTGGTGCTTTTGGTTTGTGCACTGAGCAGTGCGTGGATGTGACCTGCCAGAGGGGTTCGTCTCTAATGACTTCTCACCAGGCAGATGCATAGCTTGCATTCTTTCATCTAACACTGTGGTTGGTGAGGTTAGGAGAGGGAGGGGCAGGACAGAGTGGACAGTTTCTCCTCCTAAAACACTTGCACCTATCTGTCTGTGCTGACACGTGACACATACATGTCAATTTTCTAATTTATGGTGGTTGTCATAAAAGTTTCAGGAGTGGTGTCACGAAATGAATTAGTATACTGTATTTAAAACCCAAACTACGAGTTTTTCCTTTGACCGTAATCAACCTGGAGTATATAAGCGTGAACTCAGATAGCTACAGTCATTGAATTATTTTTCCACATGCTTTTATATACATATCCTCTGTGTCAGGTCATCACATAATGGACAGAATGAGTGATGATGAGACCAGTGAGACCAGAGTTTCTAGGGAGAGTCTTGACCGGTGATGAATTTGGATCTTTGCGTACAACACAGAGACCAAACGTCAGAGCCTTCAGTTGAAGAGTCCGACGTCGCCAATAAGGCTGAAGAAAGCAAAATAGTCGAAGTCAGGTTGATTGCATTATTTGATGTGAGGGTAAATCGGCCACTTCGAGTTCTTGGCACAGGGCCAAACGATCAACCGGCACATCTACAAAGGGATCCTGTGGCCTTTGCTTTGTTATGGCGCGATGTGATTTTTGTCGTCCTTGTTCCCAACCTCAAGGGGGTCATCAAGGGGACAATGAGGACAAGATGACCGTGACAACGGAGCTGTGAAGGATCCCGGAATCCTTCTAGTAGCAACATGACAGGTGGCCCCCATCAACAGTGGAATTAAAAAAAAAAAAAAAAAAAACTTCTAACTTCAAACACTTCTAAAATCCTCCATGAAAAATCAATTCACAATAAAACAAAACAACAATTGATTATTAAAGTACTGCATCTACATGACATATTCTACTACCTACGCTGCACTTCTCGTAAATAATTTTCCATTTGTGCCACTTAAGTCGGGTTTTCAGGGCAAGTGACGCCGTTTGAAATGTCACGGTAATTTTGACACGTCAACCTTGCGTACCACTCAGAATTTCGGCCTTATTGGTGGATATTTGTAGCTGAAACTTGTCACCCAATCGGTTATTGGTTCCCTGCAGATGAAAACGAAAGGGTTAAGGAGATATGTTGAGAAATAATGAAGTTATATTGTTTTACTCAAATTTTAAGGTGTTTTTTGACCAGATTTTCTATAGGTGATATCACATGAGAACATTCTCCAAAAGGGCCTTTTGTTTTCAGCACAAAAAACAAAATTTCTCCAGAACCCATCATCCAATTTTCGAAATTCCTGGTGTGTCATACTAAGGTTGAAGTGGCCATTCCAACCGGACTCAGCATTTAGAAAGAATTTCATTTTTTCATTTTTGGGAAAGATTGTCATGTTGTTACTTCCAGGCTTGCATGTCAAGAGAATGCTGGGGAAGTGCATTAGACTCTGGG
This sequence comes from Phyllopteryx taeniolatus, assembly GCF_024500385.1. Lineage (NCBI taxonomy): Eukaryota > Metazoa > Chordata > Actinopteri > Syngnathiformes > Syngnathidae > Phyllopteryx > Phyllopteryx taeniolatus. The sequence goes on along the minus strand of NC_084513.1, from coordinate 14,150,325 downwards.
GGATTACTTCAAGAAGGAAAAGATAGTTTGTATTTGAAATATATCTTTTCAGACACCAGTCCTTTAACTAGTAACTGTATTGAGCATAACTGAGATCCAATACAAGAGCAAACGCAACTATTCTGCCTATTTTAAATGTCTGGTGAGTGTGTCGCTAAATCTGTTCAGTCCATAAGAATTTGCATAATTTTTTTCACCACTAAAACAACTGCAAGCTCTATGGACTCACAGTAATCACAAATGCTTATAAAGTCACAGACGTCTACATGCAGTGGTGGCCTCAGTAATCTGTTTTTCCTTTCAATGCCAGTGTCTCCGTTCGGGACTGTGCTCCCGATGAGGATTTGGTTATGTTTGCTTGTAGTTTATTTGTCAGGGATTCTGCTTTGGCTGGTAGGATCGGCGTGTGCTGTGCTAGAACGGATACATGATGATGTTGTTTACACAGCGCTTTCCTCCTCTTGATCACACATGTTGGTGATGTCAAGTGGACAAAGTGATCCTGCACAGTGCCCCTTGTTACATTTGATCATGTGTTTGTTTTGAAGCCTTAAAATAGACTCCCATGCTTAGTGGAAAACGTAAATGTGTATCTTTGTTCTTCACCATTTTGCATGACACACAAGACCGTTTCTGTGTTAGAAATTGGACATAGTTTAGTGAATGTGAGCACAGTACAGTCCAAAACACCTCACAATTCATCTTCTTACTTCTGTCAGAACTTGAGCCACAGCAGCAATAAACACTAGTGAGCTCATTCAGTTATCAGTTATACAGTCATATCACGTTTGACCCATGATGTGGTATGCTTTGGATGAGCTATTTCTTATTTACATGATTTGTGTCACATTGGAATCTGGCTTTCCTTTACATGGCGACCGGTTCAGGGTGTACCCCGCCTCCTGCCCGAAGATAGCTGGGATAGGCTCCATCAGCCCCCGACTCTAGTGAGGATAAGCGGTAAAGAAAAGAAAAAAGAAAGAATATTAACAGTGGTTTGTGCTTTTTTCCCCCCGAAAAGGACAAGCAGTTGAACATGAGCATAATGTTTCCTGACAAAGTTTCATCGCCCACTACTGGCCTGGCATGCATATTACAGCATTTTTGTTGTTGTCTTTGTCAGGCCTGTGTGCAGAGTGGTCATGCTGTTGTTGTTCGTATGTAAAAGTTTTCTTTCACTGAATACTCAGGTCCCGAGTGACTATCACAGTTTTGATGATGTGATGCAAAATCACTGATGCTGAAAAAGGCATTATTTCCACTCAAGGTCACATGAGACCAACAAAAATGTCAAATCCATTTTAGTCGCCATAGCAGCCACACTGGTCATTGTGAAATTAGCATGATCCGTGAGGCAGGCTCGCAACATACCAACAGCTGAGGCCGGATCAGCAGCAAATAATGAGATTGTTTCGTCCTGAGAGGGCAGTATTGCAGGCTATGCTCTTTGTGTATGTGTGTCACTGCATGAGCGACTAGGCTATGCTCATATAAAATAGGGTGTATACTGCAGGCAAGACACGAGCAGTACCAGAGACAACGGAAATGAGCCGCCAGCCATTCTTTAATAAGGATGTAGTACACAACGTCAGGAAGAGTGGAGCCAGCTATTGATGGTGAGGGTTTGTCAGGACGCTGCTTGTTTTGCTCAAGCAACAGAGATTTTATTGATACCTTTTCAACATTACTAAAGTTTTGTTAACTGAGCTTTTTGTAATCATTATTACCAGTATACTTTTAACCAAACGCTTATTTATAATGATTGTGCATTGACTTACTACATGAATTGATTTTGAATTATTTCCTTTTTTTACAGTACAATACAGTCTACAATTGACTGTTTCACTTAATATCACTTATTTTAATAATACCGGTGTCACGGTCTTGGATTGACCTTTACCCTTCACAGCGGTTTGTGACACCCTGGGGAGTTTAGTGGTGCAGTAGCGCAGTAAAATCTACTGCAAACTATCCAGTATGCAGCCGTGTGGACGTGTCCTCGTCTCCTCCTCCTGCCACAATTAGGGGCAACAGACCCCTGTCAGCGGCGCTCGCTGTGGCGAGCTCAAGAGGATTTCCACTGATTTACAAAGAGCCCAGATTAGCTAATCCCTAAAGTTTCCCAAACACCAACCTCCCCCATCACCTGAGTGACACACACACACACGCACACCTTGAATACACCACAAGAACACGTCTGGTTCCCTCCACTTTTCGTGTGCTTATTAATGATCATAGATTCTTCACTAGAAACTTCATTAGGTACACCTGCACAAGCCAATAAAGTGTTTCTCAAAAAATTCATAATTCTACAAGATCATATTATTGAATTTTGGTTGATAGCGCTAGTAATACGATCATTTTGGTACAATGGTTTTGTACAACCATGTGAACCCTGTTGACGGAGGATATGCTACAGAACCACTGTTGTGGTGTAGAATAGCAGAGATGTTTCTAATATTTTGCTTATACTATTTACTGTTGCTATATGACTCTTTAAAATGTAGATGTGTACACAGTTTAGTACAAAGTTGTTCATTTTTGTGCACATCACCTGACTTGTACATTTCTGTCAATTCTGTGGCATCTGGGACATCCGTATGTAAGTTAAGCCTTAAGAACATAGCAAACGTAGAGTTGTGATTAGCACACTTCAGCAGTTTCACCCTCCAAAGGCCTCATGTCAGGCCAGTATGAACTTGCCTCACATCTCAGCTTCCACACTTGATGTCAAAGCTTGACCTTGATGACTGGCGCTCTTTAAAATCCGTCTGCTATTCATAGTCACCACTACGCTGTGGGTTTATGTATTTTTCTCTGCATGCCTGAATAAACTACAACAATTACCATTTTAGTCACCGTTGAACTTTGTTTTATAGTGTTTGCAGGATCTCGTTACTTTCTTTACTTCCTTATAGTCTCAGTGACACTGGTTTGGTAGGTTATTAGTGTTTGTATTGTTTTCCTGTGTGGCAGACAACACATGATTTAGACACATTGTTTACAACATTAGGTACATCGCTGCAATCTGATGAGATATGATAAATAGCTAAATAAATAAAGCATATACTGTAAAATAAAAATGCTCACCTTGCACTTCCATGTAAATATCCATTATCTATTTTGTATTCTGCTTGTCTTTATTACGGTCACTGGTGAACTGGAGCCTGTCCAAGCTAATTATCCTTGGCGGGGTACACCTTGGATTGGTCGGCAGTCAATTGCAATAGGGCACATATAGACAAACAACCATTCACACTGTCTTTCACACCTACGGACAATTTCTAATCTTCAGTTAATCCCAAAGGTTTTTGGAATGTTGGAGGAAAACACTACCTGGAGAAGGCCCACACAACCACGGAGAGAACATGCAAACTTCACACAGGATGGTCTTAATTGTCGAACCACCTGGGTCATGGTAACAACTAGTCCGCCACAGTGCCGCCCCAGTGTAAATATACTGTATGGCATCCGATATTGGAAAAAAATAATAAATGCTACACCAACCCAAACTACAACTCAATAATAAATATTTATTAAGTTAACATCAGTTATCCTTATGATTGTGCAGGTGTACCTAATATTGTGGTCAGTGAGTCTAGAATTATTCTGAATGCATGGAAGTCAATGTGTTTCAATATTAGCCTGTAGGTGGCAGTAAAAACATTCTATCGCTGAGGTGGGGGAAACAGCTGTTTCCCCCTATTTTGAAGCCCTTCCACCATTATTTTATTTCCCTCATTCTTAGTTGACCCAATGTTAGCATTTTGTTTTCTACACTGTTTGAAATTCAAGCTCTGAAGCAGTTTAGTGTTATGCTACTAGCATGTGTAAGGAAGTATGTTAGTGTGAGATTACACAGTGTTGATGCCAAAATGCAGCTGGCATGGGTAAGAGGGTGACCGCAGGCCCTCAGGGACCTTGGCACCGTGTCAGACCACCTCTGCTGGTGGAGGCTCTGCTTGATTAGTTTCATGTATTAGTGGTAAAATGAACCCGCTTCTGAGACCTTGCAACCAACATGGCACTAAGTATGTGTGTCTATTGTGTCAAGTTTATTCTTAGCTTGGTAGCTCTACCCCAAAGCAGCAGAAGTAGAACCCCTCTGTTTGGTCACTTGGGATAAATAAAGCATCCTGAAATACCAAGTTAAAGGAAGAGGATGCCGGCCACTTGTGTTTGTTTTATTACACATACAGGATAACCTGACATTCTTTTTTTCTTCACAATCATTCAGAGCTGCTCTCCTGTTTCATGTCAACTATGTTGGGGTTCTAAAATGTGAAGCATGGGACTTTTTGAAATTCCTGGCCTATGTTTGCAGCCCACCCACGCGTGACTCTTGGGAAGCGTCTCGCAAACAAAACTTGGGGAGTGCAAGCACACTTAGCGTTTTTCAATCATTGGACTAAATTTCCTTGCTCAACTTCGTGATAAAGGGCAGCACAGTGAATTAATAGTTAGCATGTCTGACTCACAGTATGGAGGTTCATGCTTCGAATCCAGGCTCTGGCCTTCCTGTGTTTGTATGTGGTCCCCATGCTTGTATGGGTTTTCCCTGGCTTCCTTCTACATTCCAAAAAAATGCATCATGATAGGTTCATTGAAGACTCAGTGGAAATGGTTGTTTGTATGCAGTATGTGCCTTGCGATTGTTAGGCACACAAACCACTACCCCGTCAGTGACCAATGAGTTAATTGAATGATCAGTTGTTATGCCCATCCCTACTCCTAACTTTGGCTCCAAAATGAACTGAAGCTAATTGAACAGTTGTATGGCATTATAGCCACAAACTCTCCATTAACCAGGAGTTTAAAAAAAAATGGAAAAAGGACTTTGTTTTAACATGGTTTACACACATCAGCAGGAAACAGCCGCTTCCTTTTTTAAGGCCCTTCTCTGGTCCTGTCTGGCAGGCAGTCTTGTTCTATCTGCATGATGGGGCTGCATACATGGGTGATGTCCACCAGATTGTGTGGACTCAGACACACTTAATCCCTGCGGAGTCCCACAGCAGCAGCCTGGACATTGAAACGCAGGCAGCTGCAGCTCTCACCTTCCTCCCAGAGAGATTACTCAGAAGGCACGCCAACTCCTCTTGAGACTGGCCTCTCTGAACCACACATGGGGCCTCTAGTGGCTTTGTTTGGAGTGTTCACACCTTAGATTGTAAAGGGAAACGCAAGATGACCCAACTATTTTGCACATATGTTGCCTGTGATGTTTCACCTTGGCTCCACCGACCGTTGCTGTGAACAGGTTGAAAGTGGTTCTGTTTGCAGCTTAGAGCAGGCCAGTGACTGTGTCCAAGAGATGTTGTGAATGAGGTGTCCAAGTGGATGATGAGAGGACCTCCATTGGTCTCAGTGGATAACAGTTTTATTGACTAAAGCTGGGCGTACACTTTGCGATTAGAATTCTGCCGACTCATTTATAAATTGGGACCAATTTCAAGTCTAGTTGGGTGTCATGAGAAGTACAGTGTAGTGGGGCATACGAACAGGGATTGGATGTAATCACAACAAAAAGATGCTTTACACTGTCATTTTGGATATTTACAAGTTGAAAGTTCTTAAACTATCGCATTATGGTTCCAGTCTAAACATTAAATACCACTTGTCCGTGAAAACAGAGAACGTCCGAGTATGTCCCTTTTAAATCAATGTGAAGCTGTACATACCGGATGTGCCAATTTGATTTACTTTCAGTATCAAACAAATAGCAGTCATGGTAGCTGTGTTGCTACAGCCTACATGCGTATCAGTGATTTGAGTGTAATTTTCCACCAATTTCATTTGCAGTGTTGTCTTTCACACATAAAAAAAAAAATCATGTGGTATATTTTTTTTGTAGTCGATGCTAAGGTGATGATAGCCGAGTCGACGTTGACAGGCGGAAGAAGTCATTTTTATTTTTTAAGTTGTCAACTTGCTATCCACACAACTGTTTCCTTTCAATACTTCATCCTCCAAATACAAGATCACTCACCTCGTGATATTCATATGCTCCCTGCCCTGCCAAGGCACAGTCGCCCCACCCCTCCAACTTGCTCATCCAATCACATACAGACAGTCGCTCATCCAGTCATATTCAGATACCCTCAGTGCCTTCGCAGACAGTCGTAATTTACGTTAACTCTAACTCTAAATTGTGTAACACAACTGCAGGGTTGCTGCTCTCTACAGCATTATAATATTAAAAAAAGAGAGTTCATAGCGCTTGTGCTTTTGCTATATTTGAGGATAGACTATCATATTTTTCATGTGACCATGCTATGGGTCTCATTTTTAGTAAAATATTTCCACATGCTTGAGGTGCCGCCACTAGTTTGCTGGGTGGACCCAACATACCCCTGTTAGTAGAAATGTTGTTTCTCAAACTCAAAATGGCCACCCCAATGAATTACGATCAATTGTTTAATAACAGATACATCATCCCTAATGACGTTACAAAGCACTACTACAGGCCTGCTTGCACATTCAGTCAGGAAAGTAGAGGTTTATGGTCACATGGGACATAAAGTAATGTTTATGTGCTGTGAGGTAGCACAGCTGGTATATGATATGAGAGCCTGTTACTTCCAACCTACAGTCCACAGCAATGCTGTCATCGTAGCTGTAATCTATGCCACCGCTACTCTTATCTTCTCTGCAGCTGCTGATTGAAGCAGAGCGACAGAGCGTGGACTGTCACAGCTACCACACCCCACAGGATACTTACTGTACATGTAAACATCCATAGACAGACAGAACAGCGCTGTGCCCCAATCACATTTCTAGACCATAAGCCATTCCTTAACTAGATTTTTAGGTCAAGGTTTAGTAAGCCTGATGCAGTCCTAATGTGGAGGTCAGAGTAGTTCTTTATTAGTGTGCCACAGACATAGCCATTGGCTGTGAATTGTTAAGGCGAAGGGCAATGGTTAGAAGAAGCAGCACATGCAGCAGTGACTCAGCACTGCCCTTTGGGAATTCACCAGCGGTAGAGGATACTATTACAGAAATTACTCCCTCCAAACCAAATCTGGCAACATTGATCCTGACGGCATGTCTTATAGCATGTATAGTAGGCCTACAATGGTGCCTTGAGAACAAGTGACCTGACTTAAGACTCGTTCAGCCGTGTTTTTGTTGTTGTTGTTGTTGTTTTGTTTTTTTTTGCTTTGGCTTGCGAGTGAAATTTTGAGATACGAGCACTGTATGATGGCAGTGATCTCAACTCAGTTCACAACAAGCAACAGCTTGGCAGATGATGAACAATTCTTAAAAAAGTGTTTATTACCACTCTCAGTTGACGTTAACTGTTAACATAAAACAAAGATAATTACACGTTGTGTAGTTAAAACTACCACCTAACGTTACCTAAAGTCCGCTAGCTTAATGCTAACACATAATAGGAGCCGCCATAGATGGGCTAACGAATAGCATCGATGTCGCGGTATTATAACCCTTTAAGCAACGATATTTCAACACAATGGTGGAGTAACACATATAGACAGATAATATAACAATACATAGCATCACTTGCATATATTATTTATCCTCTGCGAAGTACGACAAATATTACCGTAGCTTACTGACCAATTATAACCGCCTCCTTCATATATAGTCATATGTCTGTATTATACTGCCTCCAAGTGGCCAAGACGCGTACACCAGGAGGCGCAGCACAATGTCTAGTGAATTAAAGCAAGAACTGTAGCAAAAACTGGAAAATTATTTTCATTCTATCTAATTATGTCATTACTGTATGTTTTTACAGTACAATATTACAGACAGCTATTTTTCTTACTTAAAAAAACATTACAAACTTTTGTTGTTTTTTGGGGGGGAACGGATTAATGGCATTTCCATTCATTTCAATGCGGAAAGATGATTTGATTTGTTTTGAGACGAATTAAACTCGTATCTCAAGACACCTGTGTAATTTAAGTGACAACAAACAAAAAAGTTCCACATTATATTTACAATTGGACAGTTTTCTAGCGTCATGAATACAAGGTCAAATAAGTGCAAAAAAATCTAGTCATGACAGGAGATAATTTTTCCCCAAGCGAAATCCAATACAACCATCACTAGAAGTCCTGTCAGTTCCCTATTGTGTGTTTAAGAGCGTGCTCTTTCTTGTACCGGAGGAATCTGTGTCCTCAAGGCAGAAAATGTATGATTGCCACCTGTGACACTTTCAGCTATGCCTGTTGTCATTAATGATTCATTATCCATTTAGTCGGCTCCTAAATAGTCACTGTTTAATAGCGTAGCTGCTACCCCACACTTTTTAAAAACATTCTCACTTGTCACACAAGTATAGAAATAAGGTAACAACAAAACACTTTGCCATAACCTTGATAACAAGTGACAATGCCTGTGCCTGCATTTGTCTTTCTGCTTTGAGCATGACTTGCCCTATCTTTCAGTGTATATTCTTCTTTTCTCACATTTTTTTTTTATTAATGACTAATTATTTATTAGTTTTTTTCTTTTAACACTTTTTGGTGAGACTGGCATCCCTTTTGCAATAATGTTGCAAAGCAACTACACAAAGAGTAGGAAAACCACACACGTAGAATAAATTATTCGATGTTTGCTGAACTGAGCTCTTGCACAATATGCCTGTGGTTCATTTTGTGTGTATGTCACTTGTGTATTTTACCACACTTTTTGGTTGAATTCTGAATTGCATGACTGACCTGAGTGTATTTCTACTGGCAGGCCATATTGTGGGTATAGTGGAACCCCTGTTTATCGCGCGGCTACATTTCTGACCTACCCGCGACAGTTTGCTACAAGCTGTTCCTCACTCCCAATTGAAGTTTACTATAAAAATGACATATACAATGTTTAATTGTCTTTTTTATTTAAACACTAAATGTTCAATTAAAATATTTTGTCTGACAAATGCATACTAGCTTAATGCCAACATATATTGTGAAATGGCAGGAATTCGAATATATTTTTTTCAGTGGTTATAAAACTTCGAACAAATGCAACTTTAACACACACAGAGAAGCAACGCATACATTACTACAACAATACACAGGCATATATTCTTCTTTATATTCTTTTCTTCTCCCTGTCCTTCTTATTGTCCAGTTTCTTCTTTTTCTTCTTGCTTGTTATTCTTTTTTCCTTGTGCTTCTTCTAGTTCTTATTCTTGTATTTCTTCTTTTTCTTGTTATTCTTTTTCTTCTTCTTGTTCTTTCTTCTTCTTGTTCTTGTTTTTGTTCTTGTTCTTCTTGTAGTTCTTGTTCTTCTTGCTCTTGCATGTTGCTGCACAACGTGGTATTACACTGAAACATGCAACTCTAAATTTGGACTTGCCTGTATACTGCAAAACCCCATAAAAAACAATCGCTTGAAAATCTTTTCAATGTATTGCTTTTATATTGGTCATCATTGTTGTGCAGCAAGGTTTAAGTGACTGGTGTGGGTTAAGAATACATTAAGAGGCTGCGAGATGTGAGCTGCCACATTTCTTAGCACTCAGTAAAACATAATCAGTCTTGTTTTTACCCTGTTAGAGAGCCTTTCTTTTTATTTTCTTGAATCCGCTCATGTGGAGGTTTGGTGGCTTTGCCCTGTGGCTTGTTTCATTGTACAGTCAAATGTAGTTCAGTATGCCAGGGTACTGAAATATTAACACAGCAGCAGCATGCAGGAAGGAAGGCGTACGAGTAGGAATCATCTACTCTAAATACTCGACTGTGATTGTGTTGATTTTTTTTTTTTAAGGCTAATTGCCAAATACACATGCAAAGGAGTCAGTCTATTGTTGATACATCGTGTCCAGTGCCCATTGTGTGACTTTAAATGAGCACAGTTGAAACCACATGCCTCAGGAGTTAATTGGTGCGTATGCTGTGCACTGCTGTGACACATTTTTAATAACTGAGAATTCAATTATTCTTCTGTGCAATGCTGCAGCACGATGAGGAGAGACGTGGATAAATAAACTAAGATGACCTCTTTTCTTCCGCCTTCTCATGATGAGTGTGTGGATACATTGGTAAAACTAGCAAGCAGACAGCTTGGGTCCATCTCTGTTGGTTTTCAAATGGTAATAATGTTTTTATTTTGTATTACATTATGTTTTCCCGAGGATTTCTTTTCTTGTAATGTTGATGATAATCCACATATTTTTACTAAAATAATATTGGTCAAACTCGAGGTTCCTCTGGATCTGATCCAGATGAACCTTGAGCAATTTATTTCAATGTTCACGTGCAACACTTGGTGCACTTTGAATCACATCTGGTCCTGGTTCACTGAGCAGTCACACTACCATTAAAGCAGAGGTATGAACACAGCCTAAATTGAACATGGATTATCCTATTTTAACATCTGATTGGGCTACAATTTGTTGTCCTCATCAATAATCTATAATTTATCAACCATATACAGAATTGATTTCGGATCCAAAATGCACAAAAAATACACAAAATCCACGCAAAATCCAGATGTCAGAATTGTCTTTATTGCAAGACTTTCTAACATTGCATATACATTGCTAGTGCATATGCAATATATTTAAACAAGAGCCTTGAGAAAAACTTTTTTTTTCAGATACATTTCCAGATGTCACTTTTCACAACAAATGTTCTTCTTGTGCTCTAATCTTCCATCTCCCTGGTGCTATTCCCAAGACATTTTGGTCAAAGACTGCACTTGCAGATGAATTGTTATCCAGCATTCCAAATGATAAAATTTTGGTTGTTCTGCTTCTGATATATCTGCACTCTTGGCAGGCTGTCCAGCTTGAGCTAAAGCAGCAGCTGATATCTTTAAATCCTCCCTTTTCACTGTTTGGACAACAGACGGGGTTATTTTGTGTTTGTGTCCGATGATGTTTTTTGCTCTATAGGGCTGTGCGTATTCCGACTTTTTAAAGCAGCTGACTGATGTATTTAGCATCACATTGATGAGAGTCACACTGTTGGCCTTGGCAGCGCATCTGAACTAAAAAAGCATTCAACCATATTGCTGTTTGCCTGTTCGTAGGAGCAAACGCTCCCTCTGGATATAAGGTCGCATTTGCTGTAACCCATTTATTTCATACTCACTCATGTGGCTGCAAAAAGTGATCATGGCTTAAAAGAGTTCAAATACAAATGCATCTTAATTGGAAGAAAAATGAGGAGAAAGACACTGACTACAGAGCAAAAAGTGAGACTTGAGTCACAAACAAACAATTATGCATATTGACTGTAAGGTCAGCACTGAGGCTGCTGCAGAACTCGCTCAGTATCCTTCATCCCTCCCATCCCTCGTCTTGTGCTCTTCCTCCCTCGCTCCCTCACTTGCTGCATATCGCCTGCTGACTGGCTTATTCCAGCTTGCACAGAGTGGAGCGACTAACAAATACAGCAGGGCTCTCCTCTGCGTTTGCATTTATTAATTCTGCAGCCATCCTGCACTTCAGGCTCGCCACGCTGGCTCTTGGCGCCTGAACGTCGGCGCTCCCTCCCTGGATTAGAAGCGTTAGATTGCAGGGTCAGATCATGGACTGGGGAGGAAGAGGGCAAAAGGGACAAAACTGGGTCACTCGCAGGCTCTCCTGAATGATGCCGGATTGGACCTGGAGGAATGGGGTGCACCACCAGCACAGTCGTCTTTAATGGGCTGCGAACTGTCTTAGAGAGGAACTGTAGCGGCTACATCTGTAAAGGAGCTGCTGAGCCCATTGGGCCAACTGAGGTTGAGCGAGCGCTGAGTCGGAGGGAGTCTCGTATCTTTCCGACACCGAGAGTGCTTAAGGTGTGTATGTGTGTATGGTTGCACAATACTACATATATTTAGGGCTAAAAGGTAGGACAGATATTAATTGCAAATTACCTTATTGGTTATTTTGGATTTATTGTTATTTGGGTGGCGGCACGGTGGTGACTGGTTAGATCGTCTGCCTCATAGTTCTGAGGACCGGGGTTCAATCCCCGGCCCCGCCTGTGTGGAGTTTTCATGTACTCCCCGTGCCTGCGTGGGTTTTCTCTGGGCACTCCTGTTTCCTCCCACATCCCAAAAACATGCATGGTAGGTTAATTGACAACTCTAAATTGCCCCTAGGTGTGAATGTGAGTGCAAATGGTTGTTTGTTTATATGTGCCCTGCGATTGGCTGGCAACCAGTTCAGGGTGTACCCCGCCTCCTGCCCGGTGATAGCTGGGATAGGCTCCAGCACGCCCGCGACCCTAGTGAGGAGAAGTGGCTCAGAAAATGGATGGATGGATGTTATTTGTGTGCCGGCATGGTGCTGACTGGTTAGCACATCTGCCTCACAGTTCTGTGGACCGGGGTTCAAATCCCGGCCCCGCCTGTGTGGCGTTTGTATGTTGTCCCCGTGCCTGGGTGGGTTTTCTCCGGGCACTCCGCTTTCCTCCCACATCCCAAAAACATGCGTGGTAGATTGGTTGATGACTCTAAATTGCCCGTAGGTGTGAATGTGAGTGCGAATGGTTGTTTGTTTCTATGTGCCCTACAATTGGCTGGCAACCGGTTCAGGGTGTACCCCGCCCCCCACCCGAAGATAGCTGGGATAGGCTCCAGCAGCCCGCGACCCGAGTGAGGATAAGCGGTAAAGAAAATGGATGGATGGATGTTATTTGTGTGCAACAGACAGAACACAGTCACAAGTTGAAACATGTTCATAGTACTTAGAATCTCAATTTAAGACTTAACAGCCATGTTAAGCCATTGTTTTCTTTCAATCCCATTCCTTTTATCTTTCATCATTATTTTAATTGAACCAGTTATTATTTGTTGAGTTTTTGCTTGTTTATTTTGTGCCTTTATGAAGATAATTATGCTATGTTTTGTGATTAATGTCTTATTGTTGTGGTAGTATTTTACAGTGTGTGGAGTAGAATTGAAGTGTTCTACTATGTTTCTAATATTTTGACTCTTGCAGCTCAATGAGTTAAGCAAAAGATGTCTCAGTATGGGTTTGTGCAATTATACAACACTGCAAACTAGCCATCCATCCATCCATTTTCTGAGCCGCTTGTCTTCACAATGGTCGCGGGAGTGCTGGAGCCTATCCCGGCTATCATCGGGCAGGAGGCGGGGTACACCCTGAACTGGTTGCCAGCCAATCGCAGCACTGCAAACTATAACCACAATAATTAACATATTCTTAAAGACCCTGTAAAGTGAATTCAGAGATTTGTTTCTAAATACGTTATACGTGTTTGAAGATAATTGCTGAAAATGTGCAAAGACTAAGAACTATGTAGTACTACTCAGTTGTGAAGATATAGTGAATTGTTTATCACCGTCAGTTTTCCTGATTCTTTTTTTGGGGGGGGGAGGGGGGGTTTGGGGCGTGGCTAAAATGGTGTACAGTGACATAATTGGGCGGCCAGCATTAGTCACCCCTCCCCCACTATGTATTAACTTGATCGGAGCATCAGCGGTTATATGGCGTAATTGCGACGTAAGCTATTCCTACCTCCAGAAAATACATCTTCCCTTCGGATAGTCCGCTGGTGAAAAAGCAGAAGAGGAACGGAGGAGTCAGACTTGACAGCCATTTTGTGAACCGGGGCTTGGTGCTGGTGTTGCCACTGCTAAAGCGCCTCGTCATGCCGTGGAAAGGCCCCGCGACGACCTGATTGGTTATATTCCAGACATTGGAGGCTTTAAGCGGATATATTTTCATGGCTCAAACATGTAGTTATTTGTAGGCATCGGAAATATGTTAGACAAAATATTATCCATTTTCCCAGGTCATAGTACAGGTGTTTGATTGACAGTTGACATCTGTGCTTGGCGTGATTTCAGCGCATTCAGCGGATTCACCAACAGCATTTGAGAGCGGAGAGAATGGCTTGATTTTTGATGATTTTGAAGCCTCATTTTATATACTTCTTCTGTATACTTTTATGTGGTGTGGCCAGTGTGAGAATGTGCTTTCATGAACCATTTCTCCTTGCAACTACAGTAGTAGGACAAAAAACATTGTAATATTTTCAGATTAGATGAATACAGTCTTTTCCTCTACTATGTATACTGTAGACACTCCCTTTCTGACAAAACTAAATGCGACGGCCGTACATTATATTAATTGTGAAGAAGCATTTATTATTCCTTTATTGTAGATGAAATACACCCAATTCAGTAGCAAGACAGTGTTAATATGAGTGCAGAAAATGTAGGGCAGTCAGAGTGCTGGATCTTGCCTTCCGCTAAGCACTACATGGGTTAAAGCCTCTGAGGACTGGCATGGGGACGAGGATGAGGAGGGGCCGGCAGGCGTTAAGGCACAGAGGTCTCTCTGTCTTCCGGAAATCAATCACCATTCTTCATGTGACAAGTGACAGGCTTGGCCGTGCTACTGCTACTCCGTACCAGCTTGTCTTGCCCTTCTGGTTGTTGTTTGTATGAAAGTGTCTACAGTACGCGTCTCCTTTCCATTGATGGTTCATCAGCAGAAATCCGAGTGACATTGGCCCTGGCTGAGAGCAGAGAATTAGGTCAAGGGCACTGTCGCCTCCCTTGGCTCGCGAAAGGTTTTATCATGTAGATGGGGTTCAGTTAATCCCCCATCAGTAGGCGGCAGTCTTGCAAATCGATAGTTTAATGTGAGCGTCCGCTGTTGTGCTTTCCTCATCACATTATTTGACATTGTGTCACACTCTCCAGTTGCTACACTCGTCAATACCTTTCGCACCTTGGCAATCCATTAGGCCAGATTAAGAGATGATATAAACCGTTGCGTTTGCCCTTTTAATTCAAAGGTTTTATCATGTAGATGGGGTTCAGTTAATCCCCCATCAGTAGGCGGCAGTCTTGCGAATCGATAGTTTAATGTGAGCGTGCACTGTTGTGCTTTCCTCATCACATTATTTGCCATTGCGTCGCACTCTCCAATTGCTACACCCGTCAATATCTTTCTCACCTTGGCAATCCATTAGGCCAGATTAAGAGATGATATAAACCGTTGCGTTTGCCCTTTTAATTTCCTCTGATTGCAGCGGGTCAATATTGTGGCGGTGTGAAATAGTTGATGCGGTGAAAGATAACTCTGGCTGCAGCGATCGAATATTTTTAGAATCGAGTGTTCTACCGGTTATTTTATAGATTAATTGGATAAAAAAAATAATAATTGCCCTATTTATTTTGTCCACTTGGGATCACTCTCCTCACGTTCTAGAAAATAATATCGGTGACTTTGAGTATCGATCATTTTAAAAGGCAGGGTATGGCCTGGTGAGTGACGTGTGTGTCAACCGATGAAAGTAGAGTTGGCTGTTTTTTGGGTTTTGTTTTTAGCTAAGATTAGCTGTTAGTGTTTGTCTCTGATCATTAAACTGATTAAAAGTGCACCGGCAGCTGTGTGCATCCTTGACCATTTGCGGGAGCATTACAATAGTTTCTAACCATTGGTGGTAGGCTGTATTAAATTAGCTAACAATGTTTACGTTACCTTGTGTCAGCGAACATAGACGTGCTGTTGTGGTACGTCAGTTTTGCTTTGTAGTAGACACATTGCACTTAACTTCTTTTTTTAAGCGAATGATACCACCTTTTGGACATTCTCCGTCTTTTACACAGTCTTTCCTCCTGGCTCGCCACCATCGCGCCAACCTAGTTCTACATAGAGAGGCGCTTGAGTCAGTCAGCAGTTAGCATTAGTCCACGGGGAAGAATGATCACTGAAAAGTGTTAAGACAGCTATTGCTTTGGTTTTTTTTGGTAATCGAATTATTATTCGAGTTATTTGATTAATCGTTGCAGCCCTAAGTAGATCACACACACTTGAATGCAGGCTTTCAACAAATGCTACTGACTTGACTAACACAGGTCATTCCTCAGTCTCATCCTTCAAAAACTCACTGTAGTTTATGTATTTTCATTCTTTGCTTTCACAAAGCCACAATTTTCATCCTGTGTTTCAATGGCTAACAACAGTGAAGTGCTGAAGTATTTAGTGGTTTTATCGGGGGAATGTTGTTGCAAAAGAAAGGATGTCCAGACGCCAGCTTGGTCTAAGATAAAGGTGTCTTTCATCCCATGTCTTGGGAGTAGTGATTCCCATATACCCCATGAAACTTTTGGTTTCAATGAACCACAACTAATGAGATGTTCCGTCGTGTGGGGGAGCTTAAGAAATGCCAAACCAGGTCTGCATTTCATCAACGATAAATCAAGAGCTTGTTAAATTTCATTTAATAGCTGTATCCGTTTTTATAGGAATCTGTATGTGTGCACACATTTTTTGTGCTTAATTAGAAAAATAACACTTTATAACATTGTACTTAACATACAGTAATGACATAACTGAATAGAATGTAAAGAGTTGAACAGTTTTGCCACATTTTTTGCTTCAATTCAATGGACATTGTGCTGCTCCTTCTGGTGTATGTGTCTTGGCCATGCGGAGGCAGTATAATACAAACATAGAGACACATGAAGTAGAGTTTCACAACTAACCCAGTAATCTATAGTAGTAATAGTTATTTTTTGCAAAAGATAAAGGTTACACAGTGGACCACAGCATACTCGCAGTTCGGCACCCATGAATTCAACCTATTCTCTGACGCATTTCATTTATTGTTTCATGTTTTTTCTTTCATTTTTTGGGGGGTGGGGGGTCGGCAATTCCAAAAATGGTTATTGGCGGTTTATTCTCATTTAGTGAAGAATTTGTGGGTGGGGGGAGGGTGAGATTTTTAAAATATGTCTACGTGTTGCTCTACCGTTTGTGTCCAAATATTCTTTGCTTAAAGAGTTATAACACCGAAACACCAATGCTATTCGTTAGCCTGTTTATGGTGTTTAGCATTGTTTTGTTTTAGCTAAAAAGACTATTATGGTTTTGTTGCTTTAAATACACAACATGCAATTCTCTTTGTTTTGTTTAGTTTGACAGTAAACCTTGACTGAGAGTGGCAATAAACAACTTGAAGCTTTTTTTAAGACTTAAAAGACTATAATAATGAATTCTGCCTAACTGCTGCTTGCTGTGAAGTGAGTTGAGTTGGGTAACGTTCACTGCCACTACACAGCACTCATATCTTATAAAAAATAAAATAAAAAA
Source organism: Phyllopteryx taeniolatus (assembly GCF_024500385.1). NCBI lineage: Eukaryota > Metazoa > Chordata > Actinopteri > Syngnathiformes > Syngnathidae > Phyllopteryx > Phyllopteryx taeniolatus. Next base: position 14,133,293 of record NC_084513.1, on the reverse strand, counting down.
ATGGACCGAACAACGGTTTGTAGTTCAAAAAACTTGTAAGTCTGGTCACTCATATCTCAAGGCACCATTGTATTTCTGAAAATGTATATATTACATTATTATTGCTGGCCCCACACTGAGTTCTCCCACCCATTACATGATCAGCTAGGCTCAGCAAAGATCCACAGCCACTTTCAAGCGACGCTTGAGTCTGGCCTGTGTTTGGTGATGATCCATGTGCCACATGCACACAGTTTAGTATATGAAGTCTTGACTCCACAAGCAAAAATGCCGTCATTGTCTTTCTGAGCTTTCACTTCCCCCTGCCCCAAGCAGTATATCAGGGCGGGGTACACAGTCGCTCACTTGGATGTTATGTTATGTTATGTTATGTTATGTTATGTTATGTTAAAACACATGGGAAGTGTTTGAGATGCATGTAACATTTCAGCTTTAAGTACAGTACAGTGAAACCTCCAAGGATGAACCATACAGTCTAACCGTCACAATACATTTTTCTTTGCATATGTGTTATTCGACTGTGCAATCCTTTTGAAAGATCTCCAGCTTTGACAATCACTTTATGATCACAGATGGCTTTCAGGTTCACCTCTGTGCAATGCTCATATCTCGACTTATGGATCTACAGTAAAACATCAGCGGCCACAAGCTTGTTTATTTGTTTATTTTTTTTCCTGGTGATTGCCTTCGTCTTTTGAGACATTTCAGCCTAATTGCTAAAACTGGACCATTATCGCCACCACTCACACTTGTATTCTTTTAAAAGATATCCTGGCAATTCGATTTTTTTGGGGGGGAGGGGGGGATTGTATTGGAGCACCTTTTAAATTTGTGTCCGCAGTGATCAGTAAGTAAGTTGTGTTGAAGCTTTGCTGTAGATCGATTTTGCTCTCTTGTGCTTCTTATACAATCTAATGAAAGGTTTATACTGAGTGCATACATTTGCGGAACAAATCCAGATTTTGTCTTACTCTCTCTATACTGTACCGCTCACATCAGACCACTTAACAGCATCACCATTCTTCCTGTTTTACATGGCATGTTTTGATTAATTTCAGTGTGGTCTCTGGTTGCTAAGGAGCTGTAAAGGGTAGGCTGTGTTTTTTATTACATTCCAGGTTACACCCTGTTTTGCTACGGCTCGCACAAAGATCCTATCAAGCCTTTTGTTATGCAAGTGAGAAATACGATTATGATCCTGTAAAGGATGACCAGTACAACGTGCTGGATGTACCCTATGTAATGTCTTGCTAACTTGTTTTTCTGAGCCTTTTCAAGAAAATGAATTACAGGAGCAAACAACCAGAGTGAGGAAGTGTCCATTAGAATAATGCGTCTCAAAGTCTTTGACCGTGCAGGAGAACAAGGAAGCCTCCTCTATAGGATTTAAAGTACCGTTATAGAGTATTAACGAACTTTACACTATATATTCAGGAAAGGAGCACAGTGACCACCGGCCGGCCACGTCATAGGTGTGAGGTCCAGGATTCGAATCTCGGCGCTGTCCTTCTTGTGTCGAGTTTCCATGTTATGGCAATTGAAGACTGATTGACCTCAAGAGTGAATGTGAGTCTGAACGGTTGTTTGTCTATTTGTGCCCTGAGATTTGCTGGCAACCAGTCCATGGTGTACCCCGCCTGTTGGCCAAAGTCAGATGGGGAAGTCTTCACTTTTGAGTTGCGACCCTAATAAGGACAAGCAGTCAAACACTATAGAAAATGGATGGTTGGATTATAGGAAAACTATGTATAACCCACAAAGTCCAAATTCATTTCCAACTCACCGCACCAATGATCACATTTTTTGGCATTGACAAAAATAATGAAAGTGTTACCTTTTGGGTCAAGTAATAGAAACCACCCCATTAACCATGTGCACCATCCTATTTTCACTACTGCTGTCAGTTGAGGGGTTCACCAGACAGACAGTTAAAATGAGGGCAGACGCAGCCTTCTGTTACATCCATGACTCCCTCATGCCTCCGGGACTCTCCATGAACTGACTATATGACACATGGAGGCATTATCTTGTTGAGGCTATAATTAGCCTCTTTAACTTGTGTTTTGAGGCAGCTGATTCAATTCTCTTTTGTTTACACGTGTGTGGGGAGAGGCTGAGATAATGTTTAGTATCACATAATGTCAACATCTGTTGCAGCCGAGTTACAAAATAAAACACAGTGGGGTAAATTTGTGAAGTGCAGCCAGAAGTGGATATAAAACAGTGTAAGCCATTTAACCGCATTGCTGCTTCTTTCAAGTGGGTCTTGTTGTGGGCCTTTAAATCCAGTGAGAGTTTGAGTCATCGGTTGCTTACTAATCAAGAAGATTTGCCAGCAATGTTGTCATTTTTTGCAAATTACATTGTTTACCAAATGTCTTTTTATCATTGCAACTTTTTGTGTCACTGTAGTTAAATTGCGTGGTGTTGAAGAGATGTGGGCATGAAGGCTTTCAATAGCTGGCAGCAACCAGCAGAGGGCACAATTAATTGAGTCCCAATTAGTGTTCTGCCAAAATGGGCTGGCGTTAATAAAGATAATAAAGCAGAGAATAAAGTTCTGTTTTGTACATGAATCTATTTGACCCAAAAATATAGATCCTTCATCTAAATGGGTGGAATACCGTAGACCTTCATTAAGTAAGTGACAAAATTACCCTCTCAATAGCCTCTTTTACACTTGGACAAATTGGTGCACCAGAGGTGTAATAATAATGGTTAATTTACCAGATCTTCTGTCCAGGAAATTTAGATATAAAATGCCCATCATAATTACAAAAAAAAAATTTAAATGATGTCCACTATTTTCTTTCATTTTTATTACTGATTTGTATCAGGCTTCACTGCATGCCACTCCCCACAATCTGATGTGCAGCATTTGCTTCAACACACTTCCTGCACAAACAAAAGAATGCTGATCCCAATCAGGACCGGTGGCCATTCCCACAATAGTTTACGGGATTCTCATCATGGTGGCATATCACAAAGATTTTGTCTTTTTCAACGAATTACATACACAGATATACTGTACTTGGGTCACTGTCACCTCTTTAAGATACCGCAGAAATCTGGATTGGCCCTAATTTGTGTGTGTGGGGGGTGGAGGGGGGGGGGGGTTCTCAGCGCAATTGTTTCTCATTATTACCTAATGTTAAAATATAACTTGAGAAACCACCATTGGTAAATATCTAGATGTAAAAATGTCATTAAATTCCACCATATTGCCTCTGTGGGGGGCCTGTAGGAGCTTGTGACAGTGGAAGGGGAGCAGCTGTTGGTGAGCTGACCTGGTCTCTCTCCTCCTAAACTGACACCACTTTGAAAAGATAACATCCTCCTCTGTAATGGTCGTTCCCTTTCCAAGGTGTGCTGGCTGGGGCTGCGTCATAATGGAATGCCCCTAAAGCAGTTGTATCAACAAGTAGCGAGACAGAAGCTGGAGCTAATCTCACCTCCATGATTGTATACAGTCGCTGTTTTACCGACAGTCACGCAGTGGTATCTGCGGAGCGTTCAACTTGTGTGTGAAACATTTTAACTTTAGCTTTAAAATTGACCACAATGCATTCCCAAAGGAATTCATGGATATATAAATAATTACCATAATTACAGGGTCAAACAGTGCTATCGCTTGTTGTGCGGACAAGAGTCGCCTGCACTTGTAATTTTTTTGAAAAAGGGTTCACTTTACTCACTGTCTATGAATCTTACATAACAACATAGAATAAGCAAAATGTCCATGGTTAATCCTTTGATGCCTTTGATTAATTGTTTGACTTTGAGTTATTCCACTGTACGTCCGCCTGCCTCTCTGACAGCCAGTCTTGCTCTTAAAGTGTTTTAAACTATTTTGCTTGTGCTGTTGCAATCTGATGTCCTGGAATCTGGCATCTTATCTGCTGTACTACAACATCATCGCTAAATCACGGGATCTGACTCACTCGTAGGTGCTGTCACAGGATACAGTAATGCTACACAAACATTGTTGTCTGATGTCATATCAGTCTCTCACGACTCTTTTTTCAGGTGTCCTCTCACATGCCTTTAGTCAACCTCCACCAGAATGCCTTGAGTTAGAAATTAATTTATTTTGTTTTGTCTTTGTCAACCCCCATGTTGCTGTGCAGGTGGATAGTAGAGGGTCAGATAGCAATTGTGCATGAGTGTGTCCATGTGTGGGGGTGTTTAACTCCCAGGGCAGCACGGAGGAGTGTAGGAGGGGCCATCTCCTCAGTCTGGGTGTGAGCCCAGTACTCTCAGACAGATCAGTCGCAGAAAAAGGAGGGTTTGAGCTCAAGTCTGAGAGAGAGAAACCTCCACAAGTTTATTCCAGCACAAGGATTCTCCCCTGTTGGATATGCTGGTTAACCATTTCTTTTGGGGATCCTTCTTGGAAATATCTTAGCACAGTTGTTGACAATGCAAGGAAGGGCAAGTAAAGCTGCAAAGAAGGAGCTCGTCATTGAGAGTCCGCAGCAGTATAAGAGCTTGGCTGCAGGGGAGGCTGAGGTGGACTCAGCGCCACAGGTGGTGGTAAGGCATTTCAAACGGTGGCTTTTTTAAAATGATGTAGACTGTAATCTGTTACAGTGGTTTACCACAGTGATTAAGTTCAAAGCAGGTGTGATGTGGGCGTTAGTCCTGGGTGGTCATCTGCGTCATTTTACACATCAACCACATGCTTACAATGCTGCGTTAGCACCACAGGAAAAGGAACGTTGAACTTGAGTTTATTCCGTTACTGTGGCTCGTAAAACATTTTTATTTGGCTCAAAAGTCAAACTTAATTGGGTCACTCAATAAGAAAACTGAATTTAGAGTTAGACTACACAGCCTCAGATGGTACTGTGATGTCCTTGTGGTTTTGTATACAAAAGTCTCTGTTTCTTTGCCACTTTGCACATATGATGGACGTGTGTAACGATATGGCCTCTTTTCAAGCTGCATTGTATCGCAAAGTATTTCAAAGCACCACTGGCTGCATATCATTGTGAGCTGAGGGAATGAGAGCATGGTGCTGTGCGGCTGACCACCTTGGGCCACAGACATTGCCCAAAGAGGAATGCAAAGAGACAATAGCCAGCAACAACAAACTTGAGGGTAGGACCTCTTCACTGGTAAAATAATAAAGGGGGTTGATATTTAAGCTACTTTATTGAATCCATCCATCTATCAATTTAAAACTGCTTATCTGGGGTTCTGCGATTGGCTGGAGACCAGTTCAGGGTGTACCCCGCCTCTCGCCCAGAGTCAACTGGGATAGGCTCCAGCACACCGGTGACCCTAGTGAGGATAAGTGGTATGGAAAATGGATGGATTATCTGGGGTTGTATAGTTGGGGTGACAGCCTAGGTAGGGAATCATCTTTTTATTGTCATGAACATGCATGCATGTACATGAAATTTGTTCTCTGCATTTAACACATCACAGTGAACACATACACGTTAGTGGAACACGCTGAAGCAGGGGGCAGCTGAAGCGCCTGGGGAGCATTTCTGGGTATCAGCGTCTTGCTCAAGGACACCACAGCCGTGAGTCTGGGGGATGTTGGCGGATGGTCCAGTCGGGGTCTTGAACCTAGGTCCCCCACGGTGCCAGGCGATGATCTTAGCCATTGGGCCACGGCTGCCCCAACTATCTCTGGCTGCCCTACTCAGTTGTGTTCTTTCGGCCAATAGCCGTGCATCAAACCATCGATCTACGTGATACTGTATATCGCTCTTTTAGGTCTTTACACAGAGCCCATAACCTGATAAGGTCGTCGCTATTGGAGTGTTTCTCTTAGCTGACATTGGTGCAGCTGAATTGGGATCAATTCTCACTCAAAGCCCAGTCAGTCGGTTCCCAATCAATTCAGAGTATACTCTGCCTTTGTCTGTTGCAATTTCCCATCTATAATCTCACACTAACTGTGCAGTGTACTGTCTGCGTGTGCATGTATATATACTGTTTCTAAGTGTGCCTCTTGTTAAAATACTTTTTTTCTTATTCCCTCTAATTTCATGTCCAGATTGTTATCAACAATGTCCAAGTGAGATGTTGCAAGCTGACATAGACTCTGCAAAAACAGAGTTAGGTGTTTTTATGAAGGGGATGGGGAAACATTTCTCTCATCAGGGTTTCATTTCTACAGGCATGGGATGTGGTGACCCCGAAGGCCATGGCTTATTATTCATATCTTTTTCCTCACGTAATTTTTCTCTTGAAATAATTTTGTGACCCACACCGGGTGTTTCTTTTCAAAGAAAGCACCAAAAGTTTAAAATAAAAGTGAATGGTTCATAGTGTGATTTATTTATTTATTTTTTTCTTTGTTTTTCCAGGTAAAACCTAAGGTGATCGAGCCGCTGGACTATGAAAATGTTCTGGTGCAGAGGAAGACTCAGATCCTCAGTGATGTCCTCAGAGACATGCTGCAGTTTCCCCTGGAGGACTTTGAGGTGAGTTCCAGACATGTCTTGCAGACTTTACGCATGTACTCGTAGAAAAAATTCAGCTATAAGACAAATGGATTGGCATTAGTCGGAAGTAAAAGGGTCATATGAAGTTAGGCGTGTCTATTTATCTAAGGGAGTGTTACTTAGGCTTTGATTTACTGTGGATCCTCTCACATTACTGAATAAGTGTGCTTTCGATTTAAAAAAAAAAAAAAAAAAAACTCCAATGATTAATATGTTTCAGGGTGTAGTGATCACGCAAGGCCTAAAATTGAATTTATGTGAGCTAATGTGCCCAAGTATTCCACTGTTATTTCCATACCACTAGTGTGTTTTCTTCTGTATTTGTTTTACTTCTGCAGTCCTTTCCTCTGGGTCAATGTTGTGAGTACTGGGTGGAGTTACCCGCTGCGGCTTCTCCTTTGTTTACATCCTTCCATGCTGTAGCGATTGGGAGGTCATGGGTCATTGGTTTAATTGCCTCATTCTGTCGCTTATGTTGTGACAGAGCAAGCGTTATCTGCAGCCACATTACGCAGGACGTTTGTTTCCTCCAAGGTTCCACGTCGAGGCAGGAACATTTAATGGAAACCCGGTTCTGTGCTTTTACCTCAGGAAATTAGACTTTTTGATCATACTAATAGTGCTCAAAGACTGTATGTCCTTGCCAAGGACCTTATCAGATGTATAAATGGTGGAGTGTGAATTTTGTTTTCACAGATGTCCGCTATAAGAGAAGGACATCTTTTTGTCACTGGCCATGACTCTTACACTTTTTTTATGATGGTGTAGTCACAGTGTATAAAAGACTTGAGTGTGCAAATACATTTGTCAGTTCAATCACAATGAGTTCTAAAGGGAGGCTTTCTCAGAGGCTCCACTTTGAGAGTCAGCTGGCTGACCTTAAACGAATGGCAGTTTGGTGTTGGTGTATTGTTTAAAAATCAGCACACCACTAACTCCTAAAAAAAAACAATTAAATGGAGGATTCTCGTATATAATGCAGGCGCCTGTTAACAAAGTAACACTCACCTGTCGTTGGTATTCTCCACTTCCATTCATCATTGTTTCAATTTCCTAAATTTCAAAACTTATCACAACAGCCGCCCAGCATCCCATGTCTCACTCACAATTTGAGAGTCAACAATAAGCCCAGTCACAGAACGAATTAAACTTGTCAGCCCAGCTACAGTGAGTGGTACCTTGAGATAAGAGTTTATTCATTAACTCAAAATGCGGAATAAACTCGAATTCAACTCATCTTTTCCCATTTAAATGAATGGAAATGCCAGTAATCTGTCTTAGCTTCCACAAAATAACTTAAAATGTTTTGTAATGTGTATCTACTAATAAGGAAAATAGCATTATAAAACATTTTACTTTATAAAAACATAGTAATGACATAATTAAATAGAATGTGAAGAATTAAATTAATTGTGCTTTCTGGTGTGCGGCTACCGGAGGGCAGTATGATTCAGTCATGCAGACAAATGAACAAGCGTTTCACAAATACTGTAGGTGACTCAGTAAACTGCAGTAATATTAGTTGTTTTTATATATTAGTGGCGAGGATGAGGAATACATGCCTGTAAGTACTGTTATATTGTCTGTTTACATGTGTTGCTGCACTATTTGTGTTAAAAAAAATCAGTTGCTTAAAGTTTTATAACATCGCTACATAGATGCTACTTGTTAACCGTCTATAGCATTTCCAATGTATGTGTTAGCATTAGGCTAGCAGACTTCAAGGCAAAGTTATGTGGTTATTTTAAATGCATAAATTGTAATGGTTTTTATTTTGTTTAGTTTGACAGTAAACCTAAACTACTGTAGAAGTGGCATTAAACAGCGTAAGGCCTATTTTTGAAGAATTGTTCTACTGTATTCGCCAAACTGCTGCTTGTTGTAAAGTGAGTTGAGTTGAGTTCACTGCCACCATAAAGCACTTGTATTTCATTTGTATTATGCTCACAGGTCAAAGCAAAATAATCATCTGAACAATGGCTCTTATCTCGACAAACTCTTAAGTCGAGTCACCCGTATCCCAAAGCACCACTGTACTTAAAATCGATGTGAATGTTGCAGACACTTTTTCCGTCTCCACAGGCCTGGCAGCTAGACTCCCAGTGACTGTAGTGCAGCCTTGACTTTATCTTTTCATGTATCATGTTTGAGCCTGCTGTGAAGGAATCATAGTAGCGCTACACACAAGTGGTACATTATCAGAGCCTGACAGGTGATTCTGACTTTGGGGGGGAGGAAACACTAGAAGCCCAGTGATTGAATATGCATCTGCTTCTGCCTCTATAGACTGCTGTTAAGGTAAAGTTTTAGCAACCTTTCAGCAGGCAGTATATACAACCCCAATTCCAATGAAGTTGGGACATTGTGTTAAACATAAATAAAAACAGAATACAATGACGAAGGCACCATTAATGCTGAAAGGTACGTACAGGTTTTGGAGAAACATATGCTTCCATCCAAGCAACTTCTTTTTCATGGACGCCCCTGCTTATTTCAGCAAGACAACGCCAAACCAGATTCTGCACGTGTTACAATAGCGTGGCTTCATAGTAAAAGAGTGCGGGTACTAGACTGGCTTGCCTGCAGTCCAGACCTGTCTCCCATTGAAAATGTGTGGCGCATTATGAAGCGGGAAATACGACAACGGAGACCCCGGACTGTTGAACAGCTGAAGCTGTACATCAAGCAAGAATGGGAAAGAATTCCACCTACAAAGCTTCAACAATTAGTGTCCTCAGTTCCCAAAAATTTATTGAATGTTGTTAAAAGAAAAGGTGATGTAACACAGTGGTAAACATGACACTGTCCCAGCTTTTTTGGAACGTGTTTCAGCCATAAAATTATAAGTTAATGATTATTTGCTAAAAACAATAAAGTTTATCAGTTTGAAGTCAGTTTGACAATATATTTATTGTCTTTGTATTGTATTCAATTAAATATAGGTCAAACATGATTTGCAAATCATTGTATTCTGTTTTTATTTATGTTTAACACAACGTCCCAACTTCATTGGAATTGGGGTTGTATTTGCACTTCATCAAGGTTTGGTTTAAAAAAAAACCTGCTGGTTGGTGGTGAAGAGAAAGCCAATACAAGCGGAAAGAACTCTGTTGGTGAGTTATTATTGTATAAAGTCCAGTGTTTGTCTATTCCTCATTAAAAAAAAATTCTACTGATATCTCTATTTTATCTCAAAAGTCATATGTTGGCGCCGTTCTTCTGTGATACAATGTTTGTACTCTCGCCATCTGTTTTGTATTTAGAAAATGTTGGCATACTGCACTTTTGTGCTGGTTTCTGCACACACTCTCGATGAGTCTGAAGGTATTTGTCCAAGATTATCAGCCTTTTTCCCTTATTCAGTTTGAAGTGTGTTCAAGTCCATCCATCAGAATCCAGCAGTTTTATAGGGTTTTATGGCTACAAAAACAAAGCGTCATTTGGGCGTTGCTACCTTTTTCTCTACCCTCCCCTGACTCATGAGACTTTCACTGATAGTTTCCTCTAATCCAAAAGCTTTTTGATCCCCTTCCCCTTAAAACAGCTTGTGCAAAGTGCAGACCTCAAATCATCTGACAAAGGGTACGTGGCATTTATCTGGAAACGCATACACATTCACAAGCACGTATGTTCGCATGTTGCATGTATTTCGAGGCTATAAACTTTTTGGGATAATTTGTTGCCGCAGAAGAAGGCTGGCTTAGTTACCATTGTACTGACTGTTTTTCATGTTTTACTGTACATTTATGGTGTAGAAGTGTTTTTCATGCATATATTATCGCAATTATGACTTTACTACTGTATAAGCATAGGTTAGTGATTGTGGCGCATTCTGACCAGGGATGTGCAACCAGGGGAGGCAGGGGAAGGCAGAGCCTCACCTGCATCATGAAGAGTAAAATATTAAAACAAGTAATTTTAAAAAACATAATTTTAATGTTGGTTCTCTGGTTTGTCCTTTATACTGTTTTTCTTTTTGAATCCAATAATGTCCATGATTTCATTGTCAAACTTGCTGATTTTGCATATTTGCATATATTAACACTCCCAAGTTCACACATACAAACACATTGTGGTGTTTGTCAAAACTGGTTGGGCTTATTGTTCCAAAACATTTTTGCTTTGGGGTTATCTATGACACTTTGGTGATTATTATATTGTCATGTGTTATAAATTAGCTTTAAACCAAATGTATTAATTTTGTCATAGAAAAAGTTAATCCGGTTTTACCGTTGCTCTAGTACTTAGACTGTAAACCAGATATTTAGACTAGGTATTACTTTCTATTAAGAAAAGATCAGAGCACTTGCATAATTATGTCTGAATCCCCCACTGATACAGCAAAAACTTCACTCTCACAGCCCACCTGGATAAAAACAGAACACATTCGACTTGCTCCCAGATTAACTTCTCTCACTTAAAGCTCGTATTTATATTTCCCCCCATGATCACATGGATTTAATGGGGTCGAATCACTTAGTTACACAGTGATTTAAAGACTTGTGTACAGAATTAATTCTCCCGCAAAGACCCGAGGAAAATAATCATTGGTGTGAATCTGAAACTACACACAGAATGTCACATACTATCACAGCATTGCCGCCTTATATATTGGTCTGATCATATACTGTATACAGTGTCATATAGTGATCACATGTATTTTGAAATGACCAAAGACTAATTTTGTTAATGTAGAATAAATACGTATATATAATTAAAACCAGGGGTTTTCTGTCCGCATACAAAATATAGCAATTATGTTGGAACATGGAAATGCCGTTTGGCCAAAGTGCAGGGAGCTTGTTGGCCATGAGCGAAATACTTTTAAGGAGGCATTAAAGGTGCTGAGACGCTGATTACTAGGCGACCATCTGTACAACAGGGGCAAGGAGCCAGATTCAGCGTGTGTGCTAAAATATGGAAAAAGACATTTAGGGAGTCTACATTCTGTCCACTTGGCCTCTTCATTTCATTTCACTTTTATTATGGTGATCATGTTTTGATGCATGATCTTCTGTATCACATCAGGAGGGGTGGTATTGAGATTTAAAATTTCTTTGTTGACCAAATCTCAATCTCTTTATTGCAGATTTTGACTTTGAGGCGGCAAGGAAGGAGCCTCTACCCTACAGTGCCTGACAATGCAGAGAGAGAGGCTCAGAGTCTGTTTGTCCAAGAGGTACACGTGTAGTTTAGTTTACTCTTATAATGCAATATACTTTAAATAATAATTGTGAAACCATCACAGTGAGTACAGTTCAGACAGTAATATGTCAAACTAAAGCTCTGTATGGTTAATGACACTAGTAAGGCCCGACTAATTGTAGAACTGGACAATTAAACAGATACATGAAAAATCTGCGCCATAAGGCTGGAATGCAGTTATGAAATGTAATCACTTTTCAAAGAGGGACAGTAATGTGAGTCACTACCTAATTTGTTACTTGAATTAGCAGTAATGCATGTAGCATGTCAGAGAACGTCAGGAAGATTGTTTATTCCATGTGAAATATAGCTGACTCTCTCGCCTGCTGCATGAATGACTGAACTCATTACAGATCATTATGCTGCTAACCAAACTATTTATGTTGGATCTTTGTAGTTGTTTCTGTGTGGAGGGGCGATAACAGGAAATTAATACCCAGACGTTCAAATGTGTGGTATTTCTCTAACTGTCGTTGTTTAGAGTTCTGCCAGGGAGTCTTGAACATGTCTCTTTTTAATTGGTTGAAATGCTTAGTAAGATGGCAGAGGATGAGGTTGGATGGAGTTCACCACTTGCTTGCACCAAAAAGTGGCTAAAGCTTATTGCTAGTTTTAAAGCTGCAGAAGCTTAATCATTTTATTAGCTAATTAAACACTTGTCATTAAAGTTGTACATCTTTGATAATCTCGAGCTTATTTGTCTTTGGAGAGTTTTAAGAGATTGCTAGCATGCTAACATCAGTGCTCGCTAAGGAACGTAATGCTATGCTAAGGTTCAGGGCTTTTGTTATTCAGCTTGAAATATGTAGTGTTTCAATAACTGTTTCCTCGGGTTAGATTAGTTGACTTTATATTTATATAATACTATCGGGGTGTATTTCCCAATAAATAATTTTTAGCACCACACATGAGCAAAATGTGTGATGCGTTGGATGAGATCACAAACTCTCATGAGAATCAATTCAAATGGACTGTCATCAATATATAATGATTACCGGTATGTAAAATAAAGTAACTATACAAACAGACCACAAAGAATATAGATTGGTTACATTAAAAACAGCCCACAAAGAAGATAGAAGATAGCTAAATAAAGTTCTGTAAGCAAATTTTGCTGAGGGTTTACCACATAGCTCTGACTCCAAGAACTATTAGGTACCATCAGCTTAGCTTTCAGGGCAATGGTCACTGTTAAATCTCCCAGTTAGGTGTTGCTTGACACAGTCAGGGCAGCTGTAAAGATCAGATCAGCACAAGCCTGTTTGTGTTTCCGACTGCTCCCTGGATTAGGTTGCACTTCATCCGATATTGTAAAATATCTGTTGAAAAAACATCAGTGAGCGGCTCCTATCTTTGACTTTGTCCGTGAACAGATGTCTTTTTCCAAGAAAGGGAGAGAACGCACTCCCACTAGGCTTGAGCTGGGGGATGTCAGACCGAGGTGGAAACAAAGAGAACGCTCATTACTTTTTCTTGTTTCTCATTCATGCATTGCTTTTAGCTTTGTGTCGTGTTGTGATTAGTATTCATCTTTGGCCCTTTCACCTTGACTATAAGGCCATTCTGAAATGGCAAATATCGGATTATGTATGTATGCTTTAACCTATGGTAAGCACTTATCTCAACAAACCAAGAATTCCAGAATTTGAATGGTAATCATAATTTCAGATTTCCCTTGTCATTGTTGTATTCAATATCAGAACATCATAACAGATAACAGCTTAGTATTGTTTCCAATGTGAAAACAAGAACCCTAATGATTTTGCATATCCCCGCTGTTGGTCAGGCTCCTCACATCTCCAAAATCACTACTTTTCAGGGAATCAATGTCTTGCTTGAGTTACCAAACAAAACATCGTTCAAGTTGGTATTACACCTTATATTGCTATCATATACTCTTGCTCATCAACACAACACCACTCCAAACATCATGTTCAATCGCTAATTTAATATGCACAGAAAATGCTAATTTTTTACAATGTCATTAATGCAAATGGTTGGACACGTCGCCAACAACAGCCATCCACAACGAAGTCTGCGCATCCAGATTTTCAATCTTGAGGTGACATAACATTGCACGGCTCCAGCAGAGTGAGGGAAGAGACAGTGTTTGACAGCCCATCTCAGACAGTTGAGCATTCAAGAGCGTTATATTTTCACAAGAGAGTTAGTAGACTTGTTCACAGCTATTTTCAACAATTAAAAATGGTTAATAATGCACAAAAATAGCAGACAACTTGGGTACAGACCAATGTTATCGATTTGTGGAAAAAATTGACCATATTTGGACATCCAAGGTTTCCGCCCGACAACGACAATATGTACCAAAGTGGAAAAGTCATCATGTCACCTTTCAAACATGATAAATTCTCAGATTCATTTGTTTATCATACAATATATTTATTGATTTTGGTATTGATAATAGCAATGTCTTTCCATCTTATTGTTCAATCTTTGTTAGTACAATTCTGTGGATTTTCTCTGACAGAAGATTGCTAAAATAGATTTCTCAATTTCTATTGGTTTATAATTTGTTTTAATTCTGATTTTTAAAAATGCTGTCACCCCTGTTTGGATTAAAAAATATATATATTTCATACTGTAGAAGACTTACAGGGTTTATTTGATATCACTGCATCTCATTCATTACTATGATTGCAACTTTAGCTTGCAGTTGCTTTTTCAAACCTATAATTACAGTATGTACACTGTGTGTTTTAAACACGTTATACTGTATTATTAGTGGTTTTTAATCAGCTTTCACTATGTCCTCTCAGTGCATTAAGACCTACAAGACAGACTGGCATGTTGTCAACTACAAGTATGAAGCTTATTCGGGAGACTTCCGCCAGCTTCCAAAGTAAGTCCTTACAAACTTCAGCATGCTTTATTGATGGCAGCAAAGTGGTAGAGACGACATTCTTAAGAAAGATGTGTAAGAACAGCTGCTTCATATCATACAAAAGCATATTTTAAAATAAGACACTGTTAACCTGCTCAAGATGGGTCGAGGGGAGTGGTGGGGTAAGGGGGGGGGGGGGGGTGGGGGGGTCACAATATTGTAGTTGAATAATTTCAAGGAAACACCCCACACAAATAATTTCCATTTCCCTCCAGCAAACACTGGTTTCTTTTTAATGATACTCTGGATAATTTCTGACTGAGTGGAAACCACCCTCATTGTCGGGATATTGTGTCACTAGCCTGCCTCTTCCCTTAAGAGTATCACTCTTACATTCATATTTATTGAATGCATTGTTGATGACCTTCGCATGTCCGCTGTTGCCAAATGCTTGACGCTGCGCAGATAGTCAGGAAGTTAAAACAATGCACTGTGACGTGAGTTCCCCGTTAAAAACTTCACATGAAATCCTCATCAAGTGATTCTCTGTAGTACTTTTCTTTTTTCTTTTTCTTTACTCTAGTGGACAGAATACACCCTGGCATGTTTCCATGAATAATCTTAGCTCGAAATGCATTTACCAGAGTGGGCTGCTTTCTTATAACTGCTTTTCGGCAGCTGCATAGCATCCAAATCATTTATGGAGTCATTAGCTCACCACATAAAACAACAAATGGCCACCACTATGTATTTAAAATCACAATCCTATTTTAGTTACATTGTTCAGAATTTCACCTAGGTTTGTCTTAGTGTATATGTATTTATAATACTTCACAATTTACAGCAAAGTTTCCAGGCCTGACAAACTGGCAGTCCATGTCTTTGAAGTGGATGAGGACGTTGACAAAGACGAAGTGAGTTTCTGTAATTTTCTTTTTTTTTTTTTTTTTTTTTTTTTTTACTAAATGGGTCATTTGAATTGCACTTGAAAAACATACCTATGTTTATGGCAGAAGTTAATTTATTTTTGCATTTCTATTCAGGTTTCACTGTTTAAATAGACAATGTTACTATATCTTAGAAATCAAGACAAACACAATGCAGGATGCTGGATGACCTCCCAACATTTTCCCCTAACGAATAATGGAAATGGAAATAATCCATTCCTGTTTTTCCTCTCTGGAGGAATTTCATGACGATAATAGGCTGCATTTCCCCAACACTAAGTTCTTTGTAATTACAGCAAAATATAGTGTTTTGTTGCAAAATATAGTCTGGCGTGTTTGTGGTAGTGTTGCACCAGGACTCAACATATTTTGGAAAGCATTGTTCGGGGGTAGGGGTACGGGGGGTTCTTAAGATATTACTGACCACATACATCTGGAGATTAGCCTACTTTATTTTTTCATAACATTGTGGATGTTTTCCTTCTTTATTCTCCTGAAAATATATAAATTCCATTCCATATTCAGCCGGTGACCAGTCAAAGGTATACAGTACACCGCTTCTTGCACAAAGTCAGCAGGGATAGGCTCTAGTTTACACTAATGAGGAAAAAATATATAAAATGGATGGATAGACATGACTAAAAACAAGGCGTGGAAATGGCAGGAGCTCAAATGATATGACACACCTATAGTAATAGTGTGTGCCTTGAAAGTACGCATCCAATAGGAAAGCAGATGGTCTTTTGCTACGTTCATATACCTGTTTGTTTGATTAGTCTTTTTCCTTTTCTGCTAAACATCTGTCACTGACACTCAATAAGTCATGACAGCATTTAGGCAATTTAAATCTACCATGGGCCGAGTGATTAGCACATCTGAATTACAGTTACAAGGTTATGGGTTCAAATCTCAGTTCCTGCCTTTTTGACTGGGGTTTCCACATTCCCCCGTGCTTGCGTGGGTTTTCTGTGGGTGCCCCACCTCTTCCCACATTTCCAAAAAAATATGTATGTTAGGTTAATTGAAGGTTGGCCAGCAGCCAGTCCACTGAGATCAGGGTGTACCCCGCCTCTCTCCCAAAGTCAGCTGGGATAGGTTTTCAGCTCATCCGGGACCATAATGAGGTTGCTCTATAGAAAATTAATGGGTGGAAATCTTAACCATAAAACCCCCCAAATAGACCACCTTTCTTTTCACTTGGGGTCAACACCCCAAGTGAAAAGAAAGCTCCTGCCATTTCCCCGCCTTTTTTTTAGGAGCTAATTCAGGTCAGAGGAAATGAACCCACTGATTTGTTTGCCTCTCGGGTGTTGTCTAGACACTGACGAGGACAATCAGACCGTGAACTCTTCCAGATGGCTTGTGGATTTCTCCATTAGGACCATTAGAAATATCATGCCAGCATTTTAAAATACTTTTTTTTCTGTGCCATGAGCCTGAGGGAAAAAAGGGAGAAAGAGGAGGAGATGTTGGACCAAAACGTCAGCATCTTGAAAGGTCGTTCAAGCTTTGAAGTACCTCCAAGTGTCGGAAAAATAGTTTCTCACTTCTAAAGTTACTGAGGCGTAATATCAATGCAAGGATGATCTAAACCAGGACTGACTGTGGAAATCGTCCTCCCTTCCCCCACCTCATTCCTTCCCTTGTTGGTTTACTGTATTCCTAAAGATCTTCATCACTGATGTAACTTTTGAAATGTCTTCTGGCAAAGGTCATAGTTTCCTACTGCCCCACCTCTGAAATGTACAAATAACCTGAGCTGAATCACGATCAAGATCTCACTATTTATTTGGGCTAACACGCAAAGTTTGTTTCATGTTCTCCTGCCTGCTTATTTGGACAGTCAGACCCACACCACATTGGACTCTGTGCCGTCTCAAAGCCAGAGATCACAGGGTTTCTGCACAGTGAAGCAGTTCTTTGGCAGACTGGCTTATTAGCATCCGTGATATAATGTCCTCATACTATACTATTGTTTAGCCTTCATTATTTTGCCTGTAGTACCATTCATTTGGGCTATGTTCAAACAGATAACAGGTGATCCATTCCTGGCTCTACTTTTTCCCTTTCAGTATTTATTACACAGCATTTTAGAAGGGTTGAAGGGTGAGTCATGTTGATGTGATGTTTATCTGACTGTTGTTGTTACCTGCAGGATACAGCCTCACTTGGATCTCAAAAGGATGGGATCACCAAACATGGTTGGCTCTATAAAGGCAACATGAACAGTGCTATCAGTGTTACCATGAGGGTAAGAAGGGGATAAAACTGTATTTTCAAAAGCTTTGTGTTGAGTGGATCGGTGCCAAAAGGCCTCAGTAGCCTAGCTCATGAGGAAAGTACAGTGGTGCCTTGCGATACGAGCCATCGTTCGCCCAATTTTTTTACTTGGACTTGTGAGCACAGACTTGAGATACGAGTATGGTGGCAGTGAACTCAACTCACTTCACAGTAAGCAGCACTTTGACAAATAGTGAACAGTTGTTCAAAGAAAAGGCTTCAAGCTGTTTATTGCCACTCCCATTTGAAGGTTACTATCAAACTAAACACAAAAAAACAAAAGACAATTACGCCTTGTATCTTTAAAATAATCACATAGCTCAGCCTTTCAGTCTGTCTTAATGCTAACACATTGCTAGCACTTGGCTCAGAGATGCAGTTATCTTTTTATGATTGTGAACTGGATTTTATAGCTAAGGTGCACACTATTTGAATAACAATGAACACAGTGAATGTCATAGCTAAACACAAGTCTCTCTTCTTATCACATTAGTCATTCAAGAGAAGATATTTCCATCTGACACAGTTGGGAGACGGCTCTTACAATTTAAACTTCTACAAGGACGAGAAGATCTCCAAAGAGCCCAAAGGAACCATTTTCTTGGACTCCTGTATGGGCGTTGTTCAGGTAAGCCTGAGTTATAAGACTGTTTTGAGCTGTCAAACCACAGTGACCCTGAACCGAGGCAGCGCAGGATGTAAGCAGTACCCTGCTGCGTATTAAAATACAATTTACCAGAAGTAAAAGATTGTCACTACTGATGTATCCTCCAGTTTGCAGGAAATAACTCCAAAACCTAATTGTGCTGCACACTGATGTGCTGCCACCGCAATTCTCTTTGCTGTTAATTTGTGCGCAGAAACCTGAGTAGAATCTGGACAAACTTTTACTCCACTTTACTGCCACCTGTCAGCTGATAAAACAAGGTGAATGGTGAAGTCTCACGTCCTTACAATCATTGCCACATGTTCACATCTGAATGAAGGCGGAGACTTGCTGTGTGTATTATCGTATGTCATCTCAGAAGATAAACTGGGCCCACTCTGACCCAATTTGCTCTATCGATGTCTACTGGGGAACACATGATGATGGAAGGTCAGGTGTTGGGCCTGGGAAGGAGTGGGGGAGGCTGCGCTTTTTTAAAATGAATTTGTTGTTTATGAATGCTGTTGATTGTAAGAATTTACCTTCAAGTTCAGAAAAGTTCACACAGTGGCAGGCTGTGCATTTGTTACCTGAGCCTTAGTATGCTTTTCAACAGGTAAGCGTGGAAGAAGGTCTGTTTCTTAGATTTTCTGTGAAATTCAGGTTTGTAAACCACTGATTGCTAAAGAATAAAAAAAGCTAGAGACACTTTTTTTCCTGGTGAAAGAAGAGAATATTCTCTTCCTTTTGGTAGGTGTTTATATTGTCACAGAACACTATATTCTGTGAGTCTTGAAAGATCAGTCAAAATGCTCTAAAATGGCTGTCAGTAAGGGGATTATTCATTCTAATCATATGCGTTGCCCTACTGCTCAATGCAAGGTCGATATAGACATGCTTGGATGAGTCTGCATCGTGAAGAACAACTTGAGACCTTAACTCCATCAATCAGCCAAGCCCTCTCTCAGGTCCAACATCAACGGCGTCTGACCTCACAAACCCATTATTCTACCATGTTTACCTCCGATATAGTCAATAATCACCACAGGCCGACCAGTGTTTTTGAAACTGCTGCGGTAACGTTGATAATATGATATACAGTCAGCAAGCAGTGGTCTGAGTATGAACCTGCACATGTTTAACTATGTAGCCGCAATGGCATTTGGAGTGACATCATGCTGAGGCTCAAGCTGCTTCTGCACTTTTAACAGGCCAATACACTTATATACATATTTATATTAAACCACATCAATAACTGAATCCACTGTTTGAAGAAAGAGTTCTAATAACGCTGAGAAGTGGAGTCATAGCCTTCTAGCTGCTCTATCAGATCATTAAGTCAGTTTATGAAAGCCCCACTTTTATTTCTCTACTAAACACTCCTCCCTGTGTTTATTCAGCAAGCAAGCCTGAAGATAATATCCAACCACCCTCACCTCTGCTATCACTGCTTTTCTGTTATCATAACACGTTACAACCACTGCACTGCAGTCCAAAACACAACAATCCACGGAAGCCTCATAACAATTAGTTGTGTTTTTGTCTATTTTACGTTGCGCGGTTCACAAACTGCAGCCCAGTCAGTCAGCGGTTTTGTTTCCGAATCCCTGCAGAGACGGTGACATCCCTCCTCCAGTGTCACATTGAGATGTAGATGGAAATGTAGATGTAGATGGATTCTATTCTTAAATCGCCCTGCCCATCTGATTTCTGTGACAGCTTACATCTGGGTCGCCCCTCTTTCCAAAAAGTGACTCACATGCTATAGATGCTTCGTGCAGACTTAGTTGACTAGTTCAGTCCAGGGAGCGTTTGATTTAAAAACTCTTAGTGTTTCTGTTGATTTTTGTTGCTTGGCAGTAATGATGACGTGAGCATTAAAGTGAAGCAAGATGCTGTTTGATAAGGTCATGATCTATTAGAATCAAATGTTTTCTAGTTATGGAGTATAAAGGGCATGGTCACATCTAGATATCTAATATTACATTATAAATTAACAAAATCTGTTGTTTAGAAAAGGTGCTAGAAAATAATATTTTTCCATCTTTTCTCTGACTTTTTTTTTGTACTCCAAAGCTGTCCGTCTGTCCTTCCCAAAACATAAATTCATGATTTTGTCAAATCTCACGCCATGCTGTAGAATAACAAGGTT
Source organism: Phyllopteryx taeniolatus (assembly GCF_024500385.1). Lineage (NCBI taxonomy): Eukaryota > Metazoa > Chordata > Actinopteri > Syngnathiformes > Syngnathidae > Phyllopteryx > Phyllopteryx taeniolatus. Next base: position 14,112,760 of record NC_084513.1, on the reverse strand, counting down.
CGGAGGTTTGCTTTTGAGCTGAAGATGCAAGATAAGAGCGCCTACCTGCTGGCTGCAGACAGTGAAGGGGAGATGGAAGATTGGATCAACACGCTCAACAAGATCTTACACAGCAGCTTTGAGATCGCGATGCAGGACAAGAGGAATGGAGACAGCCATGATGGTCAGCATGCTCATCTGTCTATCCATTTATATTGGTCCTTTTTTTTTGTCCTTCTGGTGTTGTCGTATAAATGTCCTATAAAATTAGAATTTTGTATTACCTTACTGTCTACTACCAGTTTTACACAAAAAAAAAAAAACTAGAGACCATTTTCAGTTGTAGGTCAAAAGGAATCTTTTAAAGGACATGCTTGAAATACAAAAGTTTTAGCCATACTTTTTAAAGCAGTTAAAGATTTATTGTCATATGTTCAAAGCTTTTTAAACTAACCCCCCAAACACCCATCTACAAATTACAGCACCGTCCTTTTCTTATCTACCCACTGTATATCTTTTTATGTCACTGTTTTCTTAACACACAAGTAAACGAATTTGTGGGGGATTCTAGGAAAGTGGGCCAAAATATCTTCCACACGTCTGACTTTCAGTGATTTCTTGAATTTTTTCCTAGATGATGATCTTGGAAAATTGGACAGTTCTTCTGGCAGTATGGACAGTTTTCAGGTACCGTAGCTACTTTCCCAAGCACCTCACCACAGAAATATGCCCGATTAAAATCTTAATAAGGAGAACAGTATTTCTTAAATTTAGCTTCAGGAGTTTGTTCAGAATTTAGTGTAATCCTACATTTAACGCAGACCTCTTGTCATGGGCCTTTAACATTATTGTGCCAAAGTAAAATTCTCTGCCATTTGTGCTGTGATGCCAAGTGCCAGAAGATTATAAAATAGTCAATTTTTCAATGGTAGTTGGTGGGAACTTAGCTGGAAAACAGCTTTACAGTTTCAGGCTTTTGCTGCACCATAACCATTTGCACCACCTGAAACTGTAAAACGTAAATATCCAATTTCCAGATGTGGCCCAAAAATGTACTAATGATTTAACCACCTGACTGAAAATGTCTGCAGTGAGGGTGAGCCTGTTGTCTAGAAATGCTGACACTTTGTCTTTTGAAATCAATCTTTTTTTCCCCTCAGAGCACAAGAGATATAGAGTCAAGGATGAGGAACGAAACAAGATTGAAGCTTTTCACCCTTGACCCTGATACACAGGTAATTATGTCCAATTACTTTGATACATGCAACAGTGCAAATGCAGTGTTTGTAAATTGGGCTGCTTCTGCTCTACTCTTTAGAAACTGGATTTCTCAGGAATAGAACCAGATGTCAAGCAGTTTGAAGAGAAGTTTGGCAAGCGCATGCTCATTAACTGCAATGACCTCTCTTTTAATCTGCAAAGCTGTGTGGCTGAGAATGAGGAGGGACCAACAACAAACGTGAGTTTCCTTTCGCAGTAGACCATAAGTCCCAGAAATATAATTATCTGCACGACTAAATACGTAAGACAGGTGGATGGTCTCTGCTTACTGGTTTGCTGCTGAGAGACTACTGACATAGCAACCAGAAAATTATACCGGCTACCAATTTCGACTGTCTCCTTCGTTAGAAACTGTCTGTCAAGATCTCATTTTGCTTTTTCTCCAGTGAGACACAAGCATGTGTTTGTGTAGTTTATCACAAAATTACAGCTAGATTTTTACTTCCGTCTTTAGGTGGAGCCATTCTACGTGACCCTTTCACTGTTCGACATCCAAAATGGAAGGAAGATCTCGTCTGACTTCCACGTGGACCTCAACCACCCATCTGTCAGGGGCATGATGCCCAATTTTGAGAGACAGTATATAAATGGAGGAGGAGAAATTATCCCTGAAGGTCCACGATTGATCCACGGAGTGCCAGACACAGTCATCCGCTATCCTCGACAGGTTAAAAAAAAAAAAAAAGTCTGAAAACATCTTTAGTTGCTATTTGAGTTGACTAATTGAAACTCTAATCGGTAGGGAGTGTTCTCTGTAACATGTCCCCACCCGGATATCTTCCTGGTGGCTCGCATTGAGAAGGTGCTGCAGGGAGGAATCAATCACTGTGCCGAGCCTTACATGAAGAATTCTGACTCCACCAAGGTATGAGCTGAGAGCCCAAGACCTTATCAAACTAGTCTAAATTACACATACATTTTCACTTAAGTGTTGGGCAGCCTTGACCTTGGCTGTACTGTCGCTCCTGTTTGGGTGATGGAACAATGTGTTTCCATATTATATAGTTGTATACAGGCTTCACTAATTCTTTGCACTACCTGTCATAAAGAGACTTTTCAGTATCATTAAGTGCTTATATGCAGACTGTTTGAATTGCAGTGATCTTTTGACTGATTACAATTTTAAACAGGAATGAGAAATTTCAAACTGAATTCCCCTTTTTAAAAATTTGAGCCAGTGGGCAATTTGGAAATTAATCAAGCATTACATTCAACAGCTAAAACAAAATGTAATGTGAGTAAAGAACACAGTTCCCTGTCAGAAGGAGCTTCAATTCCCACCTCCGACAGAACTTTGCCCACCTCCCGGGGGAGATGGGGGACATTGAGTCCGAGTGGACCATGTTCCGTGCCTCCATTGTTGAGGCAGCTAACTGGAGCTGTGGCCTTAAGGTTGTCGTGGCGGCAATCCCCGAACCCGTTGGTGGACACCAGCAGTAAGGAATGCCGTCAAGGTGAAGAAGGAGTCCTTGGCCTTTTTGGGCTGTGGGATTCCAGAGGCAGCTGATTGGTACTGGCTGGCCAAGCGGAACACAGCTTTGTTGGTCGCTGAGGCAAAAACACAAAATTTCCACAATTGAGTACTAAATAGCTCTCAGTCTTTGCATATTTTCAGCAACTATCTTCAAACATGTATTGTGTGTAATGTATTTAGAAGCATATCTCTGAATTCACTTTTCAATGTCTTTTCGCACTTTCTATGCAGAATGTGTTTTAACAATCACTGTGTTCTTGTTTAACCCCCACAGGTGGCTCAGAAAGTCCTGAAAAATGCCAAGCTGGCATGTAACCGCTTGGGCCAGTACAGGATGCCTTTTGCTTGGTCAGCAAGGTAATTTCTTTTTCAGTTGACTTGCAACTGTATAAACTGTAACCTTAAATTATATGAACACATTATGGATAATGTATTCAGTATTATAGTACACGCACCCCCAGTTACAGAGTCCCATCCATTAAAATATGAATGGCTTCACATGCACTGTATCGACAAATATTTGGGAAAAACACATTTTTGTAATTGTATCCCACCAAGGGAACCTGTGGATACAATGGGATTGATAGTCAACTGTCAGTGCTGACTTTAAATTGTCTTTGTTACAGGCCGTTGTTCAAAGATGCTTCTGGGACTCTTGACAAAAGTGCTCGCTTCTCACCTTTGTACAGACAGGACAACAACAAGCTGTCCAATGAGGACATGCTCAAACTGCTGGCTGACTTCCGAAAGTTTGTATTAAACTATTTTACATTTGTTGTTTTAAACATCAGTTGGAACACTGCCAGTCGTCGTTAAATGCATCAATCAATTAGCAGATGTGTAACTTTGTTTCATTTCAGGCCAGAGAAGATGGCCAAGCTTCCTGTAATCCTCGGAAACCTTGACATTAACATCGACAATGTTGCCCCCGACTTGACCAGTAAGCACTCGAATGTCACTTCTTGGTCAAATCAGATGTGGCTCATGTTTCCTGCTGATTGTTTCTGTGCTTTCCGTCCATGCTGCTTCTGTAGATTGTGTTACCTCATCCTACATTCCTGTGAAGCAGTTTAATGTGAGCGAGAAGAGCCCCATCTTCTTTGAGGTGGAGGAGTTTGTGCCATACATAGCCAAATGTTCCCAACCTTTCACCATCTACAATAATCACCTCTACGTCTACCCCAAATTCTTGAAGTACGACGGCCAGAAGTCTTTTGCGAAGGTATCACAAGAGTGCTTGTTGAGGGCAAAAAAAATGTTTAACCCTCTAAAATACCCTTAACTCCAACATTCTTAGTAGTAAACCTTGTGACTTATTGTGTCTAACAAAAGGCTAGAAACCTGGCTGTCTGCATTGAGTTCATGGACTCAGATAATGAAGATGCTTTACCACTTAAGGTAAATGGATCTCGGTGAAAAAACAAAGGACATTCACAACCAACATAAGCTTAAACCAGACATTGCTATCATTCCACAGTGCATCTATGGGCGGCCTGGAGGACCTCTGTTTAGTAAAAATGCCTTTGCTGCAGTATTACATCATCAGCAGAACCCCGAGTTCTACGATGAGGTAATTAGTACGTAAATACAAATACATAAATTCGGTCCATGCCAGAATGTTTGCGTGAATTTTTCTCTCCCAGTTTAAGATTGAGCTTCCAACCCAACTCCATGAGAAACATCATCTGCTCTTCACTCTCTACCATGTCAGCTGTGAGAGCAACAGCAAAGCCAGCACTAAAAAGAGAGAGCAGGTTGAGACGCAAGGTAGCCAAATCCCGTAAAATCCTCGCCTATTCAAAGTTCCCAGTGAAATTGCTGCATTCTTTACATTCCGCATCCGCTCTCAGTGGGTTACGCCTGGCTTCCGCTACTGAAAGACGGCCGTGTGATCATGAACGAGTGTCACATCCCTGTGGCGGCCAATCTGCCCGCTGGATATCTCAGCTGCCAGGAAGGTGCAAGTAAGGTAACTGCTCAGTGTTCAGGTCTTTCACAGTTACACGTACCTGCAGAATCGAAAGAAACTACATGACCTGCGCCTTAGGCCCGCCTCCAAATGTACGACATTGCGGATTGCGACTAAACTGGACATCCGTGAAGAAATTAGTTGGCGACTCACACCCGCACACCTGGTATTTGACCTTCACACAACGGAAAAACTTTGACCCCTGGTGTATAAACAATAAATACATGTTTTGAAGCTTCACTTATTCTACATTACTGTACCGTATTATTTTTTTATTGAACCAGAAACAACACGATGTGATCATCAAGGAAGGAGCGTCTTGCCCTGGCCACTGTAGCTATATTATAGTAGTACTAATACCAAGTGAGAAATAATTGATATTTATTATTTATTCAAAAATGACATATTGCATTTATATTAATGCGTATTATTGTGGTTGGTTTTTGCAGTAGTTAACTCATTGCCTGACAGTTCTGGGGTTTAAATCTCAGCTGCATGTTTTCCCCAAGCTTGTTTGCTGGTTTTTTACCCCATTTGAGTATATAAAATGACATGAGGTAATTGTTAATATCTCTTTTTGTACTTTTAGCATTCGGGTCCAGAAGTGAAATGGGTGGATGGAGGCAAACCTTTATTTAAAGTGTCGACTCACCTCGTGTCCACCATTTACACTCAGGTTGGTTTACTTTTACTGTGAGTAATGTGACCGATTCCACTGATACGAATTGAGTACTGATTTCACCACTTGTACTTTTGTTACAGTATACCTCACGGTGAATTGACAAGCCTTCTTTGTGTTTCAGGATCAACATTTGCACAATTTCTTTCATCACTGTCAGAGCATAACATCGTCACCTCAGGCACAAGGAGGTGAACTAGTCAAATACCTGAAGGTTAGTATACACGTATTTAAAAAAGTTCTCTGTTTGGATGTTAGTTATGAAGTAATTATAATTACATTACATGTATGCAGGCTCAGAGTTGTCTCCATTTGATGACGTCCTATTCCTGGAATTCTAAATTGCATTAAATGACATATTTTCCCCCTTGTATCACCTTTCAATCATGCAACCACAGACAAAACACACTTGACTCATGATGATTCTTAACCTAGTGTCTACTGCGTTTTGAAATGCAGTGGTTATAAAAAGTCTACACACGTTTGTTTAAATGTTAAAGTTTTTGTGATAAGCTATATGAAAATGTGAAAAATCATTTCAAAACTTATATCGCTATTATTGTGACCTCTATGACCTGTACAAGTCAAAGAAATATTTTTTTAAATCTTTCTTGGGGGGGATGTTAAAAAACAACTGAGAAAATGTGGTTGCACATGTGTACACACCCATAACTTAGATGTGGCTATGTTCAGAATTAACCAACAACATTCAAACTCATGTTAATATGCCTTTGATTAACCCGAAATAAATTAAAGCTGTTCTAGTAGGCTTTTCCTGACTTTTTTTTTTGCTTTCTAGAAGAAGCCCAACGGTTTTGTGTGAACACTGACTGCTATTTTGAACTGGTCATGATTCCCTCCACTGGCAACAACATTAAGTACACTAATCAGCTCCAAGACAAGACATGTGTGAGATGAGACAGGCAAAATATTAGCAACACCTCATGTAATTTGAATGACACACTGCATTTCTACACCACTACAAACTACTCAGCCATTCATTCATTTTCTATAGGGCTTATTCTCGTTAGGTTCACTGGTGAGCTAAAGCCTAACTAAGCTGACTTTGGGCAAGTGGCAGGGTGCACACTGGATCAGGTTCACATACAGTATAGACAAACAACTATTCACACTCCCAGCTGGAGTACCCAAAGAAAAATTAAGAACAAAATGGTAGAAAATGAAGCCTTTTTATCTTTGTAAGAGAACGGTTTGTGGTCCATTAGGTCTAATTACATTTTGCAGGTGTACCTAATATTATGGTCACTTAATTGCCAGCCCTTTGAAGACAATTATCATATTCATATCGCTTTATCATATTCATATGCTAATCAGTTCACTGACCCCCCTCCCCACTTCATGTTAATAACATGGTGGTCTTTTTTGTGCATGTTCACATTCTATATAGAGACCAAAAACATAGCAGTTGACTGAGCTAAAACCCTAAATTGTTGATCAGAGTCGCACCACTCCTCCTGACGCCTCCAGAGGATCATCAGTATAGATAATAGACGGATGGTTGCTGTAATGATACTTCTCCAACATGCCTCTGTGCTGCTGTCCTATTAGAGTCTGCACGCCATGGAGAGTCACGTGATGATCAAGTTCTTGCCCACTACACTGAATCAGCTGTTTAGAGTGCTGACCAGTGCCAGCCAAGAAGACGTGGCGGTCAACGTCACAAGGCGAGTATCTTCGGCATACACCTTGTGGACAGAAAACCCCTTGATCAGACCTTCACACCTTTTCTTGATGCTTTTATAGAGTCATGATCCACATTGTAGCCCAGTGTCATGAGGAGGGATTGGAGCACTACCTGAGATCATATGTGAAGGTTAAAAAGAAATAACATTGCTTATTGGTTTAGTTTCCCTCACACCGTCATATCTTTTTATCTACCTATTGCTATCTATCTATCTAGCTCTTTAGCACTATACCTATCTACCTCTCTCCACCTATATCTCTCAGTAAATGTCTATTGATAGATGTATCTATCGATCTAGCTATCTATCTCATGTGTTTCCTGTGGAGACTTCTTCTTCATTGTTATCATTGTTTGTGTTTTTCCAGTTTGTTTTCAAGACTGAGCCATACACAGCGTCCACCACCCAAACCGTGCACGAAGAGCTGGCTAAAGCCATGACCGCCATCCTGAAGCCTTCCACTGACTTCCTCACTTGTAACAAGCTCCTCAAGGTGATATAGTGGCACTTTTAAAAAGAGATTTGTGTGGCTGCACAGTCTATAATTATGTTTTCATCTTTCTTGTTTCTCTTTCCTGCAGTACTCCTGGTATTTCTTTGAAGCCTTAATCAAGTCCATGGCTCAGTATTTGATTGAGAGTTGTAAATTGAAGGTAAGTTTGCCTGCAAGGATGGGACACAAGTTGCAGTTGACTTAGAGGTGTGTGCTTACGTCTCCTTCATGACGGCTCATCCCCTTGGCTTTTAGTCTAGCAACATGTCAAGTCTTGTGGATAGCCACAGCACCACAGTCAAAGTAACAGCAAATCTATTCAACACTTACTCAATGTTTAGTTGAATTTGCTGCTGTTGTTCATACCCCATAAAGCAACCACATCCATGTGTTTTGTTTTCCACTGACATAATCAGTGGTATTTTTCTGCATTAAAAAATAATGTTGCTGTTTTTTGGGGGGTTAATGGTATTTCAATGAGGAAAATGGATGTGTACAACAGTACGAGTCTCACTCAGCAACATTCTGGTTGTGCCCATCAGCTGTCCCGGAATCAGAGATTCTCAGCATCCTTCCATCACACTGTTGAGACTGTGGTCAACATGATGATGCCTCACATAACCCAGAAATACAAAGACAATCTAGATGCAGCCAGGAACGCCAACCACAGCCTGGCTGTCTTCATCAAGGTGTGCTGACCAGCGCATACCGTTTTAACTTGAGTTCCACACATTTTTCCTCACAATTTTTACATCTCATTTGTAAATATTGACAAAATCACTTCCTGTAGCGCTGTTTCAACCTGATGGACAGGGGTTTTGTATTTAAACAAATCAACAACTACATCAACTGCTTTATGCCTGGAGATCCAAAGGTATGTTGTTGTATTATTATTAATTAACATGTGAGTAATTCCTATTTAGAATGCTTTTGTTTTTATGGCAGGATAATTGAGAATGCACTTACTTGCACATGGTTTTCACAGTTATCTTACATGTTTTGTTTACTGTTGTTCAAACATAGACGCTGTTTGAGTTCAAGTTTGAGTTCCTGCGTGTTGTGTGCAACCACGAGCACTATGTTCCCTTAAACCTCCCCATGCCTTTTGGAAAGGGGAGAATACTGAGATTTCAAGGTAAGTGAGTTATGATCAATGTTGAAATTGGACTTCATGAATTTCCTGTGTGAAGCCAATTGAATCTTTTTTGTTGTTGCATTTTCTGACTTTGCCTTCCTGTTTTTCCTCATTTCTTTTGTCATGTATCTTTATAATCTTTTTACGATACAGTGGAGTCATACAATGCTCCAGTAGGTAGGTGAAAGGTTTGTTGCTTGCATGCCAGGACATTTAAATCAGATTATTCTGTCTTGAGCCCAGAATGTAGCGAAATCCCTTTGAAAATCTGAATTCAATCTAGTATAGTTGAATAGTGAATGACTGAATGAAGCAAGTCCTTGTTGAATGTAACAAAAATCTACAATGAGCCATTCCTAGAAAATCAAACACTACTTTAAATGTTAACCTGTATGCAAATGCAATATTTGAAGAGCTATATAAACATTTGAATCAATTTACAATGCTTTTAATTGTTGCTGATGCTATAACCAGATTCCCCTTCTCAATCACACACCTGTTTGTACGCAATCATCACTGTTAATTAAAAAGCAGCTCACAACAAAAACATAAATCTCAGCAATGTTTTTTCATTAAAATTATCCATCCATCCATCCATTTTCTGAGCCGCTTATCCTCACAAGGGTCGCGGGAGTGCTGGAGCCTATCCCAGCTATCATCGGGCAGGAGGCGGGGTACACCCTGAACTGGTTGCCAGCCAATCGCAGGGCACATATAAACAAACAACCATTCACACTCAAATTCACACCTACGGGCAATTTAGAGTTGTCAATTAACCTACCATGCATGTTTTTGGGATGTGGGAGGAAACCGGAGTGCCCCGAGAAAACCCACGCAGGTACGGGGAGAACATGCAAACTCCACACAGACGGGGCCGGGGATTGAACCCCGGTCCTCAGCACTGTGAGGCAGACGCTCTAAGCAGACACTCTAACCAGTCGTTCACCGTGCCGCCCATTAAAATTATTATTATTAAAAAGGTATATTAGCTGGAAAAGAATGACACAGGCCACAACATTAGGTACACCTGCACAATCAAATGTGAATTGAACACAAGAGCTACCCATTTAGTGTTGGTAATGGTTAATTTTGAGTGACATTAGCAATTAAGTATAGATTTATAATAACAATATTCTTTATTATGAATTGCATACTAGTATTTTGGTTATTTTGTTTTGCTTGGCTACACAAGCCAAGCAAAACTAAATATTAGAAATAACTTTAATTATGACAGTTGGATTCCTTACTTTGTGTAGGTATATGTCCGTTTGGGCATTTCTTCAATATTGATATTCAGCTTAGTTTGGTCTTTGTCCTCACTAGTAAGACAATTCAGCACTCTAGTAGAACACACTAGTAGAATTTTCTTTGTAATAACGTTATCCCACACCCCCACTACTGTATGCCCTGAAAGCCGTGTGAGCATTTATTCAATATTCTAAATATCCATCGTGAGGTTGTACTAGTAGGCCAAAAGTGGGACTAGTAATTGGAAAAAATTACTAGTAAGACACACTCTACTGTTGTGCTGAATTGTCTTACTATTGAGGACAAAGAACATACTAGGTGTTCATATAAGGTTTCATTTTCTGGTTGCAGTCTGCATATCTTCCAAGATGTTTGTTTCTGATTTAATTGTGTCAGATCCAAATGAGATTTGAATCATTCTATTTCCACTGATTGCTTAGTGTTGTTTCCCGTGCCCTAATCTCTTCTGCCTGCACTTCCTCCCCTCAGACCTCCAACTGGATTACTCGCTGACAGATGACTTTTGTAAGAACCACTTCCTGGTTGGGTTGCTTCTCCGGGAGGTCAACGCAGCCCTGCAGGAGTTTAGGGAGATTCGACAGATAGCAATCCAGGTGCTGAAGAACCTGATGATAAAGCACACGTTCGACGACCGCTACACCTCAAAAGTAAGTGCCGTCGTCTTGCCTTAGGGCTTGTTCACTGAATGGCCTCTGTGTCAGATTGCTTTTGGAGACTGCTGCTGAGTGATTCATGTGTTTGCCAGAGTCAGCAGGCGAGGTTGGCGACCCTCTACTTGCCTCTGTTTGGTTTGCTGCAAGAGAATGTCAACAGGCTGAATGTGAAGGAAGTTACCCCCTTCCCCATCAACCACTGTAACAATGTAAGGGCGACACCCACTGGCATATTCCGGATTTACATGTAACTTCATCAACAAAACCATTATGCAAATCTACAGTATTAGCTGTGATGTGCTTGTTTATGAAATCCTAAAAAAAATAAAAATCCATCCATTCATTTTCCGTACTGATGATCCTCATTAGGGTCACGGTTACACCCTTGACTGGTCACTACCCAATTACAGAGCACAAATGACATGCAACCATTCCTACCCACATTCATACCTATGGATAATTCAGTCTTCAATCAGCCCTTTTAACTACCCACCTGACCAATCAGAGCAAATGATCAGCTTTGCCTTTACCATTGATACCATTTCAACCTTTTAAAAGACCATAATATTTTAAAGATTTATTTATTTATTATTTATATTATTTATAGCACATTTTGTTAACGTCAAACTCAAAGGTGTCTACACCACTGCAAAACATAAGATTTATCATTCACCATCTTTGAAAGGGAATAATTTTGATGCAGCTCTTGTATTGAGTCATATTATTTTATCATGTAAACCTAATAAGGTCTCTAGTGAAGGTATATGGCTTGCAAAATTAATATGCTGTTCCTGCTGGTCTGCGGTCATTAAAATCATCTTGTTTCTATCAGAATGGAAGAGAAGATTCCCTCCTCACTAACGCTTTGATGACACCACCCAGATCAAGCACTTTTTTGGACACGAGCTTGCACAAAGATGTTTTTGGAGTAATTTCTGGAACTGGTAAGTTGAAAAAAGCTAAGGGAGGAAAAATGGGGAAACACAATACTGTAAGTTTCACAATAATAATAGCACTCTAACAATAATAAATCCTCCTGTTTCTTGCAGCCTCTCCGCAAACATCCTCTACACCCAACATTAACTCTGTGCGCCACGCAGACTCGAGAGGGTCCCTCATCAGCACCGACTCTGGCAACAGTCTGCCCGAAAGGAACGTGGAAAAGGGCAACTCTTTAGACAAGGTACATTTCTCACACCTCTACAAGGATCACTGACATCACTAAAATTTGTCCACAGGCACTGATGGTACACAAGTTGCTTTGATTGCATTTGTTTTGTCTCAAATGCCTGTTAGATCTAGGATGTGCCCATACCACTTTTTTTCACAGAGTATGAGTTTCTTTTGCACACGGAAAAATCTTAGTCCACTTGCCCAGGAGGTACAGTGCCGTGAAAAAGTATTGGCCCCCTTCTCAAATTCTTATATTTTTGCATAGTTTCTCCACTTTGTTTAAGATCATCCAACAAATGTAAATGGACAAATATAACCCAAGTGAACTTAAAATGTTGTTTTTAAATGGTGATTTTATTTATTGAAGAAAAAAAAAAACGATTCAAAGTTACCTTGCCCTGTGTAAAAAAGTAATTAGCTCCCTTGTTAAATCATGAATTAATTGTTTCTTAATACCATTTTTGGTTATTTTTCACTGATCACACACAAGCCTGATTACCTCCAGATCTGTTCAATCAATAAATCACTCCAAACAGAATCAAGTCGGACAAAAGATCTAAAAAAAGCTTAGCTCCTTCAGGACCTGGATGACTTGCTGTGATTGAACCATGAATTCTGCTCATTAACAGAAAATCCTGAAGGAGAATGTTCAGCCATCAGTTTGTGACCTCTAGCTGAAGCTCACTTGGGTTCTGCAGCAGGATAACGATCTAAAACGCACCAGCAAGTCAACTTCTGAATGGCTTAAATGAAGCTTTTGGACTGGCCTAGTCAAAGTCCAGACTTCAATCCGATTGAAATGCAGTGGCATAACCTTGAAAAGGCCGTCGATGCTTGAAAACCTTAAATTTTTGCTGAATTCAAACAATTCTGAGAGTGGGCCAAAATATCTCCACAGGGATGTGAAAGACTCATTGTCAGTTATAGAAAACACTTGATTTCAGTTGTTGCTGCTGAGGATGGCCCAACCAGTTATGAGGTTTAGGGGGCCATTACTTTTCACGTAGGGCCAGGTAACCTTGAATAGGTTTTTTTTTTTTCCTTAATAAATGAAGTCACCAATAATAAACAGCATTTTAAGTTCACTTGGGAAATATTTGTCTGATATTTACATTTGTTTGATGATTTTAAACATTAAAATGGGAAAACTATGAAAAAAATATCAGAATTTGAGGAGTGGCCAATACTTTTTCACAGCATTGTGTATGTGCTGCTTCTGTTGTGTGCAACTTGGCATCCAAGGAGGCAGTGTGGTGCCTCCCGATAACACGTCAATTTGATGAAAACTCACAACAAAGAACGTCTCGGCAAAACTGCCGGAATATAACTCCTTTTTCACAGAACAGATGTCCCTGTGAGTATTATGTTGTCTTTCTGTATATGTTGCTGCATACTTTGTGTTTGAATATTTGTTATTTATGGGTTTATACTGCAAAATCGATGCTATTCATTAGCCCATCTACAACGTTTTATATTGTGTGTTAGCATTAAGCTAGCGGATGTTAGCAAGATGAAAAAGAAGTCAATGTGTGCTTGCTTCAAGCAGTTTTATTCAACACTCCCACTGGAGGTTTACGTCAAAACTAACATAAAATAAAGGTAATTACACAAAATATAGATAATTACATATTGTATGAATATTAACATTGACTCTTTTTCAAGCGGACAGAATAGCATAGCACATAACAGGCTCGTACCTGGTGTTGAAATGTCGGAGCATTTTTACAAATACAGTATCGGCACCGATCATGTGCATCATCTGTTACAGCCTACAGCAACCGAGTGCTTTGTTGTATCAGTGCCACAGAAAAATCTCATCTTTGACCTGACTGCAAACAATCCTCTTAAAAAAAGTAGTGTTGTTATGTTTGTCTGTCACAGAGCCAGGCTGCCTCGTCATTGGGCAGCTCCCTTCTCCGATGCGATAAATTAGAGCAGGCGGAGATCAAGTGCTTCCTCATGTGCTTCCTACATGTGCTCAAAAGCATGTCTGAGGGTAACATGTCATTGTTTTTGCCCCTTCACCTGTTAACTTCCAAACTAGACTAAATACAACTTACGGAATGTAACTATGCCACCCTCTAGATGCTTTGTTCACATACTGGAACAAAGCTACATCTGCTGAGCTGATGGACTTCTTCACACTTGTCGAGTAAGACGTCTCAACATCCTCATTTTGACTTGAGCGTTAATGTTTGTTTTATTTTTATGGTCTGATTTTCCTTTTTTCCCCCTTCAGGGTGTGTCTCCATCAATTCAGATACATGGGAAAGCGATACATCGCAAGGTAATGTTTAGATCGTGATGCAAAAATTGTGTCTTTTAGAAGATTTCTTTGTACTAACTTGTTTGAAGAATTTCACACATTTGGTTGACTCAAAGGCCATGTTTATCTAACTTTAAACATCCATCCATTTTCTGAGCCGCTTATCCTCACAAGGGTCGCGGGAGTGCTGGAGCCTATCCTAGCCATCATCGGGCAGGAGGCGGGGTACACCCTGAACTGGTTGCCAGCCAATTGCAGGGCAAATATAAACAAACAACCATTCGGACTCACATTCACACCTACAGGAAATTTAGTCTTCAATTAACCTACCATGCATGTTTTTGGGGTGTGGGAGGAAACCGGAGTGCCCGGAGAAAACCCACGCAGGCACGGGGAGAAGATGCAAACTCCACACAGGCGGGGTCGGGGATTGAACCCTCCGGGGTTCAATGTGTGAGGCAGACGCTCTAACCAGTCGTCCACCGTGCCGCCACTTTAAACATTACTAGTAAATTAAATCCATTAACAGTTCTCTCTTCTTGCCTTATTATTGGGTGATTTATAATGTATTAATGTTTATGATCATAATTTGCATTGGTGTAGAAGCACACTGATTTACACTGAGTGGGGTTTCGAATAATATTTTTGATTGTGCAGATGTAATAATGTGTCCAATGAGTAGAAATGTGAGAAATGATTTGACTTCCAATTTGTGAAAGCAAATTAAAGACACAGTTGACCACAGAGCCGGGTGAAACTTGTGTGGAGTGGGAGGGCACGGTGCTCAGTGGGCACTTCCAACAAAGACAGCAACCATGCTCACTTGTTCATGTTACTCTTTGATGGGTTGCTACATGTAATTATGGTACTAATAATCAAGATGTGCTCAAATAGGCACCACCCTCTGCAATGATTATAAAAGGGGCAAAGGGGGACATCAAAGGCAAGCCTAAAATGCGGGTGTGGCAGTTCCCCTCCCGCCTCTGGTTGACCAGTTCTCCATTTCCATTTGACATCTTAAAGATATGTTGTACTGATGCTCATTTCGGGTCTCCGGGTGTAAACAGTGAATGTAAATATTACTAAATAACAGTATTACCGTAATAATTTCTTTACTCAAAATGGAGCCAAACAACTTGGCTCAGGCCTCAACTCCCAGGGTCCTTTGGGTGTTCTTTTTCTCTCTCTCTCTCTCTAACTCCTCACCACTGTTTCTCTACTCACATTAATGCTGGCAAGTTTAACCCTGTGAATTAAAACCTGGCTCCTGCCCTCTCCTGCTTGGGTAAGCTATCTGTGTGGAATAGACTACTAATGCACGCTCCTTCTATCTTTTTTTGGTGAGGTTGCAGTGCTGTGATGACTGTCATTACGACATGCATGGGTGTCTTAGAGTGAAGCGGTTTAATACTTCTTGATAAGATGATTGGTTTTTGCATGACAACTACATGAATGACTAACTACAGTCATTGTATAACAGTTGCAACAGTGCAGCTCTACACTTGTTGTCCTCAGAACTTTTTATACCCCCATGAATATGAATGTCATGGCAATATTTTGGTGGGTCAGAATGTACAACAAACACTATATGGATTAAAATTCATAATGATGGAATTAATCAGGAGTTGGTCTTAGTTCTCACTGAATTTTAAGACATTCTGGATGTGCTTATGCTTAAATTTAGGCAAGGTAATTTTCTCTTCCAGCATATCCGTGTCCCAGTGCACAAAGTCAGGTGCATAAAACCCACTATTGCCATCAAGTTCATATCCGTTAACTTCTGACCACAGCTGTCTATAGTCACCGCGCCTCATTTGTGAATGTATTACTGGAAAAAAAATATATAATGAATTCTGTATGCTCCACTGACTTCTGAGTGCTATTCAAAAGTTATCCTAACCTGCTCTGCTAATTCTGCTCTGCTGTAAAGTCTGGTAGACTCATCAATCGCTGTCCTGTTTCCTCATTAGGAACCAGGACGGGGCAGGACATGTAGCACATGAGCGGAAGTCTCAGACTCTGCCTGTGTCCCGTAACAGGGCGGGAATGATGCATGCCCGCTTACAGCAGCTCAGCAGCCTGGATAACTCATACACTTTTAACCACAGTAAGTGCTCCGTCCTGTACTTGTCAACATCTTAAAACCAGAAATTAAAAGCTCTGCCTTCTCATGCTTTCTACATCATCACCATCATAAACTAATTCACAAACCAGTTTGCCATCACGAAGAAAATGGCTTTTTTAAGTCTGAGTTAGCTTTTTCTGCCTTTAAGATTTGTGACAAGTCTCTTACAAAGGTTTCTTTGTGCTTGCAGTGTAAAAAAGATTTCAAGTATTCTTGGAATATCTGTAGAGCATGGTAAGAACGTATGGGAATGGCAGGAAGTTTCCAAACATTCACTCCCTCTGTACAGGAGCCCGACCAATTAATCGGGCTGATTATAACGTATCATTGACAAAGCAACATCAGTTAATTTGTAACTGATGTTTTAAGTTTTTTGCTCTCCGGAGATTCTGTTCCGCTGATGCTGTTTACCTGTGCCGCACTCTGCCCAAGTGCCTGGCCTCTTGCCCTTAAACACAAACACACAGACCAGCAGAGTGTAGCAAACTTCTTCCCAACTCACACTCGCTCGGGCACATCAGCTGTATCAAGGAGAGCATCATAATTTATTTCATGAAAGTTTTATATAGCATATTACAGCATTTTAACGTTGCGGAAGTTGCATCGTTGAACTAAAAGATATATGAAACTGTTAATGTCCACTGTTATCTTAGACTACTATGCAGCGTTTTAAGAATGTGTAAATTGTCTTTGTGAGGTAAGCAAAAAATAATGCAACTGTTAATTTCTTTGTCCAACATTATCAAATAAGTAAGTTGGTATACATCTTTACAGTTTACGGTCCTTATGTTGACAGTGCTACTAATTAAAATGTCTTATTTTAATTTAGTAGTGCTCTGCCTCTTTGTCTTGAATCATATTAGGGGTATTACAAGAATTTGTGTTCATATACAGTATATGTTCTGTGTATACCAATGTTATTGTTTCATATATTGACTGATTTTATTTTATTTATTCATTATTTTAGTTTTTTTTTGTTGTTGGTTTTTGTTTTGCCCCGATATCGGTATGGCATCAGCCCCAAGAAGCCCATATCGGTCGGGCTCTACTCTGTATATTGGGTTGAATTGGAGCATTTCACTGAGTTCAAGCTCATCTGCTTTTTCCATTTCCTTGACATTCAATCTTGCCAAATATGTATGCTTTTATTTCCGCTCGCACAAAAAAGTATGACTATACATCTTCAGCTTGTTACTTAACTGCAAAAGCTGAAGTGACCTCCATGGAGGAAAGTGTAGTAATTTGTTTTCATGTCAAATTTTCAGCTTTTGTTTAACCTTATTTGACATTTTATTTACTGTAGGTACTGCTACACTGAATATGAAATGTGAACATACTACAGCCATCTGTTCTCTTTAGCTTACAGTCACATGGACGCAGACGCATTAAATCACTCTCTGCTGGAGGCCAACATTGCCACTGAAGTGTGCCTCACCGTCCTGGACACCCTCAGTATCTTTATCATGGGTTTCAAGGTAATAAACTATGACATGATAGAATACTTTTACAGTAGTTTCCTATGTAATACAATGCATTATGTGTTTGGACCAAATTCTAGTTAACTCTGTCAACTCTCAATATTAAGTCATGTCACTTTTCAACATAAACCATCTATCTTCACTCTTAAATCTAGACCCAGCTATGCTCTGACCACGGCCACAGTCCACTGATGAAGAAAGTTTTTGAAGTCCACCTCTGTTTTCTACGGATCAATCAGTCGGAAACTGCCCTCAAACAAGTCTTCACTTCACTGCGGACGTTCATCTACAAGGTGGAGATGATACCTGCTTATAATCGTCATATCCTAAGCCTGTCTTTGCAACTCACGGCGCTTCTGTCTTTTCAGTTTCCCAGCACGTTTTTTGAAGGCCGTGCTGACATGTGCGCAGCATTCTGCTACGAGATCTTAAAGTGTTGTAACTCCAAACTGAGCTCCATTCGCAGTGATGCCGCCCATCTGCTCTACTTTCTCATGAAGAGCAACTTTGACTACACAGGACGCAAGTCTTTTGTCAGGACACACTTGCAGGTGGGATAATCTTCCCCTGAGAATAAAACATGTCATTTTTAAATGCAGAACCTGGATGGATTTTACAACAAAAAAATACTGTATATATAATAATGAACTTGGCTTCCATGCTTTGAGCTATGTGATTTGGTATTAGAAATTCAATATATACATTATTTTGAGGTCAATGGAGCATCGTTGATGTTATACTACTTTTCTTATAGCAGTCAATCTCTCACAAAGACATTTTTACAAGTGCATGCATGTGGGAATCATCCAAAGTTTTGCAACATGAAATGCTTTTACAGTATATGCACAATTCAGGTCTGAGTTCCTACTGTTACTTGTTTAATGAAGAAAGCAGACAGGCTTCTAATTATTGTTTTATCATTGCATATACATGTGTGTGGTTGTGAAACACTAGTGATTTTTTTATGGTGTAAGGCTTTCATTTTCATTTTTAGGTGGTGATTGCTGTAAGTCAGTTGATAGCAGATGTCATCGGTATTGGAAGTACTCGCTTCCAGCATTCCTTGTCCATAATCAACAACTGTGCCAACAGTGACAGAACTATCAAGGTCAGGTTTTTTAGTTACACTCACATCATTGGGTAGTAATGTATGTAGCTATAAGAAGAAATTCTTTCTCAACAGAACACAGCTTTCCCGTCTGATGTGAAGGACCTGACCAAGCGTATCCGAACAGTGTTGATGGCGACTGCTCAGATGAAGGAGCACGAGAGAGACCCTGAGATGCTGGTGGACCTTCAGTACAGCCTGGCTAAGTCTTACACCAGCACACCGGAGCTCAGAAAAACCTGGCTGGACAGCATGGCTCGGATCCACGTGAAGAACGGAGATTTGTCAGAGGTCTTTTGGGGGGGGGAATAATATATATATTTTTTAATAATCTCAGCTCCAGCCTTCCTGTTTGGCGTGCTTGTGTGGGTTTCTTCCCACACTCCAAAAGCGTGTAGGATCAATTCTCCTTGGCCACCTGGGGGCCGTATAATACAGCCATGTGGATGGTTACAATTACTCAGAAATATTACTGCAATTTATCATGTATAATACGCACCCATGTATAATACGCACCCCCAAAGTTGACCTCAAAATTCTGGAAAACCCTTCTACCTATGTATAATGGATTTTTACAATGCATGATTTTGTGTCTAGCCATATGATCAAAACATGAAGTATTATCTGTATTTTGTTAGGTTTTTTCAAAGAATTATTCTGAAGTTAAGCACGTTATTTGAACATGTAATCCTTTTTTATTATTATTTGCTCTTATTTTGAAATTCACAGCCCTACTTTTATTTAGTAAATTAGAAAACACACAGTTGTGCTCATATGTTTGATTACCCAGGCAGAATTTGTAAGATGGGTACAATTCTAGAAAGAAAACATGAAGGACCAGGTAAAACATATTTAATTTTATTTTAATGGAATTCAAATTAAACGTTCCAGCATTTCAGAAAAGCATTATCATTCAACAAAACATAACCATAAAGAAATTAATAATGGTTGTTGTTCAGTCATCAGTCATATTTAAAAATAAAAAAACAATATTTCACAAATCCTGCCAGGGTATGTAAACTTATGAGTACAACTGTACATATATGCAGTCATACGTACCCCTGTCATATTGGAAGGAAAGTGTAGGCTGGACCTTTTTTATAATCACTAGGTGGCGGTGGCATTTTGGAAGTGTACAGCTTTTTCATAACCACTAGATGGTGGCATACATTTATAAAATATGAAGGTTTTTTCCATTTGCCCCTATACCTATGTATAATGTGCACTATTGATTTTTGACAATTTTTGGGGGGAAGAAATGCGCATTATACACGAGAAATTAGGGTCGTTGTTAGATGCCTGTGAGTATTTTTATATTATCTGTCTGTGTTGCTCCACCTTTTGTTTTCAAATATCCATTGCTTAAAGGATTTTAACGCCAATATTATTTGTTAGCCCGTCTTTGACGTTTCTCATTTTGTGTTAGCATTAAGATAGCGAACTTTAAGGCAGTTATGTGGTTGTTTTAAATACTCATCATGTAATTCTCTTCATTACCTGCACTTAGGTGCAATTCAACTTAAGTACCTGACTGTGCTGTTGTCATTTTTTACAGGCAGCCATGTGCTACATTCACGTGGCAGCGCTGGTGGCAGAATACCTACGGAGAAAAGGTACTTTCCGTTCATAAGCTCACCTCTCACACTTTAGCTACTTTCACTGATATGAGCTGTCTCCTGTTTTTTTGCAGGAATGTTCAAACAAGGATGCTCTGCATTCCAAGTTGTGACGCCAAATGTTGACGAAGAGGCCGCCATGATGGAGGATGTTGGCATGCAGGACGTCCACTTCAATGAAGTAGGTTTTGTACTGTTTACTTTGCTCTAAATGCTCCTAAAATATCACTATGTAAATGTGAAATACCTTTTATTCACATTCCCAATTAATTAATTGAATTATACATTTGGAAGCACAATAAAAGAGTGGTAAGCATGTCTGCGTCACAGTTCTGACTGTTTTTGAGGATGTTTTTCTGGTGATGCAGTTGCACATTTGTTCATTCTCATTCAGTATGTTCATGCCAAAAGGAGCTGTCATATCAAACTATGAATATTTCCATTAGGACGTCCTCATGGAGCTTTTGGAGGAGTGTGCCGACGGCCTGTGGAAAGCCGAGCGCTACGAGCTCATCTCGGACATTTACAAGTTAATCATCCCTATTTATGAGAAGCGGAGGGACTTTGAGGTACAGAGCTTTCTGGGGTGGAAATTAGATTGAAGCTGTTTTTTTCCTTAACATTCCTGATTCTCTGCGCAGAAACTGGCCCACCTATACGACACGTTGCATCGAGCATACAGTAAAGTGACAGAGGTGATGCACACAGGCAAAAGGCTACTGGGCACCTACTTCAGAGTAGCTTTCTTTGGTCAGGTGAGTTAAACACTCATTTCCATATTCTTGAATTGTTTTACCCAACTTGTTTTGGTGGGGTTGTCTTGATTATTTTTTGTAAGATTTCCAGTTTAAAGTTCAATGTTCCTGTATGACCTAATGCAGTGGTAGTTTTTAATCCATTCTAACACAATTTTCTGCTTTTTTGCTCTCTTTTAAGGCAGCGGTAAGTTGTGCAGTTGCACCTTGCTAGTGTCTCTGAGCTGCCCCTTTGTGGTGGTGCAGGTGCTACTCTCCATTGCGCTTACCGTTTCCTGCCTCAGTCGACTATTAGAATCATCTTTACAGCTTCTGCATTCGTTGCATGGCGACTTTACATTTCATATCATTTGTAATACAAATTCTGAGTTTCTGGGTGTGTTTTTTCCACCTGTCACTCTCACAGTATAATGATGCTTTTACTTTTACTCCTCTCCACACTGCTATAGCATTATCACTTTACTGATTCAGAGGCTGAGGTAAATGAGTGTGATAGTCACCATTATAGGACTGCAGTGTGGTTATAGGGTGTGTTCCTCTCCTTGCTTCTTTCATTCAGTCGATGCCATGCCAATTCAGTGTCGTCTTAATTACCACAGAAATCATTTAAATATCAGGATTTTACTTCTTAAAAGGGTCAAAGCATGTCTTTGTTCCTCATGGGACCCACGAGCGTGACATTGAGATCATGCTGTACTCCATCTGTGTCCTTTGGGTTGTCTCTTTACACTGGTTCTTGCTGTCAGTAGAGCATACACTCACTGGCCACTATGTTATTTGGATTTCATTTGATTGTGCAGGTGTACCTAATGCTGTGACCAGTGATTGTTGTTTTGGTTTGGTGTGCTTGGACATTAAGTAGTGGGTTGATAGATGGTTTGATTGGGTTCTGTGGGCTCATTTATATTTTTTTTGTATAATATCTCCAGCATGTGGTTTTTTTACCTTCTTAGGGCTTCTTTGAGGATGAAGACGGGAAGGAATATATCTACAAAGAACCCAAATTCACGCCGTTGTCCGAGATATCTCAGAGGCTCCTGAAGTTGTACTCGGACAAGTTTGGCCAAGAGAATGTAAAGATGATTCAGGACTCTGGAAAGGTACATGGAGAAGAGAACATGTAAATTATATACAGAAAGGCCAGAGACTAAACCTAGAAGCTTTTAAATGTGAGGCAGTCAAGTTAGTCACGTGCCCCGCGGTGCCCAACCGAAACGTCTCTGGTTCTATGTTAGTGAGGAGGCTTCATGGTTGCTTGAGAAGTTCCAATGAACTGAATTAAATTGAAATTAGATTAAATTTACATTAGTTACCTTTTCACTAAAAATATGACGATATTTTGTACTATAACTACAGCGATTGTCAAAGTGTTGCAGAAGTATCACTAGTGGTGCACATACTCCTTGGAGTAGTACACAAAAGAAACCGTTCAGTTGTATTTATTTTTTAAGTTCAAAACTTGCATTTCATCTTTAGGTATGTTTGTTTTTAAACATTTAGTTAGGTGCATGTTTTATTTAGCCTTTATGTGAATACATATTAACCATTATCTCATTTTTAAATGTCAGCGCAGTGTTATGTTCAAACTGCATAATATCACAGTGCCTTACAATAAAATTAAATATACTTGGAAGAAAACCTGTCTCGTTTTTTATGAGGACTTAGGCCTACTACACTACTGTATTTAAATGTTGGTCGTTGTGGTGATACTTGGAGAGCCAAGTATTTTCTTGAGGTGGTATTTGGTGGTCTAATATAACTTTCAAGTATAGTACTTGTGTTCTTGTTTTCACAATGATAAGTGAAAAGTTCATAATAGAGCCCAGTAGAACTATGTCACCAAAATCAATTACATTTTGTTTGATTTTATCCATCCATCCACCAATTCATTTGAGATACTGTACCATTAACTCTGTTCAGGGTCACCAGGAAACTGGATTCTCACAGGTATAGGGGTGAGAGTTAGAAGACATCTTGAACTCGCCAATCATTGGAATAATGTGAATGGAGAATTTACTAGTTGTGAGAGATGAGAAATGCTGCCCTAAAAAACGATTGGTTGATAAATGTGTTTACTAGAAAGTTGACAAGAGACTCATCAGTGACATATTGTTGTCTCTTCTGCAGATCAACCCTAAAGACCTGGACTCTAAGTATGCATATATACAAGTGACACACGTGACGCCTTACTTGGAGGACAAGGAACTGGCGGACAGGAAGACTGATTTTGAAAAAAGCCACAACATCCGCCGCTTTGTGTTCGAGATGCCTTTCACCGTGTCGGGCAAAAAGCAAGGCGGGGTGGAGGAGCAGTGCAAACGCAGGACTATTCTAACTAGTATGTGACTTTCCATTTTGTAATGATGTGAATTCTTTTTTATTTGGAAGCTTATGAGCGACAGATGTACAATACATCCTAATCTGTGTGTACTTTATGGTATGTTTCTTTTCTGAATGTTGCTCACTGTTAACTGCCTTAATTACAATAAGCAGTTGTCACATGTCGTTCACACATGCGTGAAAGATCTAGATTACACCCTGAACATGTCAGCTTGTTTCCCCAAGGACTTTTCCCAAGCCGCAATCACACTTGGATATTGCTTTATGGCACAACAAATCCAAAAGTTCAATCGGAGATTCTTATCTTTACTGTCAGTTGCTGTTCCCTTGTTTTCACCTGAGCGCTAAAGGAAGAAGGTTCACCTGACTGTCGCTTGTCACGTTCTGCTCCCCGCAGCCACACACCGTTTCCCTTATGTGAAGAAACGTATCGCTGTGATGTACCAGCAACACAACGATCTCAGCCCCATCGAGGTGGCCATCGATGAGATGAGCAAGAAGGTGGCTGAGATAAATCAGCTGTGCTCCTGCAGCGAGGTGGACATGATTCGGCTGCAGCTCAAACTGCAGGGAAGCATCAGCGTCCAGGTCAGGTCATCCAACACTCAGAGGACATTAAAACCTCCGCCAAGACTTAAACATTTGTCAGTTGTCTAAAATGAGATTTTCCATGTTGCAGTCATATTGTTGCCAAATGCACAGCCTAACACCAGAGGACAGTGGTTTGACAGTATAGTGAACCCCTGTTTATAACAGATAGACCAGACCCACCCATGATAGGTTTAACTCTGCAATAGAGAGAAAATATAATTTTTTATCATTTTCTTTCTTTTTATAGTTTTACCCCTCCTGAACACTTGAAACATTTAAAAATATTACAAAACACTTTTTAAAGTATTATATTTTTGCAGTAGTTTACAGTGTTTTGCAAATATGACGCAAAGTGTGCTTGCTTCATGCTGTTTATTTGTCACCCTCAGTTAAAAGTTTACTGTAAAACTGACATGTTAAACTAAAGAGAATTAAACATTTTATATTTAAACACCAAAATGTTTAACCACAAAATAATTAATGGAAACTGCAGCCGATCCGAGCTGACTTTGGGCAAAAGGTGGGCTACACCCTGGACTGACTGTGCCAAGAAGATGCACATAAACAGACAAAATTGGATAAAAGTGGCCTTTATAACATTCTAAATCTCATCTTTGTGCAGGTGAATGCCGGACCGCTCGCGTATGCCCGTGCTTTTCTAGATGACGCGAGTGCCAAGAAGTATCCTGATAACAAGGTCAAACAGCTGAAAGAGGTCTTTAGGTACGTTGTTCCTGACAGACATAAACATGGATCTTCGTTACGCTCCTATAACGCATCCCGACGCTATCGTCTTCGCACACAGACATTTCGTTGAGGCGTGCGGACACGGCTTGGGCATCAACGAGCGTCTCATTAAAGAAGACCAGCAGGAGTATCATGACGAGATGAAGGCCAACTATAGAGACCTGGCCAGAGAGCTGTCGATCATCATGCACGAGCAAGTGAGTGCAATGTTTTTCAACGTACAAGTCCAACAAAATAAGATGTAATATGCATGTTTATAACACAGTTTTCTGTTTTCTCCTGGTGCTGACACGAGCAGATTGGATGGTAATGATAATCCTAAATATTGTTGTTCGTTGGTCCAGCCAGATGAATGCATTTATGTGCTCTGACATTGACCTGGTCAACACACAATACTCACAAAAAATTGGGTTGTTGGGCTTTTGGATGAAAGTTTAGGATTAACCTAAAAAGTGGGTGAACGTAATTTTACCCTATCTAAACTTTTTAATGCACACTCCATATATATGAATTTTTGTCACGGTGTATTTTAGGTTCCTCCCTTAACTTGAGTAGTGTACTGTATCTCACTACTATCTGTATTCATAACAATACAAGTTACATTTACAATTCTTCTCAAATGATTTCACTGATCATAACATAAAGTCAAATCTCATTCTCTTAGCCTTGATAACAAGGTTATCTCTTCACATACGTACTTATCTTTACATGGCTGCAATAAATAAAATCAGTTCTCCTCCTCACATGTTCCAACAGCCTCCTACTATGAATGGAGAAGCTGGCTTGATCATGATCATTTTTGGGAGTGTTTAACTTTGTATACATAACCGCATGCCCCTGTCTGATGCATTACTATGTGTATGTGCTTACTGTTCATCTGTGTGTTTATACAGCATGAAGTATGTGTAATGATGTAGAATTCACAGTTGTTGTTGTGTTTTATCTTCTCCAGTACAGCGGTAACCTTATCGAAAGACTTAAATGGGAAAATGTCAGTATCGTCTGTTAGAAAGGCAGATTTTAGTGCACTTATGTGACCCTATACAGGGGAACCTCTAAGATTCAATGCGATCCATTTTCTGGGCAATTTGAAAAAAAAATTTCCCCCAAGGAAAATCATGTCACCGTCATACAGGGTACTGGAAAAGCCACTCTGCACATATGTATTTTTAACAAACACTTTTAATAGACAAAGACGTGTACCTCCTGTATTCTATATTGAAACAGGTCAACATTCCGTGAACAACCCAGGCGAACCCCAGCTCTGACTGACATGCAAAGAAGAAAAGTCAATATGTATCACTTCAACACGCTTCCCTGAGACCAATTACTATTTTCCTATTAGACAGTGCTTTTGCACCATCTGGTGGCATTTTAGGGTGTTACAGAAAGTGCCAAATTTATGGGAATAAACGAGTTCTTCTGCAAACAGTTAAGGATTGGTTCCACAGGGGGGGAAAATGAAAATATGACCTCATGAATAGTGAGCCCCAAATAAGCAGGGTTCACTGTTAAGTGGTACCTTGACTTAAGAGTGCCCCAACTTACGAGTTTTTCAAGTTTATGAGCCGTATGATTTTTTTACTGTATGATTTTATACAGTACACTACTTTCAGTCAGTGCTGTTTTATCAATTATACGTTTGATGTGGGGTTTTTTTTTGTTTGTTTTTTTTCGGTGTGGCTAGAGCAGATAAATGGCATTTCCATTTATTTCAATGCGGAAAGTTGATTTGACAGACAAGTTATCTGAGTTTCAAGCATGGTCATGGAAGGAATTCAACTTGTTAGTCAAGGTACCTCTGTGTAGACAATGATAATCTTTTTTCTTTTTTTTTTTTTAAGGGAGGGTAGTTGTCAGTTATTTGTTGTAATACTACATGTATTGATTTTGACTTTGGATTCCAGATCAGTACTGTGGAAGACGGCATCAAAAGCACTCTTCCTGACTCGCTTCAAATCTTCAACGCCATCAGTGGCACGCCAACGGGGGCCACCATCCAGGGCATCCCCAGCTCTTCTTCTGTGGTATGAAGAGCCCGAAAGCAGTCAGGCAAGGGAACCAAGGACCTCCTGCAGGCACAGATTGAACAGGTCTCGCTGCTCATTTACTTGGCTTTTGGTCTCAGCTAAAGACCAGGACTTTGTGTATCTTGCATACACGCACGCGTAGATTGACAGCGGGGACTCCTGAACATGACGTGATGTCATTTATCCTCAGAGACTGGAGATGTTCCCTTTCCTGGATGCTTCATATGCATGTCCTCACATGACATGATTTGTCTTCTTTTTGATACATCAGTCACATTGTTTCTATGTACAGTACACTTTTATAATTCACTCTATTGATGTATACATAAGCAGTATACTGTATACAGCATACCCATCACCCTTGTACATGATGTCATATTTCTACAATTGTATCCTCCTATATGTTAGCCAACATGAAATTGCTTCACTGTCGTGGGAGGGTTTTAGACTATTTAAAGCCAATTGCATCCAAAAAAAAAAAAAAAAGGTAGACCGAGTTGTTTGTGTATATATGAAAAGAAAAAGGAGCGTGTGCAATATTTGCAAAGGGTTTTGCCGTGTGGAGCTCATACACTGTACTGTTGTTCACCTTCATGCCAAAGCGAGGAGGGATGGAACCTGACTGCGCCGACTACGGAGTGGGATCGTTTGAAGCTTTTACCATTTTAGTGTTAATCCAATTTAAATAGTTTGTTGTCTTTGGGCCGCAGTTGTTGTTTTTTTTTTTTTTTTTTGTATTCAACACAAATCACAGTTCTGCTGTAAGCTGATGTTCCCCGACGTTTTTCTTTAACTAAAATACAAGAATTTCTCTGCAACTTGTTTTTTTTTTCCTTTGTCTTCAGTGACTATTTTGTTCAAGGTGTATTGCTAGGAATGTTTTTTTATGGAGGTTTCAGGGACTGTATCTTATATATGCTACCGCCCACCATAAAAGCAACAGTCAGCACAATGGGAGGATGTATGAATGACTAGTAAGCATTATGAAGGAGAAAACATTGTGGTAACAAGTGTGAATGGTCTCCCAGTTGAAAGCAACTTGTAGACATGGCAGGTGAGTTTTGTCTCATCCACTGTTATTTCATACAACCCATAAATCTGACTGAATAATTATGTTTTTAGTCACAGATTTTAAGGAGCCAACGAAAGGGAAGCGCAGCAAAGGGAAGGTAAAACGTTTATTACACTTGCATGTTATACCTTTTCATGATGATGAATGAGCGTAGTAAGAGTATTATCAAAATTAAATGATTTAACGCTTAAATGTGGACTCTTGGCTGGCCATTTGTGTCCACCTCGCTTCCTTTTTTTGAAGCATTTAGCTATGTAAATCAAATGTAATGAAATTTCCCAAGGGTGCAGATTTTGGTCTGCTTTTATCATTTTCAACTTCAACTCTTCAACTATATCAGTGATATAGTTGATACGTTTGAGGCCACTTTGGGTTAATTAAACTCACGAAAATACTTGAAGATCTAGGGTTTTTTTTCCTACCAGATTACATTTGTCAATTTTCAGACAAAGAAGCAATTTCATGTCATTTTCTTAATTTGTGAAAGAGTTGTTTAGTGGCTCACTGCACTCCATTGGAGCAAATGACTGGCAATTTTTTTTAACAAGTCTCCTAGCATGGAGAATAACATGTTAATTTAAGTGGAAGTTCCTGCTGCTGACTGCAGAAAGACTTGTTAGCAATGGGGGGGGGGGGTTGTTAGGCCCCACTCAAGGGTATGGCAAGCAAAAGCGATACAAGAATGTTGAATGTGAACAACAAATTGTGTTGAAACATGTTAAGTTACGATGAAAGTTATTCTACCTTCTATTTAAATAGATCACAACAATTTGGTTTTGTAGACAAGATAACCTGCACAAATATTTCTGAGGTAACATTCACATTGTTAATTTCCACAGATTCCATTAAAAATGTTACCATTTATTCAGTACTTATTTTATTTTCACTGAATACTTATACTCAAGTATTTGGGGGCACGACTTTTGAGTTCATCACATTCCTAATTTACAGTATTCTTGAGTACAATTTTGGCTACTCTACCCACCTGTGTTGGCTATGAAAATGTCTCTTTTCTAAATTTGGGTATGTTGTAAGATGTAATAATAAAGCTGTGGACGGATATTAAAGTTTATTACATGAACATGGACTATGAACCAAATATCCCTATACCTTGGGCTTTCAGGCTTTATCGAGAGTAATGGGTATTCGTCAGAGAAATTCAAACGACAATAAAAGCTGAGTCAAGTCAGACTTGAGGCCGGTTGTTTGTCAATGCACCATTCATTTTCAGAGATGCAGAACAAATCCAAATTAGTTTGGTGCGTGGCTATTCTTCTCATAATAATCATGCAGTGGATGCACAATCCACTTGCCTTTTTCAACTTCCACCACGTAGATAGGAACTTCACTAAAAACAAATGATTACATCACCACTGAGGCAGAAAGAGGTAATTGCTCTTATTGTGCCTTGACCTTGAAATATAAGATGTCTATTTCCTTCACGTGCATAATCCAGTCATCATAAAAGTAGGGATGAGCAGTTGTTTCCTCCTCTTATTTGCTGTCCTCCCCGATATTAAACTGTCTATTAGGTTTTGTGGATTCAAGCAGAAGCTCGTACAGTTGGCCTATCTGCTCATCTTGGAAGTCGCTCAGTTTCTCCTCCGCCATGTCGATGCCGAATTTCAGATAGCCGTGTTTGTCCCTCACCGAGTCCAGAACCTGCGACTGCAGTGTGTCCTTGTAGTTCTCCCATTCTTTCATGAAGCTCTTCGTTTCTTCGGGCGATATGTTCTTGTGTCTTCTGAACTCGCTTTTCACGTAGTTGTCGCCGAGGGCTTTTAAATGTATCGGCAGAAAGCGATGCAGCACGAGAATCCGCTTGTATAAAGAACAAACTTTAGAGACTTGGGCGCCACTCGCCATGGTTGTTGATACGCCTGAGAAACACCACAAAACGATAACTCTTTTTTTTTTTTTTTTTTTTTATAAATCCTTGCTCACCGTTATGCTTTAGCGTACCATATTAATGCAGCAAACAGCAAAATATATAGGGTAAATGGATAGTTACTTGACAAGTCCTTGTCTTTCCTTGACGACGGACGCCAAATGACATTACTCCCTCAGTCAGCCATCCCGAATCACACACGGCGACACCAAATCTCGCGATACTTTACACCATACTACGGCATCCTGTAAGGCACATATTTGGCATAATTATACGACAATGTCAAATAGTATTAGCATTACATATCGTCTCCCGTAACGTAAACATAGCATTTGGTTACCAACGGCGTATAATATCTATCATCTATCTCATTTCCCCACGCTGCGTCTGAGTAGAGAGGAGCTGGAGTAGAAACATACTGGACAAATCATGTACTATTTTGAGTTCTTGTGACAATGTAAAAAAACAACTCTCCGGTGTCAGGATAAACACAGCTAGAACGCGGCGTGTTGCTGGATGTTTGACAGCAGCAACACTGAGGACTTGCTCACGACGGACAGAAGAAAAGTAACATGTGACTCCAAGCAAACTCATCTGCTGAAAAAAGCTTTGCACAAGGACGCCACCCTTTGTTCGTTTAGGTGAACAGCAATGCTTTCTGGGAGACAGGTTTTATTTCTTGCTGACCGCGCTTTAGTTAGTCACTCAGTCACTTAGTTAGTTAGTTCGTCATTGAGCACATTTAAACACAGCTCACACTGAACCAAAGTGCTATACATAGTGCATTAGCAAAGAAGAAATATAAACTGATATATACCAGCAATTGCAGACACTCTTTCTCCTTTTTGCTTTGGTGTTCAGAATTCAAACTCTTGGTAAATGTGAGCAGCACACACTTGCCGCCATTTAAAGTGGCCCTTTTTGAGATTGTTTTACAACCTACGCATTGTGCCAACACTGTGATTTGTAGAGTTAAAAAAATAAAAATAATCGATATTTTATACAAACAAAAAGAACTGATGTTCGTTTAAAAAAAATGGAGTAGACAGTAAAGTACCAGTAAAAGAAAAAAAAAAGATGCATGACTGTTCCTTCTGCTTTTTTCCCCCCCCAGGACATAACGGTATGTGGCTACCCACTCAGCATATTTTTCATTGTGGTGAATGAGTTCTGCGAGAGGTTCTCCTACTATGGCATGCGCGGTGAGAATAAAGTTCAGGCACATGTGACCAAACACATGAGCTGCACATCCACAGTTTATTATACATTTGGGGAAATGAATGAATAGTGTTGTTGGCTTTGCCTGCTTGTCCACAGCTGTTCTGGTGTTGTACTTTAAGTACTTCCTGCGCTGGGACGATGACATGGCCACCTCCATCTACCACATTTTTGTCGCCCTGTGCTACCTCACCCCTATTCTGGGGGCCATCGTGGCCGACTCCTGGCTGGGGAAATTCAAGTGAGCGGCTGCCTGGAGTTCTGTTGACTCACACTTCACGTCTTAAGTCATGAAGGCAGTGGCCTAGCATAGGGGACTAAAGGGATGTAAAAAAAAAAATTAAAAATAAAGTACTTGTGTAGTAGTTGTGGTCACAGGATTTTTTTTTTTTTTCAAACCACAGTTTATTTATAACTTTTTCAGTCTTGTCATTACCTTTTTTTGTTTATTGATCAGTAGAAATAATATGGTTCTACTGGTATATAGTGAGGTGCTTTTCGTTTTAATTTGAATCAACTCAACCATTTTGAAAACTTTTTCACATTGTAATTTACTAGGTTTTTGTGCCAATATTTATGTTAAAGGCTGACATTATTGTTTGTACCTTCG
The DNA here is from genome assembly GCF_024500385.1 of Phyllopteryx taeniolatus. NCBI lineage: Eukaryota > Metazoa > Chordata > Actinopteri > Syngnathiformes > Syngnathidae > Phyllopteryx > Phyllopteryx taeniolatus. Next base: position 14,081,108 of record NC_084513.1, on the reverse strand, counting down.
TCCCCAGGACCATCATCTACTTGTCCATCGTCTACGCGCTGGGCCAGGTGGCCATGGCGGTCAGCGCAGTTCACGACATCACTGACTCCAACAAAGACGGGACGCCTGACGACATGACGTTTCACGTGTAGGTTTCTTTGCAACCATAGTTTTCAAATCTGAAATGTTTAAATTGACGGCCTGTTTTTACAGAACGCTATGTCATGCTTTTGTTCAAATCCAGTGTTATGGCAATGGTGGGCCTCTTCCTTATTGCTCTGGGCACTGGGGGCATCAAACCTTGCGTGGCTGCCTTTGGTGGGGACCAGTTCAGTGACCACCAGGTAAGTACATTACCTTACTCAATACGATATTAAAGTAGAAGTAAGCAATAGGCATAGAGAAATAAAAGCAGATGGCCAAATGTAGTTGTTGTAATTTGTGAGACCTCTGTGCCTGTTTCGCAACAAAACAGTCCCATCTTGGGGTAATGTGAGACAAGAACATTTGAAGTGTGTTACTTCTGTCCAGTCTACTCTGTAATCTTGCTTTGATCGCCATCATTGCAGAAAATGGTGTTGGATATAGGATGTTGGAAATGGAAGTAAGGTATTCAATGCTTTTTTTTGGGCAGTTTTTGAAGGCTTGTTTGCGAAATTGCCAGTCTGTCAAGCAAATAATTTCTGTTTGGGTATTAGCAATACAGAATGTGTGTAATTACTACACCAATTCCAATGAAGTTAGGATGTTGTGTTAAATAATAAAATAATAATAATAAAAATTCTAAGTTCATGATTATTTGCTAAAAACAATAAGGTTTATCAGTTTGAACATGAAATATCTTGTCTTCGTAGTGTATTCAATTAAATATAGGTTGAACATGATTTGCAAATCATTGTATTCTGTTTTTATTTATGTTTAACACAACGTCTCAACTTCATTGGAATTGGGTTTGTATAATTGAAATAGATTGTATAATCTTTTCAGTGTATGATAGGTTGCATAAGCACTGCGCACAACTACAAACTGTGAGATTAGCATCAATGTCAACACTAACACGATAGAGAGACGCCAATATTAAAGACAACTTAAGTAGTGTAGTTGATGCCGGGTCTCCATTGCAATTGCAGAGGGGATCCTTATTACAAGCCGGTTAATTGTTGTCAGCACCACCATGAACAAGTAGTCAGGATGTCTGCCACACAGTTAAGAGGTTCTAGGTTTGAACCTCCGCTCAAGAGTTTACACGTTCTACCCGGACTTGTGTGTATTTTTTCCGCTGGCGACCTAAATACTGTGTGTAGTGTATACTTCATGTATCTATATCCCCTCCAACGATCATTTCAACCCCCCACCCTCAGCGCCGCCACCATAGCTGTGTCCCGGCCAATACCTGGGATGACTTATTAAAATATAATAATGATGATGATAATCAAATGCTTTCTAAATTAATTTCTTTCTACAATAATTCAGAGGGTTCCATGTCCGCTGATCCCATATTTATGAATGAAATGCGTCTGATCAACCAAAACATGTATGCAGAGCTTGCCTATCTGTCTGCTTGCACTGCGATCCAATTCACCAAAATCGTGTTAGACCAGCAGTCTACCTTGCGCTAAAAGTTACACGTGGTCTGAGCAGACATAAGTTTAGACTGAGATTCAGTCGCCAGTCACAAGCGCCGGGCAGATGCCAAAGGTCACACCCTTATTGTGTCGGTGCTATCCTTACGCAGACTGGTCTGCCAACTCTGTCACATGTGCAGTCTACGAAAATAGAGTCCATAAGGATCAGGGCTCAAAGTTTACCAATTCCCAATTGCCCGGGGCAACTAAAAAAATAGTCACGGGCAAGCTAGCATAACATACAACATTCTCGATTGGACAAACTTACGAAAAAAATTATTGTCGTATGTAGGGATGTCACAATAGTCACGATACTGCGAAATTAAACATGCCTCAATATCTTCGTGGCCTTGTCTCGGCATAAAATAATGAGCCGTTGTGCTTATGTAGTTTTGTGCCGTCTATACGAAGCCAACCCACTTAGCCAGGCTGTGTAGTGTTTCACTTCCTCATTTGAGTGTAAACACACCCGATTAGATACGTAACCCATGTGACCATGTATGCACGTCTAAAGACATACAGTTATTTGCTGACGGGCCTGCGTGACCGCAGCGTTGAGGGGAGCGTTAGCGTTTCAGCATGCTACGGCGTACTACACTTGTCAGAGGGTCGCTTCACAATCGACTGGGTGAGATAAAGGCAACTTGTTGTTTACACCGGCCTCCATCCCAGCAAACGCAGACCCACGGGCCGGGATCGGTTGCCGTGGACCTGTTGCGTAGCCAGCGTCCTGGCCATCTGGAGGCACCGTTAAGTCGTATCTCCCCGTGTTCCCTGAAACTTCGAGCCCTGGGGATGCTTTAATGGTTGCAATTAAATCATCTACAATGCTCCCTTGTAACACATTACAGCAATCACCATGTAGATTTCAGTAAATCTGTTTTGAATATCATCCTATTTTGCTCTGCAGGAGAAGCAGAGAAGAACATTTTTCTCTGTGTTTTACTTGTGCATCAATGGAGGCAGCCTACTGTCAACCATTATCACTCCCATCCTTCGAGGTAAGAGAAAGTTGAAACTTAAATTGCTTTGAGTTAGGCAATATTGCAATACAGAAGGTCATTGGTCCCGATATTTGGAGGTTTACAAACGGACCCCGGCATACGTCGACGTGCTCAGTTACCACTGCATTTACTATTTTTCATTACATTGTTGTATATACTCCCTACATCGCATTAGTAAAGTCATAATTATAGTCAACATTTGTATGTAAAACATTTGGAGGCTGTAGCGTATATGAGGGTTAACTAAAAATGTAATTAATTTAGGAGAAAAGAATACGCCGGAAGCGACGCCTGTGTTACTTCCGGTATCGTGTAATTTTAAGTTTAATGATTAAAATCAAGCTAATCTTTCTCGTAAAGGGGCACCACATCACTTTTTATATGTATAAAATGTAGGGAAAGTGACGAGAAACCTTTTTATCTGTCTCATAATCTGAAGGTTGCTACATTTTATGAAATTTTGAGTCCTCGACTACAGAGGTTCATTGTTAAACTCAGAACACACACAAAACACAACCAAGAGTGGAATTTTATAGGATATTTAATGACATCTACAATGGATCTAGAGGGAAACACACAGAGGGGTCTAACTAAAGAAAGAAAAGAACACTAATAATGATGAAAGAAAGAAAATAGGTGTATTTTGCCTGGAGCTAGTAATTAGTAATTCCCTGAAATTATTAGCCACTAATATTGTACAGTCTGGCAAACACTTGCAGTGTCTACTCACGAACGTAGATCAGATGGCCTCTGGGAGTGGTCTCTCTCTGGGCACGTCTCAGAAGCACGGAGACAGGGTTGGTTGCAGAAGAAAATGATGCACCAAAATGAAACAAAGCAAAAAAGGCAGAAGAAGAAAAATTGTTGTTCGTCACGCCTCGTTGGGAGAATATGACCGTCTCTCTTCCTGCCTTTTCAGGGGCTCGCTAGCAATTTCAGAGCGATCACGCTTGGCTGGAAGCGTACCTGGTACCTTAGTAGCAGCTGCTCTTATCGCCAAGAGGTGGGCCACAGATAGGCGGGGACGCCGCGTCTGTTCTCATCCCGGCCTTCGCCGTTACCGAGCCGTGTGCCCGAACAAAAGGAAGGGGTAGAGTGGCCCACGGCCGCCCCGTGGCTGGGGAGTTGCCAGCAAGACAAGAGCTAAGAAGTCAGAGGAAACAAGAGAGCGGGAGTCAGGGGTTAAGTACCCCGGGGGCGTGTCGAAGGGGACCAGACAAGACCACAGCCATCAGCTTGAGTCTGGTCTACAAGTTTTGCCTCATAAAATGGGTTTAAAATCATATATTAATATAAAATAACCTTAACTTTCTCTCTTTACACCTTCGTCAAGCATATCGGATGTCTGTTTATACTTTAGTCTTGGCAAATCAACTGGTTCAAATCACATTTCATGCTGCTTGATGTCAAATCAAGACAAACAATTCTCAAAATCTCGTCTCGCAGCTGCTCTTGTAAAGTTGATATACTGACACACAGAGTTTGTGAAACATCAAAACAGACATTTATCCTTGGTTAACATCAAATGAGAGTTCACGGGTTACATTACTCTCAAACGCCAGTGGATGGCGCTTTGCGTGCACGTTTGGATATTAAGCAAATAGTTTGTTGCTTGTATTTGCATCCCATCGTCGATCGGTACCCTCTTGGGCTGCTGCCAGTTCAAACGAAGGAAAGGGCTCTTTAATGACTGTAAACTAAGATTTCGAGGGGACCTGCTAATTACTTTAGGGTCCACTAGGCATCTTCTTGGGGGAGTCTCACAGCAGGGCAACCTGGAAGTATGCAGTTTATCAAGCCGTGGGGAGTCACTGTGTCATCTCAGTTTGCTGGAAGCATGTCCGCTACAAGGCCATGAATACAAAACAGTCAAATGAAAAACATCCATCCATTTTCTGTACCGCTTTATCCTCACAAGGGTCGCGGGCGCACTGGAACCTATCCCAGCTATCTTCAGGCAAGAGACGGGGTACACCCTGAACTGGTCGCCAGCCAATCACAGGGCACATATAAACAAACAACCATTCGCACTCACATTCACACCTATGGGCAATTTAGAGTCTTCAATCATGCAAACTCCACACAGGCGGGGCCGGGATTTGAACCCCAGGCCTGACAACTGTAAGGCAGATGTGCTAACCAGTCGCCCACCGTGCCACCCAAATGAAAAAACAGTATTTTCTTTTTTTAGTATTATTAATATTGGTTGATGTCTTCGTGTGTGTGTGTGTGTGTGCGTCTGCGTGTGGATGTGTGTGCGTGTGTTTACAATAGCTCAAGAATGTGGCATCCACACCAAGCAGAGCTGCTATCCCCTTGCCTTTGGCGTCCCTGCTGCTCTCATGGTGGTGGCACTGGGTATGTCTACTGTACTGTATACTATCTATCTATATATCTATATTCTCTCTCTCTCTCTCTCTCTCTCTCTCTCCATCTCTCCAACCATCCATCCATCCATTTTCTGTAGCGCTTATCCTCACTACTCACCAGTGTCGCGGGATTAGGAGTGAAACTCGATTAGAAAATTATTCAATTAAATTCCATCCATCCATCCATTTTCGGAGCCGCTTATCCTCACAAGAGTCGTGGGAGTGCTGGAGCCTATCCCAACTATCATCGGGCAGGAGCTGGGGTACACCCTGAACTGGTTGCCAGCCAATCGCAGGGCACACATGAACAAACAACCATTTGCACTCACATTCACACGTAGGGGCAATTTAGAGACTTCAATTAAGCTACCATGCATGTTTTTTTTTTTGGGCATCTGGGAGAAAACCCACGCAGGCACGGGGAGAACATGCAAACTCCACACAGGCGGGGCCAGGGATTGAACCCCAGTCCTCAGAACTGTGAAGCAGATGCTCTAACCAGTCGTCCACTGTGCTGCCTTCAATTAAATTATCTAATTAATTATAGTCTTTGTAATTAGTCTTTATGAATCATTTTAATCGTATTACAATATTTGTCCTAAAAAGCAAAAAAAAATATTCAAATGTAGTTGAGTGAATGACTGACAAATAACAGTAACACACTGTCGGGAGAAGACAAAAAACAATAAAACACGGCGCGAGAAAAAGTACTCCCCGTCGGGGAATCGAACCCCGGTCTTCCGCGTGACAGGCGGAGATACTGTCCACTATACTAACGAGGAAGTTAGTATACTGAGTTGACGAATGGCGTTTTGAAAGCTCTAATACACCCTGAACGTCGCCAGTCAGTCGGGGGGTGCATAGACACGGACAACCATTCACACTCACATTCACACCGTCACTGAGTGGGAACTGAACCCACGCTGCCTGCACCAAAGTCAGGCGAGTGTACCGCGACACATTACATTTCCATTCATTTTAATATGTTTTGAGATAAAAGCATATATATATATATATATATATATATATATATATATATATTTATTAAATTATTAAATATTAATATTAAAAATGATCTAATTAATTACGTCGTTGTAATTAATTAATGTCGATGAATAACATTTGATCGTATGGTAATATTTGTCCTAAAAAGCAACATTTAATTTATTCAAATTGAGTTTAGTGGACGAATCAAATCAAATAATTGACACAGATGGGGATGGGGTTTGTCGGGGGGGCCGGAAAAAAACAGTAACAGTGACAGACAGCGGGAAAAGAAAGAGCTACTCCCCGTCGGGGAATCGAACCCCGGTCTTCCGCGTGACAGGCGGAGATACTGTCCACTATACTAACGAGGAAGTTATTTCTAAAACATGAAATATGCGCTCTTAACTTCAGTTGTTCAATTTTAACCAATGTAACTGAGCTTATATGAGAACATTTATGGCGCTATATAATGTATTTCTACATTTTCAGAATTACTGAGGTCGTTCTCAAGTTTAGCATTCAAGTTAGCCGTCCTCCTTTGCTTTAATTTCAGCGTAAAATGAGTTGAACACCATACATTTAAATTAAAAAAATAAGTATTAATCCATCCATCCATTTTCTACCGCTTATCTGAGGTCGGGTCGCAGGGGCAGTAGCTTTAGTAGGGACACCCAGACGTCCCTCTCCCCAACCACTTCATCCAGCTCTTCCGGGGGGATCCCGAGGCGTTCCCAGGCCAGCCGAAAGACGTAGTCTCTCCAGCGTCTCCTGGGTCGTCCCCGGGGTCTCCTCCCGTTGGGACGTGCCCGGAACACCTCACCGGGGAGGCGTCCAGGAGGCATCCAAATCAGATGTGATCTCCCTGTAGTTGGAACACAACCCTCCAGTCCCCCTTCTGACAGGGGATTCTGCAAGACATTCCCAGCAGACCCTCACAATACGTTTGGGCCTGCTACGTCGGACCGCCATCTTCCCCCACCATCAGAGCCAAATCACCACCAGGTGGTGATCAGTTGACAGCTCCGCCCCTCTCTTCACCCCAGTGTCCAAGACATGCGGCCGCAAGTCCGATGACACGACCACAAAGTCGATCATCGAACTGCGACCTAGGGTGTCCTGGTGCTCAGTGCACGTGTGGACACCCTTATGCTTGAACATGATGTTCGTTATGGACAATCCATGAAGAGCACAGAAGTCCAATAACAGAACACCGCTCGGGTTCTGATCGGGGGGCCGTTCTTCCCAATCATGCCCTTCCAGGTCTCACTGTCATTGCCCACGTGAGCATTGAAATCCCCCAGCAGAACGATGGAATCCCCAGCGGGAGCCCTCTCCAGCACCCCCTCCAAGGCAAAAAGGGTGGGTACTCTAAACTGCTTTTTGGTGCATAAGCACAGACAACAGTCAGGACCCGTCCCCCCACCCGAAGGCGGAGGGAGGCTACCCTCTCGTCCACCAGGGTGAACCCCAACGTACTGGCGCCGAGCCGGGGGGGCAATAAGTATACCCACACCTGCTTGGCGCCTCTCACCGTGGGCAACTCCAGAGTGGAAGAGAGTCCAACCCCTTTCAAGAGGACTGGTACCAGAGCCCAAGCTGTGTGTGGAGGCGAGTCCGACTATATCTCGTCTGAACTTCTCGACCTCACACACCAGCTTGGGCTCCTTCCCTGCCAAAGAGGTGACATTCCATGTCCCTATAGCCAGCTTCTGTAGCCGGGGATCGGATCGCCAAGGTCCCCGCCTTCGACCACCGCCCAGCTCGCACTGCACCCGACCCCTATGGCCCCTCCCACAGTTGGTGAGCTCGTGGGAAGGGGGACCCACGTTACCCTTTCGGGCTGTGCCCGGCCACCAGGCGCTCGCCTTCGAGCCCCACCTCCAGGCCTGGCTCCAGAGGGGTGCCCCGGTGACCCCCGTCCGGGCAAGGGAAAACTGAGTCCATTGTTTGTCGTCATCATAAGGGATCTTTGACCAGTGCTTTGTCTGGTCCCTCACCTTGAACCTGTTTCCCATGGGTGACCCTGCCAGGGGCATAAAGCCCCAGACAACTTAGCTCCTAGGATCATTGGGACACACAAACCCCTCCACCACGATAAGGTGACGGCTCAAGGGGATAAATATGAATATATTTATGTATATAGATGGATAATAATGTGTGCTGTCCCAAACACAGTGGTGTTCATCGTCGGCAGTGGCATGTACTACAAAGCAGAGCCCCAAGGAAACATCATGATGGATGTTTCTAAATGCATCGGTGTAAGTCTTTTTTTTTTTTTTTTTAGTACTTGCACCTGTTCATTGTTCTTCTTCAAGCGTCCGTGATATAACTATTTTTGTTTTATTTGCTACCAGTTTGCCATTAAAAACCGCTACAGGCACAGAAGCAGCAGATTCCCCAAGAGGCAGCACTGGATGGACTGGGCAGAGGAGAAGTATGATGTAAGTTTGGCTTCAAACAGTTTGTAATTTTTCTTATCAGCAGTGAGTGTCATAACTAAGTGCTTATTATGAAAATATTATTCTTATCAGCAGTGCTTAATGTTATTGTATGATTCTTTCTAACTGCCTTGTAGAAATTGCTCATTGCTCAAATCAAAATGGTGCTGAAGGTTCTCTTCCTGTACATTCCACTTCCAATGTTCTGGACTCTCTTTGACCAGAAGGTATTTTACTGAAAGCTCTTCACTGCACTGCATGCACAATTATAAGCCCGTCTGTGGTGTTTTGCATTGTTTGTTAGCATTAAGCTAAACTGACTTAAGCAAAGCTATGTGGTTGTTTTAAAGACAATATTGGTGTGCAGAATTGTTTGGCAACTATGTGGAAAAAATAATAATCTTTTGCCATCTCACTCATTTATTTTCAACTGTTGAAGTGAAAATAGTGAACAAACAACTGAATTAAAATTGATGCTATGGTCAAAATACTCCCTTGTGCACACAGTGTATAGTCTTGATGTTGCACCATGCAACCGATGTCTTCTAAACACTTCTCTTGTCTTTAAGGGTTCCAGGTGGACTCTGCAGGCCACCACCATGCATGGAAACTTTGTACGTTTGCCACTTAAGAACAATTTTAAACTCAGAGGCAATGTGTGGGGGTATTACTAAGCTGTATGTGTCTGCAGGGAGCGCTCGTCATCCAGCCCGATCAGATGCAGGTATGCTTATGTCAAGTCATGATGTTTTATAGATAAGCGCGCGCGTGTGTGTGTATGTGTGTGTGTGTGTGTGTGTGTGTGTGTGTGTTGTCTGTGTGGGTGTGAGCGTGTTGTACTGGCCTCACTCTCACTGTGTCATTTTAAAAGACTGTCAACCCCATCCTGATCTTGACCCTGGTGCCCATCATGGACAGTGTCATCTACCCTCTCATCAAAAAATGTGGCCTGAACTTTACGTAAGTAACACTAGAGGGTGACTGCAGCTGTGTAGAGGTCTTTACAGACTGTAGCTACACTACTCACAAAAAGTTAGGGATATTGTCATTAGCAGGTAGCTATAGATATACAAAGAGACTGGAAGAGTCACAGAAAAGCAGACAAGTGGACATACTTGGAAATAAAAATTTAAAATCACTTGTTGTAATTTTGTTCAGCTCCTGGTTCGAGAACAGAAAACTGTGCAAAAAGTACTGAAACATTGAACAGGGAAAAAAAGAGGTTTCTATTTAAAGAGTATCATTTTGGTTTCAATGATTAAGTGGACAATGCACCCAACGATCAATTGTGTCACAGCATTAATTTATTTGGAGACGACGATTTGAGAAAATATGCTGTAGTATTTAACAATATACAGATACTTGTATGTTGTAATAATATTTGTTTCGTTAGGCCTCTAAAAAGAATGACCGTGGGGATGTTTCTGGCAGCTTTGGCCTTCGTCTGTGCTGCACTGGTTCAAGTTCAAATTGACGTAAGTGGATGATGCAATATTGTTTGTTGACGTCGTTTTACATTTCAATGAGACACGGCTCATGTGTTGTTCCACATAACAATTTGGGACAAGAGTATCACAGCCAATAAAATGATCTCTACTTTGTACCTTTTTTTTATTTTATTTTAGAAAACGCTGCCTACATTCCCATCAGCATCTCAGAGCCAGTTGAAATTACTGAACATGGGTCCTCAGCCAGTCAAAGTCAACCTGCCAGACAATGTTCAGCTGGAATTCTCTCCAAATCAAGTACGCCGTCATCTCTTCATAACTTAATGCCCTGCTCTTTTTTCACAGCCAGATGTTTATTCGTCTTAGAATTACTGTTTAATTGCCTTCTGATCAATGTGTCGCCTTTTTGGGGTGCCTCACCATGCCTAAAACCTCACCAGTTTATTTTTGCAAGTGTGTGTATTCTGGTAAAAATGTGTTTTTTAGGGTTTCCCTAACACAACTCTCAAAACTCACTCATAGTGCCTCCTGCATGCACCAGTTTGACCGATTGACATGAAATTGTGTGAACATGTCTCATACAACAGGACGCATAAAAAAATGTTTCAAGGACCCATGCTCTGAATTGAACAGGAAGTCGCCCGTTTTGCGTTGAAGCTGCCATTTTGAGCAAATTCCAGGGTTTGCACTTTGGAAAACCCCTACCCCTGCTCCCATCTTTAATGTATATTCTTTGTGTGTGTGTGTGTGTGTGTGTGTGTGTTGCAGGCCAGTGAGCAGTACTTGACATTTGGAGAGGAAGAAATCAGTGTGTCTGTGGAGAGCCACGTAGGAGTGACGAGAGCGCTCTTCTTAACCAAGGGAGCTCGACAGACGCTTCTGCTTCCTGCAAACGTCTCACACGAGTGGCTGCTGGTGATTTCAATACAATTCAAATAAATCAAAACGCTTGTGTGGCGAAGCAAATAAACATTGACTGTGTCTTTCCCTCAGACTAAGGACCTCAAGGCCAAGCCGCAGCAAGGAAATAACGCAGTCAGGTAAATTACATATGTTACATCCATCCATTTTCTATAGTACTTATCCTCATAGGGTCGCAGGTGAGCTGGAGCCTTTCCCAGGGGACTTGTTCCAAGAGGTCGGGTACACCCTGGACTGGTCACCAGCCAGTCACAGGGCATATATAGACAACCAATCATTTTTACTGACATTGAATTAAATGGATTAGCATTGGAAAATGATACCACTAAATGACCAATTGATAGAGAGCACCATATTTTAATTAGAAAATATAACAAACTACTATGAGGACAAGTGCTATATAAAATGGATGGATATCTGGCAAAGATTAATTGAAAATTGACCAGTTTCTGTGGTTACATACTAAAATATGTTTCAGTGCTGACTTCATTTACAACATTTTTATTTATTTATTCCAGATTTATAAATGGAATGTTAACAGCAGTGAATGTGTCCATTGCTGGAGCAGACCCCACTTTACTCGAACCGGAATATTATTCCAACTATTCCCAGATCAAAAATGGAATGTAAGTACTTCAAAACTTAACCTCGACTGGCTATAGCCAACAACAACAACCATAGTAATAATGCAACTAACATACTAACGTGATTTTCTGTTGATCAGCACCACTTTCACCATAAAGAGCGATTCAGAGTCATGCAAATACAGCAGGGAGTTTGGATTCGGAAGTTCGTACACTTTCTTTATCCACAGTACATTCAAGTTTGGACCTTCTGTGAGTTTGCCAGATGCATCGTTGTGAAATGTGCTCTTGTGTATTTATTTTCAGCATTTAAAATTGTTACTTGTTTTTCTGTTAGTGTCACGAGTCTATTAGTGCAGTAGAAGACATCAAGCCCAACTCGGTGCACATGGCCCTGCAGATCCCACAGTACTTTTTCATCACTGCGGGCGAAGTCATGTTTTCTGTCACAGGCTTGGAGTTCTCTTACTCACAGGTAAACAAATATTGTATTGTACACGACAGTGTATTCTTTTTATCATTAAGTATCTTGTCTTTGTAGTGTATACAATTGAATATAGGTTGAAAAGAATTTTTTAATCATTGTATTCTGTTTTTTTCTACATTTTACACAACATCACAAATTCATTGAAATTGGGGTTTGTATTAAAGAGAGGTTTGGCCTATCTAAAAGAAGCTCCTCCCCTTACGGCAACAAAGTTCCTTGGCACCAAAATGCCACACGATAGTGCCAAAGCACTATATTTCTATTAGACCAGCATTTACGCCATATTGTGGCATCTTTTGGCATTTCAGAAAGAGCACAAACAGTGAATATGTGAGTTTTTCAGCAAATAACAGAGGATAGGTTAAAAAGAAATCAGGTGAATTTGTGTTTAGTCGTAGGAGGACTGACTGTACTATGAGGCAAAGATAGGAAATTGCTTTGGGTCTTGAGATTTTTAGGGCCCCACAAACATTTCATAAAATCTGATTAAGTTTTCTTCCATTTCAAGTAATTATTATTGTTGGAGTATTAATTTACATGCTTAAAACACATCCAAATGCTTATTCTATCATGATTGTTTCGAGTGCTCCCCCACCCTTCTCATGCAATGGACTATTCCATCTTTACACGCTGGCTGTCACATAAGACTTTCCCCCCGCCCCCTTTTTCTGGGTGATGTGCGCACACTCACAGCCAACAACAAGGCGTTCTAAAGCGGCCACGCCAGTGGACTATCGAAAGGAAAGAAGCATTTTCGGGGTGTAAACATAGCTAGATAGCTAACTGCATGTCGCAATCATGCCAGACAACCACTGATGTGAATGAAGGCGCTCAAGTTCTTATATTATGGCGGTGGGGGGACTCATGCCTGACCTGAAGTGTGTCACTCTGCACCGTTTTAGCCTTGCCCCCCAAAAAATCTGAAAAACTTAAATGGTGAAAAAAAGTTGAATGCTATACCTTCCCAATTGTACTACACAGTTCTCAGTCTTTGAACGTTTTCAGCAATTATCGTCAAACGTATAATGTACTTAGAAACAGTACATTTCCCTTAGTGCTTCTGTAGAGCATTTTGCATGACTGTGTTCCTTCTGTGTCATACTTTTTATCTCCAAGGCGCCGAGTAACATGAAAGCAGTGCTGCAAGCGGGCTGGTTGCTTACTGTAGCTATCGGCAACTTCATCGTTTTGATCGTAGCTGAGCTGGCCAAGATTCCTGAACAAGTAAAAAAAATAATAATTGCCACACAAATAACAACCACACTCAAAAGTTACATTTCTGCACCATGTGGCGAGATGATGATACATGATTCCTCCTCGTTTAAAGTGGGCAGAGTATGTCCTCTTCGCCTCGCTCCTGATCGCCGTGTGTTTCATCTTCTCCATCATGGCGTACTTCTACACCTACATGGACCCCATGGAAATTGAGGCCCAGTTCAGAAAGAACGTGGATGATGACGACAAGGACGACAGAGACCTCAAACAGATGATGGCCGTCAAGAGAGACTCTGTTGACAGTGATGATGAGAAAGATAAAAACAAACAAACTCAAATGTGAAAAAAAAAACAGTGGGACACTGTTGAAGCTACATTGCTAAATACTTGCTTGCTTGCGTGCCTTTGTGTGTGTGTATGTGTGTATGTTTGTATACTATACTTCAATGGGCAGACAAAATTACGGCAATATATCCTGTTCATGATATACTGTATTATAGAAACAACCAATGCATATATTTTCCATTTAAAATACCTTGTTCTACATTTCATTGTGTACTTTCATTCTGTAACATAATAAATCATTTTGGGAAATATTACGTGATAATGAGTTAAGGGAGCATGTAGATATTATTTTGTTTCTTGTTTAATTTTCCTCAAAAGTCAAACATTACTTCCATCCCAGAAATCATCAGTATGTCAAATCTCATCTAATCGCAATTCTTTTGGCTTTTTTGTTGTTGTTTTTATGATTGATGGCAAAGAGGAAAAGTGTGATGTAACCACGGAACAGGAAATGGAACTTACTGCCATGAAGGAAAGGGTGTGGTCACCCAGTACAATATGAGCAATACAATTACATTAGTTACAGTTAAGAATGAGGAAGACAGTCGTTCTGCTCGTGCGCTGAATTGTCTTACTAGTACATGGACTTTAACTGGTTATCTTTGATCTTATCTTTACTGTATTCTTTATGTCAGAGCCAGGGGATCCATATACAGAGTTACAAAGAACAATTTAAAAGAAACTGAAAGAAAAAAATAGTAATAACAACAACAACAATAATAACAACAACAATAAATAGAAATAACAGCTTTATATAGATATAAAATCATGATAATCTCAAGCCTTCCACAGTGTTCAATGTCCAACACAGACATATTCGCCAGTGGTTTCACTGTCTGGAATAAACTGCAATAAAATTTGACAGAACTGCGTACAGGGTTAATAAGAACATTGATTAAATCATTTTCTGACCCAGATGCCCTTCACATAACACTTGTTTTTTTCCTCTCCGTATTATCGAATAAATGCTCAAACATTTTCCAAAAAATGGCACTAAAATGAACTTTGGTCACGATTTGGGTTCTTCTTCAGTGACGCTTCTGACCGAGGCTGTCGTCTACGCACACCGCACTGTTCTACGCTCCGATTGGCTGTGCCCACAAAATGAAAATAACATTAACAAAGATGGCGCCGACTGAGCTAGAAAAGTGTTGAGAGCAACAAACGATGCAACTACATAACAGTGTATGTTTGCCAACTATTTGGGAATATTTCGTGGCCGAAACTCTGCCTTGACAACGGGAATATATCTTGCAAATTTCGAGGTTTCCCACAGGACCTCTGAGATAAAATATAAAGCAAACTGGAACTGTTTGCCAACTAGCAGTTGAAGTAGCCTTAGCATCGCGAGCGTAAGCTAACTGCGGAAGGAAAGCAAGGGGGACGCGGTTCGAAGTACACGGCGACACAAGTCGAGCGCTATCTTGTAAACCAAACAACTTTTGCTTCCGGCACCGTGAGCAGTCTCGCCGGGACTGCAGTGCGGATCACGTCGTCTAAAACAGAGGTCGGTAAAGCGAGCACACCGCTGAAGAGGAAATCTGTAAAACGAGGTGGGAAAGCCGTTTTAGCTGACCCGACGCCATGGCTCACTCTCCGATACAAAGTGGGCTTCCGGGGATTCAGGTAAAATCTATCCACCCCAGACAATTAACCATTATTTTATTGAATTTTCTACTGCTTGTGCGTTTCCTGTCTACGTTTCCAAAATGTCACTACTAACCTGCAACTATATTCAGACGTCTAAATACCTTGGAGACAACCTCTTTTTGAAACACTTGAAGTCAACACAGTAACAACGCACTTTGAGAGAAAAGTAGCCAGATTAGGAAATTATTTTAATTTTCAATAGCAATGTCATAAAAAAATGTTTTTTTAACTCTTATTTGAACGTTTCTGTAAAAAAAAATAATAATAAATTCTACAAATAAGTGTCCATTTGGCTCAATTTGATTTTTGCAGATTACCATGTCATGGATGACCGAGAATCTTCACAGGCATTTAAAATAATAATAATAATAAATTCAACAAATAAGTGTCCATTTGGCTCAATTTGATTTTTGCAGATTACCATGTCATGGATGACCGAGAATCTTCACAGGCATTTAAAAAAAAAAAAAAAAGTAGTCCCCTCCTGGAAGCCGTCACCTTATCGTGGTGGAGGGGTTGATCCTAGGAGCTAAATTGTCTGGGGCTTCATGCCCCTGGTAGGGTCACCCATGGAAAACAGGTCCTAGGTGAGGGACCAGACAAAGCACGGCTAAAAGACTCCTCTGATGAAAAATATAACTGGATTGATGTTTCCCTTGCCCGGATGCCGGTCACCGGGCCCCTCCTCTGGAGCCACGCCTGGAGATGGGGCTCGAAGGCGAGCGCCTGGTGGCCGGGCCTGCACCCATGGGGCCCGAAAGGGTAACGTGGGTCCCCCTTTCCATGGGCTCACCACCTGTGGGAGGGGCCATCGGGGTCGGGTGCAGTGCGGTGGCCGAAGGCAAGGACCTTGGCGATACGATCCCCGGCTACAGAAGCTGGCTCTAGGGACGTGGAATGTCACCTCTCTGGTAGGGAAGGAGACCGAGCTGCTGTGTGAGGTCGAGAAGTTCAGACTAGATATAGTCGGGCTCGCCTCCACACGCGGCTTGGGCTCTGGTACCAGTCCTCTTGAGAGGGGTTGGACTCTCTTCCACCCTGGAATTGCCCACGGTGAGAGGCGGCGAGCAGGTGTGGGTATACTTATTGCCACCCGGATTCACCCCGGTGGACGAGAGGGTAGCCTCCCTCCACCTTCGGGTAGGGGGACGGGTCCTGACTGTTGCTTGTGCCTATGCACCAAACAGCAGTTCAGAGTACCCACCCTTTTTGGAGTCCATTGAGGGGGTGCTGGAGAGCGCTCCCGTTGGGGCCTTCATCGTTATGCTGTGGGACTTCAATGCTCACATGGGCAATGACAGTGAGACCTGGAAGGGCGGGATAAGGAGGAACGGCCCCCCCCGATCAGAACCCGAGAAGAAAATTCTATTGGTGTACGTTATCAGTTGATAATGAATAATAATTATGAATAATAATCATGACAATGTATAACCTTCAAACGTCTCGAAGTTTCTGTCAAAACATCATTACATTGTTCCAGATTAATACACAACACCCTTAGCTGTTTATACAGGCAACTGTAGCAACCTGACACAGTCAAATTTTCTATAAAGGAAACGTAAAGAACTTTGAGGACATAAATTAACTAATTTAAAACCATAATGAGTGATTTAATCATTTCCTTTATTTGGTGATTACAACACCTTTGATGACTGGGGTGCTGCTGAGGAATTGAGAGTTAAGAACTTTAACGAAAAGTTAACTCAGTAAAATTTAATCAGATTAAAATTCAAAAACACTTCCTGGCACAAAAGTACGAACCGAGCGCCTCACCGTTGAGGTTTTGAATGATACCCTGCGCCAATTTTATGCTGCCGTCCAGTCAACGAAGCCTGACAGCGAGTACAGCGTTGCCAGCCTGAGAGCTTGCATCAACCGTCACATAATACCGAATATATACGTGGAATAATAAAAACTGATTTTATTGTCATACCTGTGGTTGTTATTTAATATTAGAAACTAGAAAATATATTTGCTGCAGTACTGAATAATAGCATTTACATTCAATTAGAAAGGAGATTGCAACCACTCTTCATTGTCAAGTCCTCAGGCATTACAAGGGAAAATAAATTGAGTAAAATTTT
Organism: Phyllopteryx taeniolatus; assembly: GCF_024500385.1. Lineage (NCBI taxonomy): Eukaryota > Metazoa > Chordata > Actinopteri > Syngnathiformes > Syngnathidae > Phyllopteryx > Phyllopteryx taeniolatus. The sequence continues at coordinate 14,063,972 of NC_084513.1, read as the reverse complement.
TCATTTTGACTACAAAACATCTCTTTACTCAAATGTCATAAATTATCAGATTTTTAAAAAATTATTTATTCTTTTTTTTGATTTCTCAAAATGTAGGAACCCTGCCAGTGACATGTGAGGAGGGATAGCACTTAAGTGGAAAGTGACTTGTCACCATGTAATGTTGCACCATCATTTATGGACACAGTAGTTTGCCACGATACGAAAATTCTCACTTTGCGATACATTTATAAAATCCCTTGATACCGATTGTGACAACCTAAAGCATCAGTAAAAGCAGTGGAATCATAAATGGCAAAACATGGCACTTCTAATTATGAGTATTTTTATACATTCAAAATAATATTAGGTAGCAATGGAGGATATTAAATACAATTATTATTTATATTCCCTATTGATAAAACAAAATGAAAAATTGACAACTGTTCCGCTATTACACAAAATAATATGATTCTCACAGCTTTGTTTAAAATATAAAAAATGCTTTACAGTAGATTGGTCAAAAAATGTAGATGCGTGAAAACTAGCCAACTTCTTTTTTTCCCTGTGTGTGTGTGTGTATTTGGGCAGTTCTTAATAGCAGGAGTAGAAAAGTACAAACTAAGCTGAATTGTGCACAATGTATTGAGTCAGTTGTGTGAAGTCTGTTCAACTCTCCGGTAGTAGTGAGCATGTTAATAGTCCTGCCACACTTCGTTTTTGAAAGCTGGGTATCGCAGTACTTTTTTAGAACCGGTACACCGTGCAAACCTAGACGCGACCATGTAAAACGGTAATCAACGTGCAGTGGAAAGATTTCTGTGTACTTGGAAGTTGGGAGGTCAGTGTCTTCGCAGTAAAGGCCTCTTTATACGCCCGCATTGCATCACGTGACCGACGCATTGGCCCGTGTGGCCCCTCAGGATCACTTGATGCGCGCATGGCAAAAATTGTTTCTGCGCGTAGAATGCCGCCGAGGTCATCTCTCGTGATTGGTCCATTTTAGTTAAATGCTGTGATGACGTACTCACCGTTCCTCTCGGTTCCACATACTACCTACGCCGTTGCCTTCTTGATCGATTTTGCAGCATAATTAAACACATCATCTGGTCATCTGCATCTATTTGTTCTAGCTGACACTGTTGCACGGTCGCCAAGGTTGTTGTTTTGTTCCTTATTCCGGAAAGGAAAGTAAAAATGGCTACCGGAAATGGCCAAAAATGCAGAGGAAACTCCACCTTGTGGCGTCCTAGCCAATATCAGCCATAGCGACATCCCCGACTTGGAGGAGAACTGCAGTACATTTTCAAAACTGCGTGCGTGGGTTGCGCTCGACTATAAAGGTAAACTGCGTGCGGGATAGCCGCAGTGACGTCAGCGCGGTCACCGCCCGCGGGAGTATAAAGAAGCCTTAAGACTTTGTGGTGCAATTCTGTTCATATATTATTGATGGCAATTCATTGCCACCAGTTTAAAAATACTATTCTGGCCAGCCAGGATAGACATCTTTACCACGGTAGTTTATATAGTCACCATCACAGTTTTCCTTTTCCACACCAGATAAACTTAATTGTTTCAAGGATTAACAATGATAAAATTAGTGTGTAGAATAAGTTTCCACATTTTATTGATGGTCAACAAGATGATGATTGGTCCAATGACTGCATTCACCCACAGCTGTCCTCTCCTCTGAACTATGACAGCTTAGCAAATCCGCATGCCAACACGTCACTAGGAGTTTTGGAAAATGTGACCCGCAGCCACATGTTCTGTTACAGTGGGATCATAATGTGGGGAATTGCTGTCAGCGAGGGGTGAGGGCGTGGCAGTTGGATGAGGTACTAGTGTGTTGAGTTTGCGGTGCACACGGGAGGGCATCAAACAAAGCTTTAGGTGGGGTTTAGTCAGTGGCTGTAAACGTGCTGACGGTGGCTATGGTAAGTACATTCCCATCGTGTGTAGTCTGCACTCACAGCGCACTTGTTGTTTTTGCGGAGGACAAGCTCAACATTGTTTTCACCTGGGTGAACGAGCACACCAATGTTTGGATAGTTTTTGCTTGTGTTCTTTCTGCAGTGCACTATTCTGCGCCGACCAATCTCTTTTTTGTAAAGTCTAATTCCTATCAAATTGAGTAGCCCCCAACCCCACCCCGCCCCAACTGCACTTTTTATGAGAGCCACAACTCAGGCGTACAGCATTCCCTAGCATGCATTAGCACTTTTACAGGAAACTGTTCTCCTGGGACGGAGACCCGAGGAATTTTCTTTGTGAGCTAACATATTACCATCGAAAGAGACAGGTTACCTGCTAGGTTAAGTCTTGGACATGCATGGAACACCAATGTATAATGTTTAAGCTTTTGAAAACTCAAGTTATATCCAGAGTACTGTCACACTAAAAGGAAACCTTTTTTTTATTTGTATGTATCTGTACTAAAATATTTGGCTGCTAAACCTGGAATCTTTTGATCTAATGATTGTACAATATGAAAGGAAATGGGAGTGTCCCACTGCAGGAGCGCAATTGCACTCTGGTGCTCTGCGGGGAAATAAGCCATTTAAGGCTTCTGTATACTCACGCGGACGGCGACCGCGCTGACGCCATTGCGGCTGTCCCACGCGGAGTTTGCCTTTACACTCGAGCACAACCCACGCGCGCTGTTTTGAAAGTGTGCTGCAGTTCTCCGCCAAGTCGGGGGTGTCGCTACGGCTGGTATTGGATAGGACACCACAGGGTGGAGTTTCCTCTGCATTTTTTTTTTTTTTTTTTTTTTTTTTTTTGCCATTTCCGGTAGCTGTTTTTATTTTCCTTTTAGTAACAAGAAACAAAGCAACAACAATGGCGACGACGACAGAACAAATAGACCTAGATGACCAGATGATACGTTTAATTATGCTGCAAAATCGATCGAGATGGCGGCGACGTAGATGGTATGTAGAACCAATGGGCACGCTGGTACGCCATCACAGCATGTGACTAAAATGGAGCAATCACGATAGATGATCTCCGCGGCGTTCAATGCAAAGTAACTATTTTTGGCGGGTGCGCGTCAAGCTACGCAGAGGTGCTGCGCGGGGCAATTCGTCGGTCACGTGATGCAATGCAGACGTTGTCGACCTCGGGAGTATAAAGAGGCCTTTAGTTGAGTCAATAGGTCCCACACACTGACCTCCTAAATTATGTTTGTGTTACACCGATTTTCAAATGATTTAAGCTACTACGGAACCTTCAACTTTGTTCTGTATTCTTAGGTCAAGGAATAGAAAATGAAAAGAATATGAATGGGTCAAATTTTGAGGTGACAGATTTTCAATTGAATGTTTGAATTTGGTGTCAAGTTCCCACATGTAATGCTGTCCCACTAATGCACACGTATTGTTCCCGTCCCTCAGAACCTCAAAGCCGATCCAGAGGAGCTTTTTACCAAGCTGGAGAGGATAGGCAAAGGGTCCTTTGGCGAGGTGTTTAAAGGCATTGACAATCGCACTCAGAAGGTGGTGGCCATTAAAATAATTGACCTGGAGGAAGCAGAGGATGAGATTGAGGACATCCAACAGGAAATCACAGTTCTCAGCCAGTGCGACAGTCCTTTTATCACCAAGTACTTTGGATCCTATCTCAAGGTGAGCTCAAGCAGGAACATCCTGTATTGAACTTGTAGCTTGCCTTGCCCCTCATAATCTCTCATAAATATTGCAGCCAATGTGGTTTAGCAGACACGTCCTTCAATACTTCAAGTAGTCGGGCACGTATACATGTCTAGTCCAATAAAGTTAAAAATACTTATGTTCATTTCTATCCTCAAACCTATTAAAAGGTTAAGGTTGGCCTTACTTTAAGGAAAGAAAAGTCCTTGGTATTTTGGTCATCTCTCATAGCTGCACTGATTACATACAAAGGGTCAGTTGGGAGTTGTAAATATTTGTCCTTGTTGTAGTACATTCTCACATTGTGTGATTATGCTTACAGTGCCTCTAATGGCATTTAGTCTGGTACTTAAGGCACGGAGAGTAATGGCAGTCCATTATGTCAATTATGCCCCTGGTTGAACGAGAGAATTGTGGCTTTTGGAGTGTGCTGAGTGTAAGTAGGGTATTTTTGTTGTTGTTTAGGTATGTACTCTGATACTGGTGGAAAACATTGTAGCTGGAGAGATCTTCGGTAGATTAAGAGGGTCTGCTCTACCATCGATTGATTGATTGATTGATTGTTGTTATAAGGCACTCATCATTATTCCAAAAAACCTACTGTTGCGGCTATCGGGGAACCAAGAAGGAACACATTGGGGAAGTAGGTTGGCTGGAAGGAATTCATCTTAATTTAATAGATTGTCCTTGTACTAATGTAAAAAGCATCTTTTCCTGCTTGGCCATTGGCTGGATCAAGGTTATATTATAAATAAAGCTCGCAAACCTTTGTCAGAATACAAGATTAAAATTTGTAGAAGTCAAGTTGTCCTTTGTAAACGACTTGGTGTATGTGCTGCCTGTTGATAATGTATGATAAGAGGTCCTGCTATGTCATGGTAGCGCCTTTGCCCTGCTCTTCCTCAGAAAAAAATGGTGGCCAGAAATGAAAATGAAACAACACTTACTTATATATGATGGCCTCATAAAGGTGACAGATTACATAACTTGGATTTCCAAAATCCTACTGTATGTGTCTGTAAATTGCCTAATTTACATATTATATCTGCAAACGAAATACTGTTTTATGACCAGCAAAAATGAGGATTCATGTGCTGACTGCTGGAAGTGAACACACTGGTTCACTATGGTCCGGACGCCTGACTTTTTGTTTTGTGAACACTCTTAATTGCTTTTTTTTTTCAGGGAACAAAATTATGGATTATTATGGAATATCTGGGCGGAGGATCTGCCCTTGATTTGGTAAGTCGACAAAGTCAGTCATCAATAAAGACCATATTCTGTCCATAGTTTTTTGGGGTTTTCTTTTTTTGTTTCAAATCTAAAGTCATTCGAGGCTGCATCTCACAAACTAATAAATATGTTTTGTCTAGTTGGAACCGGGCGCCCTCGATGAGACGCAGATTGCCACCATTTTGAGAGAAATCTTAAAGGGGCTTGAATATCTGCACTCTGAAAAGAAAATTCACAGAGATATCAAAGGTGAGAGCGAAAGAACCTGTTGGCATGATTGATGATGAATTGAAAAGTGCTATTTTATGTGAGGTATATTCAACTGGGCAGTGGCAAATATGCTTTTGTAAAACACAAAGACGTGGTCAAAAGGTAAAGAAAAACATGCTAAACATTAACAGAACCCTTCTGTGTTTTCACATATCTTGTAATAAGCATGCACATAACTCTCAAGAGTCATGTTAGTGGCGACGCTAGTGCTAACACGACAAGAAAGCCATCTCGATATCTTTGTACTGAGTTTAGGCTTAAATGCATAGCATCATGAGTACACTTTAATAAAATAGAATGAATTAAAATGAGATAAATATAAAAATAGCAGTCCAAGTAAATCATTTGTCTGGCATTTTCAGCGGCCAATGTGTTGCTGTCGGAACAAGGTGATGTCAAGCTGGCGGACTTTGGTGTGGCGGGCCAGCTTACTGACACGCAGATAAAGAGGAACACATTTGTTGGTACGCCTTTCTGGATGGCGCCTGAAGTCATAAAACAATCGGCGTACGATTCAAAGGTCAGAACCATTACATCTGCTTGCTTTCTATTTTTTTTAAATGCAGTAGTGACCAAAACAA